>NW_028327179.1:73162518-73787518 GCF_987537825.1 Furipterus horrens | reverse complement strand
ACATACAATGAAGCAGCAGGTTTCTTGGTTGAGGTCCCCAGGCCCTTGATTCAATTCACATTTGTTGAATGCCCACATTGTACGAATCCCACGGGATACACCCCGTGTTCTCAGAGGTGACAAATAAAAACTTGATGTAAGAAATGTATGTGAATAATTACAAAACAGGGCAAACAGAAAATATATACTTAATAAAGGAGGAAAAGAGATAGGCTCTGACAGGATTGGAAAAATGTCACAGAGATGGAGAAGGAAGGTTTAAGCAGGTTCTTTAAAAAAGCAGGACTTTTTGACAGGCAGAAGTGGGGGTGGCAAGGAAGGCATTGTAGACAGGAGACAGAGGAACAAGATCCAAAGGAAGAATGTGCACAGCCTGATCAGAAAGCAAACAAGTTAAGCTAAGGCAGCAGGTGTAGTCTTGGGGTTCATGGCGATCCCCAAATATCTTATGCAGTGCTCGATATGTTTTTTTGTTTGGCTTCTGAATGAGTTGCTTAAATCACTGAACAGAGCAGACATTACAATCAAACTTGCCAAGCCCAGTGGTAGCTCTGAGCTTGCTTCTGCTTGGGCCATTTTGAGCAGGGGCTACTCTATAGTGGGAAGATACTGCACAACATGTCTCACTTCAGCATAGAAATGGCGAGGGATGTGATTCTACATGTAAACACACACACATACACACTTCTGGGAGGCCTCTAGTATATGGTCAAACCTGGGTCGGTTAAAATCCTAACTCTGCCTCTCACTAGCTTGTGACCTTGGTCAATTTACTTTCTTCCCGGAAAAAAGGCCACGATAACATCACATCTACTTTGCAGGAATGTTGAGGATTAAATGTAATTTAATGCACATACACACAGCCAGGACTGCATTATACAGCATCTTTGTGCAATTTAGAAAATTTTGACCTTCTCCAGGGCACTTGAATCAGTGAGAGGATATGAAGTGGATTTCAGTCCCCTTGCCCCTTCACCCAAGCATCCTTGTGCAGGGTGCAACCTGCACAATTACACACAGGAGCCCAGAGGAGAGGGCTTAGCATAAAGCATGGTTATAAGAAGAACTTAATAAATACCGGCCATCATTATAAATATTAGGCAACAAACCGCTCCAAAACACAGTGCTGAGGCTTAGATGGAAACACCTGGTTAAGTCTGCTATGAAAAGAGAACAATGTATTCACAACGCACACCCAAGTCTTAGAAAAGAAATCAAAATACAGAATTGGAAGGCAACCTGAAGGGCGTCCGTTCTTGTGTGACTCTCCTCCCACTAGGTGGTGCTGTCTTTCACGTAGGTACAGCTTCAGCTTATTTTGGTGGAACTCACCTCAGTTAAAAATGGCTTTTATTTACTAATAATCAATAGCCAGGTGGTTTCTGTTGCCTTATACCCCCCACCCCCAGAATCACCACTCAGTTGTCCACATCCACAACTCCTTTTCCTTTTTGCTCAATCCCTCCACCCACTCCACTCCCTTTGCTGTCATCCTGCTCTCTATGAACCTGTCTCTATTTTGCTTGTTAGTTCAGTTTGTTCATTAGATTCCACAAATGCATGAAATCATATGCTATTTGTTTTTCTCTGACTGGTTTATTTCATTTAGCATAATGTTCTCCAGGTCCAATCATGTTGTTGCAAAGGGTAAAATGTCTTTTTTTTTTTATGGCCAAGTAGTATTCCATTGTGTAAATGTACCTTAGTTGTTTAATCCACTCACCTACAGATGAGCACTTGGTCTGCTTTCAGATCTTAGCAATTGTAAATAACACTGCAATAGACATAGGGCTGTTTACGTTCTTTTGAATTAATGTTCTGGGTTCCTTCAGATATATTTCTAGAAGTAGGATCACTGAGTTAAAAGGGAGATTCATTTTTAATTATTTGCGGTATCTTTGCACTGCTTTCCACAGTGTCTGCACTAGTCTGCATTCCCACCAACAGTGCCCTAGTGTTCCTCTTTCTCTGCATCCTCACAAGAACTTGTTGTTTGTTGATTTATTAATGATGGCCATCTGACAGATGTGAGGTGATATCTCAATGTGGTTTTAATTTACATCTCTCTGATGGCTAGTGATGTTGAGCATCTTTTCATATATCTATGGGCCATCTGTATGTCCTCTGTGGAGAATTGTGTATTCAGATCCTTTGCCTATTTTTTAATTGGATTGTTTGTCTTCCTGGTGTTAAGTCATATGAGTTCTTTATATATTTTAGAGATCAAACCCTTGTTCGATGTATCATTGGCAAATATGTTCTTCCATACAATGAGTTCCCTTTTAATGGTCTATTTAGTTGTGCAGAAGATTTTTAGTTTGATGTAGTCAATTTGTTTATTTTTTTTCCTTTATTTCTCTTGCCCTAGCAGATAGATTGACAAAATATTGCCACATGAAATATCTGAAATTTTCATGCCTATGTTTTCCTTTAGGACTGTTATAGTGGCATGACTTATATTTAAGTCTTTTATCCATTTTGAGTTTGTTCTGGTGTATGGTGTAAGTTGGTGGTCTAGTTTTTTTCTTTCTTTCTTCCTTTTTTTTTTTTTTGCATGTACCAGTCCATTCTCCCAGCACCATTTATTGAAGAGACTATCTTTACTCCATTGTATGCTCATGCCCCCTTTCTCAAATATAAATTGACTGTAGAGACTTGGGTTTATTTCTGGGTTCTCTGTTCTGTTCCATTGATCTATGTGCCTGTTCTCATGCCAGTACCAGACTGTTTTGGTAACAATGGCCTTGTAGTATAGTTTGATATCAGGTCTTGTGAGCCCTCCTACTTTGTTCTTCTATCTCAAGACTCCTGAGGCTATTTGGGGACTTTTTTTTTTTTTTTTTTTTTTTTGGTTCCATATAAAATTTTGACATATTTGTTCTAGATTTGTGAAATATGCCATTGAAATTTTAATAGGAATTGCATTGAATCTATAGATTGCTTTGAGTAGTATGGACAGTTTAATGATGTTAGTTCTTCCTATCCATGAACATAGAATATGCTTCCATTTATTTGTATTTCCCTTAATTACTTTCTTCAGTGTTCTATAGTTTTCCAAGTACAGGCCTTTTACCTCCTTGGTTACATTTATTCCTAGGAACTTTACTTTTCTTGTTGTTATAGTAAATGGGATTTCCCCCCTCATTTCTTTTTTTGATATTTTGTTGTTGGTGTACAAAAATGCCATAGATTTCTGAATATTGACTTTGTATCTTGCTATTTTACCAAATTCACTTATCAGGTCAAGTAGCTTTTTGCAGAGACTATAGGGTATTTTATGTACACTATCATGTCATCTGCAAATTACAGTTTTACTCCCTCTTTTTTCATTTGGATGCCTTTTATTTCTTTTTCTTGTCTGATCGCTGTAGCTTGAACTTCCAGTACTATATTGAATAGAGTGGTGAAGGCAGACACCCTTGTCTTGTTCCTGATCTTAAAAGGAAAGCTTTTAGTTTTTGTCTGTTAAGTATGTTGGCTGTAGGTTTCTCATATATGACTTTTATTATGTTGAGGTATGCTCCCTCTATTCCCACTTTGCTGAGTGTTTTTATCATAAATGGATGCTGGATTTTATCAGATGCTTTTCCAGCATCTATTGATATGATCATGTGATTTTGTCCTTCATTTCGTTTATGTGGTGTATTACATTTATTGATTTGTGAATATTGTACCATCCTTGCCTTCCTGAGATGAATCCCTCTTTATCATGGTGTATGATTTTTTTAATGTATTTTTGAATCTGGATTGTCAGTATTTTGTTGAGGATTTTAGCATTTGCGTTCATCAGTGATATTGGCCTCAGTTGTCTTCTTCGTTGTGTCTTGACCTGGTTTTGGAATTAGAATGATACTGGCCTTGTAAAAAGAGTTTGAGAGTCTTCCCTCTTCTTGGATTTTTTGGAATAGTTTAAGAAGGATAGGAATCAGTTCTTCCTTAAATATTTGTTAAAATTCACCTGTGAAACCTTCCAGTCCAGAGCTTTTGTGTGCCAGGAATTTTTTAAGTACTGCTTCAATTTCACTAGTTGTTCAGTCTATTCAGGTTGTATGCTTCTTCTTGATTCACTTTTGGAAGACTATATGTTTCTAGAAATTTGTTCATTTTGCCCAGGCTGTCCAATTTCTTGGCATATAGTTGTTTTTATTAATTTCTTACAATCTTTTGTATTTCTGTGGTATTGGTTGTAACTTCTCCTCTTTTATTTCTGATTTTATTTATTTGGGTCCTCTCTCTTTTTTTCCTTGATGAGTCTAGTTAAAGGTTTGTCAGTTTTGTTTATCTTTACAAAGAACAAGTTCCTGTATTTATTGATCCTTTGAATTGTTATTTTAGTCTCTATGTCATTTAATTCTGCTCTGATCTTAATTATTTCCTTCCCGCTACTTGTGCTGGGCTTTGTTTGTTGTTGTTCCTCTAGTTCTTGTAGACATAAAGTTAGGTTGTTTATTTAAGAATTTTCTATCTTCTTTAGGTAGGCCTGTATTGCTATGAACTTCCCTCTTAGTATTGTGTCCCATACGTTTGGGGTTGTTGTGTGTTCATTTTCATTTTTGATTTCTTCCTTGATCTCATTGTTGACCATTCATTATTTAATAACAGGTTATTCAGTTTCCATGTATTTGAATGTTTTCAGTTTTTTTCCTTGAGGCTGGTTTCTAGTTTCAATCCATTGTGATCTGAGTACATGCTTGATATGATTTCAATTTTCTTGAATGTGTTAAAGCTTGTTTTGTGTCTTACCATGTAGTCTATGAAAATGTTCCATGTACATTTGAAAAGAATGCATATTTTGCTCCTTTAGGGTGAAAGGTTCTACTTATATCAATTTAAGTCCATTTGATCTAGAGTGTTGTTCAATGCCACAATATTCTTGTTGATTCTTAGCTTAGAAGATCAATCCATTGTAGACAGTGGGGTGTTAAAATCCCATATGATGAGAGTGTTGCTGTGCATGTCTTTCTTGAAGTCCTCCAAGATTTTCCATATATATTTAGGTGCTCTTATTTTGGGTGCATATATGTTTACAAAGATTATGTCTTCTTGATGGATTAGTCCCATAAGTATTGTGTAGTGTCCTTTGTCTATTTTTATGGCCTTTGTTTTGAAATCTATCTTGTCCAATATAACTATTGGTACCCCAACTTTTTTTCATGTCTGCTTGCTTGGCATATTTTTTTCCATTCCTTCACTTTCAGTCTGTGTAGGTCTTTTGTTCTGAGGTGGGTCTCTTGTAGATGGTGTTTAGTATGTCATGTTTTCTTATCCATTCAGCTACCCTATGTCTTTTTATTAGAGCATTTAATACAATTAAGGTTATTATTGATAGGTACTTATTCACTGTAATTTTTTCCCTTTGTACCTATGTTCCTCTCTCTCTCTCTCTCTCTCTCTCTCTCTCTCTCTCTCTCTCTCTCTCTGTCTCTCTCTCATCTTCTTCTTCTTAAGGCAGTCCCTGTAGCATGTCTTGGAGTGCTGGTTTGGTGAAGATGTATACTTTTAGCCTTTTTATTGTCTGGGAAACCCCTTATTTTGCTTTCTATTTTAAAATGAGAGCCTTGCTGGGTAGCGTATTCTTGGTTGTAGGCCTTTTTTTTTTTTTAATGACTAAAAGCATTGATTTTTTAAAGTATATTTTATTGATTATGTTGTTACAATAGTTCCAATTTTTCCTACTTTTCTCCCCTCTGCCCAGTGCCCTCCTTCCCCCAACAATCCCACCCCACTTAGTTCATGTCTATGAGTCGTGCATATAAGTTCTTTGGCTTCACCCTTTCCTATATTATTCTTTTTTTTTTAAATTAATCAATTAATTAATTTTTTATAACAATAAAAGATAAACATTCCATCCTCTCAGACTTAAGACCCTTTATAATCTTACAAAGGACAATGGGCAAAGGTCTTATGCTTCTCTAGCTGCTTCAAGTTGGACATGGTCGTCGTCCTACCTACCCTTGGGTCCAGATATCCCTAATAAGAGTGAGGGTGTGAAGGGGAGGGTGGCCTTTTCACGTGGGGAAGGATCTTGCAGACTCCAGGTCAGTTGATTGTCACAGGACAACGGTGTGCTTGGTTTAACAGGCTGGCATCCTTGTTGTATTCTGGGGGCAATAGATTTGGCAACAGGGTTAAAGGCATCATTCAATCCATAACCACGAGATGACAAAAGGCAGGGATTAATTTTTCAATGTCCCACATTAGGGAAAAAAAGCTTCTTTGGAGGAAGGTGTGCCAGGTACATCTCACCTGTCCAAAACCCTTTTGCCCATTATACTTAGTTTGGACTGAGGGAAATAGTTTAGGTTTTCCCCCCTCTCAGACCTCTGGGCCCTTTCTGTCCAAGCCATTAGGATAGAAAAGAGAAACCAGTTTTAAAGTGAAGCCCACAGACCACCCCATGCTTCACCAACCCAGCCACTTAGTTCAGCCAAACCGTTAAGTCTCAGGAGGCAGCGATGCAGACAGCATTAAGTGAGGCCTATAGGTACAATCACTCAGGTAATGAGATCATAGGCTTATGCCCTATGAAAACAGAACACACATGTTAATTTATGCAACATAACCCACAAACCAGTCTCTAAATCTGCAAGACTGTCTTATTGGAAAGACATCCAGTTGCAAGGTATTGACATTCTTCTTGCCTGTAAATTAAGCATCTTTGATGATGTCACAGACCTAGTTTAACTTTCAAATGAAAACAAACTTTAAATGAATAAACTTTAAAGACAGCTGTACTACATTATAGTCTACCATTGAGCATTGTGATTTGCCTTGAATCACAAATTTTCTCCTTAAGATTACCCTCCTTGTCATTAAAGGGACAGCATTAAGTCCAGCCTTTGTTTTTCATTACTTGGAATATTTCTTTCCATTCCCTTCTGGCTTGTAGTGTTTCTGTTGAGAAATCAGCTGATAGCCTTATTGGAGCTCCCTTTTATGTTGTTAACTGTTTTTCCCTTGCTGCCTTTATGATTCTCTCTTTCTCTTTGAATGTTGCCATTTTAATTATGATGTGTCTTGGAATGGGTGTCCTTGGGTTCATCTTGATTAGGACATTCCTGGGCTTGTGTGATTTTTTCCATCATCAATTTAGGGAAGTTTTCTGTCCTTACTTTTCAAACAGGTTTTCTATCCCTTGCTCCTCTTCTTCTCCTTTTGGTATCCCTGTGATACAAATATTATGTTTCATGTTGTCTGGCAGCTCCCTTACCCTCTTCATTCTTTTTCAGTCTTTTTTCATTTTGTTTCTCTCTCTGAGAGAATTTTTCTACCTTGTCCTTTAGCTTGCTGATGGCTCTGGGGAGAGAACTGAACAATGGGCTTTTTTTTTCATAATGGCTTGCATGAAATATCTTTTTCCATCCCTTCATTTTTAGTCTGTATCTTTCGATCTGAGGTGGGTCTTTTGGAGGCAGCATATGCATGGGTCTTGTTTTCTTATCCATTCAGCTACTCTATGTCTTTTGATCGGAGCATTTAAGCCATTTACATTGAAGGTGATTATTGATAGATACATATTTAGTACAAAGATTGTAGACTATTTTCCTCTGGTTTTCTTTCTTTCTTTCTTTTCTTCTCTTTCTCCTTTCTTTTCTTTCTCCTTCTCCTTCTTCTTTTTCTTAAAACAAGCGCTTTAACATTTGTTGCGGTGTTACGGTTACACAAGCGAAACTAAACACTCTGAGGCAGTGGGTAAAGCAAGCAAACTTTAATGCCAGCGGTCGGGCTGAGACCTGAACAAGTCTCCAACAAGCACTGACCCCAAATGGGGTTAGGCAAGGTTTGTATAGTGAGCCAAGGTGGGGTTTCTTTTAGCTCAGTGGGAAATCAGAGAAAAAGCGGGACTTAGAGACAGGATCAGGGGTAAGCCTGGGTCGAGCTGTCGCAGCCAACTGCTCCCCTGGTTGCAAGTCTCCTTGGGACCCTTTAAGTTTAGGAGGAGGTAATATTTAATGCTTGAGAAGGGGCATAGGCATGCTCTAGAGCAAGCCTGCACTAGGTGTTTGTTGAGAGTTTTACTTGTTTGTTTGTTTTACAGATGAGAATCTTAGGGAAAGGTTTCAGCAGAATATTCATCAGCTTTCTAGGTGCATTTTTAATATCTTGAGGCATCAGAATGAGCATTTCAGGGAGCTTGGGATTATTCTTTGGTTTGCTTTATTGTTTTACTTTTATCTTGGGTCTGTCTGACTCTAAGGGAGGGGGGTTGTTATTTGTTCCCCCGACTTCATCTGTCCTTGGGTTTAGCTGGCACAAATGGCATTAATTGGTTCTCTGTCCTTTTATTATCCCCAATAGGGTGGTTTAAGTGATGCATTCTCTGGTTAGGGAGGAGAGAATAAACCATTTGCTCTCAAGTGTCCTTGTTTAGAAAAGATAAGTTCTTATGATCCACCAGCTGGCTATTTTTTGGCTTTGTTTAATTTTCTTGTCTCAGTTTTCCCATTCTACTTGCTCAGGATTTTCCCTAGCTTTTCACTATCCTATCACAATCTGGTTTTAACTATCACTAGTTTATTTCTTCAGGTCATATTTCCCCCTAACTTGGACTCACGTTTATCTGCATACTTAACCTTTTCTCTTGGAGTTTAATAGGTATGTCCAGCTTTACATGATCCACATTGAGCTCCTAGTCCTTCTCTCAAATTGCTCCTCTAGAATATTTTTCATCTGGTTAATGGCAATCCCATCATTCAGTGTGCTTAGGCTCCCTCCTGGCTTCCCTTCTCATAAATACAGTGTCCAACCTAAGACAAATACTATAAACTTTACCATTAAACAGAATAAACTCCCTGAAGTTTAGGTGGTAATATGTTGTATTCATTGCTGCATCCTGAGTAGCCAGAACAGTATATCTGGCATATAACACTGCTTTGAAAATACATGTTAAATAAGTGAAGGACTGATTTTGACACTAAATAAGATAAATACATATTTTAAAATATTTTTCTTTAAAAAATAAGAGCTAAAAAAGTCAAAGAGCAAAGTTAACAATTGGGAATGAAAGGAACTGATTTTTGTATGATAGTGAAATTTTTATTTTAAATCACTCTATACAATGATGTGGTTTCTAAACTTGGCAACACCTTAGAATCACCAACAGAGCTTTCACTATCTTGATGCCCAAGAAGTAGAGTATCTGCGGAGGGGGCCAGGCATCAGTATTTGTTACAGCTCTCTGGATGCTTCCAATTAGAGCCAAGTTTGAGAGGCACTTCTCTCTAGAAATTATACCTAGTGTTAGTGTTTACTTACTAATTATTTGTTCTAAATGTTTCATGGTAGAATCTTTGTTTCCTCCCTAATAAGCTAGTGACTATTTCTCATATGGTTGCCAACCACTCAGCATGCTAGCCAGGTGTACAGAATGTAAATAATGCAAAAAAAAAAAAATCAACCCAAAATCATTAATATAAATAAGAGTTATGAAAAGGCAGCTGAATCAAAGTAAATATACAAGGAGAGTTAGCTTTCAATGTGCCACTCACAACCAATTGAAATATCTTGAGGAAAAACAATTCTAGTCACAAAATATTGCTTAAGCAATAAATAAGAAATACTCAAGGCAAATAAAAAATTTACAATACTTTGAGTTCAAAAGAAAAGTTTTGAATCAATTGAGACATACCATATCCCTGGGTGGGGAGATTAAATATTTTAGATATGTTGCAAGGAAAATAAAGGAAAGAATAAACTAATGGGACTACATCAAATTAAAGTGCTTCTGCATGGCTAAAGAAAACATCAACAAAATGAAAAAGGAAACCAACCATATGGGAAAGCATATTTGCCAATGATTCCTCAGAGAAGGATTTAATCTCCAAAATATATAAAGAAATCACATGTCTCAATATTAGGAAGACAAACAACCCAATTAGAAAATGGGCAAAGGATCTGAATAGACACTTCTCCAAGGACATACAGAGGGCCCATATCATATGAAAGGATGCTCAACATCACTAGCCATCAGAGAGATGCAAATTAAAACCACAATGAGATGTCACATCACACCTGTCAGAATGTTTATCATTAACAAATCAACAAACAACAAGTGCTGGCAAAGATGTGAAGAAAAGGGAACCCTAGTGCACTGCTGGTGGGAATGCATGCTGGTGTGGCCACAATGGAAAACAGTGTGGAATTTCCTAAGAAAACTAAAAATGGAACTGCCTTTTGATCCAGCAATTACACTGCTGGGATTCTACCCAAATAATCCTGAAACACCAATTCAAAATAACCTATGCACCCTTATGTTCATAGCAACTCTATTTACACATTGTATGCAGACATGGAAAATTGCATTTTTCACAAACTGTGCATAGAGTGCCTTTATCTTTCATAATAATGATGAAGAATACATTCTAAGGTAAGAAAATCAAAGTTTCATAAGGAAAATTTAAAATAATTTTCAACTTATAGTGATTTTACGTAATGACAAAATTCACACACATATTTCAAAAAATCTTCTGCTTCCATCATAATGCATTGGCACAAAATGCCCACATATAATGTGTTTACAATAGCCAAGTGCTGGAAACATCCTAAGTGCCCATCAATGAATGAGTGGATTAAAAAACTATAATATATTTACACAATGGAATACTATGCAGCAGAAAGAAAGAAGGAACTCCTACTTTTTCGTGACAGCATGGATGGAACTGGAGAATATTATGCTAAGTGAAATAGGCCAGGCAGTGAAAGGCAAACACCGTATGGTCTCACCTAATACGGGAACTTAAGCAAAACAAACAAATGAGCAAAATAGAACCAGAGGTATGAAAACTAGGAACAAACTGACAGCAACCAGAGGGGAGAGGGTAAGAGAATAAGGGGGGAAAGAAGGGAAAGGGTCTAGTTAAGAAACAGGTATAAATGACCCTTGGGCATGGACAACAGGGCTGGGATTGACTGTGGGAGAGGGGTAGGTGGGTGGGGCAGGAAAGAACAATGGGGAAAAATTGGGACAACTGTAATAGAACAACAATAAAAAAAAGACAACAAAATTTTTTAGATATGTCAATTCTTCCTAAAGGAATCTAGCCTTAGTGTATTCCCAGCCACAACTTCATTTTGACTAGATGAGTCTAAAAGTCATCTGAAAGAGATAATGTATGAAATAAAAATATTTTTTAAAAAATTATGAGGGAGAACTTGCCCTCCCCAATACCACATTATTCTATGAAGCTGTAATAATTGAAATAGTATGGTTCTAGTGAAGGAAATAGATAGCTATGTGAATGTGTTAGTACTTCCTTGATTGCATTTTTTATTTTTATTTTTTAAAAGAATTTATTTATTTATTTTTAGTGGGAGGGGGACTGAGGGAGTGAGTGAGAGAAACATCAATGTGTGGTTGCCTCTCACATGCCCCCAACTGGTGACCTGACCTGCAACCTAGGCATGTGCCCTGACCAGGAATTGAACTGGCTACCCTTTTATTTGCATACCAGCACTCAATCCACTGAACCACACCAGCCAGGGCCTGACTGCATTTTTCAGTTGTGGGATTTAATTTTCCAAACAAAAACCTCAAATAATCTTGCATTTGAATTATGTACCAATTCCCCTTCTTATAGATTCATTTTTACAGGTTCAATGTTCTGAAAAATAAATGGTTAAACTTGTTAAGTGGTTACAGAAACATATTAGTCAAATAGAAAAGGGAACTTCTCCCTATTCCCTAAATCCTATTTTAGGAAGCATTGGGATAGAGTCCCCAAACTGATGCATCTGTCGTGGAGATTCATATGTCGTGATATAGCTGTTACTATCATCATGCTTATTTTCTTCATAGAGTTCCCTCCAGTTAATTTTGTTATTTGCATTTATTTCACTAGTTTAAATGTAAATTCCTCCAGGTTGTTTGTGCCTAGAGAAGTACCCGGCATGGTACATGCTCAGTAAATACTGTATTTGTCAAATATTGCATTGGAAAGAATCCCATGGTCATCTACTCTGTGATTCCTACTATTCTTGACTTTGTAAGATGCTCTTTAGCCAGTGATTGGGTTGACTATTGTATCCCACCCAGAGACCTCTTGATAGTATTCACTTATACTAAGACTGAATGGTCCAGAGCTGCAGGAGTGGATAATTACCTGAACATACCAAGGTGCATAAAAACACCTTAACAAAACCTCAAAACTCAACTTGTTTTTAATACATTTGATATTACAGCAAGTGTGAAGGATATGTGGAAATTTTTGCCTTATTTTGCCTTATTACAAAATAGATCCAAATCAAGAAACAGCTAAGACAAATATTCAGTAGAAATGTCATTCTGGGAAATCAGAGTATTTTGTCCTAATATTGACACTATTTATCAGAGGCAAATCTGAGTCCAGTAGGAAGAGAAACTAGAAGAAATCACATTTTTCTAGTTTACTGAAAAAATGACTAAGCTTACTTTTTATAATGAAGTTGTTTTAACATACACAAAGGGGTGGGTCAAATTAGAAATGTTAAAAATAATTATCTGAATGCAAGAGAGGCAAGAGCAAGAGCTTTTAGTGGTAGAAATATTGGATTTACATGGAACATTTTCAATTTTAGCATGGTAAATTTTCCTCATCAAATTCATACAATTTTTTCTATGACATTTAATGTTAAAATGTTTTTTCAAAATCAAATATTAGTTGATGGAATGTCATGAATTAGCAAATGCTGAAAATTAAAACATAGCAGATATACATGAAAAGATAAATTTTTTTCAGAAGTACTGAATTTTAAATAATTCAAGTTTTACTTTGCTAGTTCACGCAATCTTGATTATGATTATGTTTAGTCTATATTAAATAAGATATTAAAAACAATTGAAGTTTTCTTGCCTTAGTGTTATCAATTTGGGATATATAACAGATCAGAATTACAAAAGACTGGAAGAAAAATGTTCTTAAAGTGCTTTGATGATCCATTAATATAAAACCATTTTAGCTCTTTAAAACTCATGTGTATATGTGAGTGTGTGTGTGTGTGAGTGTGCGTGTGTTCTATGACTCTTTTCTCCATAGACTACTTATGTCTTATCTGTCTTACCAAATTCTGGCCTCTTTTCTACTTATTTGTTCTGTACACCATAGTACAGAACAACTGCATGTCTCATCCATTTTGGCATGTAGTCCCTGAAGTGGTCTAGCATCACATTCTATATATACTAACGTGTCTGCATGCGTAGAATGGACAACCAAATAGGATAATTTAGTTTAGTATTCATTATATGTCCCAGAAGTATGATACTATTATTAAGTCCTGTGTCTGTAGAGTGATTTTTTTTAAGGAATTTCTGTAAGTATGCTTCTTTAATTCTCATAGCAATGTGAAATAAAGAGAGCAGCATTATTGCACAAGAGAAGCTGAGGCACAGACCAATAAAGGATTCGTTTTAATTCACAAAGACACGAACAGATTTGAGACTAAAATACAGATTCTCTGCTTTCTTTTCTTCTTTTAATCCTTTTTCTTAGAAACACTTGAAATATCTGTCACAGTAGTGAAAATTAAAAGCTCTGTTCCAAAAAAAAAAAAAGAACAAAGAAAGATTAACCTTTCTTAAAGTTCACTATGACTCAGCTTTAACTGAGTTCACCTCTAGTTAAATTAAATAGGAAAATACCGCTAACCCATATGAACCAGTGTTTAGAAAAAATATTTAGCACATATTTGGCATGTGCTTTCTACCTGGCAAGCATGTAAGCAGACACTGGTGGTAAAGTGGTTAATGTAACTGCCAGTATAAAATTCTCCCAGTTTTACACTCATTGCTGGTTTAGTGTGCTATCTATGGCACTACCTTACTAAAAACTACCCTCTTGTCACCTGCCTTGGTGCTGCTGCATGGAAACAAATGACGGGAGTGATGTCAACAATGCAGGTTTTTCCAGGGGCCTGTGACATCTGTGATCCTGATGGAGTGCAGAGCTAATATATTTGACTCATAGTGTCAGTTGTTTGATTTCAGTCTGGGAAAAAAAGAATACAGAAAAGCACAGTAAAAGTAAACAATTATCAAAGTACTGGAAGCATACTAGAAATAAAGGATTTCTTCTCTTTATTCACATTTTCCACTCTGTTTTATACATAACTAAAATAAAACGTGCAGTTTTTATCACACTTCCCAATACCAAAATAATGAACAAGTGCAGAAAGGAAGGAAGGAGGAGAAAATCTGAGATGTATTAAAGATGAAGCCAAATCAGATGTACATAGGTATTGCTTACTAAAGAACTAAGTCTTAGGAGAAAACAAAGTAGGATTCCCCAAGGTATTAGAACAACAACAACAAAAAGAAAACTGTTTTGCCCAGAAGGCCAAGTTAAGGCTTTGATAAAGAATGGTCTGGCTTGGAACTATTGTAATAATATAATCAATAAAATACATTAAAAAAAAAACAAACAAGAATGGGCTGGGTCAGAGAGGAATGTAATAAAGTCATTTTGTGTGGGGGTGGATGTTATTGTATGACTACCCATAGCAAGAGTTGTATTTTTAATTTACAGCCAAAGGCCTGCAAGCCCCACACGTTTTCAGGAACACAGAGTACCTATGGGCAAGTGACATGTGCAATAGCAGCAGGTGCCTTAAAACATGCAGGCCAGAATACCTCATTGCTCCCTGGGAGTTCAGGTATAATGCTACCCAAATGGCTTGTTCACAAAATAAAAATGAGTAGTTCCAGGGACAGTACCTCTACCACTGTGCTCCAACCATTTCAACTCAAGATTCCTCATATCAGTTGCTAAAATTATCACCTTGAAACAGGACAAGTATTTTTTGCTATATATAGATAGAAGTGACATACATGTATTTGGATGTCAGTGTCATTATATGTCCCTTCCTCAGAACAACGGTCATATTAAGTAGCCTTTCACTGCTTGGTCACATGCCTCCCTGAAATTTACCCTCACCAGGGGATACCAAACAAACCAGAGGCACTGTGTTCAAAAATTTGATATTCCTTTTTTCATTTTGAGAAAATCAGCAGAAAAAGTCAACTTCCAAAATAGGCAAATGTAGAAGTGATTATTAGCATTATGAACAGATTCTTTTAAGTATTTTAATTACTCAAGCCATGCTTTATTGTATGTATAGATGATTAAACTACTTGTGGAATAGACTTCATAAAAATGGTGGGTGCCATGGTCATTGCACTACTGTTATTTCCATTATTATGATTATTATTATCATTGTTACTATCACTCTCAGAAAATTTAAGTAACAAACCTAAGGTGACAGAGATAATAAGTGGTAAGACAAGGCTTGTTTATATGTCTATGTTGTCAGTAACACATTTTTATTTATTTACTGTATAGCCTTTCTTTTTTTGTCTTAATATTTTAAGCATTATTTTAAGTATTTTATAATTAAGGACATGTATAATAACTATTCTATAAGTGGATAAAACAGGCATAAATTGATTGCTATAAGAGCAGAAATGTCCCTGAAATGTGCCAAACCACCTGTCAAAATGTTGGGTGTAGATTTCCCCATAAATTGCATTATATTCAAAATCTTCATATGAATATTTAATATTGTAAGTTTTAAAAAGTATACTAATTAAAGAATTTCACAATGCTGATTGCTTTTATAAGAATTCTTTATTGAAAAATCCCGTTAGATTAATAATTATAAAATGTGCACAATCTTCTAACCTTCAACCTTGACTCAATAGTAGCATAAACACAAAATATTTCTTGAGGTATGCTCCAGGAAGGACTGAAATACAACCTCTTTTATCACCAGGAAGAGTTAGGTTCTCTGATTAAGGTTTTTCCAGTTTTTGAAATAAAACTGGTAAATTTACTACAATCCATATATTTATTCATTAACATCCAGTAAAAAGAATGGGTCAGAGAGATAAGAACAGCAGTGTGGTGAGTGCTGGGGGGAGGGGGCATAAAGACAGTACTCTTCTAAGCCTAGGGAGCAGAGAGCTTCAGGAAAAAGAAAGGGATCAATTGTGGCAAATCCAAGAGAGGGCCTGAAAAATAAGAAATGAAAAGTGTCAACCAACCTTAGACACTAGGAGGTCACTGAGACCCTAAAGAAGAGTTGTGTTAGCCCTGGCTGGTGTGGCTCAGTGGGCTGAGGGCCAGCCTGTGATCCAAAGGGTCGCTGCATGCAAGAGGCAACCACACATGGATGTGTCACTCCCTCTCTTTCTCCTTCCCTTCCTTACTCTCTAAAAATAAATAACTAAAATATTAAAACCAAAAAAAGAAGAAGAGCTGTTTTAGTGGCAAATAGGGAGAGAAGCCAGATGGCTTTGTGAATGCTGACAATAGCCTGAGTTGATCCAAGGATTATCATGTAGAAACATTAAAAACAGATTATTTTAATTAAAAAATCATTTAAGACACTGAACTTCACAATCAATTCTTCCCAATTCAAATCCTGATTTTCTGCTTGCTTCACATCTGCTGCTCACTGTTTTTAGACTATACATGTTCTGTAGCATGACCTAAAGATTCTTGATCAGATTAGATGTCACTGACTGTCACATCAGTCTATCAGGCAGGCAAACCAAAGGAAAGAGAGTAAATTTGCATGATGATAAGCTTCTAGCTAATGAGATTTGGCATGAATCTAAAAGATAAAGAATGAGAAATAGTGTGTGTTAAAGTTGATGAAGAGTGGATTTGGATCTGCAGGTACACTGACTCATAGATTTAATGTTTCTTGAACAACTAATTTAAAAATATGATTTAATTCAATTTATGTGGTCTTGCTTTGTTCCTTCAGCAGGAACCCTCATTGCAGCTGGGTTGGCAGATCATTTGTTTTCATGAGAGCTCTTTGAACCAATCAGGACACAGCTAATCTTATTATATCTCTGTGGGTTTGTGTTTCTTTTGATGAAAATCTGGAGAAGTCATGGGTAATACTTTACTGTGTGCCAGAAACCGCTTATGTTTCAGTTGTACAAGGTCAGATCTTAATTTAACTACCAACTGGGTACTTAATTTTAGATACACAGAGGAACACATTGGCTCTTAGTTACTTCCTCTGGTTTAGAAAGGCAAGGCCCTGAATAAGAATGACAAGACGATCATTCCAAAAGGTGAGATTATGAAATATTTGATCTGTACCTCACCAACTAGCTTATTAAGTAGTTTAATATTAAGAGTATTTTAAACAGATGGAAATTTGTATTGTGGTAGCTTCTCTTTACTATCTTTCCAATTGACTGCCCATGGATTTGCCAGTCTAGGGCCTTTTAAATTACAGAATAAAGACAGGTTTTGTTTGTTTGTTTTTGTTTATAGGATATAAACTCAATCACATAATTATTAATCATAATAAAAATAGTACCATGAGAAAAACAGATCAAGAACAAATATGCTTATAGGAAGTATCAGTATACACAGTATAGAATCCAAGAAGGGTCTTATCTAGCCCTGGTTTCTGAAAACATGGGTTAAATATTTTTGTCAATAGGTAAAATAAACTTCTGTCAAGGCTTTTTCATCACTTATAGTAAAAGATGGCTGCTTTATATTCATATCAAAAAATTCGCTTACATTCTTTTAAGTCAGTAGAAGAAAAGAAACTCAATAGAATTGGAAATTTGCTTTTGCAAATTAAATAATAAAATCTTGAGGCTGGAAAGTCCTTAGAATTTATCTGATACCATCACCCATCTGGTTCTTAACTTCCAAGAAAGATTGCATATCTAAAATGAAATGATTTCTATGAAATAGCAGTGATATGGACAGGGAAGTTCTAACACTGCTTTGTGTTGAGAACATCATTGTTATAAACATAATTTTAGGCTTCTGTTGTTTTTATGGGAATACCACCAATAAAAATTTGCCTAAATTATTTATATTTCCACTGGAGTTGTTTGATAGGTTTGCTTGTTGTTTGCTCAAACTCTTTTAGAAAATTTTTTCTGAGGCTTATAAGTATTAAGATTATGAAACAAGATCCTCTTTTCATTATTTCCATGAGAGTAGCTGCGTCATCAGATTATACTGTAGTGGTTAAACCTGTGCACCTCTCATGTCAAATGACTGGGTTTACACAAGTTACCTAACCACTCTGTGCTCACTCAGTTTTCTCATCTGTAAACTGGGGGGAAAGTGTGTTGTAGAAATTAAATAGCATAATCTATTCAATACATTTATCAGAATGCATGTCACAGGTATTATTATTATTATTAATTATTGAGGACCTGCTGTGTGCTTAATCTGCTAAAACTTGGAAGGAAGGGGAAGGGAGAAATTAATGTTCTTTCTGGGAAAAGTCTAGAATGCATTATTGAAAGGCAGCAAGCTCCCTGAGAGCATGGATTCCATTGTCTTATGTCTAGCACAGTGACTGGAACATAACAGATATTGAATACCTATTTTTTTAATTTTTAAAAGATTTTATTTACTTATTTTTAGAGAGAGGGGAAGGGAGGGAGAAAGACAGGGAGAAAAACATCAATGTGTGGTTGCATCTCATATGCTCCCAACTGGGGACCTGGCCTGCAAGCCAGGCATGTGCCCTGACTGGGAATCAAACCAGTGATCCTTTGGTTCACAGGCCAGTGCTCAATCCACTGAGTCACCCTAGCCAGGGCTGAATATCTATTTTTGAGTGAGCAGGTAGAGTGTTATGAAAATCATTAGGGAAAAAAAAAATCACTGAGAACTGGTGAGTTAAGTCTTCTTTGTATTTTTGATTTAGTAGAGAAAGGAAATGTAAATACTGTGTATCTAATCTTCAACAAGATATTTGACAGTATGTCTTATGATGGTCTTGTTATTGAAAAGGAGACAATACTAGCTGCTCATGTTTTGGGAAGAGTTTGAAGCTGGATAAACATTTTCTTGAAGGGTGCTAAAAAAATGGATCAATAACAACCTGAAGGCCTCTGTCCTGTGCCAATTTCTATTCAAGATTTGTCATTATTTTTTTAAAGATTTTATTTATTTTTAGAGAGGGGGAAGGGAAGGAGAAAGAGAGGAAGAGAAATATCAATGTGTGAAACATCAATCAGTTGTGAATTGATTGGCTGCCTCTCACACATGCCCCAATCAGAGACCAGGCTCCCAACCCATTCATGTGCCCTAACCAAGAATCAAACTGGTGACCTTTTGCTTTGCAGGATGACACCCAACCAACTAAGCCACACCTGTCAAGGAGTAACATTTATCATTATTAATGGAACAGATAGACACACAAAACACATAAATATATTTGCAGATACAATAATACTTAGAGTGATACAAAATGTATTAGATCTTAGCAGACTTTAATAAAGGTCAAATCTACAAATATATAAATAAATAAATAAAATGGAATAGAATTAAAGAGTCCTGCACAGAATTACACAGCTATAATGTGGGGAAAATATGACCTGTAGAATCTGGGGCAACAGAGAACTGAATCAAGTGTGTAACATGATTGCCCCCCAATTCATCTGGACTTGGGCTACATTAATATGAGGGGGACACCCAAAGTGGAATTATCTTCTGGAGGGCAGTCCCCTTGTTACACAGGCTTCCCCTACTAGGTGAGTATTCTAGGAACCCATCTGTACCAGTGTACCAACTGGCATTGTTGTGAGATGCTGCACTCGACTTCAGTAAATATTTTCTTTTTAAGACTCCTCTAATGGTTTGCCCATTTCATGATGGATGATTTACGAACACACCTGCCCACACCGAGCTGAGTGTTTAGCAGTTTTTGATCAAAAATGGCATGACCCTCATGCCCCACCCTCCCTATTCACTGGGACTTGCCCTGAGCGCCTTTTTTGTTTGTTTGTTTCCCCGGATTAAAAAGTCTTCAAAGTGAAACATTTTGCCATTGTGGACGAGGTGAAACAAACAAACAAACAAAAAAACCCTCAGAAGCACTACTAAAAGGCATCAAAATCGACAAGTTCAAAAACTATTTTGACCTGCGAGCCAAGTGTTGCTGGTTCAATTCCCAGTCAGGGCACATAACTAGGTTGCACGTCAGGTTCCCAGTTGGGGGCGCGAGTGAGAGGCAACCACACAGTGATGTTTCTCTCCCTCTCGTTCTCCTTTCCCACCCTCTCTACAAATAAATAAATAAATAAATAAACAAACAAACAACTAAATTAAAAAGAAAATAAATAGAAATGAATTTAAAAAACTGTTTTGAGCAGTGGAAAAAATGTCTCAATGGGTGTATAGCATCAAATGGAGAGCACTTGGAAGTTGACTGAAGTTTAAATGTGTAAGAATAAATACACAATTTTTAATAAATAAATTATGTATTTTTTTAGCCCTCCTCCACCCCCTTGTAGATCTATAGTGCCAGAAAAAAGGAAATGGCCACACTTGCTTAATGTTATGTTTTTTTGACTGCAGCTGCCCTCAGAGCCCACAGTCCAGAGCCTCTCTTAGAAAGAGATGGATATTTAACAAGTGTGTCTACAGGAAAGCAATCAAGATGGGAGAGGGAGGCAACCCACATCCTAGGAAGGGCAGTTGTCCCTCCTTGGGAGAAGAAGGCTCAGTGGAGACCTGACAGCCTTCTTAGGAGATATTTAAAGGGCACTCATGTGGCCGAGGAACATTTTTCTCAGGGTGGCTCTGAGGAATACTCTAATTGTCAAAGCTGGCCCAACATAAAGAGCAGTGAGGAGATATAGTAAGCTTCTTGTCACTTTGTAGTGTTCAAGCTGAGACTGGAAAATTATTTGTTGGGCATATGGTAGAATTTACTGGTGGTACCACCTAATAGTCTTTAACTCTGAAATCTGGGGATTCTAGAAAAAAGGAAGGAGAGGGAAGTAATGAGTGCGTCAGAGTGCTTGTTCAAGGCTGAGGAATAGAGCTAAAACAACCAAACAGTGTTTAAAATTCTACTTCCCCATTCCAGAGGAGTTAAAGCACAAAATATTAACTGGTAATGTTTGTTGACTACTTGCAACATGTCAGACACAGCTAATGAGGCAGCTAATCTAGACAGGCAGGATTTGAATGAAGAACCAACTACCACAGTCAACTGTCTCCAATAGAAAGAAATCAATGCCCTGTACATGAATTCAAAATAAATATGAAGAAATGCAAAGGCTAATTATTTTTTGAATGAGTTTCAAACAGAAAAAGATTTGACCTAAGCACCATTCAAGACCTTCTGCCCTGTCAAACAAAACATACCTTGCCATGGAACAAATATTTATAGAGAAAGAATATATATATGTAAATGAATATATATATATGTACCTATACAAATACATACACACATATATACATACACGATACTTTTTATTAAGGTCTAGAGATTATTTTTATTGTTATTGTAGCTAATGAATGTAGTCAAAAGATTTTTACTTACCCTACAACTCAGTTGTGCAAACCAAATTTAGCTATTTTATTGTCTGTACCTGGCCTCACTAATTAGTGGGAAGTAATCTTTTCGGTTCATGCAGATGGACACAATAACTTAGATAATGAAGCCAGGGCTTAGATGACTCAAATAAATGGATTCGTCTTTCAGGTTTCTGCTTTTCCCCAATCCAAGAAATTCCCTCCCCTAGGTTTCATCTGCTTGACCATAAATTGGAAGTTTTTACTCTTCTCATAGTTACCAAGGTCCCTGGCTTGTCCAGAAATGACCTATCTCACCACATATGAGGCTCAGCCTGTGAGCCAAATGCTAGGTCAACTTTCTGGAAGGCTTTCTTAGTTCCTTTCCACGTGGCTGGTGATGGCTGATTAAAGGAACATCATTGTCATACACAAAGTTTTATCCATGACATTAAATATATTCTTCAATGACAAGAATTTTAATAACTATTACAGTTTTTCATTGTTTTGGTGTACAATAATGTCTTATACAAATTCCCTCCTGCTGAACATTTATATTGTTTCTAGTGTGCTGTCAGTTTAATAAGGCTGAGATGAATATTTTCACAAACAAATATTTTTCCATATCTCTGATTATTTTATAAGATTGCTAGATTTAGAATTACAGACAAAGGGTAGGGATTTTCAAAAATCACATCATACTAGCTTGAAATAAGGGCACATTTATTAATAATTTGTCTCTTTTGGGGCCATGTTTGCACTACAAATCTTTGCTACATATACATTCCTCAAGAAATCCACAGACTTGTGAACTAAAACTCCTTTCCTTTCCACATGTCATTTTCAAAAGATGGTATGCATCTTCCTACATCTATGTCATAATTGAGTTTGACTTGGAAATCAATAGTGGAGACTAAAAGTGTCTAATTTGGTAATATGAAACTAGATAGAAACAAAACTAGTAAGACAGTTTTTATCAGTAATATATTTACGTAGAAATTAAGCCTCAGTTAATGCAGTCCCAAAATTGCAAGTGAACTTGGCCAGGACATATGTATGATGTAGAAAGAAAACACAAAGTTAATCTATTCTTTTGCTAATTTTCACAACAGTGTATATTTGCTCATCTACTTATTCATTCATTCAGCAAATACTTAGTGAATTCCTACCACATACTGGATGTTTTACTTGGTGTCTGAAGACCAATATGTCCATTTTGCCTTTTTATATATTTTTTGTACAATGTTGGGTTGTATCACTTTGAGGCAATATAAAAGTAGCATTACTTTTCTAGACTAAGATTGTGTGTGTGTGTGTGTGTGTGTGTGTGTGTGTGTGTGTGTGTGTGTGTGTATCTACGTTAGCAGAGTAAGTGGTGCTGTTAAAGATGCTGTTTGAACTGGTCTAGTTCTCTCTGTTACCCACAGAAAAGGCAAATACAATCAGTCTGTCATCTGTGTCTATGAATCTGTTTCAATTTTGTATATTGATTTTTTTTATTTTTTAAGCTGATAGTTGCTAGAGGGGTGGTTGAGGGACTGGGTAAAAAAGGTGAAGGGGTTAAGTACAAATTGGGAGTTACAAAACAGTCAAAGGATATCTAAAGTACAGCACAGGGAATATAATCAATAATATGACAATAACTTTATATGGTGCTAGGTGGGTACTTGAAATAACAGGCAGAGCACTATGTAAAGTATATGATTATCTAACCACTAAGCTGTATGCCTGAAACTAAGACAAAGTAATGTTGAATGTAAACTATAACTGAAAAATACAAAAAAATTTCCCCTGGGGGGAAAAAAGGCAAATATCATGAAGAGGGAGTTGCTGTAGCTTATGACTTGTAAATAAAAGTGATCTGTGTCTGTGGGGTGAAACACAGTTCTGACAGAGGTTTTCCTCTCTTCCAAATCTCTTGAGGACTAGTTGACTCTGTTGCTGAAATCAGCCCGATGAAGCTGTTTATCTGATTTGCCACTTCGTGCTACAAGAGTCTGAGAAAATAAAAGTGTGTAGCCACCAAAGTTATAAGATTACACATATGAATGGTCAAAATATAGAAAATGAGAATATACATTATTTTGTATATAACTACCTTCTTAACAAAACCAAAACATGAAAAAGCCCTTTAATTATTGCTGCTCCTCTAATAGGACGGATCCTGATGATTCTCTCTGGGATTTCCAACAAAAGAACTCATTGCTCGAAAACCATAGCAGTTTCAAGGTAAAAAAAAATATTTCCTCAGTGTCTGGGTCTCCCCTTCCACACAACACAACCTGAACCACCTTCACACCCTTAGGGTTTGGACTGGCCTTGTATAAAACTGAGAATAGAACCAACCTTTACTGTATTGCTCTTTTCGTATCCTTTCTGATCACTTCCCACTAGACTCAGTCTTAGACCCTCTGCCATTCCCATCCTATGTAGCTATTCCAACAGATGTGGATTCCACACCAGTTGCCATTCTGGTGCAACTGGCATTTTAAAAGGGACACCAGAATATGGAACAATAAGCTCTAAGGGGCAGAATCTCTCACCGATGTAACATGATTACACTGATGAGACAGGTGCTGCGAGCAGAGTAATATTTATGGGCACAAAGGCCTTCCTACAACATGGAAAAGCAACTGTCCACTCCAGGACCTCAGAAGGCCAGCCCTGTTTAGAGATGGTTTCATTTCTGTTTTGTCCAAGACAGAGTTTGAGGGTGAGGGGCTGAACAGATTTGGATGTCATTGGAAGGCAGCCACCTGAACAATTCATAGGGACCAAAATCACATTTGCCCCGGTTCAGGGAAAAGGAGAGCCTTGGTCGGTCCTTGCTGTGGGAGCACCCATGTTTCAAGGGCAGCTCTGGGGCCTCACAAACTTATCAACAGTTTGGTATTATCACGGATCATAGATTGGATGTAGTTTAGAGTCAGTGCAGAGAGGTGACATGTATCCAGGTTCACTCCTGCATCATACTTTGCAACATCATCTCAACTTCCTGACCACATCAGTCAGGCACCAACTGGCATGTTGATCCTATTTTTTTATACAGTAATGCGTAGGCTCCAAGACAGAAGTAAAGAATGAAGGAAAGCTTAGGAGACCTCAGAGAATCCTAGGCAACACAAAGCCTTATCACACGGAGCAAAAGATAAAGATTTATGTGTCCCTGGAAGCTATTTTTATTTTTGGAAGTCATTGTCATCAAGAGCTGTCTGTTAAGAGCAAGGTCAGAGTGTTTTCTTTTAAGGGCAACAGACTGTGGGCTGTTTTTCTACAACTTAGGAAGAATCTTAAAAAAAAAGGTACCCATATTCTGTCCAGACTCTACTTATTAGGTCTGTGACATTTGGTGGGTTTTTTAATCTCTTGAACCCCAAGTTTTTACTTACACACAATGAATCTATAATGCCTTGTCAACATAAGAAACATCCAAATCTGTAAAAGTTTTTATTAGTTTATTGAGCCAAACTGATGACAATTGCTGGGAAGCAAAATATCAACGGATCGAGAAAAATGCTCTGGAAAATGGCAGCATTACCACTTATTTTATACATCAGAATCAAAGGAAAAGATGTAAGGGGGTTACCAAAATCCTTGGTGATAGATTTGGGAGGAAGGGGAAAGCAAAGCAGGGAAATCTCTGAAATTAGATAAAAGTAAAAGGAATAGCTGCTTCTTTTACAAAGGTGGATACAGGATGGTTGGCAGTCAACAATTAACGTGATAATGAAAACAGTGAGGGGATCTGTGGTCCCTGCTTTGGTGCAGTGTTTGTGCCCTGAAGGGTCTGGGAAAGGAAATTACCTTGACATTCCAAAGGTATGATATCGTAGATGCAAAAAAGACATTAGACAGGCTCTGTTGAGGTAATAAAGATTGACCTTTGTTAGGGAAGAATATGGGCCTAATACATGACTACCTGCCATGGCTCACTTTTAGTTAACTTTTAATTGCAGACCATCCTTCGTAGTTACTTTAGGTCTCTGAGTTTGTAAGGCCTCCACATGGACCTCCCCTGAGTTTTTCAGGTTATATTAATATGTGACCTCCTTTTCATCCACAACCTAAAAGTAGAATTGGAGGATTTAAAGCAAAACAGCAATTGCAGAGTGCTTTGCACAGTGCTAGGAACAACACAATCACTCAGTAATTTATGGCTATTATTATAATCACCATTTTTATTATTACCAAAGATAATCTAAAACTTATGTGATCACCAAACTTTTCCCGCTATCTAAACCTAGGGTTTTACTCAGCTTATCTGTAAAACTAATAATTATTGATATCTGAATAATAATATTTTGCATTTGAGAATTCTTAATTTAATGGTTCTTTACCTGGGATATATGAGGCCTCAAAGGATACATTAATTCTCTAAAATTTTATGCAGAATTTTGCATTGGCATACATCCCTCTGGAGAGAAATCCATTGCTTTCATCAAATGTGTTCCTGACCCTAAGCAAGGTTAACCACTGCTTTTTAAAAAAGTTTATTTATTGATTTTTTTAGAGAGTAAGGAAGGCAGGGGAGAGGGAGGGATGGGAAGAAAGAGAGAGAAAAATTGATTTGTTGTTAGACTTATCCATGCACTCATTGGTTGCTTCTCGTATGTGTCCTGATCAGGGTTCAAATTCACATCCTCTAACCAACTGAGCAACTCACCAGGACCAAGGTTAGCCAGTGATTTAAATAAAAGAGCCAACTGTCTAATATAATTGTCCCAATTATTTTGTAAATCAGCTATTTATGGAGAATAAATAAATAACACCAGTGCGTTTCTCCAGAACAAGGTTGGTAAATTATTATTTAGAAAGGGTCAACTAATTTTTCTAGACTAAAAAGAGGGGCACCTGAAAATAGGTCTCCAAGGACACCAAATTATTATTATTTGGTCTTTCTTCAGATACCTGTGTAGTACTTTACTTAAATACACTTTTAAATAAAAGCTGGCAATAGCCTGTTGCCAACTTTTGATCGGGATTGAGTCCAGTCATTTTAAGTTTGAGTACAGATAAATAACTCTCTTCTTGCCCTTCTTATTGCATCTTGATGTCTCTTAATCTGTTGCAATGATGTGCCTTTGGACTGTCTGTCTGAAACCTTAGTGCACTTGCACACCTTGCACGCAGATCTTCACTTCATCTCAAGCTTTCAGTAAAAGTTTGGAGACAGCTTGTGTTAGGTGGGAGTTGTTTTGTGCAGTAGGAGTTTCCTCTCCATTTCTACCCTGCTGCCATTAGGAATACAAAGCAATGAAGAGTCTTAGATAACTTCCTTCTGATGGTAGTTAATAGGACATTAAAAAAATTTCTACAGATCAACTCAGTTCTCTAAGGAGTCTGTGGTATCTCATGTCCTGGAAGCCCAAATTTCAAATGGGTTTAGAGTTAAGCCAGTGATTTAAATAGGTGAAAGGCTCTGTATCCCATTACTAATCCCAGAGCCATGCAATCCCCTCTCAACACCATGATACTAGAGGGAAAGGCAACAGGCAATGCCACAGATTTAACTTCATCATCTAATTCTGCTGTCTGAAGGACTCAGTGCTTTTCCACTACTAATGAGTCAACAAATTTTTTTCAGAGACCACTGAGAACAACCATTCGCTATGGTTGACTAAGAGTGGAGTAGAGAAAGAAGACATAAAGGAAAAAGAAAGTGTTTTTATACACAAAACTAATAGTCCAAGTGAGAATACAAAAATATGTGAAGAATATGCAAAGCAAATACAAAATGAGTGTAAATCCAGATATTGGGAAAATATTATATTATAGGAGAATCTCACAGACAAAGAAGGCCAAAGAGAATTGGAGAATTTCAGTGAAGGCTTTCACAGGGAGAACGTCTCAAGCCAGGCTTGAGGCAGTGTGGGCCATGGGTGTGGGACAGCTGAAAGAGGTTGGTGAGTAAAGAGAAATAAGATATGAATGCACAAAGTGAGAAAAATGAAGCCAAGCACAAAGTGGGCAATCAAATTTGTTTATTTGGAAGGTAGACTCCATACCTGAGGAAAATAAATCTAAGAATAAAGTAGAGTGTAGATTATGTTAGTACTCATTCATTCATTCAAAATGCATTTAGAGACTATGAATCATGAGATGGTGCTTCTCTAGGCACTGGTGATACAGGCTAATTCTTATTGGATTACACTCTGGGGGGAGCAGAGAGGCAATGAACGAGCAAACAATAAAAAAAGAAAAGAAAATACCACTTGCCTCTATTTGTTTAATAGAATCCCTAGGGGAGAGCAATGGGGGAAAAATGGGACAACTGTAATTGAAAAACAACAACAACAACAACAACAACAACAAAAACATAGAATCCCTAGAGCACGCTAGCCTTTTGTGTAGACTGAAATATTGTGTGAGAAAACATGCTTAGTGGAGTGCGTTACTATCTCCAAACATAATTGCTATTCTCTCATTTCTGGCTCAGTGGTAGTAAGGCCACTGGTGCAGAACAATGAACAGTAAAATTATAACGATGTGATTGATTTGCGTGCAGTCTGTGCAAAGGTCAGGGACCTTAGCTATCAGCATGTACAGAACCCTCCTTAACATTTGAGCTTATCTAACTTTGAGCAATGAGAAGAGGTAAAGCAAGTACAAACTGTGTTTTGAAAATTGCCCACAGAATACTGTTTTTGTTTTTTTCACCTTAAAAAGACATACTACAACTATAAATAAATTTTGGCTTGAAAAGTATCACTAATCAAAAATAATTTCATATTGGTCAGTCAGCCTAGCTGTGGAACTATTTGGATTTCTACATATACCTACATTTCCTAAGATAAAATGATTGATCCAATAGTAATGACACTCACTCTTCTAATGTAATATTTGGAAGAAATAAGCCAATGAAAAATAATCTATATTTTTAAATATCTTCAGAGGAGATGGACCACTCAAGAGCAGTAGCTCTTGGGGAGGAATTTAGAATCTATATAGAAGGACTAACTTATGGTCTTGGGATGAAGTTAAGGTGGTCTTTAATTCAACTCCAAATTTCCTGAGGGCAGGACTAGGCCACTGTATTTGTGATGGTCTTTTCTCTCTAGACTAATAGAGGAAGCAGAGATGAAGGATAGCCATTCACCTCAAAAAGCACAGAGTCTGTTAGAAGGAGTTGAACACAAATACAAAAATAACTGCAATCCAAGGCAGCCAACTCAAATCACTGCTGGTGTGAGCAAGGGAATTAATCAGCAAATAAGCAAGCACAACACACACGAAATGAAAAGAATACAAAAGATTCGATGTTATCTATTCCTTGATTAGAGGGTTTTTTTAATAGAATTTTTATTTTGTTTCTCAATTACAGTTGTCCCATTTCCCCACCCCCCATAGCTCTCCCCCACCCAGCCCACCCCTTCTCCCACAATCATATCCCCCCCATTGTCCATGTCCATGAGTCATTTATATGTGTACTTTGACTAAACCCTTCCCTTACTTATCCCCCTTCTCTCCCTCCCCTCTCCCCCCTAATAAATGTTATTCTGTTCCTTGTTCTATTTAGTTCATTGTTTGTGTTGTTCCTTAGTTTCCCATAATAGGTGACAGCATAAGGTATTTTTCTTTCTTTGCCTGGCTTATTTCACTAAGCATAATTCTCTCTAGTTTCATCCATGTTGCTGCAAATGGCAGGAGTTCCTTCTTTCTTTCTGCAGCATAGTATTCCATTGGGTAAATGTACCACAGTTCTTTAATCCACTCCAGAATTCAGCTATTGTAAACAGTGTTACTATGAACATAGGGGTGCATAAGTTATTTTGAATTAGGGTTTTAGGAGTTTTCGGGTATAATCCCAGCAGTGGTATTGCTGGTTCAAAAGGCAGTTCCATTTTTAGTTTTGGAGGTAATTCCATACTGTTTTCTATAGTGGCTGCACCAGTCTGCATTCCCACCAGCAGTACACTAAGGTTCCCATTTCTCCACATCCTCGGCCAGCACTTGTTTGTTGATTTGTTGATGATGGCCATTCTGACTGGTGTAAAGTGGTATCTCATCGTGGTTTTTATTTGCATCTCTCTGATGGCTAGTGATGTTGAGAATTTTTTTCATGTGCCTATGGACCTTCTGTATGTCCTCTTTGGAGAAGTGTTTGTTCAGGTCCTTTGCCCATTTTTTAATTGCGTTGTCTGTTTTCTTGATGTTGGGTCATATAAGTTCTTTATATATTCTGGAGATCAATCCCTGTCTGAGGTATCATTGGAAATTATGTTTTCCCATATGGTTGTTTTCCTTTTCATCTTGCTGATGTTTTTCTTTGCTGAACAGAAACTCTTCAATTTGATGTAGTCCCATTTGTTTATTTTTTCCTTTATTTCTCTTGCCTTAGGAGATGTATCTGTGAAAATATTGTTATGTGGGATATCTGAAATTTTCCTGCCTATGTTTTCCTCTAGGACTTCTATGGTGTCACAGCTTACATTTAAGTCTTTGATCCATCTTGAGTTTATTCTTGTGTGTGGTGTAAGTTGGTGGTCTAGTTTCATTTTTTTGCATGTCCCTGTCCAGTTCTCCCAACACCATAGGTTGAAGAGGCTCTTCTCACTCCATTTTATGCTCCTTTCCCCTTTATCAAATATTAGTTGACCATACAGTCCTAGATTTATTTCTAGACTCTCTATTCTGTTCCATTGATCTATACATCTGTTCTTATGTCAATACCAGACTGTTTTGATTGCAGTGGCTTTGTAGTATCGTTTTATGTCTGGTATTGTGATTCCTCCTACTGTGTTCTTCTGTCTGAAGATTGCTGTGGCTATTCGGGGTCTTTTTTGGTTCCATATGAATTTTTGAAGTGTTTGTTCTAGGTCTGTGAAATATGTCATTGGTATTTTAATAGGGATTGCATTGAATCTGCAAATTGCTTTGGGTAGTATGGACATTTTAATGATGTTGATTCTTCCCATCCAAAAACATGGTATTTGCTTCCATTTATTTGTATCTTCCCTAATTTCTTTTTTCAGTGTTACATAACTTTCAGAGTACAAGTCTTTTATCTCTTTGGTTAAGTTTATTCCTAGGTACTTTATTTTTCTTGTTGCTATAGTAAATGGTATTTTCTTTTTTGTCTCTGTCTCTGATATTTTATTGTTGGTGTACAGAAATGCACTAAATTTCTGTATATTTATTTTGTACCCTGCTATTTTGCCAAATTCGCTTATTATATTGAGTAGTTTTTAGTGGAGTCTATAGGGTTTTCTATGTATCCTATCATGTCATCTGCATATAATGATAGTCTTACTTCTTCTTTCCCAATTTGGATTCCTTTTGTTTCGTTTTCTTGTTTGATTGCTATGGCTAGGACTTCCAACACTATGTTGAACAGGAGTGGCGAGAGTAGACATCCTTGTCTTGTTCCTGACCTCAGGGGGAATGCTTTTAGTTTTTGTCCATTGAGTATGATGTTGGCTTCAGGTTTTTCATATATAGCCTTAATTATGTTGAGTTATGCTCCCTCTATTCCCATTTTGCTGAGTGTTTTCATCATAAATGGGTGTTGTACTTTATCAAATGCTTTTTCTGCATCTATAGATATGATAATGTGATTTTTGTCTTTCATTTTCTTTAGGTGATGTATTATATTTATTGATTTGCATATATTAAACCATTCTTGCATCCCTGGGATGAATCCCACTTGATCGTGGTGTATGATCTTTTTAATGTGTTGCTGGATCCTGTTTGCCAATATTTTGTTGAGGATTTTAGCATCTATGTTCATCAGTGATATTGGCCTGTAGTTTTCTTTCTTTATTGTGTCTTGTCCTGGTTTTGGAATTAGAGTAATACTGGCTTCATAGAAAGAGTTTGGGATTTTTCCCTCTTGTTGGATTTTTTGGAATAGTTTGAGGAGGGTAGGAGTTAGTTCTTCCCTAAATGTTTTGTAAAATTCGCCTGTGAAGCCATCCAGTCCAGGGATTTTGTGTGCAGGGAGATTTTTGATTACTGTTTCAATTTCCTTCTTTGTTATTGGTCTGTTGAGACTTTCTACTTCTTCTTGATTCAGTTTTGGAAGGTTATATGTTTCCTGAAATTTGTCCATTTCACCTAGGTTGTCAAATTTCTTGCCATACCTCAGTTGTTTGTAGTAATTTCTTACAATCCTTTGTATTTCTGAGGTATCAGTCGTGATTTCTCCTCTTTCATTTCTGATTTTGTTTATTTGGGTCTTCTCTCTTTTTTCCTTGATCAGCCTGGCTAAAGGCTTGTCGATTTTGTTTATTTTTTCAAAGAACCATCTCCTACTTTTGTTGATCTTTTGAATTGTTTGTTTAGTTTCTATGTCATTTAATTCTGCTCTGATCTTGATGATTTCCTTCCTTCTTCTTGTCATAGGCTTCGTTTGTTGTTGTTGTTCTAGTTCTTGTAGCTGTAGGGTTAGATTTTTTATTTGAGATTCTTCTATCCTTTTCAGATATGCTTGTATTGCTATGAACTTCCCTCTCAGGACTGCTTTTGCTGTGTCCCATAGGTTTTGAGCTGTCATGTGTTCATTATGATTAGAGTTTTAAACTTCTAATGTGCTGTGGAGAATAGCGTCTTGAGGAAACTGATGGGCCAAAATTCTTGTAAGTCAGAAATGCGGAAAAAGTGAATTCTTATAAGCCTAACTATAGTCATTACTGAAAAGAAAGTCAACATTAGAAAATACAAACACCCAAAAGGCATGTAATTAAAAGCTTCAAATATTAGAATGGTCTTCATATATAATATGAATTAAAATCTTAATTGCATTTGTGTTTGTTACATGGAGAAAGGTGAATGCATTTTAGTTTTTCATTTTGCATTTTTCACATTAACTCTATAGGGTGTCCTGTGCTATTTGACAATAATTAAGAAATTGGTTTTTTTTAATTATATTTAGTTATGGATATTAATGATGATCCTGATGAAGATCATCTTACAAATTATGACATTCAGCTCAGTATTCAAGAATCCATTGAAGCCAGCAAGACTGAATTTTATCATGAAAGGTAACAAAATCGACTAACCTCAACAAAATATCTCAATGACAGTTATTTTGTTGTAAGATGGAATAAATGATGTTTTCTAACTCCTCCTCCAGGAAAATGCTCCCTCTTCTTTTCTGGCAGAGAATTGAACTGCTATACAAGGCCATTGTGATAGGTTTAGCAGTCTGATCTTCCACAAATCCCTACCTCAGGTGGAAGATGGAGAAAACCCAGAGGGGAAATTTTTAGTTGAATTCAGTTGTACATGATTGTCTATTTTTTAAATTAATATAATGAAAAGGACAATAAATTTAAACAAATTTACAAGTACGGTTATACAACTAATGTATGGGCATAAATACAGAGGTCTGTTCTGTATATTCTAGAGCCCATTCTGCTACTAACTCAGGCATTCTTTGTAAGTAATGTATTCCATTTTTGCATATTTAAAATATGAAGAATAATGCTAACCCACCTAGCCCATATGTTCAGTGAATGGGAACAGGGCCGAGGGCTTCTATAATATATGGCAAAGTAATATATAAACCAGAGCCTATTTCATTATCTACTTTTCAAACGACAGAAGTTAACAGATTATACATGAAATTGATGTTTTATGTTAGCAGGGCTTATAGAGTCTAAAACTGCAAAAGTAAACTTCTCTCTTGAGCAACATACATTATTCTTCTAACTGAAATAAGTTTTAGTTTACCTTTACATTGTATTATAAATTTACAATCTTGTATTCTGAAATATAGTAGTGCTTTTGAATAGATTTAGTGTTATAAAATTATTGCTTTTGAGCTTTTAAAAATAAACATATTACATTTAAATTTCTGATCTCTTTCATTTTTCCCTTATCTTCAACAGGTTTTAGAACTTTAGAGTTCCGAGGAAGGCAACCAGCAAATTTTTCTGCTTGATAGAGTTAAATCAATTTTTTATAAAGTGCTTTGTTTCCTTTAAATAAACACACACACCAGAGAGCTGTTATGTGGCTTGAAATCATGACCTACTAGGCTGATGACTGGGAGTTTACTCTATTAATGCTCAGCCTGTTTTCACTTGTGGATGAGTAGATCAAGACTAACATGCAGGGTGGATCAGAAGCTCTCAAATGAGCAATCATTAATTAGCAATTATTAAGCTTAAAGCAACAAATATTTATTGATCATAGAATTTCTTTAAATGAAAAGAAATCTTCCTATTTACTCCCAACACTTTACAAATGAAGAAATCACCACTCAAAAAGGCTAATTGGCCTCCCAGGATAACAAAGCACAAAACCTGAACTTGGCTCCTCTGACTCGACTCCCGTTGTTTATTCCTTCTTTGTTACTTAGAGCAAATTTCAGAGACAGTGTCATAATCTTGTATTTTGTCATTTTCACTAATGTTCTTAGGTCTAATGTATCCTAAATATACTTCTACATCTGACTCTTAGACATTACATTTTTAAGCTGGATGAAATCAGTTGTGTGCATGTCCTGTAAATCTTGACTATTAAAATTACATGCAGAGCTCAGTATAAATTAAAAATTTGGTTCTTCGAAATATAGCACTTTTATAATTATGGTTTATGTTTCTTTCTCTGGAAGATTTGTACCACTAAGTGATCAAAACAGAAAACTTGTAGAGGCCATAAAACAAGGTAAGTGAGTATATTGCTTATACTGGGATGAATTAGAGATTTCATCATGCCAAGACAGAGATTTGTTATCATCCCACGTCTTTAATTTAGGTCACATTCTTGAGCTGCAGGAGTATGTGAAATATAAATATGCATTAGATGAAGCTGATGAAAAAGGATGGTTTCCATTGCACAAGGCTGTTGTTCAACCCATTCAACAAATACTTGAAATTGTTCTGGATGGTAAGAGAATATAAAACTCCTTTGACCAAACTGAAGCAAGAATGTAGAAGTTGGAAGTGTCCTCAATGACTATAACAAGCAAAAGTAAGAAGCAGAATACAAGATAATTTGAAACTGGAAAAAGGCAAAACCCATGTTTTAAACATAGGATATAAAAATAAGTTCCAGGGTTCACCCTTTGCCTCCTTCAAAGAATGTGACACCGGTTGGCAGAAAGATGTGGTTATCACCTAAACGTGATCCAACTTCATGTATATCATAAATTAATTAATTTGAATATAAATATTTTTGCTTTTGGGAGTCAGTTTTTAATTTTTCATCTGGAACTATCTCTTAATAGTGTCCAAAAGATTGTTATATAATCCAAGTAGTACTTACCATATTTGTCCTTATATTACATTAATTTTTCATAATATTAATAAATATGATAACTGACTCAACCTTAAATATTAATAATAATTTTCATGTTCTAACACAACATTTTTCACACATCAGTATCTTACAGTATAAAATACTCTTGGAATGCTCTACCTTTCAACCTTCAGTGTTGCTACCTAGTTCTATGTTCTAGAAGATAATGATATATACTTAATGATTAACTATCCAGCCAGCTAGCCAGCTAAAGAAAATAAATGCTAGATAGACAGGCAGATATAAAAATGATATTAAGCATAGTATAGCAAGGATCAAGAAGTTGATTTACAATTTACAAAGAAATGAGAATTTACAACCCATTTTTTAAATAAAAAAAAAGCACCTTGAAACGCAGATGCTGGTTTTTTAGCTGTCGACTTGATTAGGAAGTCCATACTTATCTACTTACACACACATCTCCTTTTAGTCTTCACTTTTTCATCAGTTGATTTGTTCAATCTAATATCTATAATATTGTATTATTCCAATCTATGTGATATCCTTTAAATAAGAGTTTTAACTTTACACAATGCTTTCACATCTCAGCATCCCATAAGACACTCTGGGAGTTCAAGACCTCTGATGGGGAAACACCCTTGACTTTGGCAGTCAAAGCTGGTCTGGTGGAAAATGTAAGAACTTTACTAGAAAAAGGAATATGGCCAAACACCAAAAATGACAAAGGAGAAACACCTCTTCTGATTGGTAAATGACCTTTTTTCTAAAAACTTTGTAGTTTGAAACAAAGAATAAATATTTATTGGAAACCACTATGTATTAACTAAAATGATGTGACTTCATCTTCCATTCCCTGTATCCTTCCCTTATCTCCCATCTTACCTGTCCTAAGGTTTTCTTTTTCTATCTCACAAAGAGGTCAAATGTGAAAGATCCTTCAGCACCAAGTAACCAGGAAGCATCCAAATTAGTTTTATGAGACCAAAAGTTCTAAAGAAATATTCTCTAGGTAGGGTCCAGCTGTAAAGAGAATGGCATGTTTGGTTTATAGCCAGAAGGAAGAGGCAGAAAGGGGATTCCAAAAAGAGACTCCAGGTCCACATCAAAACAATGAGGTTAGATTGAAAGGAAGAAGAGCCGGCAGATTCCGAGTACTCAGATGCAGCACTGGGCATCTATAAGGGGTTCACTGCTATGAGACAACAAATGAATAATGATAAACCTAAAGGTGTCACTTATCGCTTCTTCCCAGTCTTGTGTATTCTGCTGTTTGTTGACCAATAAGAATTGGCAAGTCTGTTTGCAGAAGCAGAGAGAAATGATAGTCACTACAAATGACCAGAGATAACATTTTCTTTCTCTTAGAGACACAAGGCTGTGGAGTAAGAATTTGAGCTTTGGTATCTGAGATCTGTGGATTTATTTTCTCCCAGGTCTATTGAAATATAATTGACTTATAAAATCATATTTGTTTAAAGCATATGACCAGATTTATATATGTATACATTACAAAATGATTACTATAAGTTTAGTTAACTTACCTCATATAGCTATAATTTTTTTCTTACAATGAGAGCTTTTAAGAACTACTTTCTTAGCAACCTTCAAATACACAGTATAGTATTATTATATAGATTTAAATTTCAGCTATGAGATTGAAATTATAGGCCTCAGTTTCTTCTGTGTAAAATGAAAATATACCATCTATCATGCAGAATTGTTATAAAAATTAGAGAAAATATAAATATACTAAACCCCTGCCTCATAATAGATACTCAGGAGAGGAGAGCCATTATGAAATTGTGTGTGTGTGCATGTGTGTGAAGAGAGAAAGAGAATAAAGCACCATGAGCTGTGGTCATAGCTAGTTAACACTACCACAGCTCCTGTTCACAGAAAAATCACTAGAATTTTAAAAACAACCTAAATATAGTTAACAGAAAACCTAAGCAAGTCATGAACATTAATAAAATATTTACTTTGGCAACATTTTCAACAACATCAATGCAACCAACATTTATTGAGAAGTTACATTAAGCCAAGTGTTGTGTTGAACAGCATGGATATAAAAATTAATGGAAGGATCTTCTTCCTTGCGAGGAGTCTAGTAGAAGAGCTAAATATGATTTAAATAGAAAATTAGTGTTACAAATACTATAGTAAAGATGTATACTCAAAGCAAATTAGGGAAATAAGAAAGCACTGAGTGTGGGAAGCATGCAAAGAGATAGTTGCTCTTGCGTTGTGACTTGGGGGATGTAGAGGGGTCATCAGCAGGCCGCGGAAAAAAATCTGGACAGGAGTTCTGCCCATGGAGATAACTTCTTAAATAGGGTCACCACAGCCTGGAATCATTCTGATCTGATTCCTTCTTGCTTACTCTTACCCCGTGTCAGAGCTTTCAGCCTTCCTAAATTAAGATTCATTGGACAATCTAATATTATAGTTAGGGTATAGACAAAGCTTTTGTAATGACAACAACAAAAACAGATACACAAAGCAGACAATGACTTAAAAAGAAAGAAGTTCATTTCTTTCCCTCACAACATTTCAGAGTGAGTGGCCCAGGCATGGCAGGGAGGCTTTGTCATCTTGACACAGAACTTTCAGATGTCACCATTTCCCAGCCAGCAGGAAAAGGGCAAGAGGAAGCCTTGGGAAAACAGCTCACCTTTAAGAAGATGACCTGGACATTGCACACAACCTTTCCATTTTTATACTATTAGTTCAGATTTTGCCACATAACCACATTAGGTACAAAAAAACGCCTGGATATGTAGACTCTACCTGGATAGGCTTTGATCATCTAACACTTGGGGGATTTCTGCTGCTAAAAGGAAAAGGGGAACTATGAGTATAGAAGAACAGATAACTGTCTCTGTGTACATTTTAACCAGCCTTTATGTCAACATAACATGGTACTTTTCAGAAATAAACCAGAGGTCTTTACCTGAGTTGGCACCACAAGCACTAAATAGAATATTCATCTATGAGTTGCTGTACCACTATTAATATGATCTATATTGTTTTTGTAAAGGCATATACGATGTTGTTTCTATAGTCTTTGATTCCCTCTTCTTCAAAAAAGACACATTTTTCCAGAGTTTGTATACCATTTCAGTTTGCAAATATAGAATTAGTCTCTATTTCCTGTTTTCAACCCACTTATTTCAAAGGAACAAATAAGTCATGATTGCTACTCATTTGTTTTCTTTTTGCTTCATTTAAACTTTTTAATACATAATACCCACAATAGAGCATTAGATACTCATATGCATTTCAGAGTTTTATTTGTTGATTTCTCTACTCTATCAGTATCTGAAGTGTGGGAAAGAAACTTGATCATTGAGTTATCAGAGTCAAAATAGAATTAACATTTGGAAATGATATATTTTAAAAACCAAATAGTAATATTAAAGAGGAGACAGAAGTCTCATGAAGGAAATATTCTGGAGATGTTCACTTATGTCTCCGTCACCCACATTTCTGGAGAATAAGAATTTTTCTTGGGTTACCTTCTTTAGGACCTTCATTGTAGAAACCACACTGTCTTTTGAGATTCATAGAGAAATGGAACGTTCATGGCACTATCTCAGTTTTTTTCTTGAATTTATGGGCTATGTTGAAATTTGCTACTCACAGTCCATTAACTCATGAAAGAGAGATAAGAGAAAAAGCTGCTGTTCTTTTTTATTTTTCTCTGCAATGCCAATTTTATTCTTTTAACTCAATCTCATCATTCTTGTATTTATTGATAAATACCCTTAGACAAAAAAAAAGTCACTTTTGGTCCTTCCAGGGCTCTACTTTTCAGTTAGCTCCTACGATGGTACTTTGTTTGATGTATTGAAGTCATGTTACACAGTTACTTGCTGAGTGGTAGATATTTGGTTTGTGATGATCTGACATGTACTAAGGGTTTTTTGCACTCAAACTCCCTCTTTGCCCACCCTCCAATCAGATAGCCACCTTTCTCTAATAAGATAGTCATAATATTGTCCAAGCTAGTGGGGCCCAGAGTACAGAAAAAGCCAGTTAATTTTGCTTCAGACATTTTTTTTCTTGCAAATCAAAATATATCCTCTTCACTCCACCACTTTTTCAATCTTCTAATCCCTGCCAAGATACCTCAGAAAAATCTTCTTAATTTGTATATCATATAAGTCAGAAAATAGTTCACTGCTGATAAGCAAATTGCACAAGCAAAACATATACCCACGAAGAAAGTGACAGAATTTAAAATAAAAAGGAAAAGTGGAGGTCTTCTGGTAAAGACTTCCTTCAGCTTCTGTATGTCTGAAAAAGTCTTTATTTCTCCTTCATATTTGAAGAATAACTTTGATGGATATATTATTCTTGGCTAATAATCTCTTTCTTTTGATAGCTTGAATATTTGGTTCCACTCTCTTCTAACCTATAGAATTTCTTCTGGGAAGGTCAATGATAACCTAATGGACTTTCCTTTACAAGTTACTTTCTTCTTTTCGCTGGCTGCCTTGAGTATTCTTTCTTTGTCATAAATTTTTGACAGTTTTAATGCAATGTACCTTGGAGAGGCCTCTTTGGATTGAGAAAACTAGGTGTTCCGTTTGCTTCTTGGACTCAAGGATCTAGTTCTTTCCATGGGTTTGGGAAGTTCTCATCAACTATTTGTTTGAAAAATGCTCTTTGTTTCCTACTCCCTAGCTTCTTCTGGTGTGCCTATTATTCTTATATTACTCTTTCTGATGAAGTCATATAGTTCTCATAGAGCTCTTTAATTTTTCTTTTTTAATGCTCAGGCCTCTCTTCTTCCCTCTACATCATTTCCAGATTTCTTTGATATCACTGATCCTTTCTTCCATTTGGTTTGCTCTATTTCTTATGCTCACTAGTTCCTTTTTGATCTCTGTTATTGACCTCTTCATATCTAGAATTTCTGTTTGGTTCTTTTTAAAAGTTTCAATCTCTTTGTTGAAGCATTTATTTTGCTTGTTGTTTTCTGAGCTCACTAAATTGCCTGTCTATATTTTCTTGCATCTTGTTGAGTATTTTCAGAATTGCCATCTTGAGTTCTCTGTCATTTATGTCACATATTTCCATGTGTTTAAGTTTGTTTTCTGGAGATTGTTCTTTTCAATCTGCCTCACTACCATGATTAATCATGGTATTTGATGGATTCCTTCTCTGTCTAGGCATCATGTGTGAGTGGCTCTTCTCTAGCAGATTAATACAAAAAGTTCTTTCTATTCTTTTCCAGTAGATGGTACTGAATTAAAAGTTTTTTTAGCTTTGTGAGACCCTAGTGTCAATTCTCCATCTCTGTCTACTGTTAGTATAGCTGTGACGCATTGGAGTTGGGAGGAATTGGGGGAGGCTGTCAATTTCTTTGTTGTTTTGCCCTCTCAGTGAAACAGCCCTACACCCTGACCCTAGGACAGGCCTCAAAATGCACCCTTTGTTCAGGTAGTAATATGATTCTGGAATACCAGTTCTCGGGCTTGCAGAAAGTGTGCCCTGCAGCCTGACACCAAGAGCACATAAGGGCATGTGCTAGGAGGCTAAGGGGAGGCTGAAGTACATGGTCAGGCTTCATGGCTTTGTTTCTCAGTCTGAAATGTTGACCATCAGACTGTGGCCACACTCCTGTGCTGTGTGTCCTTGCCCTGGTCCCTTGGTTCAGCTGCAGCTTGCACTGCTCACCCCTACGGGAGTGCCCACTCAGTCTCTTTGCTCCCCCTGGCTGAAGGGAGTGTCAGCCACCACCAAGTTCCTCCCTTCTCTAGCAGAGCCTTGCCATGAGCTCCTGGCTGCCCAGCTGTGTCCCTGGCTCATATCAGTCCCTCTCCATGTTCATCTTCCCCCTTTTCTCCATTTGCCCACCTTTAGCTGTTTCAATGTGCACATCTGTCAGGCATATTTGTTCATTGAGCAGGGACTCCTTTGTTAAGTTATAACTGTTCAAATTGTTAAATTTCAAGGGGAGAGAGCAACAGGCTCTCTCATGCTGCCATTCCTCTGATACCACTTTAAATGTTAAACTTATCTGTGACTATGATTCCTCTTAATTTTTGTATTAAAAAAATACAGTTGATTCTTGAATAACATGGGTTTGAACTGCATGGGCCCACTCAGATGCAGATTCTTTTCAACAAATACAGTTGGCCATTTGTATCCAGTGGTTTCCCATCTGCAGATTCAACCAACCAAGGGATCAAGAACATCATAAATTATTTAATTTGTATTTTACTAGTTATGTTACACAAATATGGTGCCTAAGTAGTTTTTATTATTTCAGCCATTTATTGGTTAGGAATGTCTTTGTAGGTTAACTTGGAAGGGGCTCCCTATGATTTGCATTATTTTATAGGAAATAAAATATACTCTTTCCAAAAAAAAATTTTAAGTAAAGTTTTATTTTAAAAAATATTCTAAGTTAAATATGGCCTATATATGCTGTTGTTTTCTGGAGAAAAAGACTAATATCTCTAACCAATATATTCTCTGAGTCAGGCAAAAGAAAAAATGCAATAAGAGCAAGAAGATAAATGAGGACACATCTCTTAGTTCATGTAACTTGTGGAATGTTTGCTCTGCAATAACATTAGCTAGGATGAGGTAATTCACTGTAATTAGAACTGCCAGTGGAAGGTGGGTGATTCAGAGAAAGGCATTTTGTCAAGATTCTAATTTAGACAGCGAGTAGAAGTAAAACTGGTCTCACTGCAGTGATGGCTTGCTTGCCTCCAAATGCAGTAGGAAAAGTTTTTCTTCATCCTCCATGAATGCCTTTTGGAGTCCTCTCCCTTGCCTTAGCCTTAGATTCTTTCTGTGTTCTGCCTTCTTGTTGCCCAGGATGTTCTATGTGGCCCCACATTTCCTCCTGTCTTTGCCAGCAAAGACCCAGACTCTGAGTCTCTCTTCAAACAGGATAGGATAGGCTTCTTCCCTAAACTGTAAATTCCACCAGTGAGAACCAAATCTGTCTTTTCCTGTTGTCCATAATGCCTTTCAGATAGCAAGCATGTATTAAATGAATGAATGAATGAATGAATGAGTGAATGAAACTGTATTTATCTGTATCTGCAGGAAGTAGCATTCATCCAGCTCTTTCTTAATAAGATTTTACTTATTGATAAGGGAAAAGGCATTACATCTTTTAGAACTATTTATATCTAAGCTGGGAAAATCTTATTAATCTAAAGAGGGAAAACACTGTTAACAGTGTAATTTCAGCTACTAGAAACAATCAGAGGGGGAGAGAGACAGCTGATTTACTAATTCTCTGCAACTGGAGTACATTAGCTGTCATATACTTCATCTGTTTAGAACAATCAGCCTACCTAGACTTGAAACATTCCTATTGGTAAATTCCCATTAAGAGCATGGGATAGAGAACTTTAGTTCATACTGCTATCTTTGATGAGGGCGGGGATTCTTTTTGGATGGGGAAAAATTTAATAAATCTTATTTATACACATGTGATTCCAGGAGCCTAGAAGTGATGAAATAATATTATTAATAAAAAGTTATCATTTATGGAGATCCTAGTATATAACGAACATTTTACATACACTATTTATTTTATACAACCCAACAGTGCTATTATGTTAATGAAGAAATAAAATTCAGAAAGATTAAACACACCATCTTAGCAATGTGCACTATTTTTCATAAAACTCTTGAACCTCCTCAGGTCAGAGCCTTAAAGAAAAGGCAGTATTATCTAGCATGTTCCACAGTAGAAAATTGGATATAAGAATGGGAGGGGTATGAAAAATACAATATTCTTTTTAAAACAGAGTAGCTAATATCCTTTTTGATATTAAATTTGGTAATTTGTTTATTACTATCTAAGATAGCCATGTTAATATGCCTACTGACAATTGTTCTTTTTAAAATCATCTTCAAGCTGTGAAAAAGGGCTCCTATGACATGGTGTCTGCTCTGCTCAAATACAACACCAGCCTTGACCAGCCCTGTGTCAAGCGATGGTCAGCAATGCATGAAGCCGCCAAACAAGGCCGCAAAGATCTCATTGCTCTGCTACTGAATCGCGGTGGAAACGTCCACCTGAGGGACGGGTTTGGAGTCACACCGTTAGGTGTTGCTGCTGAGTATGGTCACTGTGATGTGTTGGAACACCTCATCCACAGAGGTACATGAAAAGCAGTTGCATGTTCCTGACTTTTCTCCTTCCTCACAGATTTCCTTTTCTCCATTGCTCACTGACTTCTCTTCCTCTCCTGAAAGTAACTGCGCATCACGCTCGGGTACCCATCTTTCAAGAGCCCCCCTAAAAGTCCCCTATTCCACAACTCAGTTAAACCCTATTCACTGTTACCTGCACATCTGCATGCCCAGCCCAGTTTTCACATAGATGACGCACCAGGGTTTCATACTCATCTTCTCCTAAACTGAATTCCCCTTCCTTTACACTTTTGATTTAATAATTTCTCTCATCCAAGACTGAAAGCTTAGATTTATCTCTAATTGTTGCACCACTTTCTTGTTCACATCCAGTCAGTTGCCGAGTACTAGTGTTTCACTCACCTACTCTCCTTGGTAGTTCCCCTGGCTTGCACCACGGTCAGGCCCCTCACAGCTTCTCTGGAAATAGTTAAGTTTCTTAACTTCTCACCAGGTTTCCAGTCGCCCCAGTGGAGCATGCTTACTACATATTGAACTCAGCTCCTCTGCTCAAGGACAGCTACAATAGTGTAAATTAGTCAAAGAATCCTCAGTGGTTCACACGGCCCACTGAGTCATGCACAGATCCCCACTACATCATCCTGAATTGTTTTACTGGTTGTATCCCTTGCTACTATCAACTTGTATTCTGCACTTCAGCCAAATTAGCTGACAGTACGTACTCCCAAGCATACCTCACATTTCACTCTGTGGGTTTGGGTCAAATCTTTGCCTTTATCTGGAATTCTGTCCAAGATAATTCAAAATCAATTTCTTGAGACACCTCCTCCCTGAAGCCTTCTCTAATTCTTCCCAACAAATGGTAATATCACCCCTCCTTTGAAACCTCCAAGTGTTTTATACAACTATAGAATCAGGAATTAAGAAACCAGATTCTGAAACTGGTTTCTGCCACCTACTCATTGTCTGCCCCTAGGCAAGTTACTTAAATAGCTGGTCCTCACTTTTCTCATCTGTAAATTAAGGCTAGGACCACACGGTCCCCAAGGATTGTCTACAAGGAAAAGACTGGTATTTCTGAGGCCCCCAAAGTGCAATCTCATTTAATTCTTAAATAACTCCTATGACATTAGCTGTATCACCCTAGTTCAGATGAGACAGAGGTTCATAGAAGTAAATGGCTTGCACCCAATTCCCACAGCCAACAGCAGAGCCATAATTCAAACACAGACCTCTTTCCTTCACGCTGAGCCTGCTAGTCCTGATGTCACATGAATGTTGCAGTTTGTGTTCTTTGATGATTCTTTTTGTCTCATATCCCCTCTAATTTTCTTAAAACGGAGTTGTTCATCTTAGGGTCTTCTGTTGAGTCACACACAGTGTTTTATACAAAGAGTGCAGTTGATAAATATTTGTTGAAAATGAAATAGAGTGTTAACTGTTAAAACTTAAAAGTCTAACTATCACTTTTCCTGGGGGCATTTGTCTGTTATAGTAATTGACTTATTTCTCAGATGTTCTAGTGATGCAAAGATTTTCTAATAAAATGAAATATTCTGTGTAATTGTTTATTTAAAATGTTGAGAACATAGATGTTCTTAACTTTATACTTTTAATTTTTAGTCCTAACCAGAAAGGAAAACAGACGATCTTTTAAGGAGCCTGTCTTGACAATCCATCCAGTTATCACTATGCCATGTGTTTTCACTGCCAGGGGGTGATGTGTTTGCTTTGGCGGATGATGGGGCATCACTGTTGTTTGAGGCGGCGGGAGGAGGTAATCCTGACTGCATTTCTCTCTTGCTGGAATATGGAGGAAGCGGAAATGTGCCGAACAGAACTGGGCATCTTCCTATACACCGAGCTGCTTATGAGGGACATTATCTGTGAGTCATAAATCCCAGGATGATCATTTTAAGTTAAAAAATACAAAATTGCATATACAGTATAATCACGAGTCTCTCTATATAATAACCCCTGACATTCAAAAAGAAATAGAAGAAATATTCAAAACTTTTGTTTTTCTAAGCATGTTTTATTTTTTCCTTTCTTTTAATATTTAATTATAGTTAACATACAACATTATATTTGAGATGTACATCATAGTGTTTAGACATTTATATACCTTATGAAGTGCTCACCCCGGTAAGTCTAGTACCCATCTGATATCACACAGTTATTACAATATTATTGACTATATTTCCTATGCTGTACTTTATGTTCCATTACTGCTTTTATAATTGCCAATTTGTGCTTCTTAATCCCTTCACCTTTTTTGTCCATCCCCAAAGAGGCCCACACCAAGACATATCATATATATTTTTGTACTTTACATATAAAAATTGTGCATTGAATGTATACTACTTTTATAATGGAGAGTTTCTCTTTTAGAAGGAAGTTATACATGAGAATTATTCAAAGCCACCCAAATATGCCCTTCTGATTTTTTAAAGTATGCTACAGAGTTCCTAAAACTTTTTCCCTTTCCAAATTAAAATTTATGAAAATAGTATCAATATTACTCTAATTATTTAGCAATATGTATGGATATTGTAGTATAGTGTCAAATCTATCATTGAGTAGAGAAGTTCCCTTATAAGTATAGATTTTTTTATTCCAAAAAAATTATTGGATAGGTTTTTTAATCACAAAATGCACCACAATTGACACATCAATAGAAGTCTATAATCATTATATTAAACTACTGCCATGAGAGGTAGATTTTTAGACAATTAAATATATTTAAAAGTTCAAAAACTTTGAAATACTTGGGCCTTATCACCTTCAGTGGCCACATTAACTAAGTGGCCAATGACATAATTGACTCTAAGTGACATGTTGTTAAAGTTTACCTGGATTTGTTCCCAGGGTGTTCATAAATTCACACATGGTAGCTCTGAATTAGGCACAAGAGATCAAGTTATCCTTGCTGGTGGCTCTCATACATGTCTACTTGGTCAGTCAAGTGTGAAGTTTACAACTATCACAAGTTCTTAGAAACATAAGCTCTTTTTAGTATCTCAACTGGACTGATATAAGGTTGATGAAATAATAAAGACTCTTCCTATCGCTAATAATTCAATTTCAAGTTATATTGAAGCAGACAGGATATACATGGCCAATATTAAAATATGAATAGCTCAGAAAGCAGTGAAAGAGGAGTAGTAATAATGAGAATTAGAGACTCTAGATTCTAATCCTTGCTCCGTTGTGTGTGTAACCTTGGACCAGTCATTTCACTTTCCTGGACTTCATATGGCTTTTCTATTAAATGAAGGAGTTGCACGTAAATGATGTTCAAGGTTATTTCCAGTTTTAACTACCTGTGACTCCATGATTCTAATAGTGATCAAGATTATGAAACTTTTCTCTATGGTATCAGATGGGCTTAGTTTTCTTTTATATTTTTCATTAAATAGCATTGGTTGCTGATAAATATGTTGTTCATAGAAGAATTGAAAGATAGAAAAGGTTCCTGAAGAACCAGAATTCTAAGACCAAACATAAGATCAAGCATGATCCCCAGGAATATTTAGAATGGGGAGCTAAATAAAAATGAAACCAAACAACAACAACAAAAACAAACTTATAGCCCACATCATTCATAACAGTGAAAGATGAATGCCTTTTCCCCTAAAACAGGAACAAGAGAAGTTAATGTCATAGCCTCTGAATCTTTCTCTGCCTCTTCAATTATAGCCCATTTTCTTCCTCTGTATCAATATGATTATGTTTATAACCTCTAAAAAAACTAAATTAAATTACACTAAATTAAATAGTAGTAAAGTCTATGGAGAAAGGTTAAATGTCTTTGTATAAGATTATCTAGCAAAAGTAAAGGAAACCAAATAAACTGCATTCATTTGTCTAGTGAGGAAGCTGATTTAATTAATTTCTTGATTGTCTTAATACCATGTGGATATTTGATTTAAAAAAATTTTTTTTTAATTTTTAGTGCACTGAAATATCTTATCCCAGTAACATCCAAAAACGCAATCAGGAAAAGTGGGCTAACACCAATTCACTCGGCAGCAGATAGGCAAAATGTACAGTGCCTGGAACTGCTCATTGAGAGTGGTTTCGATGTCAATGCTCTGCTTGCTGACCACATTTCTGAGAGCTATGACGACGAGAGGAAGACTGCACTGTATTTTGCTGTTTCTAATAATGATATCCATTGCACAGAAGTCCTTCTGACTGCAGGTGCAGACCCAAACTTAGATCCCCTCAACTGCCTACTTGTGGCTGTGAGGGCCAATAATCATGAAATTGTCCGGCTGCTTCTCTCCCACGGAGCTAACGTCAATTGTTACTTTATGCATGTGAATGACACTCGTTTTCCCAGCGCCATTCAATATGCCCTGAATGATGAGGTAATGTTGAGGCAGTTGCTGAATAATGGCTACCAAGTGGAGCTGTGCTTTGAGTGCATGCACGGGGACATCTTTGGTAATTCATTTGTGTGGTCAGAGATAGAGGAAGAGGTACTGCCAGGATGGACCTCTTGTGTAATAAAGGATAACCCGGTGAGTTACATTCTTTCATTCTGTATATTGGGTCATCATCCTACCTTCGATTCATTTAGAGATGTAAACAAGAAAAGAAAAATCAACTCTAAATTTTGTATTTTTCTAGTTCTTAAATTTTTGTTGGCATAAAATGGGGATATAAATGTAAAACTATGTACCAAAGATGGTATTTATTTCTCTTGAATTGGAAACTGAATGTCAGAGAATGTAAAAATGCATACAGTTAATAACTTATGCTTACTTGGCAGAATATTGTGTCCAGAGCATGGAAATAATAATCATGTAAAGAAGCATGATCCTTCCATGTTACATTGACTACAAGCACATCAGAGTCATGCATGTAGTAATTCCAGGACCCTTAGTTTCACAGAAACAAGCAATTTATTTTTCTCTTTTGTTCATTACAAGGAGGGACCTTTTACTCCCTGTAAAAAGACAAAGGTAGTAATTTTCATAACAAAATTCAATGTTTATGTGTATGATATATTAAAAATACTAATAAATTAAATTTTATCAATTCTCTCAGTTCTGTGAGTTTATTACAGTTCCTTGGATGAAGCACTTGGTAGGCAGCGTTATTCGTGTATTAATAGATTACATGGATTATATCCCTCTGTGTGCTAAACTGAAGTTTGCACTGGAAGTACAGAGAGAATGGCCAGAAATCCGTCAAATACTAGGTAAAAACAAGTGTTCCCTACAAAAGTTTTTATGAAAAATATCTATAGAGGAAATTTCTTAACATCATCTTTGATACTTTTTCAGTGCTACTTTATTTTCAAAATTATGTGTTTGAAAATCATCCTTAATATTTTCTCTGATTTAAGATACTAATTTTTTGCTTTTCTTGAAACTTTCCAACTCTGTAATTTTATAATGGGTAATATTATAACTATATTAACATTTAAGTAGAAGTCATTTTTTTAAAGTTAACTCCTATAATGTCATAAGTGTGTAGACTGTAATCTCCATATGGGTAAAGATCTGTTTTTGTTTATTTTTGAATTTTAAAGGCTTAGCATAATTCCTAGTATGTGGTAAGTACTCAATAAATACTGAGTAAAGAATGAATGGTATGAATTAGAATTGTCATTTTTGATATGCTCTTTCTCAGGGCTTTATTGACAAATTCCTACCATCAAAACTTTGTATTACAGACAGGCTAATTTGTATTATTCTCTAAGTTAAAGTTTAGTTATAATCATAAAAATGTTTCAATAAAATTGCATCTAAAATTACTTCAAATACATATAGAAACATCGATTGGAGAGGTTTTCTCTTTCAAAATCTGAGTTTGACAAAATAAACCTTAAAACCTAATTGGAAATCAATTTCATGGAGCCTAAAGAAGCATGACAGAACTTTACATTTATATATTCTGGCACTCTTAATAAACCTAAATCAACCTTGAATGAAATAACAAAACCTCAACAACAAATTCTTTAGGATCATATAAATTTTATATAAATTAGGTAGGTTATTTTTTCAGTCAACAGATGAAACTTAAATATTGAGCTGATTTACACACTAAATTGTTAGGTATAAAGTTCTATATAAAGAAATATGAGTGAAAAAGGGGCTTTCATTTAAACATTTAGTTTCAAACAGAGTTTCATACATTAATTCATCTAAATTTTCTGAGATGTATGGAGAAAGACTTTGATTGGATAGAAAAAATGATAATTCAACCCAGTGCAGCTTTGGAGGTAAGCTTGGATTTTCTTCAAATGACTTCCCCTGCAATGACTTCTTCAAAAGCAGGTATTTTATGGCAATAAAGCTGGAATCTTAGAGAATCTGATGAGTAATGCAGTATTGTGAGCCTAGAAATTGACCTCTGGGGTCAGATGGAAGTTGGGATGGGATGAAATTCTGGCCTTGTCTTGGTGTAGGATTGATGGCTTGCATATACCATTCAGGGCTGATATTTTCATGGAAACAATCATCAATTTATCGTATCATTCTTGTTTTATTGAGGAAAAGGGGATTGTTTTTATTTTCTAAAAATAACCAAAATAGTCATACTAGCTGTGTGATTTTGAGAAAGTTACTTACCCTTTTTATGCCAAGGTTTTCTCCCTGCAAAATGAGGCTATGATCATTGTTACGTCATAAGGTTGTTGTGGGGATTTAAAAAGATGATGTTTATAGTGCTTAGCATACTAACTAGAATATAAAAACAATAAATTCAGCTATTCTGAAAACTACAATATTAGTATTTTTATATTATTTTTATTACATGGTAAGCTTATGTGAAGTATGAAGTGTATATGTAAACTATATCATGAAATCCGCACAATTTGTAGAGTTGGATGTTATTGTGTTAATTTTTATCAATAAAAAACTAAGGCTAAGGGGAGTTTTAAAATAGCCTGGACCCTATGAATTCATGAAAACTGGTCTGTCAGGCTCCCTTTCTGAACTGAGGCCCACATTGGGAGTAACATCAAAATCAGGCAAGATAGAGATAGGAGAGTGTCCACATGAGCAGGGTGGCAAGCAATATCAGGAAACTTCAGGGAGCAAGATTCTCTATTTTGGATTATTGCAAGAAGACAACAGAATAGGAAGCTTTGTTGGGTCAAAAGAGGTCTCTGGAACATAGCTTCCTCTCAAGAATTCAGGAAAACTTAACATAAAAATGAGCAACAGAAAAGTATTGCCATCAAATATCATATAAATTTATTATAAAAAATGGAAATAGACATTTCAAATTTTAAAATAATATTGTCAATAATGTAGTGTAGGGATATTACCCTGACAGGACGAAGTTCTAAAGGAATTGATTACTGTAAAAGTCAGAATAGTAGTCCTTTACATGGGAGGAATAAACAAAGCTTGGGATGGATTGTGGAAGGAATTCTGGGGTGGCTAGGGAAGTTCTATTTATGACCTGGGAGGTAATTAAAGATGTTGACCTAATAATCACTTATGATAGCTTAAGAAACTATACATTTGTTCAGCTGCCCTATCTATATTTTATTTTACAACAAAGAGGTTAAACATTTTGGAGATTGTAAAGGCCAAAACCCTAAAGCTTACATAGCTTAATTGTCCAAAGTTGTAGACATAGACAATTACAAAGCAAGAATTTGAACCCTTGTCTCTATCAATTCAAAACATGTTTTCTTCTCCATTACCATTCTGCTTCCTGTCATAGAAAAGATATTGCTTCTAATTTTACATGTGTTAATACTAAAAAAGAATGACTAATTCTTATGACTTTAGAAAGACAATCCAAGTAAAAATAAGAGGAAGGTTTTTGTTTTTTTCAGTCATATTATCACAGTCAGTTGACTGCTATGAGTATGGTTAACCACTGGATGTCAGGATTCCTCCAGGTATACAAGAGGCAGCATATTTGTTAGGGAAGAAGATAAAGTGGTAATTTTTTTAAAAGATGGATTTATTCTGCCTATTTTGATAACAATTATTTTGTCTCAATAGTTTTCAAAAAAATTTTTTCATTAAAAAAAGATAATTTAAATGTTTATAATCTCAAATGTAACAGAAATATGATGTCTTATTGAATGGTTACAAGATACCATAGGCACTTTTCTAATACTTTACATGAATTAATATTTTTGGTCTTCAAATAACCCTAAGAGGTAGGTCCCATTCTTACCCACATTTCACAGGTGAGAATACCAAGTTCACAGAGGTTAACTCGCCCAGGATCACACAAATACTAACTGACAGAACCAGGATTTTAATCCAAACTGAATGTGTGCCATGTTATCCTTTCACTAGCTCCTATTGCTGGGATAATGTATCAGTAGTCTAATTGCAATATAATCAAAGTAAAAATTGAAAATAAAAACTAACTCTTATATTTGACCTTAGATGCTTTTAAACAAAATGTTTAGGTGTCAGACACTGAAACAAACCTAAGAATCATAAACATGTGGAGTTGTTTGCATCAGGTGTTTCCTTGGTTGTTTTTCATGAGAAAGACTGGTAGAAGAGAGAGAAAGTAAAGAGATATATCTCTGCAATACTCAATTCTAAAAAACAAGTAGGAGATGTGAGCACTTGTTCTCCTAAGTCAAGTCCATTCAAGTCCATACCCTAGTTGAATACCCCCTATGAGCCAGGCTATTTTCCTGACACAGAGACAGACTAATATCTGTATTTCTGGAGATTACACTAAAGAGGGATGGTCTGGAAGGCTTAGTTACAATTTAAATTTAACTTAAAGTCACCAGTTGCTAATGTGTGCATACCTGTTTTTCAGAATAACATCATTAATGTTTTTCTAAAACCATCTGTATCTTCCAGGTCAATCCACTAATACTGGTTTTTATTTTTACTTCTTTTTCCCATTCACTTTAGAGAATCCTTGCTCATTAAAGCATTTGTGTCGGTTAAAAATCCGAAGACTCATGGGACTCCAGCGACTCCGCCAGCCAGCCTCGGTGAAGAAGCTTCCTCTGCCACCAAGCATTCAAAGATACATATTATTTAAAGAGTATGATCTCTATGGACAAGAGCTAAAATTGCCATAATTTAAAAATAGTATTTTAAAATGTGATTCCCTAAGAGCATTTCTTGGAATCATTTTACATCCTTAAGTGTACTTAAATCCATTGACAATTTTTAAATGGGATCTTGTGTTCTTATGAGAACAGTGCATTTTACATCTTTAAAAACCTTTACATTGTGATTTTTAAAATTCAAGTATAGTTGATACACAATATTACACTGGTTTTTTTAGTTTCAGATATATAATATAGTGATTCGACATTTTTATACCTTATAATGTGATCGCCTTACTAATTCTAGGAATCATCTGTCACTGTGTAAGCTTAACCCAATATTATTGACTATATTCCTCCTTCCTGTTTTCACCCATTCCCCTACCCTACTCTTCTGATAACCATCGTTTTGTTTACCTTGTGATTTTTTTCAGCTAGTCAACATTTTTTATTTGAATATCTACTGATTTTCTTTACTTGGAACAAGTCTTCAAACTCTCCTTTTCAAGTGGTTCCTACAATATCCATCAGCAAGTCTTTCCTGTGTTTATAAAACAAACAAAGATCCACTTTTTTAAACTACATCTTCAGTCAGTCCCTGGCCCTTTCCCTCCTTTCTCTCATGGCCAAGTTGCCTGAAAACCCCTTCCTGCCTGCAGATTCACACACTGTATCTGGCCTCTGCTCTTTCCACTGCCCTTCTCAAGGTCCTTAACTTCATGTTGCTAATTACAATGAGCATTCTTCGGTCCTTTCAACTGATTCCTGCAGCATCTGACACTTGCCTGCTCCCTCCTTGAAGACATCCTCCCTTCCCCTTGGTTTCCTCATCTTGGTGTCTTGGCTCTCCTCCCAGACCGCTTTGTCTCTGGCTTCCTTCTGTGTTGCTTCTCTCCTCTAACCTTTCTGTAATGTCTTAAACCCTCTTCTTATGCTACACTATCTGGGAAATTTCACCCATGTTTGCAGTTTCAATTACTATTTATATGCTGTTGACTACAAAATTTATATTCTAAGTTCAGCTCTTTCTCTCATGTGCCTGAGACCTGTGTAGACAATTGCCCTCATGGTCATGAACACAAAGACACTTTGATAATGAACTCATTATCTTCCTACACCAAAAGGCTCCTTCTCTTACATTCTCTAGCTCAGTGCTTAGTGCAGTTATCCATTCAGTTTCCCAAGTCAAAAGCCTAGACATTAGTCTTGACCATCCACATTTCCTTACCCAATATAACACATCGCCAAATCCTGGTAAGTTTATCTCTTTAAATTATCTTCTACTCATTCTCATTGATTTGGCCCCAATTCCAGCTCTTACCTCCATTTCCTGGGTTGCTGTACCACTGCCTAACTGGCCTGCTTTCCTGCTGTCCCGCCCCATTCAACATGCATGCTGCACACAACAGCCCAGAATGATCTCTTACAAATGTAAGTAGAGTTTCACTCCCCTGCCTAAAATTATCCCCATTGCTCTTAGGATAAAGTCCAAAATCCTTCCATTGACCCTTATAATCTAACTCCCTGCTTTCACCCTTAGCCTCCCCTTCTACCATATTAAATACCTTTTAGAAGTTTAGTCTTTGAACAGTGATTCCAAGACTTATGTAAAATCTGTACATCAATAGTTTTTGTTTTATTAATTTTAAAAACAGGGTGATTTATTTAAACATATATAGAGGATCTCAGACAGAGGGAGAAAAAAATGCATACACACACACACACATATGCTAATATCATTGTCATTTCATAAAAGAGAAGCCATTTTAGTTCTAGAAGTTAAGGAACCTTAACTTCAGTTATTAAAATTGAATGACTTTAGCTTTGGAAAGACTTACCGCACTGTCTTCATTTTCCCATTGATGGGTAAAAATTATTTCATTCTGGCCCAACAAGTATCTTAGGTTCTTTGCTTGGGAATCACTGCTGTAGAATTGATCGTGCTCTCTTGCACATCAGGGGTCTTTGCACTTTCTATTCCCTCTGTCTGGAATCCTCTTTCCATCTCCTTCCTCCTCTGTTCACTCCTTATCCTACAGGTCTCAGCATGGAGGTTGCTTCCTCTAGGACGGGAGGTTCTAGCATAGCAATTCTCATGCTATATTACAGGTGCCACCCTGGCTGGTTTGGCTCAGTGGATTGAGCGTCGGCCTGCGAGCTAAGTGTCGCTGGTTCGATCTTCCAGTCAGGGCACATCAGAGAAGGAAAACTCTGATTCCAAAAAACCTCCACTGCCTTGCGGCATACCTCTTCAGGGGAAAGGCTAAGGGAGTAAACCCCGACAGAAAATCCGGAGCCGGAGTCCCTAAGGCGGTTTGACGTTGTAGTCAACACCGGCAACTCCTGCAGCGCACCTGAAGCCAAGCTGTATTGACTCTCTTTCCCTTGGATCCTTCAGCTGCGAAGAGAGGGGGGGTCTGCTGCATGGGCAACAGCAGACCCTCCATATCACCCTGCCCAGGCTCTGTAGCTTCATTGCAAGATGTCGATTCAACATGAGAGGAGACAGATACCGTGTCACTCCCGAGTCGGACTGCACAGCCATTCTCGGTGGTGCAGATAGACTCTTAAGAAGCTACACCATCGTCTCTCGAGACGGACGGCTGCCGACACACACACACGAGATTACAGGTGCCTCTATTTGTTCTCAGCTATCTGCCTCACTAGACTGTAAGCTCTGTGAAGGCAGAGTCTATGTCTGCTTTGTTTTGCAGTGTTTTCTTAGGGTCGGATAAATTCCCTACAGCACAGAAAGAGTTCAAAAATTAGTTGTTGAATACAATGGTATACTGCTGTCATTGTCCATGCCTGCAGATAATTTATTTTGTATTTTTGTATTAAAATACATTTGTACATTCCTGATAACTAAGTGCAAGAGACATGTACCAGTATACTTTTTTCAACTTAAATCACTGAGGTATTTTTACTACTATTCTGTTAAAATCAGAATTTTAGTGCTTGCCATCACCTGATAAGAAGTTAAGCAGCCTTTCTGTGGAGAGCAAGAATAATTGTGTACAAAGCAGAGAAATATCCAATTATGTGACTTATGTGTAATAAAAATTTGTGTAAAGTTAAAAAAAATTAGTTGTTGAATATATTGAATGAGTGAATGTTATACAAGACCCAGACAAAAATAACCTGTTACCTCGTGGTAAATGATAGGTTTTAATCTCTAAATTGGTTATATAACTTAATAATGTAATTACTTAGATTTATTTTTCTTACATTTTAATGTTTTTCTTATATTTATTTTTATCTTAAGACTTACTGCATTCTATCAATTGTAATACCTCACTGGTAGTGAATTTTTCAAGTTGTATTTAGCTTTAGTGTTCTTTGCGACATAAGTAAGTATAAAAATTACCTGTACAATTACAGCTATAGTTTTAACCCCTTGCATTCCCTAGAGGTTACATTTTTATATAAATTAAACTGCAATGTATTTAATTAGAACCACAATGTTTTATGTATAGGATTTCATGATTTCTCTGTTGCTCTCCTACTTGTGGCTAAAACGCATTGTTACTTGCACTAAATAAATAAAAAATAATTACAAGGATGTAAGTTTGCCGTATGACTTCGAATATTAAATAAATTAAAGCCTTGACATTTTCTTTAATGTAGTTTATATAAATGTCTTCAAGAAAAACATGAATGTAAATACACGAATTCACGCACACGCTACAGGTTTTGAAAATGGCTCTTTCAGTATTTGTAAAGCAGGAGAAAAAATACATTCTATGAAATTTAGGCAATCACTGTGTCCAAAATGGATTTGATTTTTTCCTTATCACATTCTGAAGTTTGCTAGCAGTGTTTTTGTTGTTGCGTGGGCTGGATGGTAAGGGTAATTAATTTCTATCTAATTAGGACTCTGTTTCTCCTAGAATATACCACTTTACCTGGGAGAGGGTAACTGCTGGTCATTCCTATGAGCCTCTGGAGAAGCCAAACTTTCTACAGCGGTGCCTGTTTGATCACTGTGGAATTGATGTGGTGGTTTTGGTGACCTCCTTCCATGCCGCCAAGATGCATGGCTCTTCTGGTCACTGTGGATTCTATTTTGTATTGCACAGAAAGGCTGGGTAGAAAGAAGCAGATCTGACTTCTCATTCGAGTGTTTCTTGTTTAGTTTTTTAATAGGTGATCTTTATATAGTATTTATATTTCCAACTTGAAATCAATTGCCTCCTAAATAATATGGTTCATTCATTTTTGTTAGTCACAGGACATGTTTCCAGGCAATAACATAACAGTGCAGAAAAAGAAAATACAATTTGTGTAAGTGTTGCCCAGCAAGTATTCATAGGTAACATTCCCTTCAATGCACGCTTTTGACAAGTCAGTATACATGGGTCAGATAGCATGGAAACCACACAAAAGATGGAGCGCTTTGCAACACAGAGAACCACACTTAAGCTTTGTCATCGACCTTTCACCAGACATTTCTAACCCAAGTTTGGTTTCAAGACACATCACTCATATATATATATATATACATATATATGTATATATATATAATTACCTTGCCCCTGGCTGGTTTGGCTCAGTGGATTGAGCGTCGGCCTGCGAGCTAAGTGTCGCTGGTTCGATCTTCCAGTCAGGGCACATCAGAGAAGGAAAACTCTGACTCCAAAAAACCTCCGCTGCCTTGCGGCATACCTCTTCAGGGGAAAGGCTAAGGGAGTAAACCCCGACAGAAAATCCGGAGCCGGAGTCCCTAAGGCGGTTTGACGTTGTAGTCAACACCGGCAACTCCTGCGGCGCACCTGAAGCCAAGCTGTATTGACTCCGTCTTTCCCTTGGACCCTTCAGCTGCGAAGAGAGGGGGGGTCTGCTGCATGGGCAACAGCAGACCCTCCATATCACCCTGCCCAGGCTCTGTAGCTTCAGCTTCACTGGAGAGGACACTCCAGCGTCATCGCAAGATGTCGATTCAACACGGGAGGAGACAGATACCGTGTCACTCCCGAGTCGGACTGCACAGCCATTCTCGGCGGTGCAGATAGACTCTTAAGAAGCTACACCATCGTCTCTCGAGACGGACGGCTGCTGCCGATATAATTACCTTCCAAATCAGAAATCATTTAGGAAATATAAAAACTGTAAACTACTTCAAGTTACTTATAGGGGAAAATGTAAAACTACCTGTATATATTCATATGTTCACACACAGTACATATGTGTGACACACACATATACATATATACACACATCATAGCATGGCATATTAGCAGTGCAGGAAGTAAGAATATATACTCTGTAGTCAAACAGACATGAGTTTGAGCTAGGCTCCACCAATTATTAGCTGCTTGAATTTGAACAAGACATGAGATAAACATATAAACATGTTATTTAATACAGAGTAAATACATGTGAAATGAGCTGTCATCCTTATTACTTAGTGACAGCAATTACTGCAAGAGTTCCAAAAGTTAAAAATCTTGGTCTTATGGTTCAGGTCTGCAGATTGTCATGCGTAGATGTGAAAATATGAAAAATAATGTTGGAGATGTATATGGCATCTTACTAACATCTATAAGTTCTTTGAGAAAATTCACAGGAAAAAAAAAAGAGCAGGGAATTGTCCCTAGCATGTAACCCCTTATATCTGCTTTCACTTAGTAAAGCCCTGATCATCAATTGTTGAAAAAGGAAGAAAGGGCTTCTCAGGGAAAAAAGGTGTGTAGAAGGAATAAACTTATTTGACCTCAGTGGCCTATGTTTTGTAACTTCAGGGAGTGCTAGAGATGTCTGGGGATTTGCTGTTTTTGGAAAGAGAGAGCCTAGTAATTTGAATCTGGTCACTGGGAGTGCCTGACTTTTAATGTTGGATTGGCCAGTGATTCCACCAGAGGCACTTGACAGGCACTGACATTCTGTGCTTCAGATTCCAGTAATCTGGAATAGCCATTTCTCTTGCTTTGGAATTCTTCCATCCTGGATCTCCCGAAGAGATTTGAGATAAAACTTCTTGGAAGCAGCCCATCGTGCTGGATAAGGGAGAAGGTGTGGAGGGCGCTAAATGTGATACTTACCCTGGGACTGAGTGGGTGTGAGATACCACTATCAGGTTCTCTCTATGTGAAGCAAAGTCTGTATTTTGGCTTCTCAAAGAAGCTATTTTTTATGCATTATATAAGTCAGATAACTAGACAAGACATTCAGTGGTCAGCAACCTATGTTTATGAATGTCTGAATATCCCTAAAGATCTAGTTATCTGAATTGATTTAATACTGTTTCACTTCATTGAAACAGTATTAATCACCTCCCCCTGTATGATAGTAAAATTTCTTAGGCTTGATTCATTGGAAGCTCCTCAACCTGGTCTCAGCTCTGAGTCCAGACCCTTCATCAGGGGCCTGCCCTTCACAATCACCTGAGGTACCCAAGAGACTAAATTGAACCTGAACTTTACTGAGTCTGACTTCCCACCGTGCTTATAGGATATCTGAAGACCCTCTCTTCAAACGAAGTCTTTTATTTGACAATTAAATGTAAGGTTTAGGAAGCAAGTAAGTTTAACAGAGCTAGAATCATATTAAAGCTTTTCCAAATGATAAGCTTCAGCAAGCGAAAGATGGTGAGAACCCCAAGCCTATAGAAGAAAAACAGTTGATATTTCCTACAGATCAAAAGCTTAATTATTTGTTTTATGAATGTGGAAAGAATATAAGAAACATCTAGTTCACCTGAGCACCTTCTGGAAAGACTACTTCAATAACATTGTCCTTCATTTGTCCAGTGTTTTACAGTTCACAAGGCATCCATATATATCATTTCATGTGCTTCTTACTAATACTGTAGGAGCAGGGAAGGGAAGGGGTTAATTACCTCTACTCTGTAGATAAGGAAATCAATCTTATAGTTCGCTAACCTAGGACTCAACCTGGGTCTACTGACTCCAAATCCCAAACTCTTTCCACCCCAACATTTTTAGTTCAGACTAGGAGGAGGGAATTGTTTATAAAAGCCAAAGTGAAAACAATCCAAATGTCCATCAACTGGCAAATAAATATACACAATATAGCATAACTATACAACAAAATAATATTAAGCAGCATGCTACAACCTGGATGAACCTAAAAAACATTAGGTTAAGTGAAAGAAACCAGACACAAATAACTATTATTATATGATTCCATTTATATAAAGTGTCCAGACAAAGCAAATATAGAGAGATAGGAAGCAGAGTAGTGATCTCCTGAGGCTTGGGGTCTGGAACAAAGGTTGACAGCAAATGGGCATGGGGGTCCTTTGTGGGTACTGGAAATGTTCTAAAATTGGATTGTAGTGATAGTTGCACAACTCAGTAAATTACTGGAAAAAAATTATTGAACTTTACACCTAAGGTAGATGAATTTTATGGGATGTAAATTGCATCTGAATAAATCACTTTAAAAAAATAGGAGTATGTTTCTCACTGACAGGTGATGCCATATTTACACTCTCACTGAGATAGCCTAACTAAACAATGAAATCATCTGGCTCAGAGGAAAGTACTTGGTTCTGGTGCTAGTAGCCCATGATTTATTAGTTTTGCTCTACTGATAAGGCCATTAAAAGCAGATGATGGAGACAGCGTTCAAGGGCAGTACAGTGCTTGCTGCTTTCACCAGTCTTCATGGCCTTCAACCCAGATAAATGCAGCCTGCTCTGCCAAATTCTGACATTTTCACACTGGATGTAAAAGGACTTTCCCACGTCTCATTATTATTATTATTTACAAACACACAAAAACATACAGATTAAGAGCTAAAAAACGAAGGTTTCCTGCCCTGTTAAGGGCATGAATTGACAAGGAATCACGTGATCAGTGGGATGGGTCTTCAGTAACACCCTTGACAACTAGCTCTGATTCCCCCGGGTGTAGTAGAAAGGACAAGAATGAAAAGTGGGGGCACGTCATTCAGAAATGAGTGCCAAGGGAAAATCAGAGAAGGCAAACATTCAAAAGGCTATGGCTCTCTAGAGCACAGGGAAGCTGTGGAAGTAAAGGTCAGTGAGGAACTGTGGGTCTCTGTGAAAAGACAGCGCCTTAGATTTTCAGGATAAAATTGCAAACAAAAAAACTCGGGAACAAGATACCAATTCTCAAGCACTAACTGTCCCATTATTGGACACACCGAATCCGCCTGTTCCTGTACTTTGACACTGAAGTTACCTTTCTAGCTCCTCTTCACAGCAGGATCTCAGCTTTTTGACCCTTTAAGTTTCTACTTCCCTGCAGGACTTGAAGTTTTCGAAAGTGACAGTCGTCCTGAACCTGAGGGGAGAGCTCTCCCACGGAAAAGATCTGTCTTGGGTGCTGACCCTCCACATCATTCTTCCTAATACCATGGTGTACAAAACCATAATGTCAGTGCTCGGGGTTACAGGAGACTCATTGCAGAAGTGGATGACTGCCTCAGACCTGTATGCCCCAAGTAAAATTTCCTTTATTAAAACTTTATATGACACATATCAGATCTGCTCCTTATTTCATAAGTGGAATTCCATACTGATACTCCACAGCATAAGATGAAAGAACTGATTGATGAAATTCAACTGTTCTTTGCGCGTTTCTGATTTTTTCCAGAAATTGCTTTTTTTTTTTGTCTTTGTAGTTTTAACATTATCAGTTTATCTTTCCATTTTCTTGCATATGACTCACTTTTATGTTTGAATTGGTTCAACAAAGGGTAATTGAATCTAATATACATATGGTAAAGCATCAGATGCTCAAATAAAAATGTTTGACTCTCTTATCTTTCATTCTGGCATATTTTGAAATGAAATACTAGTAAAGCTCAACATGACAAGTGACTTGAATTTATGAAACATGACACTAATTCCCAGTTACTAGTCGGGTATACTTAAAGAGACTTTTTAACCTCTCAGAACCTCAAAACCAATTTTCATCCTTTGTAAAATGGAAGTAATAGTATCGGTTATGTCGTGTTGCCTCACACACACTAAGTGGTATCTATACACAATTATTGAATGGAGATCATATTACTATATTAGACTGCTTGGTACTTTGTATGTAAAAGCATTTTGTAAACTATAAATATTACACAATTGCCAAATATTGTTATAAATAGCTCTAATAATTTTAAATTTGACTCATGCTCACTGCCACAAGCTGGCATAGCTGGGAGATTTGCTTGGCTGCCAAGCCTGAGAGTGAAGACTTGATAAGGGTATTGCCAGTTCTCATCTGATCCCTGTGGCCTGTTTGGTTGTTGTCCGTCCAGAACCTGACCTTAGACTGACATTCCCTCTGGGAGCCTCTCTCTGGGCAGCTGACAGGCTCCCTCAGACAAACTGAGTGAAGTCGGAAGCTTCACTTCCTTAAGAGCCATGACTTGACTTTAACAGCCTTCTGACAAACCATCATAGAAAATGTTGAAAACCCAGATCCTCCTGTGTACATGGGAAACATGTTAGATCTAGTTCAGGAAGCAATCTTGCTCCTGTACAATGAGAGAGATGATAAAAGCCTTAAAAAAAAAAAGTCAGGGATAGAGGGAAGGTGAAAGCACAGCTTGTTAACAGTAGTAGAGCTTGAATACTTGTAAGAATAAGAGAATTTCCAGTTTCCCACTTGGCAAATGAAACTATAGCATGTACTTTTTATGTTTCTTCATCAGCAAATTGGGGACATTTTAAGTAAGAAAGGCATCCATGAAATTTAAAAAATGCCATCATGAGACAAAGCATGTAGTGACCAGTTGGGCTCAGTCATTAGTTTGGGGGCCACACTCAGAGGAAGATTGACTGTGAAGCAGAAGTTTTCAGGTCACTGTGAGTGTTGGAGTTCCCAGGAATAGTGAGCAGAGTATGTTGAGGGGTGTAGGGGGAGCACAGAAGTCAGGTTATAATTAGGTAGCATTTCTCTATAAGCATTTTTAGCAACTGCTTAAGGAGATCTTAGAAGAAAGAAGCTCAAATCACCTTAGACTTCATCTTTTGCTGTGATTCTGTTTTAACAGTCTCGCTTTCTTAACTAACTTTTTATTTATAATTTATATTACTCTTAAAGTAATATACTCTTAAACACCATATAAACTTCAGGATCTATCAGAGCCTCTTCTACACTGCAATTGATATGGTTTTGATATTTTTTAAAAACATAAGTCCTGACCTAATAACTGTACTAAATCCTAGGCACAGTGAATAGGTAAATAGGGTCCTTTCCTTTGGGGAAATTTCTTTCTTGTTAAGACCAATTCAGAACAAGCAACCCCCAGTAGGATAGTGTCAATGGAATGGAGTTTGTGGGAGCTGAAGAACTAAGCTGATCCCGGAATCAGGAAAGGTCTCCCCAGGAGTGTTACTGAAGATCCAAGAGAGTGTGGGAGGCACAGGCAATCCAGGCAAAAGGGGGAGCATGTGCAATGGCTTGGGGATGGAACAGGCATGGAGTTCAGAAACCCAGTGTGGCTCCAATGTGACTCCAGTGTGAGAGTTGGAGAAAGTGACCCAAGTTGAGGCTGGAGAGGTGAGAAGGTCCTGACCCTGAAGGGACCAGAGGACAGGTTAAAGATTCCGAATGAAATGCAGTGGAAGCCATTTAAGGGTTTTAGGCAGAGAATGGCCAAGAGTTATCTGGTTGTATTGTGGAAAAGGGGGAAAATGTCCAGCCACGGTGCATTGGGGAGTCAATGTTGCAGTCGTTGAAGAAAATGAGGACAGCAACTTAGGCTCTAATTGACACAAGGGGGACTAGTAGACATGAAATAGGATTCAAGAGCTTGTGAGTGAACATGACAATGTCAGTGAGAGAATGAGCCAGAAGCAGCACCTCTGCTTCAGCCCCTGGGTGGATGAGGGTGCCATTTTCAGAAATGTGGCAGCCAGGGTTGAAGGTGGAAAGGCACAAAGAAGGAAATTAAGTTACTGGTTTGAAGCAGGTTGAGTTTAGGTGCCAGTGAGACACTCAGGTGGAGATTTTCTAGGTATTTTCATGAACATTCTTAAGCTTAAAGATACAAATTTTAGCTCAGTAAAATGACATGTAATTGTAAACCCTGGACCTTTGGGGTCCTTTCAATCATTGAAATCACACATATTAAATCTGTGAGTGACAAGGGTGTAATGTAGGATACAGCAGAGGATCAAGAGAAATGAGACTTTAATAAATGTATTCATATAATGCATTCATTTAACTCTGTTTTGCGGTTATGAATAGGAACGCTTATACAAGTCCAGAAATAACCAAATTCTTCTTGAAATTTGGAGGTTATTAAAGAAAATGAAGAAACTATTGGTAAGGCCTCTCAACACTTCTAACATTATCAAAAGGATGTAAGCAACAAGCTAAGTAACTCACCTTTAGGCAGTGGGAGTCTCCTGCCATTTAGTGTTAGGCTGAAGTCAATATAAGTGGAGTTAGAAGGTCTCCAATCACTGCCTATAAATATTATTTATTGAAATACTAGATCTTCTGGCAGGGCTGGCTGGTGCTTCTGATTTTGGGAGGTACTGATGATTTTTACTCTTGTTGAGTCTCTGTTATTATTGCAAGACTTACTAAGATTAACAGTTGTCTACATTTAAGAAGGCAAACTATGGCTATGAATGGTGGCTCTGGGATAATGTTAGAGATTTCCACTTAACAGTAGATAATAATAAAGTACAAAACTCCTTGGCACGGCCCCTCAAATAAAAAAATATTTAACATCTATATGCATCTACTGTGTGCCAGGCATGATACTGGTGGCTGTTAAGAAGGAGAGAGAGAGAAAGAGGCGGCAGGAGGAGGAGAGGTCAAGAAAACAAAGCATCCTATTTGACATAGTACAAAAACAAGCTGTACTACTCTGACTGTCTCCACCTATTCCCCACCCCTACACCAGATACCTGGTTTTGGTTTTGGTTTTCATACTCCTGTGGTTTGCCCAGAGGCCTCTCTGACTGGAAAGGTCTTTTTCGACTTCTGTGCCGTCTGCGACTCCTCCCACTCAGGCCAGCTTGCTCCTTCATCTTCAGACCACTTCTCTCCTCCTGCTGGCAACTTGGCAGAGCCAGCACTGCACTTTGTTGCTGTCAGCTGTCTGCCTTTGTCCCCAGAGTATGAACTCCTGAAGGTAGGAGCCAGATCAATTTCTATTTTTCTGTATGTAATCCTAGCTTCCAGCACAGTACCTGTCCACACAGTGGGTACTTGGCAAATGTGTGCCAAATAAACAAATAATAGTATTTTCAAGAGGAAACCCAAGAAAATAAAGGTTGAAAGAAGAAACTCTGTTTTCACTAAAAAAGGCATTTGCCAATATACTGGGAAATAGTGTGTATTTGATTGTCAGTCAGGAGCCATGAAAATGATTCTCCCCACAACAGATTTTTAAAAAAAACAAAAGATGCTTACCTTGAAAAGGATCTAAAAGCAAGTCTACTCAAACACACAATATGCTCAAATAAAACTCCCAAAATAGAAAATGCTGATGCTAGGAATATGATTTGATTTTTTTCCTCTCAATGTAGACAAGGTTGCACAGAAATCTAAATTATTCATCATACCTAGTTTAGCATGAGTCAAGTGGTGGTGTTTGGTCACTCAGCAGAATTATATTAAATGAACTTAAAGTTTGTAGAGAATACTTAAAGGGAGATCCAGTGAACTAAGATCATGCATGAATTGTGGTTATTATAATGAGAGCGGTTATAACATATACACTAGGATATGTAAATGACCATTATTTTAAGGTAGTGTCTTTGAGAGGTCTTTTTTTTTTTTCCCAATGATACTGCCAAAGACAAACACTTTAATATTTCCTCTTTTGGAAACTTACATGACACTATATTTATTCTGTGTTGTTCCAGTGAGAAGCTAAAATATATGGGCTGGTTTTTCAAGCGATCAGTTTTAACACAATAGAAATAAGAGTTTTATAATGATTGGAGCTATCCAACAATGGAATGAATTTTGGTGATGTAAAATTTTCCACTGAAAGTGTTCAAGCAAACACTAAGTGACCACTTAATAGGAGTGATAAAGAGAGGATTCATGTATTTTAAAGAGCCTTTGAAATCTGATAATCTGTGATTCCAGGAATATCTGAGCAATTATTCTATAATCACATTAAATGTGTAGTAGTATAATCTGCACACACCAAGCCTCTACTTTTCTAGGTATATGCTTAAACATTACCTTATTACAGATATCTTCCCTACATGGACTATTATTCCCACATTCTCCTTTCTTCCCTCTTCCCTTGCTCTGTTTCTCTCCATAGAACTTCTGTCTGATAGAGTCTCTATTTACTTTGTCATTTATATACTCATATTGCCTTATCTCTCCCAACTATTTAAAGAATATAAACTTCATGAAGGAAGGGACTTTGTTAGTTTTCTTCACTACTTTAACCCCAGATTCTAAAATAGAATCTGAGATGTAGCATGTGTTTAATAAATTGTCAAATAAAAATAATATTAAAATGTTACAGAAAAAGCAAAAACAAGAAAGGAGAAAGAATAAAGGAGAGTAAAACACGATTCCACTATTTTTGTACATAATTACATGCTCCCAAATTTGCACATATCATATGGGTCAATGCCTAATTGCTGAAGAAATAAACTTGTGCTATCATTTTCATGTATCTTCTTCTTGTCCTTTTATTCAAAAACATAAGTTTTTATATAGTTGTAATTATCATTGTTTTACCTAAAATACAGCTGAATAACTCATCTTATTCACCAGACATGGCTATAATGATTTGATGTCATTTCCAAAACTCAAACCATTTTCACATAAAAGAGATGTATTACCACTAAGGTTACATAAAAGTATATGCTCAGGCCATATAAAAAAGTCCAATGAGCTCATCATTTCTAATTTCATAATCATCTCTCTCATTAGTAGTATTAAAAAGAGTCATAGTTATTTTTGGATGCAGTATACCATAATGAGTTAAGATTATAATGGTTAGGCAAAATATTTTTTGCAAAAGAAAAATGCTGGAGAACTTATTCTTATGATTTCAATATGTACTACAGAGCTATAATAATTAATAGCATGTGGTATTGACATAAGAAAATAGACACAGATCCATAGAACAGATATGAAAGTCTGGAAAGAAATCCTTACATTTATGGACAATTAATTTTTCAGAAAGGCACCAATGCAATTTAATAAGAAAAAGCATAGTCTTAAAAAAAATAGTGTTAAGACAATTGGATATTTGCATGCAAAAAGATTAATTTAGACTCTTATCTTACATATATATAAATATTAAGTCAAAATGGTAACAGATCTAAATATAAAAACCTAAAACTATAAAACACTTAGAAAAAAGCATAGAATTAGTTCTCTCTGACCCTGAGTTAGGAAAAGATTTCTTACAAAAGTTCAAGCAGTAGGAGGAAAAAAGTTGATAAATTTGATTTCATCACAATTAAAAACATTTGCTTTTCAAAAGACACCAATAGAAAAGGCACAGAATGGGAGAAAATAGCTGCAAATCATATATCTGATAAAGTCCAGAATATATGAAAAATATATGTCCCGATAAGAGGCAACTTACTTTTTAAATGAGCATAAGATTTGAAAAACTATTTTACCAAAGTAGATATAAGATAGCAAATAAATACATGCAATGATGCCCAACATCATTAATTATTACAGAAATAAAAATTAAAACTACAATGAGATACCATTTCATACCCACTAAAAAGGCTATATAATTAGAAAACAAAAGCAATAGCAAATTAGGATGTGAAGAAACTAGAATTCTCTTTATTGCTTATGGGAATGTAAATTGGTGCAGCCATTTTGGAAAATAGTTGGTCAGTTTCTGGAAAATGTAAACGTAAATTCACCATATAACTCAGCAATTCCACTACTACATAGCTATCTACCCAAGAGAAATGAAAACATATGGCCACACAAAGATTTGCATGTAAATATTCATACAGCATTATTTAAAATAATCCAAACCTGGAAAGAACCCAAGTATTTTTATTCATTCACCAGCTGCTAAACAAAATATAATATATTATACATGTACTGATAAATGTGTATTTTAACACATATATTTTAACATATTTTTACCTATGGCTAAAATGATCCATTTACAGAGTTTCATGAATTACATATTTTATCACATTTGTAAGAATATGAGCAAATATATAGTTTTGAATTAGCTTTTCTTGAGTTTTCAGCTCAGACACAAATATGAGTTCAAAGTCTAGCTCCACCACATCTCAGCTCTGTGGCTCTGGGATAGTTACTTGACCTCTCTGATCTCTCTGAGTTCATATTTAGTAAAACATGGGTAATAATATATACCTTACCGAACTGTAGGATTAAATGGGATGAAATATATAAAATGCTTAACACTAGGCTGGCACAGTGTCAATTCTTTTTTTTTTTTTTTGATTGGCCAGTAACGAACGGAGGGCTGTGGCTCGCTCAGACCATCAGCGGAGAGTGAGAAGCCTCATCCTCTTTTTATTAGGGTTTCAAAAGTTACTAAAAATAGAACAGGGTGTGACATTCCAGCCAACAACAGGAGAATTTTACAAGTGAAAGAATTCTTACAGTAGCATTAATATGTAAAATACGGCCAGGGTAACTCCTGTTTTATCTAGCACCTATCAAGGAAGCAAGGCAGATCCACTAATCCTCAAGGCCAGCTCCATATCAAGACTTCATTAACAAGGAAGCAGATGGAGTACACAACAGAACCTGTTTTACCCAGGATTCCATGACTCAGTGGCCTTGACAGCCTAAAGCCGAAGGCGGAGAGTTGCTCATCGTCTCCTGAGTCACGGGATGCCACCTGGGTGGTGGGGCATGAGAATGCCCCTACCCAGAGATCTGTCTTCCTGCAACACAGGAGTTACAATCTAATGCGGTCTAAATGCCCCTTCTGTGGTTTGTGAATACGCTAATGTTGTCAACTCCCCTCTCAGAGACCCTCTAATCACATCTGCCCTTTGTTATTGCTCATTTTGTACTGGTTTGGGAGTCACTATGTCCTTGTTTCCTACACTCAGTGCCATCAAACTCACGCAAAGTGGGAAGCTCCGTGCGTAAACGTTCAGGGCCGCGCAGCCCTGACCACAGTCCGCCGGACCACGCTCATCACACATCCCTGTTGGGCCACGGGCCTCGCGGCGGGCAGCCGCTGGTCCCATCGCTGTTGCGGGGCGTCTCCTGCTGTGGACCTCCGGGCAGCACCTCAGGGGAGACGCTGTCTTCTTCACTCAGGATGGCGTTCCCAGGTCCATGGACGTTGTCCCGGCCTCAGAACTTCGCTCCTTTTACTGGCTACCACCCCAACCTGTCCTGCGAGGGCCAGGTTTCCCCCATTTTCTCCACGTGCGGTAGCAAAGCCACGGGCCTGGGGGCGCGTCCAGGCCCTGGCTGTCAGGAGCAGTGCTGTCCGACCCCCGAGGGCAGGCTCCGCGTGGAATGCGCACCCGGGAGTGGCCTGGATGAGGCTGTGATGACTGCCTCGCTGATCTGGCACAGTGTCAATTCTTAATAAATCTTAACCAGTATTATTGTTTGTCCTTTCGGAGTTTTATCTGCAAGCCTAATTGTTTACTAAGAGTCATGGGAGAGGAGAAGGAAGCCATTTTGTGCAGAAGAGAAAGCCACTTCTGCAGTTCTTGGCTGTCTTGACTCCAAATTTTTAATTTCTCAGAGACTTATTTGCCAAGATTTATAAAGGAGGATAATGTTAGTCTATCTCACAGGACTTCTTATGATTAGGAAAATTATATTCAAGTGCTGTGTAAACTATAAAATACAATAAAAAACCTCAAGTGCTCTATTATTATAGCTGTCTATTCCCATTAATGCCAGCCACAATATGTTTTTAGGAGACCCTGAATAACTGCTCATAGTAATGATGCATAGACATTTCTCAACCTCTAAGATTCTAATAAATCTTTTCATGGCCACGGTGATGAGAGAAGTTATTTTCAAAATAAATTTCATTCCCCTGTTGTTCGAATATGAAGTAAAAACTATGTTATTCTCTATCAGAAACACTCTCTGCCTGTCCTCATGAGCTATCAGGCGCAGCTAAATCTGTCCCTGGCCAGTGTGTGAATAATCCCCACTGGTTCCGAGACCTCCATCCACCACCGATGTGACATTCTTTGTGTTCAAATGTCTAGCTGACGTCTGATGCTTAAAACAGCCTATGTTTTCACCTCTGCCTGCATTGTCACAGCCCTGTCTCACCGCTCTTAAAAGGCTATCGCAGCCTCTCCTTACACCAGTTGCTGACCAGTCTGTCTTCTCGCCTCCCTGCCTGCTCCTGGCTGCCTTGAATGCCTGGTTCTTCAAGCTCCTTTTGGGTCTGACAAAGCAGGGGCCATGTCTACCTTCGGCTACAGGAGAGGACTTAGCAAATATGAATCCATCGATGAGGACGAACTCCTTGCTTCCCTATCAGCTGAGGAGCTGAAGGAGCTAGAAAGGGAGCTGGAAGACATTGAACCCGATCGCAGCCTTCCTGTTGGGCAAAGACAAAAGAGTCTGACTGAGAAAACTCCCACGGGGACATTCAGCAGAGAGGCACTGATGGCCTATTGGGAGAAGGAGTCCCAAAAACTCCTGGAGAAGGAGAGGCTGGGGGAGTGTGGAAAGGTAGGCTTTTGGGACTTTTCCTTGGCTGTTCCCAGCCCCTACCACCCCACCCCAAACCTAGGAACCCATTTTCTATAATTTCACAGTCCTCATCACTTTTCCTATAATCTGCTACTGAAAAATGTCTCAGGCTGAAATAGTCATGTAACATCTGTGGCCACCCAATGGATCATAATATGTGAAATGATTGATGGGGGTTCTATAACTAACTAGAGATGAAATCTTCAAGAGGAAAATAATTCACAAGGCATAGGTTTAGATATTTTGCCAAATGTAAGTCTAATTTGAATTATAAGTTGGGTATGTGGCATAGTATCTGCTTCTGAGACTATGTATATATATATTAGTTAAGTAAATTTATATTCTTCTATAAAGACAAAGGTAAGTACTGTGGTTGCTTTGACTGTGATGGTGGCTATAGTAAAAAGACTTGTTTTTTTTCCAACACGAAGAAGTGTGGGGTGATAGGAAAGTACATGGGACTGAGAGTTAGCGGACCTTATTTCTAGTCCCTTCTCTGTTCCTAAGTTGTTAGTCCTCGAAAAGATAGTCACTTCTGAAGGTTTCTCTTTCCCATCTGTCCATCCAGGGAGGGGGAGCCAGTGGTTTTCCTGTGCATGTGAACCAACACCTCTTTGAGATTTTGGTAAATTATGGACCCTCTCCTTAAGAAAATGCATGTGTGCTTGTGCATACATACACAAATTTTACTTGGAATTTCAAAACAATGACACACACCCAAAACCCACCTGAGGGCCCAGGTTAAGCGTGCCTGTGCAGATGATCTCTAAGATTTCTTTCTCCTCTACAATAGTGGCTCTGAGGCCAGGAAATGTAATATTTATATTAAAGTGTAAGTCTATTAAGCTCTTGTTCTCTGTCCAGTAAACAGTTTCTTTAAATTTGCCAAATGAATCATTAACAGAAGGAGTTCAAAAGACTATGCTCTGGGAAAATAGCAATGTCAATGAGAACATTCATATAACCAATTTTTGAATTTTTATAAGAACACAGATCAGGAGCAATAGATTAAAACCTCAGTGCTCCACTGTAATCATCAAAAACCAAAATGGCCTGAAGCCAATGGTAAGGCTTCCACAGTACTAATCTAGGTGCTGTTAGATGATCTTGATGATAGGGTATGTGGGCCACATTTGCAGCAAGATATGTGTGAGCTTTGTCCACGTCAATCACCACAGGAAGGGTCACTGGGATCAGCATCTGCCAAGGCCACGGTGTGCGTGTAAGGGCTGGAGGGGGAGGCGATAAGGAACATACATGACAAGCCAGGATTTAAGGTCATTTCCTCCACAGCCATGACTTTTAGAGGTCTTTGTCTTTTACCTCTCCTGTAGTGAGAATGTGTGTCAAAATATATAAAATAAGATACTTTTAATACAGTTATTAAATAATTTCCCTAATAAAAAGATTAAATTGACTTAGAAGATCAAGGACAGACAGCCATTGTAGCAATAACAACCCAACAAAGGCATTTTAATGTCATAATGTCTTGAGATTGGTGGAAACAAAGGGTAAAGCCTGTCGTCTGCTGTTGATGGAACCCACCTGATCCTGCCAAAGGTTTGGCTGATCCCTGCCAATGGCTTATCAGCTCAATTAGAGAGGCTGCGTGTTGATGAACTTTGACTCCTTTCTTGGCTAATTTTTCTCCCACTGCAGTTGCTCCACTGGCCAGCTGTCTCTGTAGTCACAAGGAGTGCTGAGCAGAAGCTTGCTGGTGGAGGGTGTAAATCCATTCCCACCACAGGAAACAGCTCAAAGCAGCTGATGGCAGATGGCTGGAGGGCAGCAGCATAAGTGAAGAGCAGCCCAGTAGGGACCATGAAAAGGAGAGCGGGTTTTTATTATTAGGCTACTGGCTCTGGAAAAGCTTGTGAAAATCATGTTCCACTCCTGCTGCATGACAGCCTCTGCCCTTGGGTTCACAAGAAGTTATGCTACACTGAATAACTCCAGGGGGGTCTTGGCGACCAAGTCTCTAGCTTCCCTGGCTTGAGTATCTGTTGGATCTCAAGCATAGGTGCCAGTGAGTTCACTCACATTATATCATTGAATTCTCACCTTCCGCACATGAGTACTCAGACTAAGGGAGGTTAAGAAATGCATTTGAGATCAACAATTTAAAAGTAACCTGAAATTCAAATCAAACTCTGTTGGCACAAAGACCATGATTCTCAAAATGTGGTGACTGACCAGCAGAATCATCTGGGCACTTCTCAGAACTGCTAATTCTACACTCCCTCAGCACTGCGTGAGGGACTCCAGGAGGGGAGCCCAGCATTCTGTGGCCTCACAAGCTCTGCGTATGATTACGACACACACTACAGCTTGAGAGCTGCTTAACAATACTGGAGTTTCTTTGAAACCCTTCCACCTCCCACAGAGGTGACTTGTCTATGTCAGTCAGTTTTTTATGGGAAGACTCAGAACCAGAACAGGAAGCCAAGCCTTTTGCCTCCTTATTCATGTAACAATGCCAGGGAAGTGGTCAAGAGAAAGAGCTGGTGGGCACCCCTTCTTGTTGCGTTATGGATTCTCTGAGCATCACACACATCACTGCCTCACCATGCGCCCAGCCGCCAACCCCCATTCTCACAAGGATCGGGGTTAACTCCAGAGCAGTGGCAGGCAGCAGATGTGGAACAATATAGAAAGCAGGCAAAGGCTGGTTTTTTGGCATCCTCCCACCTCTCCTCTCTAGACACCTTTAGCTCCCTTTTGATGTTCATCTCCTAGATGCCCCCCACTGGGGATGACCAACCACCACAGGTTGTCTGGGACTATCTAGATTTTAAAACTAAAAATCCTACTTCCAGGAATAGTTTTCAATTCCAGGCAAACCAGAACAGTTGGTCACCCTACCCCTACCCTGGTCTGTCAGTAGTTTCTCATAGGCCTAGTTCTGAGTCGGAGGCCGTTGGCTGCTATCATTTTACATCCATTCAGTAAACATATTTATTGTGCCCCTGCTACATGCTGAGTAGTGTCTTTACCCTGCTAACAGTCTTTTGGGAAAACAAGATACGGCTTATTACAATAGCACTATTTAAAGGGAAGTACAACGCCGTGAGAATGAATTGCAAGGATGATTTCAGGGGGTGTCAAGGAAGGCTTTCTAGAATAAAATGTTTTGAGGGGAAACATCTCTTGCAGATAAAGCCTAAAGTTCTTTTAAAACATAAGTAAATAGCCTTGGCTGGGTGGCTCAGTTGGTTGGAGCATCGTCCCATATGCCAAAAGGTTGCAGGTTTGATCCCTGGTCAGGGGTACATAAGGGAGGCAACCAATTGATGTTTCTTTCTCACATCCATGTTTTCTTCTCTCTCTCTCTTTGTTCCCCCTCCTTTATCTCTAAAATCAATGAAAACCAGAATGGATAAAATTTAAGGGTGTTATCAAAGGCAGTATACCTTGAATTTTGTGACAGGCCTTCTTGCAAATATGGAAACAGCTAATACACACACACACACACACACACACACACACACACACACACACACAGTGTCCCTCTCCTCCTGATCTTGAAGGGAGTAGGGAGTAAATTAAGACTGGACAAGCCATCCCAGGAGTGGCTGACCCCTTCCCCAGGCCATCACTTGGCGCCTGCCACTCCAAACAAGTGGATAACTGGAGGCTATTTTGTGATAGCAACTGGGCAAACAAACCTGGAGACTAGCAGTGTTATCCAAAGCTCATTCCACATGCCTCAGGCAGCAGGAGCCCTCAGGGTGAAAAAAAAAAAAAAAGGTTGCCAACGTAGAGGGAAGAATCAAGCTTTGGGGACAGGGGAAGGACATGGGAAAAGATAGCTCTGTCAGCAATTTCCAATTTATTTTTTCTAATCAGAAAAGGTAGCAAGAAAAACAGAGAAAGGGTCAGTTGGGCTTCTTAGTACAGAGCCTTCTAAACAGGAAAGACAAAGATAGAATGAAATTGTGTTTGTCTGAAAGTCTTTCATAATTGATACATGGTAAATAATTTAAGACCATCCGGCTGAGGCAATGGCTTGCTTCAGCATTTTCTACTGTTCTCTGCTGTTCCTCATTATGGTTAGAGGCTGGTTAGAGCCAAGGGTGATCACCTTTCCCACCTCCTGTCTTCTGTAGTCCGTCTCATTTAACCTTCTGCTAGCATGAGATTTCAAGTTGATTTGCTGAAAAAGGTGACCTAAATGTCTTTCTGCTGCTGCCCTGAGGACAGCCCTGCTGCTGGGCTTCCTTTCCCACAGCAGGACAGGGACAGCAGCAGGCACAGGTGGTGTGGGGTCTCCCAGAACTTGTGCCAGCCTCTACCTCAAAGGTAGATAAATGTTGGAGAAGCAAATGACATGCCTGCCTCTGTCTATACTGACCTCATGTCACATCTGCTATAGAAGACAAGTTTGGGGAAAAGTTTTGAACATTAAGAAAGGGAACCCATTAACATGCTGTATGTTTTCGTTACCATTTCTTTGTTTGGGATAGAGAAATAAGCAAGGACAGAGGGGTGAGGGATGATTCCAGAAGGGAGGTTTGAATTTGACAAATTGTAAGTAGACCAGGAGTCAAGTCATTCAGAGTAGGTAATTAAAAGAATAAAAAAAAAATCAAGGGTTTCCCAAAAAAGTTCTAAGTTATTTGTTCCAAGTGGCAAAATGATAGTAAAGTTTAATTCACTAAATGGATTCTGAATATTTATTCTTCAGAAACTAAAGAAACATTTGAGGAAAAGCTGTTGAAAGTTACATAATGAAATGTTAACCTTGGTCACCCAGGAGATTAACTTTTCTCATATATTTTTGTATTATGTGACAATGGTTACTTTTTTTATTTACTGAGATATAATTGACATGTAACAATGTATTAGTTTTAAATGTACAACATAATGATGAGGTATGTGTATATATTGTGAAACCATGTTACTTATGTAAATTTTAAAAATATGCTTAGAAATGACAAACTTAATGATGATGCCATGCTCTTCAGGTTGCAGAAGAAGACAAAGAGGAGAGTGAGGAAGAGCTTATCTTTACTGAAAGTAACAGTGAAGTTTCTGAGGAGGTGTACACTGAAGAGGAGCAGGAACAAGAGGAGGAAGAGGAGGAGGAAGGGGAGGAAGAGGACAGCTCTGAAGAGGAAAGCACAACTGAAGATGAGAAAGTAATTAATGGAACTGTAAATTATGATAGTGTCAATTCTGACAACTCTAGGCCAAAGACATTTAAAAGTCAAATAGAAAACATAAACTTGACCAATGGCCACAGTGGAAGGAACACAGAGTCGCCGGCTGCCATTCACCGGTCTGGGAACCCTACCGTGATTGAGGATGCCTTAGAGAAGATTAAGAACGACGACCCCGACACCACAGAAGTCAACTTGAACAATATCGAGAACATCACATCGCAGACTCTCACCCGCTTTGCTGAGGCCCTCAAGGACAACACAGTGGTGAAGACCTTCAGTCTGGCCAACACACACGCCGACGACAACGCGGCTATGGCCATCGCCGAAATGCTCAAAGTCAACGAGCACATCACCAACGTCAACGTCGAGTCCAACTTCATCACGGGCAAGGGCATCCTAGCCATCATGAGGGCTCTGCAGCACAACACAGTGCTCACGGAGCTGCGCTTCCACAACCAGAGGCACATTATGGGCAGCCAGGTGGAAATGGAGATCGTCAAACTGCTGAAAGAGAACACCACGCTGCTAAGGCTGGGCTACCACTTCGAGCTCCCAGGCCCCAGAATGAGCATGACAAGCCTCTTGACGCGAAATATGGATAAACAGAGGCAGAAGCGGATGCAGGAGCAAAAGCAGCAAGAGGGGTACAATGGAGGATCCAACCTTAGGACCACAGTCTGGCAAAGAGGAACGCCTGGCTCTTCACCTTACGCATCTCCCAGGCAGTCTCCCTGGTCATCCCCCAAACTCCCCAAGAAAGTCCAAACTGTGAGGAGCCGGCCTCCATCTCCTGTGGCCCCACCCCCCGCTCCTCCGCCACCTCCGCCTCCGCAAAGGCTGCCACCGCCTCCTCCACCTCCACCTCTTCTGCTCCCACAGGAAAAGCTCATCACCCGAAACATCGCCGAAGTCATCAAACAACAGGAGAGTGCGCAGCTGGCATTACAAAGTGGACAGAAAAAGAAAAAAGGGAAAAAGGTTAAGAAACAGCCAAACAATGTCCTAAAGGAAATAAAAAATTCCCTGAGGTCAGTGCAAGAGAAGAAAATGGAAGACAGTTCCCGACCTTCTACCCCACAGAGATCAGCCCATGACAACCTCATGGAAGCTATTCGGGGGAGCAACTTAAGACAGCTAAGGCGGGTAAGTACCTCAAGAGCAGACCCTGGGGCTCTGATTTGGTAAAGGAGTCAGGCCCCCATTGCACAATGGTACCGAAGTCACCTCCCAAAATATTTATAACTATTTTAATATTTTAATATGCAAGAACAAGCATACCAAGTTTGTGATATTAGTGAGATTTCCATTTTAAAAATGTGCCTGGACATCAGTCCTAGGACCTTTAAGGGCCAGGCCCATTTAAAGACACTCCAATATATGAAAGCCCCGATTTCTTTAATTAAAAAATCAGGGAGTATAATCTGCATTCCAAAAATGATTCATCATTTGTCAAAAATTTTACCACAGAATTGCAAGTGGTACCAAGCCCAATTTGTAAGACAAAATTTGAATACCACGCAGCAATAATCAATCTAGATCTGAGTTTCTCTCAGAGAATACCGCTAGAGACGTACCTTACATATATTTTTCACTTTATTATCACTGTATTATTTGTATTGTTTTTATTGAAAGAAAATCCCCTGTTTTTGTAGGTGGAACTTCCAGATGCTCTGCGATAAAAACACAGTCTTTAGAAGAGGATGCAGAATTATTCATTGGTATTTTTTAAAAAATGCATTGTGAAATGTTTCTAAAATACCTTCTTCAATTTGCAATGTTCTCTGACTTTAAAAATAGCCTCACTCATTGATTCCAAAGAGAATTTTAAGAAACAATCAATATGTTTCTTCTGTAAATATGAAAATAAACTTCTTTTTTATGTCATGAGATTTGTATTGGCTAGAAGCAGTTTATTTTATGATAGTCTTCATATCTTTGTATGTGTTGATAACTCTGAGCTGTAACGAGTTAATGAAATGTGCTGTTACTTTTGTAATCCCAATAAATTTGGATTGAAGTTTTTTTGGTTTTTTAAACAAACTAATATTTTTTGTTAGTTAATACATTTTCAGGTGTGTATGTAACATTGTTAAATATTAAAAATATTACATTCTCACTCAAAAAGGGTTTGGGTCCTTAGCATTTGCCTTTCTTTGTTTTGTTTTTCCAATAATATTTGATCAGCGCACTTTCTAAAGGTCTGGAATCAAAAACTTTCTTTTGTAAACTCTTCTTGGCAGTGAGATAAAAATTCAGGAAAGACCCTAAAATCATCATTAGCATCCTGGAGGCATCAATATTAGACCCAGGATTCCAGCTGACTCCCCCACGTTCCCTTAAGGCTGATAGGTCAGTTCAGTCATTTATAATTGAAATCAACTATTTCTGGAAGAAGAAAAATTGAAAGTTAGAAAGCTCTTTGGTAAACAGGAAATAAGTGCTAAGGGCATGCCTAGAAGATAGGTCCCCTGAATTCAGAGCTATCTTGTGGCTGATGCTAAATATTCTCCTTTGGAGCTCTCCTTGGACAAGCCCTGGTCCAGTGGGTCTCAGCCTTTTTGCCCTACACACATAGTGGTACTGTCAACATCCATGACCCACATCTTGGGACAATGACCCATGCATCTGCCATCTTGAAGTATCACTCTACCCCAGCCCCCTCTCACTCAAGAAAGATCTAAATTCAGATCAGAAAGACTTCTCAAGAGATTACCTGTTTTCCAGTCTAACGCTCTATTCCAATTTATAAAAGCTAAATCTCTTTTAAAGTCCCTTTGTAAGAACCATGATTAGCAATGTTTCTCTTTTGTTCTACAGCAGAGGTTCTCAACCTGTGGATCGCGACCCTTTTGGGGGTCAAACAACCTTTTCACAGGCATCACCTAAGACCATCGGAAAACATATATAATTACATATTGTTTTTGTGATTAATCACTATGCTTTAGTTATGGCTGGGAGTCACCACAACATGAGGAACTGTATTAAAGGGTCGTGGCATTAGGAAGGTTGAGAACCACTGTTCAGAGTAGAACAGTGGTCTTGGTAAGACTTCTGGGCCCCCCATTCAATGATTATTTGCTTCATCTACAATGTAGCTTTGTATTACCTTCAATCAAAATTACCTTCGGTTTTCACTAGAAAATTCTCCAATAATTCTTGGGTCTATGTCTTTTAGTCTGTTTCTTTTGTTCTGCCATTCTCTTAATAAGAACAACTGATAATTTTTCTTAAGGAAGATCCAGAGGCCTGTAATCTAGGTTGTGTCCTGACCCTGTGGGGTAAGTGACTGACATTTTCTAAACTAACTAAATTGTTTCAGGAACTTTTCACAACAACACTAAAAGTTGCACTTTACAAATGAGGAAACCCAGGCTCAGAGAGGGTAAGGCTGCATGTGAAACTGGCTGTCTGGCTGTGCAGCCTGTGCTCTGTGCCTTTCTGCTCCAGCGTCCCAAAGGTGTCCCTTTCTTGGAACTACGGGGGGGGGGGGGGATTTCAGTTTCTTTTCACTGTTTTCATTAGTGTTCACAGTCATGCCCATTATTGCCATTCAAAGACATAAAAGCTGAGACGTAGGTTTTAAAAGGCCCATGTGAGTGTGTGCGGCATGTGCGTGCGTGAGTGCATGAGTGTGTGAGTGAATTTAGATCAGAGAAACAAGTCAGACCTTCCTCTTTCCCCTGATCCTCATGTGTCCATGAGGACAGGGCTCTTCTAAATGGGAATGGCTTCTAATTCCATCACAATGAGGCTAAGGAGCTAATGGTTGCTCATAAACTGGGTTGTTGATAAAACCATGCATGAATCCAAGAAAGGGAGTATGCAGCAACCCCCCAGAGTGAGGGAGAAAGAAGAGCTGCCAGGCTGGGGAGGCGGGCCAGGCCTTCCCACCAGGAGTATTAGGAGACAAATATCGTTTCCTTTGCACTTTAAAAGGCTGCCTTGCTGGAACATTTTGGGCTCAGCAAAGAGCAGCATGTACTTACTAGGTGTATCACAAAATGAAGTAAAGATATAGAGCCTCACACTCAATCTACAAAATAAGATATTATAACGCCTATAGCAAGACAAGTATGATATGATCAGATACTAAGTGAGTACACTAGTCATTTAGGAAAACATTTCTAGAATGTTATTTCAGAAGACAACCCTGTAAACATGGAAGGTGTTACTCAGCACAGGGCAGAGATTCTTAGTTCATCCCTCCTGCAAACTCGTAGAGCTAGTATGAAAACTAATTAGTTCATCCTCTATAAGGAGCTTTCAGCTCGCTGGGAGAGAGGCTACCCAAGACCAGATGAAGTGTTTAGGCTATGATTTACATCTGCACATTAATCTCTTAAAAGACACCTCATCCCGATTTGAAATGGGGCCAGGATGCTGAGTCCTGCTGGCCCTGAGGGCCCATCTGCCACAGGTATTTAATAACTCAGTGTCAGCGGGATCTTGATTTAATACTTGCCCGGTTGTAGTTGCTATGAGTAAAAGAAGGAGGTAGCAGCAGCCTGCTATGCTATAAAGACTGGGGTAAATTGATATATTCTTAAAAATACCTCTTAACTACTTCCTTTTATGACAAAGTTAACTTTTTTCTTCTTCTGAGGCTTAGGAGGTAGTTTTATTTCCATCAATCATCAAATAGCATGATATAAAAGACTAAGAACTCACCTAAGAATTATAAAACTCAGAAATACAAGTGCCAACACTGATGCACTTAACAACTTTCACATGTTTTCTGAGTACCCTCACTGTTCCAGATACTCTTGGATACCGAGGATACACAGCAAACAAAGGAGGTAGAACTGTTGGCCTCAGGTACCTACATTCCAGTGGAGGGAGCTTACACCATTGCTTCATACTCATATTTTATTTATCAAGCGCTTCCTGTGTATGTCACTCTAGTCAGTGATGAGACCAAGCAAGTTACATTAGAAAGTGTCCTGCACCTGAAGCTAGTGGGAATCCTAAGAAAATCACCCCTTGTAGAATACATGGCAAGAACTGAGTTAGAGGCAGGTATAGGGTCCTGTGTGGGCACTGAGGAAGCCTCATCATCTAAAACTAGTGCTGGCAAACTTTTTCTGCAAAGAGCTAGGGAGCAAATAATTTAGACATTGTGAGCCTCTGTCTCAACTATTTAACTCTGCTCTGCAGGGTGAAAGCAGCCATACACGGTACACAAATGAAGGAGGGTGTCTTTATAGACACTAAAATTTTAATTTTATATACTTTTCATGTTTTGTTAATTTTATTCTTTGATTTTTTTCCTACTATTTACAATAGGCTGTTGGCTGTTCTTAAATAGATGTCAGATGGCTTTACTTGTGAGCCAGTCAAACTTGTGACCAGTTTACCGTAAACCCTTGACCAAGAGCAGATAAGGGGTCAAGAAAAGCTTCTCAGGGAAGATGATTTGGATTTTTAAAGAATAGAGAAAATCTCAGGCTAAAAAAAGTCAAAAGATAGGGGTGGAGCATGAAGAGGGACATTTCAGGTCAAGCAAATAGGGTATTATAGAAAATAGTAAAAAATCATAGGATTAAGGTATTTCTTTAAAAACATGCATTTGGTAAAGAGTTAATACTTTTTTTCCTGGTATTGATAGTTTTGATGTATTAAGTATTGGCCCTTTCTTTTTCCAAAATAGTACATGATTATTAAGAAAAATCAGAGTATACAGATAAGCAAAAGAACATAATGAATGTCTAAAATCCCGTCCATGCAGAACTACTGACAACCCTTTAGCATATATTATTTTATATCCTTTCTAATGAGTATTTAAACACATGTGTAAATTTGCTTTCTACAAATAGGGGAGGATGGTGTACATACCATTATGTAACCCACCATATTTTATTTAAGTCATTTCAGTAACTGTTGGATATTTATTTTGATTAGTCCTATGATGTTGGATATTTAGTTTGTTTCAACTCATGCTTTTGAGTTATTTTACCTTTTTAACTTTTTCCAAAAATCCTTAGAATGACTGAATGAATGATTGATAGCTTGCAGCTAGACAAGAGTTGTGGGGCATTGCTGTGGTACACCAAAACTGGAAATTAGCTTTCAACCAAATTATCATGTGTAGCAACTTTCTCTTGGCCAAATTATATGCTGATATGAACCACAAAGGCATGAATTGCTAAGAGGTATTTCAAAAAGTCCACACAATTTTCTGTTTCTGAATAAAAAGGTTGGGATGGATTGAGAGTCATAGGAGGCTGTCCTGTGTAAACTAAGGAATGTGGACTCAATTATGAAAGTCATGGAAAGCATCAAAGGATTTCAAGACGAGGAGTGACATGATGTTTATGTAGGCTGTAAAGATATGACTTGTGTAACTGAGAAAAGGATGGACTCAGGCCATGCTGGTGGCAGAAAGAACAGTCAGGAGACCATTGTAATGATATGGACAAGTGATATGGACTTGGACTGTGAACGCTGCGTAGGTGTGCAGAGATCTGAACAGATAGAGCAGAGACTAAGAAAACATATACTTAGCAGAATACAGTTGCTGGTTAGATGTAGGGGGCAGGAAGTAACAAAAGTGAGGAACCTAGGGTGACACTTGGTTCCTGGCTGGGCCATTTGGGTTGATAGTAGTGCCACGAAATGGGATAGGGAATACAGCAGGAGCAGATTTTGGGTGAGAAAGATGAGTTTAGTCTTAAATATATTGTTTTGGAGGTGCCTGTCCATTTGAATGTGTGGGTCTAGAATCACAGGGGGTGGAATTTGTGCTGGGAATAAAGATTTGGGGAGTCACGTGACGAGTGGCATTTAAAGACGGGGTTTGGATGAGGTCACTCACAGAGAGTGTGGAGAAGAGCAGAGGCTGAGAGTGACCAGAGAGAAAACAGAGGAGAATCAATCATGTGGCAAAGTAGAGTTGCCGCAAGAAGGAGCAGTCCATGGCCTAAAATGCCTTGTAAGCTCTGGAGCTTAAACAGGTGATCTTGGTGGGAGCAATGGAACTGGAAATCAGATTGCAGGGACAGAGTGAGACAACTCACCAAGGTGAGGAGCATATACAGCATTGCTTCGAAAATGGTGTGCTGTTCTGTGAAGGGTCAGAGGGTCCATAACTCTCAAAATAGAAAGGCACATCTTCCTGGTATGTCATTTTTATTCGACATGAAAATGAAAATTATATTATATACATATATATATATCCACATATACATTAAGGACATATATAATTATTTTTACTTGACAATAGAAAAATGAATTTTATTTATGTATAATATTATTTATATATTTATACATAAATAAATTCATGTATTATATTTTTTCTCAGATCAAGTAAAAATGTCATGTGTGTGTGTGTGTAAAAAAGTCAACTGGAAGCCGGAACCTCATTCTCTCTCGGTGACAGCCCAAAGTCTTCTGCCAGATTTCTGAGAATTCCTAGGATGAAAGGTGGGGGCTGGAGACTTAGCCGCTCATGGTTGTCTCTGGCTTCCTGCTGAAAGCATGAATCTTGCAAATCTATGATTTAGTGGCCCTATTCCAAATTACATTGATTTAATGTGGCCATTGACCTGTGGCAATCAGCTCTCATTCTTGAATACCACAGGCTCAGCATGGCATGAAAATTTCGGAAATGAAGGTGGGGTTTACATTACAGCAATACAGTCGAACATGAGACATTTATTTACTGTTATTAGAAATCCTCTGGTTAACTCAACCTCAAAAATTTTTTCCCCACTGGCCACTTTAACCCACGTAATAGTCTGTTTTCTTGCTAGTTTATCACTTTTTTCTTCTTTCATAGTTCTGTCTCATTAGTCATCGAACAGAAAAATGTACCAATATCTTTGATCAAAATACCGCTGTTACTAGCACAAGCTGCTAAATTCTTACTGAACTCTCAGATGATCCATCTGAGTAATCCGTTACATAAACACGAAAACAAATTATCTAGTTTCAATTTGCATGTTACCTTTTCTGAATTTATCAGGCACTAATTCCCCTTCAAGCTGGGGCTGTGTGGTGGCAGCACCCACACTGAAAACCAGTGCATCTGTGGGAACAAGTGATCCAACAACTAGCAGCTCAGAGGAACCCTTCACATTGAAGCAAAAATGTGAAAATTAACTTTTTTTGACATTATAAAAAAGTCAGAGGGAAAATACAATTATTATACATATTTGTGACTGTCTTTCTAGAATTTATATTCTAATCTTTGTAGCTCTTGCTTTATCAACATGTCACAGATTAGCAGTTGTGAGATTAAGCAGGAGACCAGCAGAAAGCTGAGAACGTCACATTGAGGAGGAGCAGGGTAATACTAACACTCATTTATTTTTCTCTAAATGCTGCCAAGAATTTTTGGTGACTCTTTTCAGAGATACTCATAGGAAGTTTAACAGGAAACTTGATATGTCAAAACTTGTTGGCATGGTAATAACTATGCATTTTCCCCAGAAGCTGTCACTAGTAAGTTATTTTTAAAGAAATGCAAATACTTTTTTAACTTAAGCAAAAAAAATAAAAGGGGGGGCCAGAACAAACCAACTTCTCCACATATGATGTTTATTAATTAAGTCACCATTGGGGTGATGAAGATGAAATAAATGGAAAATGCTTATGGAAAAAAGACAAATTGACAGAGATTACTTGAAGTTCAGGGCAAGAATTCTGAGGTAATTCCAAATCATTATGTAATCATTTATTAAACATTTGGGATTACTCAAATATGTTAGTTACCTAATCCTTCAAATAGAAAAAAAAATAATGATGATGGAAGCTGGGAATGAGAATTGGGGATAGGCAAATCCCATTCTATTCACTGAATACTCTAAATATCTGGGGTTGTATTAATCTCAGAATTTGACTTGCTTTAGTGACTGCTGGTTTAGCTGATTATAACATACTTCCAAACTCTTAAAAAATTTGAAAACAGAATAATAGTATTTCCCTTTAGATCTTTGCATGTGCTTACATAAACAGAAAAGTCCCAAGCCTTCTGCATGTGAAGAACAGATATTGAAGTAATATTTTTATTTTTTTACCTAGACCATGACTGGTGTGTTAATACACCTGGGAGGCGGAGAACTGCAGTGGTTAAGTGTACATCCTTTGTATTAAGACAGACGTAAGTGGCTCAGCTCAGCCACTTACTACTTAACTTTGTGCAAATTATTTAACAGATTATTTAACCTAAGTTTCATCGGTCTTGGCTGAGAAGTTGGGATTATAACTCCCTCATGTAAAACATTTCATGCAGCGTCCAGCACGTAATGTGTTCCAATAAATGCCGGTTAGTATTATGATGGATCCTTTAGAACACGATTTTTTTCAAAGGAAAAACATCTCAGTGACGAAAGGTCTGGGAATGGAGTAAGCATGGCTGTCGAACTTTTGAAAGCCCCTTTAAATGGTTTCATCATTGTCGTCAAAGTAGTCTGGTCTAAAACTAGGTGAGTGGCCATGTGACAGTATCCTCTGCAGAAAGGAAACAGGGCCAGGGGGTGCCCTCTGAGGAAGTCAGAGCACAGGCTACACCAGGAACTGCAAACTAAGGGAGCAGATGTGGACGGTGAACTCTGGAGAAAGTGTTTACTAGAAAAACACTTGGAGGGGCTGGTAAATGTATTGCCACTGCAAAGCAGGACCAATATTTGAGTTCTTGCTCTAATTTACAAGAAATCCACGTAATTGTCACTGTGCTCCTCATACCCCATATCGACTCACAAGCTTCAAGAACCCAAACATGCATTTTATTCTGTGACTTTTATGCTCCTATAGTCCTACCAGTTACCTGACAATTATTGTTAATTTCAGTAATGGGGAGGGAAGTAGGAAATGGCAGGAACTGTAACAAAAAAATAGTATCGAATAATTCCTTGAAGGAGTAAGCAGAATGGAGGTTATTGCTACAACACTGGGAGAGAGTCGATCTGGAGAGTGATTTAAGGCGACTGATTTCGAGAGAAGCAGTAACTGAAGACTGAAAAGTAGTCCTCACAATTCTCCAAAATCGGTTGTTCTGGTTTCCTGACCAACATTGTGCAGTCATCTCAATTTTCTGAGGAGATACTATGAGAAAAATGCCACTGGGAATTCAGGTCTGGGAACCAAACGACTTGGGTAAAAGTTTTCTATATTTTGAACTTTACACAGTGTTATTTTTGCTCCTCCAGAAGGCTTGCATAACGGCTCTGGTAAGTCAATTTGTACCACCGTCAAAGCATACATTTATTCAGGCCAGTTATTCCAGAAAAAATAAGAGAACAGTCTAAATGTCACTAGCACCTACATTTTGGTGCATAGTGTGTTGGATATTGATGAGTGCAAGTCCAAAACTCCACGCTTAATGGCTGGTCCTTTCCTCCATTTATGAGAACAAAAACCATGGAGAAATGCTAGTTGACATAGACAGAACTCTTAAAGGGTGTACATACTTCCTTTATAGTTTTTACACAACTAATCCCTATGGAAAAGCTTACCAACATGAAGACACAGCAATAGTCCATTTTTATTAATAATGTTATATGCCACAAACCACAGAAGTGCTAACCAGCCATGCAGTGGCAATACATGTTTCCTGTAAGTTATCTTCTTTTCCAACAACCCACCAAATCTCATTCGAGTTCCACTGAACATAACTCTAGAAGCTTTCAAAATCAACACTGAATTCAAACTCACAATTCACTTGTTTCTCTCTACTCCCCTTCTCCTAAGTAGGCTATTGGAATAGCCAGTGGAATGCTTAATATTTAGATACTTGGGAAATGAAGAAATGTAAAATACAGTGACTCCCATGAAACCAATTTTTCTGTTTGGTTCTGGAAAACAAAGTGATGAAAGTGGCAAATAAAAAGAAAGATGCTGGCAGGGTGCAGACACTACCTAAAACTTATTTTCCCATGGTGGGACTCGTCCAAATCACGTAGGCTGACCCGGCATGCAGGCTGCAGAACTTTTGGGCACTGGTGCAGATCTATGGCAATCATCTGTCTCAGGATCTATTTGGAACTTTCTAAACCTCTTTAGGCAGTAGGTCCTTACAAACAGGTTTTATAGCATCCAGGCCTTCCACCATGGGAAAAGAAGACCACTTAAATAGAATCATAAGATATTCCATTTATAGGTGGCTTGGAAAGAAAGTGGTTCCAATTCTAGGACTATACTAGTAAATTAGACTTACTCATAATTACTCAACTACTGATGTTAAATAATCCCAACCTTTGGTAAATATCCATAATAGTTTATAAGTCTTTGTTTAAAAGAGGGGAAAAAAAAACTGAGTTTTCCATTTGAATGAACTGGTGTAGAATGAGCTTCAGCCAAGTATACAACTAAGAAAAGTTGGTCCTTTTACGTTTACATCCTTGTTCAACAAACAAAAACCAAATATACTATTTCATGGGCTTCCTCCTAACTAGTTTCCATCCTTCAAATTTTAACTCTAATATACTTCTTAATTGCAGTTTTCTCCTAACTCTGCTTGCAAACACAAATTCTTTTCCTTTCTATTTTCTGCCTTAGATTCTCATCTTAGCCAAATAAATAAATTTTTTAAAAGGTTCTTTCTTTTAGGTTCAGAAGCTGACTTAAGGGGCTACTAGCCAACTACAGAATTAAGAGCTCATGATAGTTTCTCTATAGTTAATTGGACATGCCTTTTCCTTTCACTTGTTTCTTTCAACACCACAAACACCAGATGCGTTTTATTTCTCTGCCTGTTTCCCAATAAGGGTAAAGTACATGCAACAAAATTAGAATCTCCCTTCTCTTGCTACTAAGAAAACCAGGAAGTTGGACTTAGTGTTCTGTTTCTCCTTGTGCTCCTTGGAATAACTCCCAGTCATTGACAGTGCAGCTGCTGTCTGGCAAATTTATTGTAAGGGTTTACAAAATAGTTATGTTTAAATAAAGGTAATGTCCATTTACATTTTAAGAAACTAACAAAAATTTGGACATGGAATAAAAAGTTCAGTATCATTTCAACCCAAGTACTAAATGACAGGAGTTTCTGATGAAAACCAAATTCTTAGACAATGTGGGGAGACCGTCTTTACTGAGCCAAAATAGGATCACATGCTTTGGAGTCAGAGGCTGGCTCCTCATCGCAAGCCAGGTTTCCCAGGCAAACACAGACGAGGAGCTGGTGGCTTCTATCAACAACCAGATGACATGTGAGAGAGGTGAAATTTGTAGCTATAAATTTTTCAGAAACAGAGTAAATCTGCAATTTATCCATAATTCAAGCAGAGAAAACAAGGATAAAACAGTATTATGATACCTAACAAAGAGTAACTAAATTTGTAGTCAGATCTGGCTTCTAATATTAGCTCCTTCTAAGTGACCCCAGGCAAGCCCCTCAACCACTCTGAACGTTGGAAATGAGAGCAGGCAAGATAAAACTCAATGATCTTTCTTTCAGCTGTGAAATAAGTATTTTTAGATTTAAGATGGGAGGGGACCTGTCTTACTCCACTTTATATCTGAGTATCTATCACATATGTAGTCTTAATAAACAGTAGTTTAAATATGGTGATGTTGCTTTAAAAATTCTTATACTTAAGCCTTGATGAAAATCCTCACACATCGATCAACAACTAAGGTAAAACTGAATTTGGGTCAAGATAGGTCAACCAATTGAGACAGAAAATAATGTCAATGTGACACTTGGAACTTAAAGTTCTACACTGCAATTTGATATTGTTAATCTGGACTTACTGCCCTGACCAGTGTGGCTCAGTTGGTTGAATGTCATCCTGCAAAGCAAGAAGTTGCTGGTTTGATTCCCAGTCAAGACACATGCCTGGGTTGTGGTTTGGTCCCCCAGCTGCGGCACATGCAAGAGGCAACCGATTTCTATTTTTCTCACATTGATGTTTCTATCACACACTGATGTTTTTTGCCCTCTTTCTCTCCCCGTTCCCATTTCTCTAAAAATAAATAAAATCTTTAAAGTATATATAAGAAAAATTTGTGGTTATTTAAAAATTAAGGGGCCATTTCAAACTTTACTAGAAATTCACCAATACAAAAATATCTGACTAGACTAAAAATCGCTTATAAGCTACTGTTATATATTACTCAAAATAATTGTGTGCTATTCATCTTGATCTGCTAATCTTAATAGTGGTGCACTGTAATTTTATATTTACAGTGGACTAGTGTAAAAGTTAATATTGTATCAATAGTATGACCACTGATGTACTTAAAAAACAAAAAATTATGGCTGATTTATCTAGACATGTTTTGTTATAAAGCAAAAATTTTCAAGGGGCACTCTCATGGCAATGGAAAATACCATATATCACAAACAGACATAATGGCAATCTTACCATTAGCTACAAAGTATGTCCCCCATCATATTCATAAGAGCCAATTCATTATACCTTTTCCCAGTGGCTTCATGAGAAGTAGTTAAAAAAAAAAAAAAAAAAAATCCATGAATAAAAGACCAAGATATCACAAGAGAATGCTGTGATTTGGAAGAGGTGACGATGTCAATAAAATAGGTGTGCAAAGTAAAAATTTTCAACTTTTCATGAAGTATTTTCTACTGTATTATTAATAGGCCTTACCTCTATAGTTGTCTTTTCAGAACTATTCCTACAAAAGAGTAAGGTATTTGAGCAATTTCTCTGTTGATTAGATAAATATAATGTGATAAGAGCAATTCTGAGGCACTTTTCTCTTTAAAACGTTTTGGTAGAATTTGATTTAATACATTCTTAAGTGTTCACATTTGTATGACACAAACAACTTTTAACAGAACATATTCTTCTTGAAATGTTTGTTAAATTTAGCTAAAGCTCTTAGAAGGCATTTTGTAGCATCCTACACACTGGATTCCGTAACTTAGTTTAATCTTCAGATACCCACTTGTGCCAATGTCAGCAGAACAAAAAATTCTATTTATCGAAAGCTGAGCCTCCTGTTTAAAGCAAGCACCATCTTCAATACCATGTATTAAGAGCTTTCTAAAACCTACATGAACTGCTATATTTCCCTTTTAGTGAAACTATCAATAAATTCCAGTATCATTATGATTTAGAAACTTCAACATTTTTCCTATGTGAAAGTTTCTTTCAGTCTGACCTTGCAATGTGTATGCTCCATCTACCACAGCAGTGACTCCCCCAGAGCTGCTAAGCAGCTGTCCCATCTCCCAGCAGAACAGGGTGTAACATTCTTTTGCTCGCCATGTTTATTTAATGGCACAGTAATGCTCGGAGCATGCAGCCTGCTGAAAACTTCCACCTAAAATTACTATTCACTACACTATATTACCTCTTACTATACTACACAGTCATAATTTTCCCCATTTTAATCTCTTAACAATAAACAAATAAAAACACACTATTTTATATATTTGGGTCAAATTAATTTTATTATGCTCCATGATGAATTGCCACCTGTGCAACATCCTATTCACTATACATTTTGAAAAAAAAAAAAAAATTCACATACTAAACAAAATTTCAGTTTATAAATGGAAATGAATGATTGAAAGTCTTTATAAATCTCACAGATACACTATGTGGCTAGCTGAAATTGTCTATCACATAGCATTTAGATATAAAAAGCCTCATGCTAGTTTGTTAAATGCAAAGGCTGTCAGACAATCATTTAACTGGAGTATATATAGGAGGCTTCCGGACAGTGCACAGATATAGTGCTGACCACAGCGCAAGGTGGTGGAGAACTGAAACATGCAACCTTTATATCTAAGTAGATTTTGTCTTCATGCCCAACTGAGCTCCACAGCTGCTGTGTTTCAACCAACAGTAATTTAGACTTTGTGTAACAACAAAAAGTAGTTTTTCTTTAAGACAGAATAAACTCAAATACCTTTGGCAAATTTTATACCCATCTTACATGTTGAAAATTATTTTCAACTCAAAGAATTGATAGTTTCTGCTCAGAGTAGCTCCTGATAAATAGTTATCATACCAAAGTTAGCTAGTAAACCCTGAATTCCTTGGCCAAAAGTTAAGAGAGATCTTAAATTGGCATTACCTTAAAGACATTTCTAGGATATTTTAAATGTTTTGTATAATGTTGCAAAAAATTGGAAAATGCTTAATATTACTTAAAGTAAGTATAATGTTCTATTTATCATTTGCACAAATTCCTAATTTTACTGGTTAGTAGTTGTCAAGCCTCATCCATACCAAATTCAACTTAGCTCAAGCCACAGTGAAAATTATAGTAAGCAAAAAAAGGTTTTCAGCAGCAGAGGGCACTGTTTTTGCAAGAATAAAAAGTCTAGAGTTTTTCCCATGGGCTTAAATTACTCTTGCAAGGAAGGTAACATTCTTTGAATAACTTAACTATTTTACTGCACCACTTAACTGCTTCCACCAACAAAACCTTTTAAATTATTTCTTATGATAACTAGATGCATGATCACTAGAGATTATATAATAACTGGTTAAAATTCAAGCCACATCTTGCAGGTCCAGCCTGTCAAGATCATGCCAATACTAGATTCTGGTCGGTAAAATTCTAGAGAGCTTAATTAATTTTTAGTTGGATACTGTGACTACAGTAATGAAATACATTTGGAACTACATTCTGCATATGACTTGATGTGAAAAAAAAAAGCCAGTATTTAAATCAGATAATTTTTCTATCTAAAATTTAAAATAGGTATGTATGATAATTAACATTATAAATATGAAAACCACCTTTAGGCAGATTAGTGTATTGTAGAGAGGCAAGGAAACCCTAATTTTAACATATCATTCAGTATACATAACAATGTGCAGGTTGTAAAGTTTTATTTATTTTTTAAAAATCTATCATTGAGTTATGTTTTCCAAGAAATTTGACATTGGGATAATCGCCCTTATAATAAGAAAAATGTAACCCTTCACCTGACATTTGACAAAAACCTTGAGAAATTATAAAAATTAAAAAAAAAAAGTATTAATAGGTTCAACATCAGATTAGGTTTTTATGGTTATTTTATAATTCCTCAATCCATATAAACTGCAAAATAAAAATTATATATCTCATATCATTTATAATGGTCTGATTTATATAGTATATCTAACCAAATATTGAAGTAACCATAATGCAGTCTCCTTTAGTTCATATGAAGATTACCCCCAAGCCCCCCCCCGCAAATTCCAATAATTTAAATAACATTTATTTCAGAATACTACCAAAAATATTTTTTAAATTTTTCCTAAAAAGAGCCTGCCACATTTGCTATAGCATAAAAATAACTCCAGTCAAGTACAGGTATGTAAGGGCTCCTTAAGATTCCAGCCTCCAAACACCATTGCTACACAGTAACAGGTAATATTGCTACAAGAGGCCTGTTAACTGATTTCCCCAAATAGCATCTCTGCAGTGATTTTATGTAGAGCATGCTGCTAAAATTTGAGAAACTGCATCAGTGTAGTGATGTCTAGAGAACTGTGCAATGCATCAGCTTAAACATTCATGTAGCATTGTGTTCAAAACGAAGGGGCTAAATAAACTAAGGTTTGCATCACTTAAAAAAGAATGTAGTGCTATACTAGGTTTTAATAAGAAAATTTAGGTACAGAAAAAGTAGGGTATGAAAATAGTGTTTTCCTTCTGGCATTATAACTAAATTACATTAAGGTTTCTGTCAGTCTCACATATAATATTTAAACTCCCTTGCTGATGGAATGAAAAATATTCACAAATTAGGTGAGCAGCCTGGTGTAAACTTGCACACAATAACAGGGAGTAGTTTTGTACAGGATTATGACAAACCTTTACAGATTAAATGAGGTATTGCACAGATTAATTAAAAAAAGCAAAAAAGGCAACAAAAATATACAGCAAATTGGTAGAACATTTACATGATAATTTTACAGAATCCATAGACAGAAAGTAGTGTTTAGTATTTCACCTTAAAAATATATATATAATATATAGATCAGTCTTCCCATTCATCATCGTCTTCAAAATCTTCTTCGTCATCTTCATCCTCATCTTCATCTAGAAGAAAATCATCAAGACAAATAATGAAAACCTATGTACAACTATTACATAATTCTTGGGTGACTTGCAAGTTCTGAATTGCAAAGTATTTGGTATCTGAAGAGTCTTGTTACTAAGATAGTTTAAAATGAATCTAATAAAATACACCTAAAGAGACCGATGGTGAGTTAAAGATGAGAACAGGAGTCAAAAGACTTGGGTTCTAACCCCTTCGTTTTATGTTCAAATTTGTTTCTTTATGTGCAAAGTCACATTTAGGTTAGTCTTTCTGAATCTTAGACTCAGGTATCGCAAATTCAACTGCTTTCTTGTATTCTTCATGTGGATTCCTAAAGTTTTATCTTCTAACCTGCTTCTCCCGCACCAGTCTAGTCTGCCCCTGGACAATTACCATGCTCTCAGGTGTTCAGACCTAAAACCAAGAAGTTATTGATCCCTGTTTTCACTTCCCCCAACCCCACCATCTAATCCAGTGAGTCTGTTCCATTCCTCCCCTTCCACTGCTACTCACACACCACCATCATATCTTGCTTGGATATGGCAACTCTATAGTCAATTTGCCTTAAAGCAAATGGAACGATATTTAAATTCTAGATTTTAAAAATCATGTTTCTATCCTCCAGTGGCAGACCACTGTAATCTGAATAAAATGTGACGTCACCTTACTCTACAAGACACTCCATGATTTGCCCAGTTATTGTCTCCCTGGTCCCCTAAGCATTTCCATAATGCCCTTCTCCTTCAATTCACTGTTGCTAGATGCATTGCCTTCTTTCTGTGCCTTAAAGATGCCAAGTTTATTCCCACAGTAGCTATTCCTCTGTCTGGCTGAGTCTTCCCATCATATAGATTCACTCAAAAACCACTTCCTCAGGGAGGCTTTTCCTGATCATCCTATGTATATAAACCTCCCATTTTATTTTCCTTGTAACATTCACCACTACCTGAAATTCTTATATTTTGTTTACATCAATTTGTCTTCACACTAGAATATAAGATCCGCAACAGTGGGACTTGCCTATTTTATTTATCATCAAGTCCTTGGCATCAGAACAGTGCTTCACAGAAGCTGCTCAATAAATACTTGCTGAGTGAATAAGATGTCATCAAATTATATGAGTAATCTAATCTTCTATGTTATATACCAACTTTTCATAATTAAAGACCTTTCAAAAACTATGTACCTCATAAAACCTACAAAGGCCAAGTTCGTGAGACGGTGGCTGAAAAATTGCACTTGATAATGCTTTAGTGGAGGTGCGCGAAAGTGGGGGGAAGGAATGGGGACATCTGCCATAGTGTCAAAAATAAAAATTTAAAAAAGAGCCAACAGGAACTCAATATGTGACATATATGACCTTTTCCTCCTATACAATAGATTGTTTGAAGTTTTCTACAAAGAAGTACTTGAACTCTAGTATTAGAACTTGGAAATTAACAGAAGCCAAACAGGAGCAAAGATGTCTTCCCTGGGCCCCAAACTAAGTTTTTGCTTTAATAATAATAATTATTATTACTTTAATTATAAGTCTGATGGTCAGCTCTAAATTGTTACAGAGTTTATCTGGAAAGGGGTTCAATCAACTTCATGTTAGTTAACCTCTATGTTTACTTTACTAAATAAGTAAAAACCATGTTATATATTCATTATATCAGCATGGCCATTATCATATGGTTATTTATATCTTTAAGAAAACTTACTAGGGAAATTTTTATCAAGAACCTTTAAGTGTCCTCAGTGGTGTAAAGAGATGTATAAGTGGATAAACAGACTTACTACAGATGTTCAACTTACTACTGGATAGTATTATCTGACACCCAACCAGGTCGCAAAGGTAGAGTGAGAAAATATTCTACCAACAATTACCAATTAAGTAATCATACTTTTTAAATAGTAATGCCATTATCAATTGCTATATGTTGAAAGAACAGTTCAGCTAACTTATTAGCATGAAACAGGTCTGAATGTCATGTTTTTCAAGAGAAAAATTTGGTTATCTGCTGATTAGAAGAATGTAATCTTGCAGATGAATGTTTTCTAAATAAACATTCAAAGAAGTAAACAGGTCTAGAAAAACAAAGGCGCTTTAATCATTATCTTTAAAGGAAAGCAAAGGTTGTAAAAATACAACCAACATACTGTTGAGCTACCAATTCCAGTTATAGGCAGGAACCTCACTGACACTAAGCCATAAAAGCAGCAAAATTGGCAATCCCCAAACCTGGTCTCCATTTCTAGCCTCCTATTCTTTCTTGAACCCACTGACCCTGTTCCTCCCAGGTCACCAATGACCTAGCAGCTAAAGTTAACCACTGCCTGTTCTCCTTTTCTTGACCTATCAGACACATCTGACCTAGATGATTACCCTACCCTCCTTCAAAATTTTCTTCATCTGGCTTCTAATATACCACATTCCCCAGTCCCAGACCTTATTAGGCCGTCTCTATTTACATCCACTTCTTTGCTGATCTCATCCAGTTCCATATCTTTAAATACTTGTATATGTTAATGACATGCAAATTTATATTAACAGTCCAGACCTCTCTCCTGAATCCCAGACTCAAAATGAAATGACTACTCATATCTATATTTGCATTTTAATAAGTATTCTCAAATTTAACATGTATAAAACCAAACTTCGAATCCTTTCTTTCAAACCTGCTGCTCCTAAATCTTTGCCCACTCTCTTAATGAAAAATTCACCCTTTCACACTTGTTCAGGTCAAAATGTTAGGATTTTTTTCAGACCGCATTTCCAATCCATCAGCAAACCCACAAACTAGGGACCAACCACTTTCCACTGGTGCTGGCAACCTGATTCAGACCTCCATCAGCTCTTGCTTAGCTCACTGCCACTCCTCTGCTAAGAACCTTCCAGTGGGTTCCCATCACATTCATGGCCTCCAGAGCCTTACTGCTGGCCACCTGTTGCCTCTTGTTTTTCAATCCTCGGTACTGTACTCTTTCCCTCCCTCCCTTGTTCTAGCCATGACTTCTTTACTGTTTCTAGACTTCAGGGACTTGGCGCTTGCTGTTATTGTCATCTGACACCTGAGTATACTTTAACAGTTTTCTACAAGGTTCCCTCCCTGAACTCCTTCTGGTATATTCTCAACTGTCACCTCAGGTAGGTCTCATAACTCTATTTCAAAATGAACTTCCTCCCAGAGCCTGTAACTCCCTATTTCTCCTTAGTATATATCATCATTTAACATGCTATATGCTTATCTAATTAATTTTGCTTATTGTCTGTCTTTTTCTCACTAGAATGCATGTTCCATGAAGACAGGGGGCTTTATTTTTTATTTTATAATCATTCCACAATAAATATTTGTGGACTGAATTAGCTTTTCTGTGTAATACATGATGGGAACAAATATACCAACTTAAGAAAAACAAATGTTGCTAAAGGATCTTAGATAGCTACATCCTGGGAGAGACAAAGAGAAGAAAAATAACATTTATTGAGCACCAATTATGTGCTAGGCAATCTGATGGTTATTATTACTTTATTTAATATTCACATCAATCACAGAATTTATGAATTCTCTCCATGTGACAAGTAAGAAAATTGAGGTCCATTAAGAGTAAATGAGAGATTCAATAAGAACAAAGATCTGACTCTAATACATCATGCTGGAGAAGCTCTTCTGTAAAACTCCACTCCTATATCAGTAAAAGCCATCATCGTTGCTCTTTTTAAAAAGCAGTATTTATTTACATGTGGTGTGCATATGCTTAATAATAACTTCAGAATAGGTAGTAGTTAATTTACATAAACTTTTTCAGGAAATCACAAAAAAAGAGAAGGGGGAAAACAACCTAAAATTCTTTAGCAAATTCCAGACACAGTGTTAATTATCTAATTTCTTAGCTTAACCTTTCACAAATCAGGGAAAACTCCTAAATTTTTTATGTCACAGGAATGTTAGGAATGAGATCCAGGAATCTAGAGGTTGTTTGCCAGGCATTCTGTTAGTATTGCTCAGTATAGGAAACAAACTTGCCATTTTTCCAAAATTGTTCTCCCAAATAATAGTTATAGCTGTGGTGGCCTGACATCCAGTAAGCTTAAGATAGACCAGTCACAGTGGTTGACAACTTTTTAAAATATGCCCTGGAATTCACATCAGTAAGTTATTCAATAGAAGGGAAAAGCCAGCAAAGACTGAGTCATAAAACAAAAAGAAAAATAGGATTCAAGCATTCTACTGTATTAAATAAACATACAAACATGCAAATATACCTGAAGAATGAATGGCTTTGCTCCTTTTCTGCATTACTTCCATTAATGCGCCCACAATTCCTGAAGTGGGTGCAGGTGTCGGTGGTGTAGACTCCTGGCCATCAGACACCTTTGAAAAGAAAGTTAGCAAAATTCGGTCATAAATACTTTGCAAAAATTTTGTCTCAAGAAAGTCTCACTTTCTTAAAATCAGTCCTTATTTTAAAAGAAAAACAAAACAAAGAAATAAAAAATACTAAGCAAGCTCAGGACAGGATTAACTAAATTAAGAAGAAGTAAGCTATTGCCTTAAATAATTAGTCAATATATATTTCTGCTCCTTCTTAATATAAGGGGGATCCCCCAAAACAGAATTTATAAAAAATTGAGTATTTAGTCTTACATGTTTAAATTTCAGTCACCTTCCAAGTACTCAACATTTGATGTAATACACCTATTGAGACATTTTTCCACTGCTCAAAACAGTTTTTGAACTCATTGATTTTTATGCCTTTTAGTGCATCTGCCATTTTTTGTTTCACCTCTTCCACATCAGCAGGACTTTAAAAAAAAAAAAAACCCAAAGAGACAAAAAAGTCGCTTGGGGCAAGATCAGGTGAATAGGGCAGGTGGGGCATGGGGGTCATGCTGTTTTTTGGTCAAAAATTGTTGAACACTCAGCATGGACAGGTGTGCTCATATATCACCCGTCATGAAATATGAAGCATGTTTCAAGAGTTTAAAAAAATAAAAGTTCACTGAAGCTGAACACAGCCTCTCACAACAATGCCAGCTGGTACACTGATACAGATGGGTTCCTAGAAAACTCACCTAGCTAGGGAAGCCTGTTCTACAAGAGGCCCACCTTCCAGGAGATAATTCCATTTTGGGGGGGTCCCCCCTTGTATGTAACCATCAATATCTTTCCAAATTTAGAATAACAATAAAACTCTTTCTTGAAAAACACTGCCCTTGCAAATGGGTTACTTCTGTTTATTCCAGTACACAAAGCTGGAGCTGATGAAACTAAAATGGGACACCATTTTATAAGCTAAGGTAATACTTAAGCACTTAAGATACGTAAGAGCAACTGAAGAGACTTATGTCCTCCTGCATAAACTCAGCTTTACTAATAATTTAAAATGAGCCTCCTTCTCATAGCTTTAACTTCTAAGATAAGTTTGGTAGCTTCCAAAATGTACCTATCTCACAAGGTATATAACTACCCAAACTAAAGTAACTTCACTCTGCTACAAAGAATATTTGGGGGAAAGAAAGTCGACATCACAGACTTTCTTTAAAAAATCTAATTTCTAGCCCTGGCTGGGTGGTTCAGTTGGTTAGAACACAGCAACCAAAAGGTTGCAGGTTCCATCCGCAGTCGGGGCTGTACAGGGGGCAACAGGTTGATGTTTCTCTGTCTCTCTCTCTCTCTCTCTCTCTCTCTCTCTCCCTCAAATAAATGAACATATCCTCAGGTGAATATTTAAAAAGAAAAGAAAAATCACTGCCCAAAGAAAATTTTCTTTATTAGGACAAACTTTGCATTTTAGTCTTTACAATTCTTAATACTCACTGTCTTTCTGGACTTCCAAGACCTTTTACTTTAAAAAATATTCAAATTAGTTCTTCGCAAGATAACTGACTCATTCATTAGTACAGAGGTTTCTAGAGATTCTGTATTAACTATTACTGGTATAGAAGTGCCACAAATGAAAAACATAACAGAAACAGTTTCAGAACTCTGAACTGCAGTACAAGACACTAAAAGCAGTATTCTAGCCGTAAAGAGAGTCACTTTGACTCCTTTTGAGCAATCTGATAACTCAAAGCCAGGAGCACTACAGGAGCACAGCACTGTCATTAAATACCATTTCTAAAGCACTGTCTTGGACATGGTGCTTTCTGAGGTAGTATAAATACGGAATTCAAAGTACATGTAAGTAAATATTTATATACTTCCTTTGGGCTTTTTTAAAGAAAATCTGTGGTTTTATGTTAGTCCCATATACAGACTAAATTGTTGATTTATAATGAATATTTAAAGAAACATAGGCAGAGAAATTTCAACCACAGATTGCTTTTTTAGAAAAAAGAAAGTAAAATTCAGATTATATATATATAACATGCCAATAATTCATTGATTGCACTTTAAAAAAATACTCCAAATACAATCAAAAGGAAAGTGATCATTTAGGATAAAAATGGCCTACTATCCTACACTTAGAATGGAAAAAATTTTCTCTCTAAAAAGAAATTTAGAACAATTTATAGGGTTTTGTTTTGTTTTGTTTCTTTTTGTTTTTTGTTTTTGGTGGCGGTGAGTTTGGGGTAGGAAAAGGAGATGGGAAGAATAATTAGGAAATATAATTATTATATTCGTCAACTGTTTAAGAAAAGAGAACACAATGGTATTCTTTAAAAATAAACACCTTATTTTCACTAAATGAAAGAAAAAAGCAAAAGGTGGCTGTAAAGAAGACGAACTAGAAAAGAAAAACAAAAGTGTAGGTCAGGAATGGAGGATGGGAATGAGTGACACAGAAACTAGCATACATTACAAGGCAAAAGCTAAAAGGAAATGACACTATTAAAACCTGCTATACATCTGAGTTGTGGTCATTTTGACATGAATTCTCTCCACTAAAAACTATTCAAAGTTCTTCAACTGCTCCTGAGGAACCTTTAGTCTGGACTAAATGGAAATAGGGAGCAGATAGGTATCAGCCTGGATACGTGTCAGTGAAAGACCCAGATACACTTAAAAATCAGAAGTTTCTTAAATATGTGCTTTGCTAATGTTTAAATGTTTTCATTCAATTGGTGTGTTCCCTGCCCATTAGTATCTTCTGAGAAAATGACCATAATTTCCTACACCCCAAAATAAATTTCAATTAAAATCTCCTTTCATCTTCACTTACTGCATAGAACAATCTACTATCAATTACCTATTTGAAGCCCTGCAGAGCAAATATTCCTTTTAGAACTGAGAGATTACATATAAATACCCAGAAGGAAGTTCTGAGTATAGGCAGGTGGGGCTCTAGGACAGAGGTTGGCAAACTACCATGGGACAAACCTAGCCTGCCCCGTTTTCGTATAACCTTAAAGCTAAGAATAAGATTTACATTTTTAAATGTATGAAAGAAAATCAAAAGTAGAGTATCTGTGACATTTGAAAATTATACGAAATTTAAGTTTCAGTGTCTGCACAGCTGACCGTGACCACTCCTTCATGCATTGTGTGTGGCTGCTGCTGTGGTGGTACAACAGCAGAGCTGAGTAGTTGTGACAGAGACCACATGACCTTCAAGCCTAAAATATTTACTATCTGGTCCTTTTAAAGAAAAAAAGTTTGCCAAATCCCTGCTCTAGTAAATGACATGATCACCTCATTCAACACAGAGAATTCAAAATTATTTCCATCACTGTCAGAAATTCTACTAGAACTCTTTCAATTTTCTGCGGAGTCTGAGTCACTAGTCACCTAAATTTACAAACACGGAAACTTTAGAGTATGGTTTCGTTTTCATGAAGTTACCAATTTGAATTTACTTAGGTAATCAGAATTGTTGAAACTAATTAGGGTTGTTTTAACTTCTCCATAGTTTAATAAAGATTTTCTCTAAAGTACCTTTTATTTAAAAGTAAAGTCTAGAAAACTGAATTGTAAATGTACTGTAAAATTCCATTTATATGAAGTTCTAGAATAGGAGAAACTAATATATGGTGATGGAAACCAGATCAGTGATTCTTTTGGGGAGAAGACTAACTGGGAAGAGGCATGAGAGAACTTTCTGCAGTGGTATTTCCAGTACAGAAGTATGGGTTACAGACGTATAGATATAAATTTGTGCATTTCATAATATATAAAAATATCAGAAATTCATAGGTTTAAAAAACGAATATCAAGAGAAAAAGTAAAAACATGAAGATTTTTCAAAGATGTCTTATAAATTACTTTAAAATTCCACAATGACAGTCTGAAATGAACAAATTACTTACAGATTTCAGCTGAATACCCTGTCGAATCTGATCTAAAAGTGCATCCCTCCCAGAGCAGGAAACCGGTCGACTGTTCTGTTCCACTTTTTTTAGCTGAGCACCCTCTCTAATTTGATCTAAAAGAGCTGCTTTGTTTCCTGCAGGAGATGGAACTTGATGATCACCATCAGAAGGCAGGCCAGGGGGAGGTGGTGGCCCAGGTGGTGGGGGCGGCGGAGGCGGTGGGGGTGGCGTCGCTGACCCTGTCACCAAGAGCATTGGAGGTGGTGGTGGAGGCCCTGAAGGTGCTGAGGAGGGAAGGGCTGGAGGTGGAGGAGGGTACATTCTATTTGGCGGTGGTGGAGGGACTCCTACACCTGGCCTGGATGGAGGTGGTGGTGGAGGTGCAGCTGTGGGAGCTCTTGAAGGTGGAGGAGGAGGAGCGCCTCTTCCTCTGGCAGGAGGAGGAGGAGGGCCTGAGCTATGTGGAGGGGGCGGGGGAGGAGGAGGTCCTCCCCTTGATGGCGGTGGAGGTGGTGGTGCTGAAATAAAAACAAAAGAAGCCAGAATGGTTTTTCCCATAAACATCCTACTGGAAAATTCACTCACTCAAACATGTATTAAAAAAAACATTTCTGTATTTTATTTTATAAAGATATCTGACCACAGATGGTATCTTACAATTCTTTTTAGGTATACTCAGCTTAAAGATTACCTTCCTGTTGTTTCTTGAAAAAGTATTAGCTAAAACAGTAAAATTTAGTTTTTAGGAATCAGCAGCACTTACGAAAGGCAATAAACACTTTTATAATAATAGTAACAAAAATAACAAAATTAAATATTTTTTCCATAAGTATTTTACATTTTAATGAAAATGAATGGATACCTTCTCTTTTTAAAAAATCACATATATCTAGTTGTTTTATAATTTTAATTCACATTCAGAATTAAACCGCTAATGCAGCATAACCTATTAAAATTTATTCAAAGTAATCTGAGCTAAACGCAAATATTTTCTTTTAAAATGTAGAGCTTTGTCATCTAACTTACATTTGTACTTTGTCCTGTATTTTCTATATATAGACTGTATAATTATAATACACATATTACATAAATATATTGAATAAAACATAAAACTATAATGCAACTTACTATAATATATAATATATAATATCCTATATTTCTAAAAGATGGTCAGTAATTCTAGTGATGGCACTAGGGCGGCTGGTTGCTCAGCTGAAATGTCCAACTATTTATTCAGGAGATTAGAATTATTAACAAATTAACTTGAGAATTTACAAAATTAAAGCTATTAATAAAATATTAAATTATCCTGGTAGTATTTTAGTCTTATAGTTAAGTGAAAGTGTAAGATATAATAATTCAAAGTACAACTTTACTGTATTTCTAGAGGCATGATTATACCAGTAACAGTCGTCGGCAGCCGTCCGTCTCGAGAGACGATGGTGTAGCTTCTTAAGAGTCTATCTGCACTGCCGAGAATGGCTGTGCAGTCCAACTCGGGAGTGACACGGTATCTGTCTCCTCCCGTGTTGAATCGACATCTTACGATGACGCTGGAGTGTCCTCTCCAGTGAAGCTGAAGCTACAGAGCCTGGGCAGGGTGATATGGAGGGTCTGCTGTTGCCCATGCAGCAGACCCCCCGTCTCTTCGCAGCTGAAGGGTCCAAGGGAAAGACGGAGTCAATACAGCTTGGCTTCAGGTGCGCCGCAGGAGTTGCCGGTGTTGACTACAACGTCAAACCGCCAGTAACAGTATATACATAATTATATAATAATGAGCTTCATTATTTCTCCATTCATTTTAAAAACTGAATAGAAAAATTAACTACTTTTAGGATTAGAGAAATCCTAGAATCCATAACAACTATCCGTATTTATTTATACAAACTATTATATATTACTGATGGATAACTCTATAATCTATACAAATATAAACGGCTACCTTAATTACAAATAACAATAATGCAATGGTACGAAAGAGAAAAAAAAACCTCTTCAAAACAAAAATAAAATGGCATGTTCCAACTTCATTTGGGTCAATCATGGAAAACATGCTATTAAAAATATGCTATCAAATATAAATAATGTATTTGAAAGGCCAATTTACACAAGGGTTTGTCTCCTGGCACACAGACTTTTATAACTAAAAATAATACATATAGCTGAAAACAGGAGTTACCCTACTTAGATGTGGGCCACCACAGAGGGAAGCTTTTATGATTTATGCTCCAGGCTAAAGGCATACTGGAAGTCTAGATGTTGCAGCTTAGGTAGGTCCATATTCAAAGCAAAGAGAACTATTCTAACATATTTTGTAAAAAAGGGCAAAATCAAGAGGATACACATTACATATGCATTATACACACTCCCTGAATAAGACAGTACATCAAACCATTCAAGCAGATACGAAGACTTCATTTTTGTCAGTTTAAGATTTATATTTCAAATAGGAATGATATATGTCTAGACTGGCACTTTTATGAACTAGTTTGTTAATCAAGAGAAAAAGGACTCACCCTATTCTACACATAAGGTATTACTTAACCATTTCTCCTGGTTTCACGAAGGACTTTAAATCCATAATGTTTTATATGTAAAATGATATATTTCTTCAGTAGAGAGAAGTTCCTTTAAACTTGCAACAAGTATATTTATTGGAATAATCTGGGATCCAGCTAAAACTCATTCAAATAGACATTAAAATGATTGATCAGAGAAAAGAAGAACCTTAATTTATAGTGAATAGTCAGTCAGCTGCAACCAGCTTTGGGTACAGCACAAGATCAGCATTTCTATTATCATGAAAAGTGACTGGAAATGTCTATATTTTTGTGAGGAAAGGTAAAGATATGAATTACATAATAAAATTCACATTTAATTCTAGCCTTAATGTTAGTTAAGAAGATACCACGCAACATTATGAGAAAGTCTGAAGACCTACAGATTTTTAAAACTCTGAGTCACCACAAACAGCAGAATCAGAATGACAATACTTCTTAGATCAAATAAAACTTGTTTTTACTATCAAAACTTACTTAAACCAAAACAAAAAAAATACGGAAATTTACAGAAAAAAACCTTGTCTTGATGGAACACTATTAGGAAAGACCAATACACTTAAAAATAAGTAAGTTTCAGATCAATATTAAGAGTATTGGTAGATAAACATCTAGATACTTGATAATAGGTATTATAAACAAAAATTATAAAATAATGTAATACTTAAATGCAATATTATACAATTCAGGAAACATTACAGAACTGCTCTCATGCACTCTCATCAAGATAAAGCAAACAGAGAAATGTTATGGGAATAATGACAACTCTAAGTAAGCATTTATAGGACTAAGTGTGAGTTTATGTTTAGTCCTCCCTCCCTGCCCCAAATGTAAAAATTTTATATACGATATTAAATAATGCCAATGTGAAAAGTAATCACTGAAAGGATATAAGTAATAAAAACAACAGTGGTGTTGTAAGATAAACCGGAGTTTTAAAAAATCAATAGAATTTCAATAAAATTATCTAAATTGCAGACAAAATATGAGTCTGAATCACAGAAATAAGTTTCTTTTTACTTTAAGCATCTATATACCCAAAACATTAGCTTGAGTAAAGGGCAGAAAACCTCAGTAAATGTTAAGATTTGGTGGCAAGATAAATGAACTCCAGCTTCTTTGAAAATAAACACATCACACCATGCATAATTTAGTGCATTGGGTCAAATGACATTGCACATACATACCACTCCATTGTGGTGGACCTACAGGGCAGATGATTATGAATTAATGGATTTCAGACAATTGAACATAATACACACAAAGAAGATACACTGGAAATCGCATGTCTAGTACTTTTTATAAATCTGATTGCACAATTTTACAAAATTACATTTTAAGAGATTTGAGTCAATAGGTTTTACAACTTCATTAACTTCTAATTTTTTCATACTTCTGAAAACATTGTTTGCTCTGCCTAGACAATATTTTCTTATTAGAAGAAAATCTTTTATACTTTTCCTTTTAAAAAAAATTATCTTTTATAAAAATCACTGTTTGGTGTCTAAAAACGTTCCAAACTAGGAATTAGGTTCTTCGGTATGACAATAATTAACTTTTTTCCTAATGTTGTTTTTTAATGCCTGTGTATATTTTTGTTGTTGTTAATTGTTTTAGGTAATTTCATTCAGGAAAGGCCTTACCTATTTTGATGCTTTAAAAACAGCTAAAATGACAAGCAGTTATAATAAAGTTTTAAAAAAAAAACAAATCCAATCAGGTTAATATAGTCAAATCTTAGAGGAATTCAGGAGAAAGGACAGTGGTATTGATGGTCTAATAAATGTCAGCAATAATTTACTTATAAATGCAGAGAACTCAGAGAGACCCTAAGCATCATCTGGTGGTATATAAAGTGAAGGTAAGTAGTAATAGTGGAGAAAGAGTCAAGAAACACGCAAGGGTCCTAAGACCTTCCATTATCTAAACTGTGACTTACTCTGGGAACATTTATAACAACAATGGTACAGTGCTCAAGATGTTTTCATTAAAAATCCACAGATTTTGAAAATGTAATTTTTCCACAAAATAAATTAGCATCATATTGGTGTAAGTGGATATAGCATTGTGTTTCCACATTAGTAATTATAACTGAATGCCTGTTTACATATCTGTTTCTACACTAGGCTATAAGATTTCTGAGGGCAGAAACTATATATTTTAATACCCTGGGTAGTGACTAGTGCTGGCATAACAATATTTACTGAATATATGAAGGAATGAATGAACAAATGAAAGATTAAATTAACATCAGCAGTGAAAAAGATTCAGGTAAGTCAAACACCTAAGTTAAAAGGAGCTAGATTTCAGAAGAATGAATTAACAACAGCTTTTGCATTGCTAAACTGTTATTATGAGCACCAAATAAATACGGCAAAGAAATGACTGTCATATTAGAAAATTTAGAGTGACTCTATTCACATTTTATTGTGATATTAAGATACAACTAAAATACAAATAGTTTGATCTTAAAAGGTTGCAAATTATTTGGGCTCTCAGGTACCATAGGACAAATTTTCTACTTTAAGTAAAAAAATGTTTGTATTTCAAAACAAATGGAAATACAGAAATATTTTCATTACTGAACAGGTAATGAGTGTATTTAAATTACTCCTTCTGAATTGTAATAAAAACAATTTTAATGGCTTCTAAGATTCATTAAGTAAAATATTAGGCAACTATACTTCTTTATTCTAAAATAGAATAGCCAAAAGATTCTGTATGGATTTTCATGAATTTAATATAAGACATTTTAATAATAAGCAAAACTTTGTCAAGTTCTTTAGTTATACCAAAATAATGTAAAATAGACTACACTAGGCCAGACGATTCATGCATCAACTCAAACATTTGCTTAAGGAAGGTTCACAATAATGTGTGTAGTAGTCTTCCATAAAACTGGCCTCAAGATTCAAAAGGAAAACTAGATTAGAATACCTAAACGGAAGAAAAAGTTACCTTGCCTTCGTAGTTCATTTTTAACAGCTTCAACACCTCCTGTTTTTTCAATGAAATCATATATGACTTTTGATGTTTCTCTGTCTTTAAGTTGTGCCTCTGAGATTCCACACATATCAAAAAGATTCTTCAATTCTGGATCCAAATTATTAAGCTACAACAGGTAAAATAATTGCTAAGTATAAAATCTATCACAATTTTTTAAAACAAGCATAATAAAATTTAATTCTTATCTATACTCTTTATGAAATTATTTTAAGTTTATAAACTTTTAATATGGTTACATTATTTATATGTTAAATTTATTTTTGAAAAAAGGTTAAGAATTGATTTTGTATTTTATCTCATCTTTTTCGATCCTTGCCTTCAAAAATAGGGTATCTCATTTAGAAGTTTTCTACCCCATTCATGATTTAGACATATTTAATGCTTACCTATTCTACTTTATCCTAAATAAGATTTAGTTATAAGCAGAAACTTAAAAACAAAACAAAGCACAAATCAACTGGAAAATCTGAGGGCAAGACCTCATAACTCCAAGCACGCTGTACACTGCCCAACACAAAGAGGCACTCCATGCTTGTAGAGTTAACTTTGTAGTTATAACAAAAACAACCAAAATGATTTTTAACCTCAATCACAAATATTTCTTAAAATTTTTTTTTATCTATTTATTTATTCATTTGTTTATTTATTTTTAGAGAGAGGGGAAAGGAGAAAGAGAGGGAAAGACACATCACTGTGTGGTTGCCTCTCACTCGCGCCCCCAACTGGGGACCTGACATGCAACCTAGTCATGTGCCCTGACTGGGAATCAAACCAGCGACACTTGGTTCACAGGCCGACCGACGCTCAATCCACTGAGCCACAGCAGCCAGGGCTACAAATATTTCTTTTCAAAGTAATTTTTCTAAATCCTGACTATCATATAAGAAATACACATTACTTAGGTAACCAAAACAGAGATAATATGTTAAACACTTTTTTTTGCTTTAAGTTTCACCTAATTTGTTCACAGTACTATAAATTAATGAATAAAATTGCCAAAAAAAAAAGGTAGAGTGAAAAGATCTAGATAATTCATTAGCTGAATATTCAGAATTTGATTATAATACTTTTCAATAATTTGGCATGTATTTATTTCCTTGAAATAATTATTGAGCAGAAATAATATTCTTCTCTTTGTTTTCAAAATACAAGGACTTTATTTATACAGTACATAAAGCCAAGGCATACAAACATTTTCTCTTTAGAGAAGTAAGCCATGAATGATAGAACAATACTATGGTTTCAAACCTCAGTGGCATATGTTCATAAACACAAGCACATTCAAATAAACACTAAAATTCACAAAAAAATAAATTATTAAAAACAAAAATCTAAAGACAGGCTATAACATACCCACATATTTAGAGTAATAATGTTTATGTCTTGAAAAGATACTTACATCAAAGCCAGTATTTGGATCCCAACCAACATGCCCAATGTGTCTAAAGTAGAAGATAGAGGGAAAAATGCACAACAGACGTGAGAAACTCGATATATATGAAATCCACTCCACCTAGTGAATTGTCGGCCTTAATGGCTAGTTCTCATAGACATAACCATATTCAGGGAAAAACGGCACAAGTAGTCAGGAGACCAGGATTCTAGATTAGACCCTGCTATTAACTCAGTATTAACATTTTTGCACAATCTTTCTGAGCACTCATTTCCTTATCTGTCCAACTAGCACAAGAATACAAACATACATATGAGAGGAAAGGAATTTTATAATGAGCTAATAAAATGCCTGCTATAGACTGTGTCTCTCAAATATTCATGTTAAAACCTAATCCTCAACATGACAGTATTTAGAGGTGAGAATTTTAGGAAGTGATTATGTCATGAGGATAAATTCTTCATGACTGGGATTAGTTCCTTAAAAAAAAAAGAGGACCTCTTAACATATGAGAACAGAGCAAGAAAACACCTGTCTATGAGCCAGGAAGTGCGACCTCGCCAGCCACAAAATGTTGCCGCTGCCTTGATCTTGAACTTCTCAGCCTCCAAAACTATAAGTAATAAATTTCTGTTGTTTATAAGCCACCCAGTTTATGGTATTCTGTTATAGTAGCCCAAACAGAGTAGAACAAGGCCTCTTGGCAACTGCCAAATATAATTTTCTATAGAGAAAAGTGAGAAATCATTTTTATATCCAATGATTAGCTAAAGCAATAACTTTATCTAATTTTTCTCTCCTAATGAGTGAAAAAGTAAATAAACTGTAAGATTCACAGAAAGTTCACTGAGCAATAGCTTAAAAAAAAATAAAACTTCTACAGCATAGGAAATGGAGCAGCCAAAGAACCTACATATGACCCATGGACATGAACACTGTGTGGGGATTGCCTGAGGGAGTGGGAGGTGCTGGAAGGAGGGGGGCAAAGGGAGAAAAAATAGGACAACTGTAATAGCATAATCAATAGAATATAAGTAAAAAAATATATAAAGCAGAACTCCAACAAAATCTATAACTAAGATATATGCAATTGATAAATGTAAGGCTCCTATCAAAAAGAAAATAAAATTTTCTAACAAATTAAATATCAAGAGCCACAATAAATAAACCAAAAATTAAGATTAAAAACAACAAAATAACTGTCTTACTGGAAATTGCTTGGTGTTCCAATATCTGCCTTGGTTAATCTCTTCTTTTTAGCTTTTCCTTTTTTCTTTTCTTTGGTATGGGAAATATTGTTGACTTGTGAACCATAAAATCTATTGGTTGTGATCTCTGGATTTTTTATGTCAACTGTTGCCATGGGTAGATTAGGACCTGTAAATAAAGTCAAAATAATATGTAAAGGATATAATTTAAGATATGTTTACAATCAAAATTTATAACTTAAATGTCTTTTTTTTTTGAAGTAGGGAACACTTCATTATTATAAATTATTTAAATTTTAAACTTGCTAATTTTTTATAAATAATAAAAAAGTACTGCCTAAATTTAAAAACCTATAATAAAAATCTTAAACACATTAGCATAGATAACATTATTTCAAAGCATACTTGTATTTTTATAACATTAAATTTTGACTATAATAGCCTCATATTCAACACATTAGTCACTGATAAAGTGGCATATATCACATTAATAAAACTAGTAAAAGAAAAGTGAGTCATCTACTTTTACATTTAACAAAAATCTAGTCTTACCTGTTTGTTTCAATTTTAGTAGTTCATGAGGAAGAAAGTACTTATGCAATTATTGCTACTATTTTTTTCCAAAATTGCCATATTTTAAGTCCATTAATATTTTCCCCACCAGTATACATACACTTTGACTATCAGAAGTATAGCACTCAAAAATTTAAGATGAGAAAAAATACTCAAAGCACTCATTTTCTGCTGCATCAACAGTAAAGATATCTCAGATACCTTCAGATATTATTAATAGCATCTTTAAGAGTTATACTAAATGTAGCATAGAACCTGTTTTATGAATCGCAAAAATATTCTTGGTCTTAAAAGCAAAAATGTCTGAACAAAATGTATTCAACTTAAAAATTCCTTATAAAGTTACCTGAAGAGCAACACATGTTCCTTAAAGGTCACATTTTAATACATGATTCTCTAACAAAACCTCCTAACAGACCAAAGGTCTCTAAAATGACTACATTTTTCAAAATGCTGTATAAAATACAATCACCACTGTGCAGAAAAACAGTAAACACAGCAGGTGTGACACTACTATCCTTTATAAGGCCTGCTTGCAAAGTTGGCCTTCAGTTGTTATCTGTGAACTTGGATTTCAAGAGGGTTCCCATTATTCCCTGATAAAGACTGGCTCACTGTTTCTAAACTGTTTGCAGTAACAATGAGGTTTATGCTAAACAGCTGCTTTCCATCTGGGAGATTAGAATCTTGGTATGTACTATATGTAATTAGCAACCTATGTGACTAGCCACCTGGGCTTTAAACAATAAATGGAGGCTCTAACAAACTTCTTCTTTAGAAGACATTTCACATGTGTTTTCCCAATTCATTACTGGAGAAATTAAGCTCATCCCCTGTGGCTTCAATCAGAGAACACTCTTGTCTGCCCCAGAGGTAACCCTATGTGTCCTTCCCATTGTTGATTTTATTATATATCCTTTCACTGTAATAAATATTTGCCATGAGTCTAGCTACTGTTAATATAAAGAGAATGTTTTGCACAACATCAATGTAACCTGGCAGCCAAGGAGAGTGGACTAGAATGCACATGCATGAACAATGACGACTTCACTGTACTACTCAGTGGGGGCAGTAGATGCCACTGACTGAGCATGTGTACTGTGTGGCCATCACATTCAAAATGACCCAGTAGTGCAATGAATTTACAACAAATTTTGCGTTAAGCTCGAACATCCTTCTGTGGAAGCCATTCAGATCATTCAGAAGGCCGTAGCTACGGGCAACTGGTGATTGGCAGCTTCATCAAGACAATGCACCAATTCCTGCATCACATCTCATGCTGTTGTTTGGTGAAATATCAAATCACCCAGGTGACTCAGACCCCCTAGAGCCCAGATTTGGCACCCTGTGACTTCTGTTTTTTCCCCAAAATAAAACCACCTTTGAAAGGGAAAAGATTTCAGACCATCAGTGAGATTCAGGAAAATATGACAGAGCAACTGATGGCAATTGGGAGAACTGTGTGAGGTCCCAAGGTGCCTAAACTGAAGGGGACTGAGGTGTCATTCATTGTCCTATGTACAATGTTTCTTATGTCTTGTATCTTCTTCAATAAATGTCTCTATTTTTCATATTACATGTCTGGATACCTTCTGGACAGACCTCGTATGCTAGGTCTTGTGAGTCCTTCTAGCAAATCATCAACTGATGGAGGTTGTCTTGGGGACCTGAACACAATCACAGAGCAGCCAACAGACACCCCAAGAAATTACATGCTAATGTATATTAAGTGATCATTAAATGCCAACTTGATTGTAATTCTTCAATTGTACTGAAAACCTTAAAGGTATCTAAAGTAATCAGAAAGAAAAATATTTACTACCTACATGGGTAAATTATATATATAACCCTTTATTCTATTATTAAAGATGAAATAAAGTACACTTACATGTAAGTACACAAAATTCCATAGAAAGTTGCTCATTTTGGCAAAAAATAAATTCTTGGAAAAAATGGAGCTACTGCATAATAAGTGTAAAATCATTAAGAGCTAATTCAGTATGTTAAGGAATAATCTGAAAATAACTGGATCAATAATTAAAGATTAAGTGTTTATTTAAGTCCTCCACCCAGATTTTTTGTTGTTGTTGAGTTGTATGAGTGCTTTATATATTTTGAATTTAATCCTTTATCAGAGGTATTATTTTCAAATATCTTCTCCCATTCAATTGGTTCTTTTTGCTTTGTTGATGGTTTCTTTTGTTGTTTTTGCTTTTACTTCCCTTGCCTTTGAGGTACACTTCTCCCAACACATACAAAAGACCAACAGATAGATAAAAAGATGCTCACCTTCACTGTTAGGGAAATGCAAATGAAAACTGCAATGAGATAACACCTCACACCTGTTAGAATGGCTACTATCAATAAGACAAGTAATGTGTAATAAATGCATATCCTTCCAAATTGTTTACTTGTTCAATAAGCAAGTGCTGGAGAGGTTGTGGAGAAAAAGGAACTCTTATTCACTACTGGTGGGGATGCAAACTGGTATAGCCTCTACTGAAAATGGTATGGAAGGTCCCCCAAAAGTTTCAAAAATGGGAGTTACCATATGACCCAGCAACCCCTCTTCTGGGTATCTAACTGAACATCCAAATACATTTATTAACAAGATATATGTACCCCTATGTTCACTGCAGCATTATTAAGTGGCCAAGACATGGAAACAACCAGTGTCCTTCGATAGAGGATTGAATAAATAAGATGTGGTGCATATATACAATGGAATACTATTCAGCCATAAGAAAAAACGAAATATTGCCATTTGTGACAACATGGATGGATTTTGAGAATATTACGCTAAGCAAAATCAATCAGACAGAAGAAGTCAAGAACCATATAATGTTACTCATATGTGGGATATAAAACTGAAAGCAACAAATGAACAAACAGGACAAATGAAAACTCACAAACAAAGACAACATCATAGTGGTTACCAGAGGGAAGGGGTGTGAGACAGGTAGAAAAGGGTAAAGGGGGTCAAATATATGGTGATGAAGAGATGTGACTTTGAGTGGTAAATACGCAATGCAATACAGATGATGTATTATAGAATGAACACTTGAAACCTATATAATTTCATTAAGCAATGTCACCCCAATACATTTAATTTTTAAAAGATGAAAACAACAATACAGAAGGCTTATTAAACAGTACATAAAGACTTGGATTTTCAAAGTTGTTCAGACATCAGATTTCTGTGTTTGCTGTAGTTTCACAAAATAAGGGGACTTATTGAGAACAACCAGAATTAAGTGTTAGATGGTTGAATTGGGGTCATATCCATACCTTCACAGACTTATCTAGTGATATGATTTTACTTCTCATTCTCCCGTTTCTGCTTTCCTTCTTCTGATAATTTAACTTTTTAAGTCAGTACAAGCAACACTGTCCACAGTTAAGATACTGCAAATTATTTACTCTTTTAATGTGATACCCACTGATATAAATAGACTAGGATTTAAGCAATGACTTAAAGATTTAGAAGTATCAGAGTTAGGCACTCCCTTTATACATACCAGCCCTCTTCCTGAACTAGGTCTTCATATAGCAACTACAGGGTGGAGTAAAAGTAGAATTACAGTTGTGAGTACACAAAACAGTTTAGTCTTGTATTATTATTTATTATTGCATTATTTTCTATACAAACAACTGTAAACCTACTTTTCTCCCACCCTGTATAAAAAGCAACCAGATTCACCATTAAAACAGAACAAAACTAACAACTATACAGTTGACCCTTGAACAACACTGGCATTAAGGGTATCAACCCTGCGCAGTTGAAAATTTGAGCATAACTTTTGCCTCCCACTACTAACAGTTTATTGTTGACCGGAAGCTTTATCAAGAAAAAAAAAGTCAATTAACATGTATCATACACTGTATTCTCACAATAATGTAAGTTAGAGAAGAAGAAAATATTAAGAAAATCAAAAGGAAGAGAAAATACATTTACAGTACTGCACATATTTACTGAAAAAAGTCCTAACACAAGTGGACCTGGGCAGTTCAAACTGTGTTGTTCAAGAGTCAACTGTAATTAGTTTTTTTGAAAAAGCAAATAAAAATATTTTTGTGCTGCTTTAGCTTATATAAAATGATCTATTATATTATATATGTTCTAAATGGTAAGAGTTGGGTAAAGTTAATTTTAACAGCTTAAATTACCCAAGCTATTAAATTATTTTCTGGGAAATGACAAAAGTAAAGGTTCTTATAAGTCCAATTCATAACTCACTAGAAAAAAATAACTCAGTCATCCATTCCTGTAGAAAGTTCAGGGATGAAGAGGACAGAAAAAATATATAAGTGGTATGAAGAATGAATAACAAAATTTAACTCATACTGTAGTCACACTGTGTTTCTCCTCCTTCCTCTACCCAAAAATCAGGTATGGATAAATTGTTACACATCAACCATGCAGTTAAAAACCCTGACATTGGCTATTTAGTGTCATTACATATAGATTATATTAGTACTTGCTAAAACATTATTTGAGTCTATATAAGAAAATTCAGATTAAAGACATGTATAGAAAATTACTATTAGCTGGGATATTGCAGAGTTTTTCTAAATGTTTCATTTCATATACGAAAACTAAGGGCAAGAAGCAATCAGATGGCCTGTCTAAAGTCACACAATTAATGACAAGGAAAAAGGTGAACTCTATCTTGGTTCCTAGTCCACTAACCTTTTCATTAACTCCTAGATATTCTACACAAACTTCAAACCATAAAGTGATTAATAATGTTAACACTACAAATATTATCTATTATTTCTTTATCATTTTATCAGTTCTCTCAGTATGTAGTCCAATAGTTCATCATTCAAGAACTACTGAAATTTAGAAAAACAGTTTTCTAGACATTCAAGAGCTGAGATACTTGGTTATTTTGGTTGACAGTAGTCATTTACTTTAGAGTTTGAAGGTGCTAGAAAATAAGTTTTAAATGGTGCTCTAAAGCCCAATTAAATATTTGTTTCAAAAGTGACACACTTAAAAAAAAGTGATGCCCTGTATAAGGCAGTCATTTTTTAATATATAAAGTTTATAGAAGATCTGGCAACAGAGATACTCTTGAACCATTTCTAATAAAGTTTAATTAATTATTCTGTTTATGAAACTACACTCATCCTAAAAACATGTACATACTAAGTAAATATACAATGGAGGGAGCTATTTCCATTCCTTTTTTTTTTTTTTGAAGGAAAAAGAAAAAGTCAAATGACTAGTCACCCTCTTCTGGTTAAAAACAACTACCACAGAATTTTTCTTTTTTTTTAACATTTTCATTGAAAATTATCTTCTAGTTAGTATGAAAACTAAAAGCACAAACTAAAGTCTTCCCCTTAACTACACAGAGAGCAGAAACTCTCAACAAGGTACGATAGTTGAGAAACAGTTGGCCCAGAAGCCCCTGATAGCAAGTAGGCATGAAACTGAGAACAAATCTTATTGGAAATCATCTAAACTAAAAGGTGAGATTGACCAATAAAGAAAAAAGAAAGATGACTGGATTAGGAGTTACTGAGAAGGACCCTGAATTGCATTTCAGGAATATATGTTACTTCTACATAAAGTGTCTTTTTAATAGTTACAATTTGAAAAGGCCTGCCACACTGAAAATCTAAATGGGGATCTGAGACAAAGCCTGGCCACTGCAAGGCAGTTAAGGTGTTCACTGCCACCTAGTGGTATTGAGCCAAATATAGAAAAGTAATATGTTGCCTCCAAAATAGGGGGTCTCCACACAGAACAAGACAACCAACTGCACAGCAGGAAAAAAATATTAAAGTTTCTATTAATAATTAGTTCATTATTTACTGTAATATAATATATTAATACCAATTATGTATATTTTTTATAAATATATAAGTATACAAATATTGGCAATATATGCTGTGTATTTTTGCCTTTTAATGATTCTATTTTTTTTTAAACTCTCCATTTATTTAATGAAAAAGTTTGCCATGGCTGGTGTGGCTCAGTGGATTGAGTGTCAGCCTGTGAACCAAGGGGTCACCGGTTCAATTCCCAGTCAGGGCACATGCCTGGGTTATGGGCCAGGTCCCCAGTTGGGGGTGCATGAGAGGCAACCACACATTGGTATTTCTCCCCCTCTCTTTCTCCCTCCCTCTTCTGCTCTCTAAAAAATAAATAAATAAAAGACTTAAAAAAAATAATAATAAGTTTGAAACACTGCACCAAAACATCAGAACTACAGATCTAAAGGTTTAAAACCAAGATCAATCTCACAGAAATAAGCTACACTAATTATGAATATCTCTCCTAGGAGAGGTAAGAAAATGTAGAGACACCACTGTCACATAAAAAGGAATATCCAAATTCTATATTTTCATGGATCACGTACCTCATCAGAAATGCATTTTATATGTATTGAAAACATTAAATTATCTAAAAAAACACACAAAGCATTTCCATCCTTTAATGGTATTATTTGTACATCTACCCTTTAAAATCTCAGGTTATTTTCTCCAGAGAGGCCACCACTAGGAAGTCTTCCCCTGCTACTCGATACATGCTCACAGAATGGAAAATAATTTAATAAACTCAAAAAGAGAATAAAATATTGAGGACACATCAAGGAAAAAGAATTAAATACTTCTTTAAAGTTCACAGCTAAATGATTTCTGACTCAGTTGCTTCTGCTTCCTTTGCCTCTGCCACATACTAGCTGCACAAATTGAGGCATGTTACTTACCCTCTCTAGGTTTCAGTTTCTCCTTCAAAATCTTGACATAGCACAGTGATTAAGGGCCCAGGCTCTGGAGTTATATCTCTTGAGACTGAATCCTGCTCTATCACTAACTAGTTAGGTGACCTTGAACAAGTTAACCTATGTGTGTGCATTTGCTCATCTATAAAATGCGGATATCGGGAGCTATTTCATAAGGTTGCTGGACAGTGCCTGGCAAGTAGTCAATGACCATTAAATAGTAGCTGCTACTATTATTGTTGTTACTGTCTTCATCATGATAACTAATATTTATTAAGCCCTTATGCTAAGCACTTTGAGTACTTCATTTAATTTCCACAGCAGCCTTATAAACTTAGTATTAAATTTTCCATTTAAAATAGAGAGTCACAGTATACGAAACTTGACACATGGTAAGTACTACTGAAGGTAGTCAGACATTAAAAAAAGAACTGGTAAGGAAAACAAGATGGCGGAGGAGTAAGTGGAAGCTACACTAACTTCCTCCTAGAACTAGTCTGGATTTACAATGTAATTTTGGAGAAATCATCTGGAATAACGAACCGAACACCAGCTGGAGAGAAGTCTTATAACCACGGAGAGACAGAAAAGGCCGCTACATCACAACGTGACCGGTAGGGAGTGCGGAGACGTGGAAGGGCTGGCTGGGCTCCCACGGGTGGCAGCTGAAGGGGCTGAGAAACAGCTCAGCAGCCGGGGATTCCCCCTGAGAAGGGCAGGGTCTAAACCCCCAGCTGGGCTTCCCAGCCTACAGCGACAGAGTGGAAAGTAAAATAGTATCAGCTGTGAAAAGCGAAAAGCCACAGGCTTTCTTGCTAGCCGGAGAGAAACAGCAGGAGAAAAAGAGCTCTTAAGTGGATCACATACGAAAATATTTTGGCCACCACTTACCCTGGGCTCAAGCAGAGGGAAGGCAGAGAGGACTGGAGACACTTGGGGAGAATTTGGCACGGTGGCTTTGAGGGGAGAACTGGAGGAGCAGCTGACTGGGTCCCAGTGCTGACTCATCCCCAGTACTGCGGGTAGACCATTCCCCTCCAAGTGGCGTCAGCCTGAGGGGAAGCAAAAGCCCTGCCTACAGGAATTAAGCTGCCACACCCACAGTCCTTAAGCCTGACAGCTAATCACAGATTGAATAGATTAACAATCAAAGAAGACAGACAACAGCAGTAGATCCCTGGAAGTCTCCAACAGGCTGCCTAGGGCCAGACTGGTACATGATCTGACGCCACCAGAGGCAGATCCAGGAAGTGCAGATCATTCCAAGAAGCACCAACAAACAATAGGAGTCAAAAAAATGGGGAGACAGAGAAACAACCTCCCATCAAAAGGAAAGGTAGAATCCCCAGAAAGAGTGCTAAATGAAATAGAGGGGAGCGAACTATCAGATATGGAATTCAAAACATGGATTATGGAGAAGCTGAATGAGCTCAGCGGAAACTTCAAAGAACTCCAGAAAAACTACAAGGAACTCACAGAAAATTACGTGAGCATGAAAAAGGACATAGAAGCTATCAATAAGAGCCAGGAGGAAATGAAAAATACGATCTCTGAATTGAAGAACACAGTAGAAGGAATTAAAAGCAGGCTAGAGGAAGCAGAAGATCGGATCAGCGAGCTGGAGGACAACCTACACAAAAACTCCCAGACAATGCAACAAAATGAAAAAAGACTGAACAAGACTGAAGAGGTTCTAAGACAGCTGCAGGACAACATGAAATGTAATAATATCCGTATCATAGGAATTCCAGAAGGAGAAGAAGAAGAGCAAGGGATAGAAAACCTCTTTGAAAAACTAATGACAGAAAACTTTCCTAACATGACGAGAGAAAGAGTCACGCAAGTCCAGGAAGCACAGAGGGTCCCAATGAAGATGAACCCCAACAGGCCCACTTCAAGACACATCATAATTAAAATGCCAACATTCAAAGACAAAGAGAGAATCCTAAAAGCAGCAAGAGAGAAACAACTAATAACATACAAGGGAGCTCCAATAAGGCTATCATCAGATTTCTCAGCAGAAACACTACAAGCCAGAAGGGAATGGCAAAAAATATTCCAAGCAATGAAAAACAAAGGCCTACAACCAAGAATACTCTACCCAGCAAGGCTTTCATTCAAAATGGAAGGTGAAATAAGGAGTTTCCAAGACAAAAGAAGGCTAAAAGAATACATCTCCACCAAACCAGCATTGCAAGAGATACTAAAGGGTCTGCTTTAAGAAGATGAAGAAACAGAGAGACAGAGAGGAACACGAGTACAAAGGGGGAAAATGACAATGAATAAGTACTGAAAGAAAGAAGGAACTTCTACCATTTGCAACAACATGATTGGAACTAGAGAGAATTATGCTTAGCGAAATAAGCCAGGCAACAAAAGAAAATTACCTTATGCTGTCACCTGTTACAGGAAACTAATGAACAACACAAACAAATGAGCAAAATTGAACCAGAGGTATGTAAACAAGGAATAAACTAACAGTAACAAAGGGGGAGATGGGAGGGAGAGAAGGGGTAAGAAGGGGAAGGGTCTAGTCAAAGAACATGTATGAATGACCCATGGACATGGACAACTGGGTGGGGACTGACTGTGGGGGGGGGGGCAGGGTGCAGGGAAGCAAGAGGGGGAAAAAAAGTGAGACAACTGTAGTGGAAAAACAAACAAACAGAAAATTTTTTAGTGGGGGGGGAATAAAAATATAAAGAATAGAAATGCAAGTTCAGTGAATATTAGAAGGACAAGGATTTTCCTTCCGATAAGACAGTCCTACAGATTTAGAGACTTGTATGTGGGTTATGTTACATAAATTAACATGTGTTTTCTGTTTTCAAAGGGCATAAGCCTACGATCTCATTACCTGAGTGATTGTCTGTACATATAGGCCTCACTTAATCCTGTCTGCATTGCTGCCTCCTGAGACTCAATGGTTTGGCTGAACTAAGTGGCTGGGTTGGTGAAGAACGGGGTGGTCTGTGGGCTTCACTTTAAAACTGGTTTCTCTTTTCTATCCTAATGGCTTGGACAGAAAAAGCCCAGAGGCCTGAGATGGGGGAAACCTAAAATATTTCCCTCAGTCCAAAATAAGTATAATGGGCAAAAGGGTTTTGGACAGGTGAGATGTACCTGGCACACCTTCCTCCAAAGAAGCCCTTCTTTTCCCTAATGTGGGACATTGAAAAATTAATACCTGTCTTTTGTCATCTAGTGGTTACGGATTAAATGATGTCCTTTAACCCTGTTGCCCCCAGAATACAACAAGGATGCCAGCCTGTCAAACCAAGCATGCCGTTGTCCAGAGACAGCCAACCAACCTGGAGTCTGCACGATCCTTCCCCTTGTGGGAAGGCCACCCTCCCCTCCACATCCCCACTCTTATTAGGGATTTCTTGACCCACGGGTAGGTAGGACGACGACCATGTCCAGCTTGAAGCAGCTAGAGGAGCTCGAGACCTTCATCCATTGTCCTTTATAAGATTGTAAAGGGTCTTAAGTCTGAGAGGGAGGAATTGTTATTTTTTATTGTTAAAATATTTAACTAATTAATTAATTAATTTTAAAAAAAGAAGAAGAAGAATATATGAAAGGGTGAGGCGGGAGAGCTTGTATGTACGACCCATGGGCATGGACTTGGAGAGGGGATTGTTGGGGAAGGGGGGTGCTGGGCGGAGGGGAGCAAAGGGGAAAAAGAATTGGAACTATTGTAACAATATAATCAATAAAATATACTTAAAAAAAAAAAAAAAAAAAAAAAAGAACTGGTAAAGCATATAACCCAAAATTTAATACAACGATTTTTGGCTCATGTTTTTATATTGGAAATGAAATTTAAGGACAAATCAGAAAACAATGTATCTGTTTAAAAGAAACAAACCCCAACAATCACTAACAGTTGTCACATATTAAGACAACATATTATGTCACATATTATGTCGTTTCCCTGCATAATTATTCTAAATTCTGATGAGAGGATTTAAGGTGCTTTCAAAAAACAGCAGCTATATTCCCCATTATAATGAAGGCTCCTGGGGCAATAGATATTTACCTTTACAGGGTTAGGGACCCCATTTAAATGTGATCGAAGTCATGGGCTCTCTCCCCCAAGAGAAAAAACTATATACACTTACAAAATTTAGCACACAATTTTAGGGAGGATTTATGGAGTCCAGATGATAATCTGTTCTAGAGGTTTTGGGCTTTGTCATTTATATCTTGGTATTATTTCAGTATACAATTTTTAAAAAAATAAATGAATCTAAAATACTTCAAGTGTTCATTATCGAATTAAGGAGGGTTATGGGCAACTATTATTAGGTCTAAACATACCATCATAGTAAGTACTCATTCTTAAAGGGGCTAGTTTCAGATTACCAGTGTGAAATTATATTTTGAAATAATACAAAAAGACAAATCAAAACAAATGAACGATTATTCAAGGCAAAATTTAGTGCCTTTAAGGAAGATAGTAAAACTAGACTGTACAGTTTCTAAACTTAATTAATTGTGAATAAAGAATTAAGATATAAGAATAGTGATCTTCACCCTATGTAGTATTCTTTCATCCTAGAAAAAAGACAAATGGTACATTTTCTAAGCCTCATCTATCATCTATTATTTTAAAATAAGAACATAATAAGCTGTAGTAAAAGATCAGATATTAAATATCAGGTATTAATGTATGACATATGTTTCTATAAGGATTAAACTATAACCTAAGATCTTTTTGATGAATAATTATCAAAGAGCTTACCATTTGGGGGGTCTCGTCTTTTCTCTGTTAGAAAAAAAATTAAAAGAATATTATTAGACATATATAATACAAATGCCAACATAAAAAATCAATTTACCTAAACTCCTGCCTTATCCCAAAGTTGATGTACAGGTGATTACAGAAGGTTTCTTGAAGGAATTGACATTTGAGCAGACATCTGAATAACATGAGAGAGGAAACAACATACTCAGAGGAAACAGCATGAAGGAGCACCATGAAGACTGGGCTGGAGTAGAGGAGTGGAAGGAGATAAGTTAGGAGAGCCAAGGACTGGATAATGTAAGGTCCCAAAGGCCATGGTTAAGGAATGTATTTGATTGCATTCTATGTATAATAGGAAGCCCTTACAAGGTTTTGAAAAGGGCAAGTAACACGATATAATCTGTTTTTAAAAGTTTACTCTGGTACTATGTAGAAAAAGATAGTAGGAGGCATAGACTGGCAGCAGGGAGACTAGTCGGAGTTATAGTCCAGATGACAGATGATGATGGCTTTAATCAGGGTGGTAGCAGCAGAGCATGGTGAGAAATAGATCCAAGACATGTTTCTGAAGGTAGAGCCAATGCAACTCACTGACAGGATTTATGAGGGACCATTGTGAGCCACAGTGATGAGGTGGAGCCAATGCCTCTTACTGAGATACAAAAGACTAGGCAAGAAAAAAATAGGTCTAATTGGGACTGGGGAACATGGATCAAGCGATCTGCCCAGATATGCTAAGTCTGAAGGCTATTCTGACACCCAACTAAAGTCGACAAATCTGAAGAATGGGGGATAGGATAGGTCAGTAGCACAAAGGTAATGAGAATGCCGAGAGATGTCTGAGCACCGGGGCAGACTAAAAAAATACTGAAAAGCTATAGCTAATTAGGTAGGAGTAAATAAAGAGAACTCCTATCAATCCTTTGCATTCATACTCTCACATACCAGGTTTGGAACAATTTTGGCTTTACAAAGTTCAAAAATAGTTGAAGAATTTTAGATGTAACTTCCAGAGATTTTCTAATACAGAATTCTCCAAAATTATAAAATACACATAAATCATAAAATGAAATAATTAGATTATAAGTATACATAAATTAATAGGGTATAGAGGGAATAAATGGTAATGGAAAAATTACAATTAAAAAAACTAAAGAACAAAAAAATCCTGGCAATGGTAAACATAAATATTTTATTCCATCTGGTGGTTTGATGAAGTAACTTTCTGAAAAGTGAAGTAATTAAGTCCTATCTATGTAAATAAATGTCAATCTCCAGTTTCCAAGATGATTTTATCCCTAAATACAGAGTGGAAATACTTAAAATTGGTGATGACACAGATATGAAAATACATTGAGATAAATACAAAATTGAGTGTGTAGGTTCTAAAAGCAATTACTGAGATACATGACACTATTCTAGCTTGAGAGGCATTCATGTAAAAAAAAGGAGGGTTTGGTTGAACAAAGATGGGGAGCTACAAACATTAGCAGAACAGTGCTTAATCAAACCAAGGGATATTTTAGTATTATAGTACTAGCCAGACTACTTTTGGAGTATGGTGTTCAAATCTGGACATCACATTTGAAGCTGGATCATTCTTCAAATCTGGACCATTTGAAGAAGACACAAAAATCAAAAGTAGATTCAGAGCACAGTGTACTCAGGATAATGGGTCTATTAACTACATCACGTGAAAAATAAGAAAATGGAACTTTGTTAGACTCGAGAAGCACATAACAGATGGAACAGATGGCTTCCAATATTAAAAAGCTACTGGGAGGAAAATAAAATATATTAATTCTTTGTTGCTCCAGAAGTTGAACCCCATGCATGTGAGTTAAAGAGAAGTGGGGCTGGAGTTTGAGGTAGCAGGAAGAGCTACCCAATGATGAATAGGCTGCCTCCCTAATGTTGTGATCTTTTGGCTTTTGAAACACTATGTCTAAAAACTTAGTAAGTAGCCCTGGCTGATGTGGCTCAATGATTTGAGTGCTGGCCTGAGAACTAAAGGATCGCCAGTTCGATTCCCAGTCAGGGCACATGCCTGGGTTGTGTGCACAACAGTCAACCACACATTGATGTTTCTCTCTCTTTCACCTTCTTTTCCTCTCTCTAAAAATAAAATAAATAAAATCTTTAAAATAAAACAAAAGTTTAGAAAATATATAAAGCAGAATTCTTGTACCACATAAAAGACTAAGTAACCTACCAATTTCAGAGTCACAATTATATTTTTTGAGAAATTTTTTTTTTACTCTTTTTGATATACTGAAAATGTCATATACAGGGGTGGGCAAAAGTAGGTTTACAGTTACTGTAAGGAAAATAATACAACAATTAATAAATATTGTCTTGGCCAAAATGTTCACTTAGTTTTTTCCACAAGATGGCTCTAGTAGTGCTTAGCTGTCTTTAACATCATTCGAAAGAATTTTGTTAGATTGCATTGTGACAGCTGTCATATCAACATGCGTTTAAAATAAAACAACTTATCAAAATTGGTGAATTTTCATGCAGCCATTTTAATATTGAAAATAGAAGAAAATATGCAACATTTTCTGAATATTATGCATTCTTTTTTTAAAGAAAGGTAAAAACACAACTAAAACTCAAAAACAGATTTGTGCGGTGCATGGAGAAGGTGCTGTGACTGATCGAGCATGTCAAAAGTGATCTGTGAAGTTTCTTGGTACTACTGACATTTTGGCCAAATAGTTTTTGCTCTGGGGCTGTCTTATGCATTGCAAGATGTTTAGCAGCACCCCTGGCCTCTACCCACTAGCAGCCAATAGTGCGAAATAACTGACATACTCCTAATATCCAAAATCAACAGTCATTGCTGAAAATGAAAAATATGTCTTTTATTTTACAGAAAAAAACGAAATGGACTTTTGGCCAGCCTGGTGTTAGCAGCATAAACTCTCACGTACTCATTAACTGTAAACCTATTTTTTCCCAGCCTTGAATTTTGACTCAAAGGAGTCTCTGAGGAGCCCTGGCCTATCACTATAGCATCTCACTGAAATAGGCACTGAACCAGAGGTAATTCTATATAGCATTATACCCTTTCCTAACATGCGATCAAGTGGCAAATGTCTTAGCCCCCAAAGTAAGTAACAAAAATAACAGGTCCCTAATAATTCTCCTATTCACTCATTACAAGTGGAATATAATAAGTGAGGCAATAACTTCATTTTATTTTAATTTTCACCTCACTTCTCCCTTGAAAAACCATTAAAAGAACAATAAAGATGTATACACTGGAATGCATGCTTTCACATTCTTGTTTTCTGGATTCAATTTCTTCCATTTTTATGGCTTATTTCCTCTTACTGGTAAAGTACTATTTTAAATACGGTGATCTTCAGACTGGGGTAACATGTACCCCTGGATGTATAGAAATACTTTTTGGGAAGTTTAAAAGAATAGCTCGTTTTTTAGGGGATCTATTTACTCATAAACTCCTGTATGTTATTTCTCCTACAACTGACCAGCTTCCAATGATTCTAGGGACTTCTGGTCAAGATGAAGGCACAGGTAAACACGGTTCACCTCCTTGCACAACCACATGAAAATTACAAATAAATTATAGAACAATCATCACTCAGAACCATCAGAAATAGAGTTGAATGGAAGTCTGACAACTATGGAATTAAAGAAACTACACCCATCCAGACTGGCAGGAAGAGCATAGACATGGAATGGGCTGGTCCCTCACCCAGGAGGTATATCTTGGGAGTGAGGAGTCTCAGCCCCACACCAGGCCCCCCAGCCCAGGGTTCAGTGCCAGGAAGATAAGTCCCCATTACTTCTGGCTGCAGAAACCTGTGGGAATTGAGTTGGTGGAAGAAACTGCTAGAATCCCAAGCAGTTTCCCCTTAAAGAACCCATACACAGACTTACCCACACTCCCTCCCTCTGAGCTCTAGGACTGAGGTAGTAGCTTGAAAGGCCCCAGTGGCATACAGGGAGGAAGTACAATGTCTGGCATCAAAGTGAGAGCTGGAGGACATCTTTCTCCCCAGACAGAAAGGTGGATACAGAGCCACAGAGCTGACAGGCGGGTGCCATATCTGAGACTCAATCAACCTGGCTAACACTGTTTACCCTGCCCTGGAGATCCCCTGAGGCTCCATTCCACCCAACTTACAGCTATTAACAGTGGCTTTTCCACATGAACGGCTAATCTTGGCTTATGCTTCGCAACTTCCTGAACACTTTCAAACAAGCAGCAACTGGCCTCAGTGAGCCCTGAGTGCCTGCACCTCTTGCTAGGTGGCCCCAGGCATAGAACTAGCAGCAGCCAGCCTAGATTCACAGCTTGGCTTGGCCTGGGAATCTCCAAGTCCAGCACAGGTAGCAGCCATCTCAGATTGATTTATAGCTGAGGGAGGGTGGCCCTGGGCAAAAGACAGGTGGGGGCTGACCTTGGCCTGCACCACCCAGGAAACACTAGGGCCACGCACCCAGGGAACAGTTACAGACCACGCTGGCGCACCACCACCCTGCCCCTACACAGCTGATTCTCCACAGAGGGCAGAGGTTGGTGGTCAGTGGTCACAGCCAGTCCTTGCCGCTGACTGACCTGGGTAATTCCCTCCCATTGATCTGCCAACAGCAACCAAGGCTCAACAACAAGAGGAAAGTGTACTCAGCCCACACAAAGGGCGCACCTCAAGTACCCAGCTTGGGCAATAGGGGAGACTGTGTCATTGGACCCTACAGAACACGTACTACATTAGGCCATACTACCAACACAGGAGTCAAAGCAGCTCTACCCAATACACAGAAACAAACACAGGGAGATTGCCAAATTGAGGAGGCAAAGAAATAGGGCCCAAATGAAAGAATAGATCAAAACTCCAGAAAAAGAACTAAATAAAATGGAGATCAGCAACCTATCAGATGCAGAGTTCAAAATACTGGTTATAAGGATGCTCAAGGAACTTAGTGAGGACCTCAACAGCATAAAAAAGATCGAGTAAGAAATGAAAGATACACTAATTGATATAACAATTTATAGGAAAACAACAGTAGAGTGGATGAAGCTGAGAATCAAATCAATGATTTGGAAAATAAGGAAGCAAAAAACAACCAATCAGAACAACAAGAAGAAAAAAGAATCCCAAACAACAAGAACAGTATTAACAGTCTCTGGGATAACTTCAAGTGTTACACCACTCACATCATAAGGGTGCCAGAAGGAGAAGAGCAAGAAGTTGAAAGTCTGTTTGAAAAAATAATGAAAGAAAACATCCCTAATTTGGTGAAGGATATAGACATGCAAGTCCAGGAAGCACAGAGAATCCCAAACAAGAGGTCCATTACAAGACATATCATATAATTAAAATGCAAAAAGTTAAAGATGAAGAGAATCTTAAAAGTAGTAAGAGAATAGTAATTAGTTACCTACAAGGGAGTTCCTATAAGATTGTCAGCTGATTTCTCAAAAGAAATTTTGTAGGCTAGAAGGAACTGGCAAAAAATACTCAAAGTCATGAAAAGCAGGGACCTATAGCCAAGATTGCTCTACCCAGCAAAGCTATCATTTAGAATCAAAGGGGAGATAAAGAGCTTCCTAGACAAGAAAAAACTAAAGGAGTTCATTATCATCGAGCCTGTATTATATTAAATGTTAAAGGGATTTAAGAAAAGGAGATAAAAACTATGAACAATAAAATGTCAATAAATACATATCTATCAACAATTGAATCTAAAAAACAAACTAAGCAAACAAGAACAGAGACAGAATCATAGATATGGAGAGCATTTTAATGGTGCCAGATGGGAGGGGGGTGTATGGGAATGGGTGAAGAGGTGAGGGGAGCAAGAAGTACACATAGGTAGTTATAGAATAGCCATGGGAATGTAATACAGTATAAGTAATGGAGTAGCCAAAAAACTTATGGATGAGGACAATGGTATGGAGATGGCCAGATGGAGTGGGGGGTGCTGGGTAGAGGGGGGCAAAAAGGTAAAAATAGGGACAACTGTAATAGCATAATCAATAAAATATAATTTCTTTTGAAAAAGATGATTCTTGAGAGGTTTACCTTTCTTAATCTCCCTTCTCCTACCTTACAACAGAAAGGCCTGGCACACTATTGACAAATGGTCCCATACCAATAAATTCAAAGCTCTGTACTGCAATGCATCATTTTCTAATTGTTTTATATGTATTAGAGTCTTATTCACTAAACTAAGTTCCTAATTGGTTTCATAATTTAGAAGAGTAGGGACAAATAGAGATGGCAATGTTTACAGATCTTGACTGAAACTTCGCCTATTGGCTTCAAGACTTGCCTAAAGCATTTGTTCAGAAAGTACAAAATACTTTTTAAAGTGTAAGTTACAAATAATGCCATAGAAATGCAAATTTAAGTCAGTATATACGGAATGTAACAAAAAAAAATGGTTATTAAGTGAGTTCCTTAGTAAATCTGAAAAATTTTAGTTCTTAATAAAAATATTATTTCCTTTAAAGGATTAGCTATCACTTTTTAAATAAAGGGCCAGATAGTAAATATTTTAGGTTTTTTGTGCTGTTTAGCCTTTGTCATAACTATCCAACCGTGTTGTGAAAAAAAGCAGTCATAGTCAATATGCAACCCAACAAGTATAGCTGTGTTTCAAAAAAACTTTATTTACAAAAATAGGCAGTGGGCCAGATTTGTCCTGTAAGCCATAGTCTGCCAGCTCCTGTTTAAAGGAATTTTTTTAAAAATGCTTACCAGATTTCCTTTGTCGTCGACCCAGCAAGTCTGTAACTGCTTTTCGGAATTTTTTTGCTTCTTCTTCATTGGCAAAATTAAGAGCAACTTGACAAGTCTAAAATATTTTCATGAAAAAGGCAAAACAACAAATAACATGAATTTAGTTTTATATAACAAAAGTTTTTCTTTTTCTTAAATATCCAATAGAAGTACATTTCTGAAGAAGGAGAGCTTGACTTTATTAGCAGATAACTCATTTTATGACCTGAATAACTTAGGAAGGCAAAAAATAAAAAGGTAAAATAAAAGATTACTATTAGAAAGTTACCTATCACAGCAGGTACTCAAATATTAAATTGAGTATCTTCAACAAAAAACAAAGTAGCAAATTGAACTTAATTCTTTACTAGAGTTCTGTATGTAACTCAGATAAAACTGGCAAATACTGGAAAAATTGGTAAAATGCAGGTCAACTCTATCTTTACTAGTTTGTTTTTATTTTCCAGCTTAATTATGGGCATTATTTAAATTATAACCTTAATTTAGGTTAATTATTAGAAATATGGAAACATACTGACATTTATTATGGCAATTAATGCACACTTTTAAATACGTACATATTTATATCCAATCAAGAGAAATATGAAAAATCATACCTAGAGATGAAAATACTGTCGGAAAAGACAGATATACCATCTAATCCATACCTTTTTCTCATTGTAGAAAATTCATAAAATACAAATATGAAAACAGAGAAAATTAAACTCACCCATAATCCATTCACTCAGATAATCCTTGGGAGCATATGGTATAAAAAGCCTTCTGACATTTCCCCCCGAGTATATGCAATACATTTTAAAAATCATTTTCTCCATTTACTATATTTTAGCACTCTTCTAGAACATGAGCTATTCTTTCAGAAAGTAATTTGAATGGCAATAAAACACTGAGTATTTAAAAGTTACCATGGATTAATGAACAATTAAAACTTCATTTTTATGCATAAGAAAACTAAAACCCATAGAGGTTAATTGATTTGTTCAAAGTCACACTGAGAGATTAAACTACCTGCCAAAAGACAGAGAGAGGATTAAAAAAAAAATCAACTTCTTTTCTACATAGCAAATTACATTTACAGTCCTTTTAAAAACTTTTCTTATTGGCCTTAAAAGCTTAGTCATTTCTTCTGACTTAGCTATAGTATCTATGAAGTTTTTAAAAGTAAAGTAATTGTTTTTTCATACAATGTTTACACAAAAAGCTCCTAAATGCTTTCCACAGGTAAATGTAAAAGCCATTACATTAAACAAAGCAATAAAGAAAAAAAAACTTACATCTCCAGCAAAGGTATGAAAATATCCTCTAGGACTATTATATACAAAGTTATTGTATAGTTCCTGTTCCCACAATAATTTCCCATCCTAGAAAAAAGCAAAAGTTAACAAAAAGATAATCTCTAGAAATAAAGCAAAGCAAATGACTAATATTAAGGGACTTATGTATAGTAACAATAGCTTTTATATACACAGCTACAACATATATAACACATAACACAGCATATAACTTAATCACTTAAGTAGTAACTTAATAACAGAACAGTAAACACTGGATAATGTTTCTTTCATTAAAACTACATAGCAAGTAGGTTTAATTCAGTATGTTAAAGATATAATCTCATTAGTCAACATTTACAAATATAGTTATACTTGTCCAATTACGTAACTAGAACAATTACTAGTTCAATGTTAGAGAGGAGGATATTTTTGCACAGGCACTGATTATCAATGTATAGTTTCAACAGCAATATTTACAGACAGTATGCTGTCAAATATTACAGGAAGACTTTATGTTCCTTTCCTTAATTCTGTAGATGCTGGAAGTGTCAAATATACCTTCTCTATACTGCTCATTAACAGTCTTTGAATTCCCAACTTCTGCAGAGTGGCCTCCTAATTAAACACTAGTATAAGTAGTTATTAATCATGTACAACAAGAAACCAATGATTAGAGTGTACCATGGTTCAACTATGGCTAAGAGTGCATAGGTAATTGTCATATTTATGGCCCTAGCATAAGAAACATAATTAATCTTAATACCAAAGGTGGCTAATTGCAAGTATTCAGCAATGGTTATCTACAATTGAAAATAAGTGGTTAGGTATATATAATCATTGCCCAATTTGGAAATATAAGGTTAAACCTACACCACAATTTTAAAATATTTATAATACACTGTACACAGATTATGACCACTAGAAGCGAATTCCTTTTTTCTCAGTGGAATTCTATGTGTGTTCCATTTCTAAACAGTGCTTCTCACTGGTGATGAGAAATACAGGGTAGGGTAAAAGTAGGTTTACAGTTGTGAGTAGCCAAAACAGTTTATTCTTATATTATTTATTATTATTTCAATACAAACAACTGTAAGCTTACTTTTGCCCCACCCTGTTTGTCAGAAGACTTAAAGATTTCTTTCAAACTATGCGTGTATTTCCCCAACCCTCAGATTTAGTGCCACAGTAAGCCCTGTTAGTAACAGGAACATGCCACATCTCTCAGCTGTCTTAGGGTATGGGGCTGTGGATGTTAAGAAACACTAATTTACAAAGTGCAGTAATTTAAACCTTATTTAATCTCAGGGAAATACTTTGCAACAGGTCCAGATGATTATCCTATTTTACAAATAAATAAGCTGGGGCTCAGAGAAGTAAAAAGTTTGGCTACAACCTATCTGACCGTAAGAATCATGTAGGAATTCAAACTTTTAGTTTTTGTAATTATAACCCCATTATACATATTGCCACATACAAATATTAAAGAGGTTTACAATGAAAAAGGTTTTCAAACATAAGTGGAAACTTCATCTCAGCAGAAAGAGAATTACTTTTATAATAACTATAAAGGATGAATATTTGACAAAGGGCATCCAGTCTAGGACAATGTGGATTTACAATTCACAGTAAGGAATACAAAGCTGTAAAAATCTGAACATACCTATGCTAAAAAGGAACCTAAGGAAAATGGGTAGCAAATATATTATAGATATTGTATAATGCTTTAAACCTGGGCTGAAGGAAATGACAATATGCACCAAACTAAAATATATTTTGTAGTTCCCTAAAAGGACTACATATGCTAGTCTGTAATGGACAGGATGGAACAAAACAGCACCATTGGAAAAGAAGAGAATGTGGGAAAAGCCTATGAGCCAAAAAACAGCACCATTGGAAAAGAAGAGAATGTGGGAAAAGCCTATGAGCCAAAGGCTTAAAACAAACAAACCAAGGCAGTAGAAAGATAAAATGGGGAACTATTCATATTCTAGCTTAGGACATGTTCCCATTTGGTCTCAATGCCCGTGCTTCAGTATCTAAAACCAAGCTTCATCCTTATAATATTAATTAAAGTATAATTTACATATTATATATGGGATAAACCAATATATACTAAATTATAATTGAGATAGAAAACATAATCACCTACAGTTTAATTGGGAAGCAAAACAAAACTCACCTTGATATCATATATTCTTAAAAAATAAGATCTCTGTGGATTGTCCTTAACAAGACAAGCAACACCACTGCACTTCTTTGACCACATACAATTCCGATCTGCTGCATATAACTGTACCACTGCTGAAGACATAGTCTGCAATATATAAAATTTACAGCCATTAAGTTCAAAGTAACATTCAACTGACTACAGCCCCTGCTGACATCCTGACTGCAATCTCATGAGACCAAACCAGAAGCACCAAGCTAAGCTGCTCCTGAATTCCTGACCCACAGAAAAAGTTAATAAATAAGCATTGTTATTTAAAGTGACTACTTTTGAAGCAATTTCTTATGCAGTAATAAATACACAATAGCTATACTAAAAATAATTATTGAAAGCTAACATTTACTGATGCGTTAGGAAATGTGCTAATAAGCACTTTCAAATATAACTCTATTTTTTTATTACTATTATATCCTCATTTTATGCTTGAGAAACTCAAGGTTAAAGAGGATAAATAATTTGCCCAATACCACAAACTTAAGTGGCAGAGTTGAAATTCCAATGCAGATAATTTTTTAGTTCAAATCCTATATTCTTAGTCCCTGTAATAAACTGTTTTCCAGTAAGTGAACTTTCAAGCAATTAGGTAGTACTATCAATTAAGGCTGACTTGTATATAGCAGCAAACCACTTGGTATAGGTACTAAGTCAAACTCGAAAGCAAGCTCTGTGGTTACTAATTATAGTGCTGGACACTTTGAACATACTATCATGACTGAAGAAAGATTCTAACATCTTTTTTAAAGATAGTAAAACTGAGGCAAAAAAGGATTTTAAGTGACCTGCACATGGTCACACAGCTTTTAAAGGTATACTGAAGATGTAAAAAATTATTTCAGTGACTACTGTCCCAATTTTCTCGAGGATATACCTAACGAGTATCCTTTTAGATGCATAGGAGAGAAGCTAATTCATTACAAGCAATGGACACCTGAGAGCTTTCAGATTTTCCAGTACACCATGTTGCCACCTCTCTCATGACTGTATTACAAAATAATGGAAACTTTCATTTAATTCTAAACTAAGTTCTTTTATATTACAATCTAGAATGTAACTATTTGATCTTAGTTTAAGAGTAGTGCACACGTATGCTGGTACAGGATCATGTTTTCAGATCCAATAATTTCACTCCTAAACTAGAAATTTAAAAAATAAATTAAAATGTAACAAAAAAAATTTTAATATGAATATAAAAAGAAAATATGTTAATATATATTACATTTTTTTTAATAGGTCTTTAAATATCAAAAAATAACACATGATTAAATGGTCATGGTACATCAATTCAATGAATATTGAACACTGTTATAAAAAACAGACTACATTAAGATTTGGAGATAATGTTGTTTTGGGTTACTTAACTATGCCTAGGGAATGTCCCCCCACCCCCTTGATAAGAGGATTCCAAAGAACTATTATATATACAAGTCTTTTACAATAATAATAAAAACAAAAATTTAGGATCAGTATTCTGCTAGGGATCGAAATTTCATAGACTTTCCCAGGTATCAGTGCTCCATGTTACAATTTTAACTTTTGCAGACCAAACTCATCTTTGAATTTGTCACAAACAGTCATGAATAGGACACAAAGCAGCAGGAAAATGTCCACAAGAGCCATTGAAAAATTATGAAGATAGCGTAGAAACTAGGACATTGGGTTTAAAAAGGGAGATTGAAGAATGTGGTTATGGCTTTGGCCTGCTCAAAATATACTGTGCTCTTCCCAAGTACGCAGTCTCAGCATGAGAGCTCCACAGGCTCTCTAACCCTAAACCTTAGCATTAATGACTTCAGAAAAATTATCCAATGATGTAAGAGATGAGGTTGAAAAATTCAAAAATCAGACTGAGAAAATTTGTTTTTTAAAGAAAATTCTTATAAATTATAGCCCTTTTACTATGGTGCTGTCAAAATGCATTCATTTCTAAAATGAAAAGCAATTAGGAAACCAGATACCATTAAAGAGATCTCAAAATCCTATTTTACTTTTTTTATCAGAAAACAATTAAGTAATAACAAAGAAAAATAAATGTGTTATTAAATAGTCTGTACTTCCATTATGAAAATCCCCTTGCCATAGAACCAGATACTAACATTGTAAAACATTGTCTAAACGTGTTAGGTGAACTTAAAACAAAAACTCCCAAAACTAACAATTCACATTTAGATACTGATATAAATTTAAAACAAATTCTTAAAAATAAATGCTTAAGAAATAGAGAACCAAGAAACAGTTTTATAATTTTCCACACAATCACAGTTGGCACTATAACCTTATTATATATTAAACAATTTATAAAGTTGTAATATTAAGAACCCAACTAAGCAATTTTCATTGACTGGATTTTCAAAATTTTGCTACACCTTTTGTCAGTCTCAGCATGTCAATTTCACTCCTTATCTAAACTGGCAAAGTGTGAAAATTACATACCATAGCACCTTTTAAAGCCTTTTCTGATTAATTCAGGATAATTATAGTGAATGCAAGAACAACTTACACACATAAAAACTAGAAATAAAAAGTGACTATCCCTTCAACTCCAGATTGACAGTAGCTTATTTTTTAAAAACAGTCCTTCCATTCCTTTAAAGTAATTACAGCTAATCAACTCTATTACCTTCTTGTCCTTCATAATCAAGATGGTATTTCTTATTAGCTCAATGACGTTAGCATTAAAATTGGTTACTTAAAAAGGAAAAACAGTAGTATATCAATCTTTGTAGAAGTCGAGCCTATTTTACACATCCTGATATTACAGTACTGAGTTATTGCACTAACATATTCATCTTCAGAACTTTCACTGTCAAGGGGAGAAACAAGATGGAGGATGAATTCTGGGATGTGACTCCATCCCACTGTCCTTCAGGAGGGCACTTTTTCCTCTTCTAGGTTGACTCTGCACCAGTCAAGAAGTATTTCCCTGATGCCCCAAAGTTGAAATTAATGTCTGTTTTCCCTTCATGTTTGTAAAGTACCTTTTCCTGTGTCTTGTATACATCACATCTTATTCTAAAATAGAATAATTTTCTGTACTAACTTATTACCTATTAAATACACTTTAATTTCCTTAAGCACTAAAAGTTTTGCAAGCCTATACTTTCATTTCACCCTCACCCCATATAATCAAACATTTGTTAAATTAAAAACTACATTTTCTGATTCCAATTCTGATAACAAATAAGAGAATGACCTTGATTTTAGGATACACTCCCAGTAATATAAAAGGTCATAATATCGTCAACTTACTCTCAAGTGATTCAAAAAAGATACGTATGTATATATGAAGAGAAAGAACCATGGTAAAATGTTATTAACATCTGACTAATCTAGGGTAAGAATATATAAGAATTCTTTGTGCATTATTTGCAACTTTTCTGTTAAGTATGAAATTATTTTTAAATTAAAAAAAAATTTTAAGCACAAATTATTCATTAAAATGTCAGACAATCTCCTTCCATGACCATCTCAAGAAGGTGGCTCTCTTACGGCCAATTGCTATCTCCACATATATTTATTAGTCACAGCAACAATGACCCAAAACTAAGAAAACTGCCACTTCCTCCAACTCCCTCTATAAATATACACACTTTGTTAAAAGGAACTCATCCTGAATAAGAAATCACAAACATCCACCACTTCTATAGTTAAAATTTCTTTCCTATTTTCCAAAAGAACTACACTAAACAGGTCATAATAAGAATCTGATTAGAAAAATAAGGTTATTTTATTATAGAATCAGTTAATGACAGAGGAAAGACTAGAAAATGCCAAGATTTGTAGATCCTTGCTTTGACAACCAACTGCCTACATTTACTTTATACTGAGTATCTGTCTGCAACAATTACTATTTTAATAATCCAATACAATACGGTGTTGTTAAGGGAAATAATTCTTAAAGATATAATTTCAATGAATATCCAAAACATATTATTCTAAATGTGAAAACAAAAAAACCAAATGGCTTAATATTGGGCTGGCCAAAAAGTCCATTACGTTTTTTTGTTTTTTTTTTGCTTTTGTATGATAGCTTTAGTAGTGTTTGTCTTTAACTTCATTTGAAACAATTTTGTTAGATTGTACTTTAGCAGCTGTCATATCAGCGTGCATTTTAAAAAGCTTATCAAAATTGGTGAATTTTAGTGCATCCATTTTAATATTGAAGATAGAAGAAAATACGCAACATTTTTGGCGTATTATGCTTTATTTCAAGAAAGGTAAAAACACAACTGAAACTCAAAAGAAGATTTGTGCAGTATATGGAGAAGGTGCTGTGACTGATCAAATGTCTCAAAAGTGATTTGTGAAGTTTCTTGGTACTACTGACACTTTGTCCAAATAATTCTTCACTGTGGGGCTGTCCTATGCATTGGAAGATGTTTAGTAGCACCCCTGGTCTCTACCCACTGGAAGACAATAGCAGGAGATAGCCGACATACTCAAAATATCCAGATCAGTAGTCATTGCTAAAAATGAAAAATGTCTTTTATTTTACAGAAAAAAACTAAATGGACTTTTTGGCCAATGCAATATATAAAGTCTTTTCTGTGATTATTAGGGCCTAGACCAATGGTCAAAACACTCCAGCGTGTGTGTGTGTGTGTGTGTGTGTGTGTGTGTCCCCAAATTTCTAAAATCTATTCTGAGAACATCCATCCTAAGTTTTCTCATTACATAAAAGCTAACCTTTCAATATGTTCCCAGATGCTCTAATGAAGTGTTCATATGAAATGTCCCACTATTATCCTGAATATGAAGTTTTTATGAAACATTATAAAAGGAGTTATAACAGTAAAGGTTAAAAAATGGTTGAATTCTTATAATTGTTTTATTATACATTGATATCAAGGAGCAATTTTCTATATAAAATATAACACCTCAGTTATATGGCAACCTAAAAAAAAAAGAAGAAAGAAAAAAACCCAGCAATTTAAAATATAAAAACAAAACTCCTGAGTGGTAAGTACCACTGAAAATTATCCAGGAAAACACATACAATTCACTGTGGAAAGAATGTTATCACCTAGTAATTTCCACAATGAGAAATAACCAGAAAAAGCAACGGAAAACAAAAAAAAAAAAAAAAAAAAAAAGGAAAGAAAAAGGTGGAGATTTAGAAAAGAATAGATCAAAAACAGAAAAAGCCACAATAAATGTGTTATTTTTTAAAAAGCAAAGCTGAAGAATTGGAAGAGGGGAACAAAAGGCTTCAGTAACAAACAGAATTCCAACAATGAAGGGAAGCTAGATAAAAAACAGCTGCTGTCTTAGAAAAAAAGCACAAATAGTCTTTTAGGTCTTAGTAGTTATTTTAAAAAACTACTGTGCCAGGCATATTCATTCACCAAATGTTTACTGAGTACCTACTATGTACACAGGCTTGTAATCATTAAGGTGAGGTACGAATGAAAGAAAGTAGAGTCGAATACAAAAATGAATTAGACACGATCCCCATGAAACATGTACAGTATTCTAGTGGGCAGATATTAACAACTATTACTAATGGTATAATGGAAAAATAAAGTATGCAAAAAAAACGTAAAACCAACCTAGAGTGGGAAGGATTCCCTAAAGTGACAATGTACTTGAAGGATGAAAAGGGATCGGTCTGGTGAGCAAAATGGAGAGAAGATAACACTGTAGGTAGGGTCATCAATAAAGACCCAACCATGCAGAAGTGCTACAGGAGTTTTGGGACCTGGGTGGGGTGGAGCATAACAAAGAGATTAGTGGCATGAAATGAAGTTACAGACTTCAAGTCACATCAAACATGGCTCCACTGTGTGGTTTAGAGAGACATAAACAATCACCTACAGTTTGGAAACCTTGTTTGGAGATGTGGTACAGTGAGTGGTACATCACTCCTGTAATGACTCTTGATGCTTCTTAGTAACCAAGTTCTTGTATACTCTCCTCCCACACTGAACCTGGGTTTGTCCAGCCAAATGACTTGCTTTAGTTAACAGGATCTCAGGAAATGTAAGTAGAAGCTTGTATGTGGTGGCTTGCTCTCCTGGAAGTGCTGCCCTAAAACCTGGAATGAAGGACCACATGCAAAGTAGGTCCTAGTCATACTACCTATCCTTGTTGAGTCCAGTTCCTACTAGACATGCTAGCTGATTTATGTGAGTGAACCTAGGTGACAGAAACAGACTACCCCCCACCCCAGCCAATCCACAGAACTGTGATTAAACAAATGACATTCCTTTAAGTCATGAAGTACTGAAGTGATTTGTTTGCAGCAATAGATTAACAAATGTACTTAAACACAATGTTTAAGTATATTAAAAAACAATGAACAATAATATAATAGATGGCTCTAGCTGCTTCCTCCATTCCATTTACATTGTATATACAATATGTCTAAAACTGCCAGTAAAGTTACCAGAACTTTTAATCTCGGAATCATAAAAGTTTTAGAGCACACTCTCAACACCAGCAAACTTTCTTTTTTAGAACCATTTTAAAAATTATTTCACATCCAAAAGCCTTAATAAAAGGTATGTGCTGGGCAACTGAGTAGGTGCACTCATTACACCACCCATAACCATACATCAGTCTCATATGATGCCTGTGATTTAAATTCATACATTAGAAAATTGTAAATTATGGGGCACAGGCTGCAAACAAATTTATAGATGCTAAAACTACAAGTGGTATTCTTAATTTTCTACTTGAAGGACAATCATATACAGATAAAAGATGATCTCATTTCTACTTGAAGGACAATCATATACAGATAAAAGATGATCTCATTACATACTAGGTCATACTGGTAAGCAGCTGATGACTCTTTAAAGGGTAGCACAGAGGCAGGGCTTGCTCTTTTCTGCCTCTCCCTTCTCTGTAGCTTAAACGGGTTTTTCTTCTCTTTCCTCTTTTCCCCTTTTCTCTGCCTCTCTCTTACAAGATCAGTTGAAATTTGATACGGCCTGCCGCTTCAGTTTGAATTTTCAGGGAATGAAGGTAGGCAGGAGCTCCCCTGGGATTCCCACCTCAGCTTAACATTACTAGCTAAGACGCAAGCCCTGATAACAGTAATAACGACAGCAGCAATGAAACAACAAAACACACACACACACATACACATACATATATTCTTCTACCACTTGCCTGTGAAAATAACAGTTTGGAATGAGAGTGTGGAAAAGTAGATACTTTGGTCACTGATAGGATTTGGGTATTCCTGAATCCCAGAGCCAAATACCATCTAATACCATGTCACCATAAATTGATCAAGCATGTAATCCAATCCCCTCACTTCAACTGCTCATTTCATATTTAACATACATTACTCATTGATTCACCCCAGTCCATAATTTGTCATAATTTTGTCCTATCTCATCTAAATGATTCTCCCAGAACTATATGTTCTTGATATAATTTTATTCCTCTACTGGTCCCATTTGGTTTAAGTTTCTTGCCTATATGGGGGGAAGGACAAGGAAGGTTGGCAGTGGTGGTGGAAAATAGAGGGTTGCTACTGCATGAGAAAAAAACTTCAAACAGATGAAAGTTACATGTCCTGGGGACATAGGTAGATTTATCATGAAGTCAATTAAATGCATGTCTCAGGGTCCTTTACTTGGAAGTCCCCCTTGCAAGGCTTGTCTTGTTCTCCTTTGGGGACACGTGAGGTAGCAGCAATATTAGGTTCACGCGTAGGCAATCCTCTCTAGCTCTCCCCTAAGGTGATATTGTAACTTCCATCAAGGATGCCCTACACGTCCTCATCTGCCCAGTCCCTGCAATAGCTTGCCCCTCCTTGACCACATAATACAGAGACCTGGTCTTTAACCCCAAGGATCGAAACCAGTGATTTTCAACTTTTTTCATCATAGCAAACATAAATTACTAAGATTCTGCGTCACAACAAAAAATATATTTTTGCCGATTCGACAAGAAAAAAAGGTATAATTTTGATTCATTTACATGGGACAGCTATTGTTGCATTGTCTGTTGGCTGTTGGTATTTTTAAGTTGACAATCTAAGGAAAAAGAGGTTGGTGACCCGGATTAAGTATTTAGGTATTGCATGTTTTAAAAATTCTTATGGCACACCAGTGTGCCTCTGCACAATGGTTGAAAATTAGTGATCTAAATGAGTGCTGCCAAGCTCCTTGCTAAGGGTGGCACATCAAGACCAAATTTTATGGACACTTGTTGAGGAGGGGCAGTTGTTCAGACAATTGAGATCAAAAAGCTGGAGTTTTTCCCAAGCAAGAAGCACCCTCTAAGCAAAGTGAAGGAAATTAAGATGGTCCATTATCAGTAACTGGATTTAAAACATTCCTTTCAGCTTCACAACTATCGATAATAAAAAACGTACACTTTGATCAAATGTACTAGAGCAAGAGTCTTGTTCTGTAAGCAGCATTTATATTTAGGCTTTGTATCTTTCAAGTCAGCTGCTGAAGAGTGCATAAGCAGCTGTAGATAACTTAAAAATGCTTGTGTTCTAATAAAACTTTATTTCCATAAACAAGCAGGCTGGATTTGATCTATGGGTCATAGTTTGTCAAGCCCTGAGCAAGAGGAAAGATTCTCTATAGAAAATATAAAATAGCCATGTAAAAAGGTGATTGTACGATATGTGGCAAAAATAGGTAGGAAAAAAGCATGAAGGAGTTGTAGCAATTAATAATAGTAATAAGTTATAATAAGTAATAAGCATTTTTTTGATTTTGTGATGTTTGTGATATTTATTTGTTGTGATCTTTTTTATTCTAAATAAACATCATTTTTATATTTAATTTTGGATTCTTTCTTCTAAAAATAGGGCTCCTCCAAACTGTGTAAGCTCCAAGCCAGAAAACCTGGATTAGCCTTACTGTGGGATGGGAAAATAATACATCAGTTACAGCAACAGAATTTTGTATCTAAATAAAGAAAATGAACTATCTAAACCAAAATATTCCTTTTGCCAAGACAAAATTAACACAGTAACTTTTTTGCTTACAATGATCTTACCCACTTAAGAAAACTGTGGCTGACTCTGTGTGTGTGTGTGTGTGTGTGTGTGTGTGTGTGTGTGTGTGTGTGTGTGTGTGTGTGTGTGTGTGTAGGGGGGTCTTTTAGTCAATATTCTATCCAATGTAAGAATTCTTCATATAATATTTTTTAAAATATATTTTCATGTAACATTCTTAATAAATGATCATATACCATTTGCTTGAATGTTTGCTGTAATGAGGAGCTCACAACCTGAGAGAAAAAAGAAACTATCTTGTTGAGCAGTTCAGTTAGAAAATTCTTAATAGTGAACTTAAACCTGTTTTCCTGGCAATTCGCACTTATAGCTATTTTATTCTTTAATCATTCATTTAAATAACCTGAGCATTTGCTGTGTAACAGTGCTCAGTACTATAGCTACAATAATACAAAACTAAAGATTTATACTATTCCACTAATTACAACATACTTCTGTGCAGTGGCAATATTTCCACTTCCATACAGATGTATTTCCCCAACAACCCTCTTTCAGCTGACATTTATTTTTGTCATTCCTCATCTGACTTGACTTATGAATACCTTATCAGTCTGGTTATCCTTGGCAATTGAAGTAGATAATATTTTACATGTGCTCTGATCAGTGCAGAATAAGTGCAAAATGATGGGAGACACAATTTGTTCCTAGTAACAAAAACACAAATGCAGCCTCATTCTCATGTCTCATTAAATTCTGAAGATACATGGCGACAGTCTTTCTCTAACTCATTATCCTCTCTCAGATCCTGATCTTCAATTTCAATACCATGCTCCATCTCTCAGCCTCCTTTCAAACCTCAATTTTTATCTATGGGACTCCTTAGCTGACCCCCCTCCCCCCCAAAAAAGTATTAACATTTAACTTATTGTTATATCCCACTAATTATGAGGATGAGCAACAAGAGCTTGCCTAACAAGACACTGGTCAGTTTCAGTAATCAAAATCAGAGGAAGCAGCAGCTCCTCTTTTCACTAAATCTTACCAAGAAAATTCTCTTCAAAAAAGTCAGTAGACTGATCAGGTAACTAGGTCCTCTCAAACTATACAAATGGTTGAGTTCAACTTTTTATTTTTAAAAGAACAGGAATTGCTAAAGAATAACATGAAATATACCATCTAAAGCAAAAAGTAATAAAAAAGCAAATTTGGAAACTATAGCTTATGTCTGTAATGAATGCCTATTATTTCTTTCACAAACTGTCCCTTTGAGTCTTTTGGACTCTTAAACATAATTAATCAAGATAAGCAAGTTAAAAATTCAATTGGCTTTGTCTTCCATACTTGTTATTATTCTATATGTAGGAAGTCATATAATCCAAGCTTTTAAAGACAGCCACAGGAATGTGTATGCACATATAAACATTTAATTTGCTTAACTTTCTTATGTACAATGAAGGTGGGAGAAGGACATGCAAACATAAGGCTAATCTGAGAGTAAGTTTAAATTTAATGTACAATCTAATGACATTAAGTAGAACATTTGAGACTTTCCTACACATTATGCATAAGAATTAGGCAAAAACAAAGGAGGGGGTTGGCAAGAACCATTCTGAAATAGTTTTTAAGGGATTAGCCAAAGAACAGATATGTATAATCCATGGACACAGACAACAGTGTGGTGATGGCCAGAGGGAAGAGGGAGTAGAGGCTGAGAAAATGGAGGTACATTGGGGGTGGGGGGAGGAATAGGGACATCTGCAATAGTGTCAATAACAAAAATAAAGAAAAAATTAGCAAGTAAATAGGGTTAAAAAGGTAAATTAAATGGGAGATGTGTGGAACTATAAATAAAGATGATACTATATGTGTATAGAAATATCCTGTTAATAGAAGAGAGGGACTATGTCATAAATGAAAGCATTTTTTTAAAAAGAATGATTTCAGAAGATGGAGGCGTAGACAGACACGTTGCGTCTCCCTCCACAACTAAGAAGGAATACAACTACTTCAAAACTAGAAACAACCAGAAGTTCCAGAAAATCAAATGGCATGGAAGTCCAGCAAACAAAGATATAAAGAAGAAATACTCATCCAGACAGGTAGGAGGGGCGGAGAGGACGTGGTGTGGTGGCGGCAGCAACGGTGGGAGCAGCAGCGAGGTGGCAGGCCAGCGGAAAGCGCACTTACACATTTTTAAGAAGTCAGGAGGGCCACCTAGGGAGCGCATTCCCAGCTCCTCACCGGATCTTGCGGCCCAAGGTCCCAGCACCAGGGAAAATCAGGCCTCATTGCTGCTGACTATGCAGACCAGTGGGGGTTGGGGTGGAGGCAGCGACTATCGGTCTCAGCAGAGTCCGCTTGTTTAAAGGGCCCCTATGGTCATAGAACATCCGCAGACCCATCCACTCAGGGAACGACGACCAGGGCAGCAGCTAGAGGGGCACCAGTCTGGTGTGGAAGTGGGAAAGGTGCCTGGAAAAGGGGCGAGTGCTGGGCAGGCAGCATTGGTCCCTCTTGGACCCCTCCCCCACATACAGCGCCACAACGTGGTGAAATAGGTCACCCTGTACTGACGAATCCCTAAGGCTCTGCCCCTTACAATATTAACAGGGGCGACAGCTCTACCTGGGACACAGAAGCAAACAAACACAGGAGCCTGTCAGAATGAGGAGACAGAGAAGTATGGCCCAAAGGGGGGAAAAGATCAAGGTTCCAGTAGGAGAACTAAGCAATGAGGAGATAGACAACCTAAGAGACACAGAATTCAAAACATTGGCGATAAAGATGCTCACAGGCTTGACAAATATGCTTGAGTATGGAAAACGCTTAAGAAAAGAAGTGAAGGCTATGCTAAGAGAAACAAAGGAAAATCCACACAAAACCAATGGTGAAGGGAAGGAAACTGGGGTTCAAATCAATGATATGGAACATAAGGAAGAAAAAAGTCAACTAGTGCGGAATGAGGAAGGAAGAATTGAAAAAAATGAGGAAAACTTCCCAAATTTTGCAAAGGAGATGGACATACAGGTCCGGGAAGCACAGAGGGTCCCAAGTGAGCTGGACCCAGAGGGGACCACACCAGGACACATCATGACTGAGATGCCAAAGGTGAAAGAATAAAGAGAGAGTCCTGGAGGCAGCAAGAGAGAGGCAGAGAGTTGCCTACAGGGGGGTGCCTATAGGACTATCAGTTGATTTCTCAGAGGACACTTTGCAGGCAGGAAGGGACTGGCAAGCAGTATTCAATGTGATGAAAAGCAACCTACAACCAAGACTACTCTATTCAGCAAAGCTATCATTTGGAATGGAAGGGCAGATGAAGTGCTTCCCAGACAAGATGAAGCTAAAGGAGTTCATCATCACCAAGCCATTATTATATGAAATGTCAAAGGGACTTAAGAAAAAGAAGATCGGACTTCCGGCCAAGATGGAGGCTTAGACGGACACGCTAGGTCTCCCTCTACAACTATATAGGAATACAACTACTTCAAAACAAAGGATAACTAGAAATTCCAGAAAATAAAACTACACGGAAGCCCAACATATGAAGTTATAAACCAGCGGTGCCATTTGGGCAGGTAAGAGTTAAAGAAGGCAAAGCTGTTTGCGGAGCAGCGGGGCGGCGAAAAATCCCGGAGGCAATCAAGCCCCTGGCGGTGCGCGACCCCGGCGAGGAGTCCCAGCTACGCAAGCCCCTGGCGTGCGCGACTCCGGGCGCTGGGGAGAGCAGCCGCAGCATCGCCTTGAACAGTGAGGCCCAGGGGGGCGGGAGGACGGATCCCAATCTCCTAGCTGAATAACTGTGTGAATCCATCTTGGACCCCCGCCCCCACAGAAAGCACCACAGGGCTGCGAAATAGGTCGCAGACAGACACTGGTCGCTAATTTGTGACGCGTACACAGGCACCGCCCCGGACAGCCAGCCCAGGAAAACAAAACGCATCTGTCAAAATGTGGCAGACAAATATAGAGATCCCGGTGGCACAACTCACCAGACAGCAGATAGAGAACCTGACAGATGAACAGATAAGAAACCTGTCAGAGGCTCAGTTCTGGGCCATTGTTATCAGGTGGCTTACAGAATTCACAAAAGAGCAGGAAAAAGATATGAAAGAAGCGAAAAACTTTCATAACGAAAGGAACAAAACCACATACGAGACAGATGGTGAGGAATCCAGAGTTCATTTCAACAAACTGGAATATGGAGAAGGAACAAGCAGTCAACCAATGCAGCGAGAGGAAATAGGAAGCAACAATGAGAGGATCAGAAACCTCTGGGACAGCTATAAAAGGCCCAACATAAGAATCATTGGTTTGCCAGAGAATGAGGAAGATGAACTAGAACTTGAAAAATTGAGTGAAAATATAATAAAGGAGAACTTCCCAGACTTGGGGAAGGGAATAGACATGCAGGTCCAGGAAGCAAGGAGAGTTCCCAAGAGACTGGACCCAGGGAGAACCACTCCAAGACACATTATAATCAAAATGTCAAAAATTAAGGATAAAGAGAGAATCTTAAAAGCAGCAAGAGAGAAGAAAAGAATTATGTACAAAGGGGTCCCAATTAGACTATCAGCTGACTTCTCAAGGGAAACATTACAGGCAAGAAGGGACTGGCAAGAAATATTCAAAGTAATGAAAATCCAAAACCTACAACCACGAATACTCTATCCAGCGAAATTGTCATTCAGAATAGAAGGACAGAGAAAGTGTTTCCAGGACAAAATAAAACTGAAAGAGTTCATTAGATCCAAACCACTGTTATATGAGATGTTAAAGGGACTGGTTTAAAAAACAGAAGCTAGGGAGATGAAACAAAGGCAAACGAAACAGGCAACGAGAGTGGAAAAGGAACTGTGGGTAAGGGAAGCATAGTGGGGGGAGGTCAACAGGGAGGGGGAGTGGGGAGAGGGAGGGAGATGATATAGGAATTGGGGATCATGGTAGGAGGGAATGGAATAGACGGAGAGAGATTGGGAGGAATTGTATGCACAACTAATGGACATAATCTAAAAGGGGGGGACAACTGGAGGGAGGGGGGCCACCGGGTGGAGGGGAGCAGAGGGAAGGGAAATTGGCACAAATGTAATATTTTAATCAATAAAACACATTAAATCTGAAAAAAAAAAAAAAAGAAAAAAAGAAAAAGAAGATCAAAATTATGAACACTAAAACGACAACAACTGAATCTAAAAAATTAAAACAAAATCCAACTAAGCAAACCAGAATAAGAACAGAATCATAGGTATGGGGATTATCTGGAGGGTTATCAGCTGGGAGGGTTGAGGGGGAGAAATGGGAAAATGGTGCAGGAACTAAGAAGCATAATGGTTGGTACAAAATAGACAGGGGAAAGTTAAGAATAATATAGGAAAGGGTGAAGCCAAAGAATTTATATGCACAACCCATGAACATGAACTAAGAGGAGTGGGATTGCTGGAAAGGGGTGTACTGGGCAGAGGGGAGCAAAGGGGAAAAACATTGGTATTGTAACAACGTAAAAAATAAAAAGAATGATTTTGGTTACATGTCTGGAAACATGAATAAATGTGACCGTAATTTAAAAAGAAAAGACTTTTTTCACAGTTGCAGGTTTACAATTGTAGTGTAAAACATCAATAATTATCTAGTCAATAATGTGAAAAATAAATTACTTATTCAATAAATCAGGTTTCACATATTTCCTCAGAAACCTCAATGTCTCCAGTTTCAGAAGGCAATTTTTATTCAAAATGCAGGAACATTTCTAACTCTGGTTATTATTACTAAAATTGAATAAACACTCATAACTAGATGTTTGATAGCAAGCCCCACAAAGGAGTAGTAGGAAGCTATTTTAAAATACAAAGTAGATCGTGTTATATTTTACCATCAATAAATCTGGTATTGGAGTTTTAACTAAAAAAGCACATCAGTACAATAGTAAATATTTTTTACAATAGCATCTAAAGCAGGTTTAGGTCAGTGAGAGACCAAATAATCCTGTACTACATCTTAACAGGATTTTAACTAGCTTTTATACGTATAATAAAACTACATAGCAGGCTCTGCCTGTCTCCTACCCACAGAACTTCTAATGTTAGAAACCTGCTGCCTCTCTCCAGGAAAAAGTTTCTGTTCCAAAGTTTAGTCAATTAAGATTCTCTCCCGGGAATTTAGATTTCCAAACTTATTCACAGGACTGGGTGGTTTGGGGAAGCAATAACTGGAGTTAAGTTCCAATGACTCCTGCTGTTGTTCTCAGTCTTTCCCAGTCTCCTGTTGTTCCTAAAGCATTACTGTCCATTCAGTTTTAGATTCCATGAGATCATTTGTTAGTCAATAAATTATTGTTTTGCCCAAGTCAGCCAGAACTAGTTTCTGTTATTTGTACCCCCCACCCCAAAAAAAGAGGGAGATAAAAGAACCTCAACAATACACTTCTTAAAGTAAATACAGCGGTGGGCGAAGGTAGGTTTACAGTTATAATACAAATTAATAATACAAGAATAAACTGTTTTGCATAGTCACAACTGTAAACCTACTATGACTCATCCCTTTATTGATATTATATTTACATTATGTATATTCTAATACCTGTGAGAGCTCAATGAAAATCAATAAGAACATGTTTTTTTTCACTATATGCTATTATATGCAACTGTAAAATTGAGACCTGAAATTTACACCTTCCTTTGCCCTGAAGTATTATAACAGCATGAGAGAGCATTCTGTCTCTACTTTATTCTCCATAAATTCTTCTTGCCAATTATCTTTTAATATACAGATTCATGCTTTAAAACATAATAATGTAAACAAGAATATAAACAGAGCCACTTTAAAATGGAGCTGGAGCTGCTATTCCAACAGAACTGCCTTGTATATATTATGCCTCAAATCTTTGGAATGTTAAAACAGGGTGAAATAACTTCTGGAATGGGCCTAAAGCAACATTGTGTACCAAAGAACTACTTGTGAAGATAACAAAAAAGCAGTTACATTACTGGACTGAATATTAAAAACGCTGTTTAGAATTAACACTACTATGTTATTTACACCAATAGAAATTCCTTCCTTCTACTAATTTAACTGTTCTCCTTCCCTTTCTCATAAATACCTATTGCCTTTATTTCCTAATCAAAACATGATTTGGGCTTCTGCCTGAATCAGTGCTTTCCTGAATAACTGTTTTTACTGATCTCAAATAAATGCTTGTTGCCTCTCATTTTAAAATGCCTTTATATTTTTAGGTTAACAATAGGTTCCTATTTGATAAGGATAAGGTCCAAACTCTTTGGCAAGGGTTCAAGCTCTTTTTTAACCTCAGGCAATTACCTTTCACCATCATCTCCTGTATTAACGCAGTATGTGTTACAGATAGCAGCCAAATAATCTGCAGATGCCCAAACATACCATACTTCTCATCTTAGCTTCATCATACCAGGATATGAATCATCCCTTTGTCCTGCATCTCCATGCTGTACACACTAACTAACTGCCCATTAGTTACTAAGTAGCCATCTTGGTTATCAGATCAACTGTCACAGTATCACAGTGCTTGGATTTCAAGTAATACTTATTTTACTTAATAATGGCCCCAAGCACAAGAGTAGTGATGTTGTCCATCCCTGGGGAACTGGTAAATCCATATGTACCCATTGAAAATGGTATACTTACTGACATAAAATGATGTTAATAAAAAAGTAATGTCTGTGCTTGTAGAGGTATGTTTACTCAGAGTAAGCACATGTATACATTTATTAGTCAATAATGCACACAAAACAATCCCAGAAGGATACAGGCGAAAATGTTAATTAATTATTGTGGGTGATGGGATTAATAGATGATTTCTACTTTTGTCATATCACTTTGCAAACTGCCTAACTTTCACTGTACAACAGAAATACAATATGAATTACATAAGCAAATTCTAATTTTCTAGTAGCCAACAATGTAAATTAAAAGTAGATGTATTTGGTGTTTATGGCTTATGGATAAGTGAAATGAGTAATAACAATATTATAAGGAGATGGAACAGGAATTCTCAGTTATAAGGTACTCCTACTACCCATGAAGTAATATACAGTGTTATTTAAAATTTATTGTAGATTGATTGTATATGTACACTGCAAACCAGAGGGCAAAATTTTTTTAAAGAGTATAATTGACATCTTAGGAAGGGAGAGAAAATGGAATCATATAAAATGCTCAATTAAAACCAAACAAAGCAGAAAGAGTAGAAGAAAAACAAAACAAAACAAAGAATAAGGCAATGAATAGAAAACAGTTAACAAATATAGTCAATATTAATACAATTATAGCAATAATCACTTTAAATGCAAATGGTCTAAAAACACACTTAAGAGGTTGGCAGAGTGGATTAAAAGAAATACCCAACATATGTATTCTACAAAGAAACCCATATTAATTACAGACATATAAATTAAAAGTAAAGGGATAAAGAAAATTATACTATGTTAACACTAATTAGAAAAAAAGCTGGAATAGCTATATTTATTTTGGGAAAAACATGCTTCAGGGCAAGGAAAATTATCTGGGATAAACAGGGGCATTACATAATGATAAGGGGGTCAACTATCCGAGAACATATAATAATCCTTCATGTGTATGTATTTAACAACAGAATCAAAATATAATACATGAGGGAAAAGGTGAAAGAATTACAAGAAGAAACAGATGAATTCATTATTTTAGCAGGAGATTTCAATACTCCTCTCTTAGCAATTGACAGATCCAGCAGGCAGAAAATCAGTAAGGGCTGAGCTGAACTCAACACCATCCATCCATCAATCACCTGGATGCAGTTCACCTTTATAGACTACTTCATCCAACAACAGCAGAACACACATTGTCCTCAAGTTTACGTGGAATAATCACCAAGAGAGACCACATTCTGGGCCATAAAACACAACAAACTTAAAAGAATAGAAATCATGTACAGTATGGTGTCAGAAAATAGTGTAGAAATCAGGTTTTATTTAAGCTGAAAAATTTCAAAATATATGGAGATTAAACATACTTCTAAGTAATACATGGGTCAAAGAAGTCTTAAGAGAAATTTTAAAATATTCTGACCTATATGAAAATGAAAATATAACTTACCAAAAGTTGTGCGATGCAGCAAAAGCAGTGCTTAGAGGGAAATTTATAGCACTGAATGCATATTAATAAAAACAGCAACAACAAAAAAGGTCTAACATCAATAACCTAAGGACCTACTTTAGGAAACTAGAAAAAGAATAAATTAAATCCAAAATAAGCAGAAAAAATATTACAGCAGAAATCACTGCCATTGAAAGAAGGAAATCAATAGAAAAATAAAAAGATCAATAAAACTGATAAATTTCTAGGACAGCATAAGGTAACCAAGAAAAAAAGAGGGAAGACACAAATAACAAAAAATCAAAAGAGGACCATCACTACTTTAAACATAAACATTAAAAGGACAACAAAGAAATATTATGAACAACTCTATGCCCACAAATTTTACAATTTAGATGTTATGAACCAATTCTTTGAAGGACACAGTCTACCAAAATTCCTACAATTCCTATTTAGCAGAGAAATTCAATCTATAATGAGTATCCTTCTAAAACAGAAAACACTAGGCCCAGATGGTTTCACTGATAAATTTCACTAAACATTTAAGGAAGAAATGATATAAATCATCTACAATCTCCTCCAGAAGATAGCACACTCCATATCTATTCTGAGTTACCCTAATACCAAAACCAGACAAAGATAAAACAGCAACAAAAAAAATACTGACAAATATATCTCATGAACAGGGACATAAAATCCTCAACAAAGTATTAGCAAGTGGAAGTCAACAATGTATGAAAAGAATTATGTTCTTTGATCAAGTGGGATTTATCCCAGGTATACAACATTTGGTTCAACATTTAAAATCAACTAACATAATCCTTCCCATCAAGAAGTTGTAGAAGAAAAGCCATATAATTATATGAAGAGATGCAGAAAATCATTTGACATTATCCAGTACCCATGACAAAAACTCCCAGAAAACTAAGAATAGAAGTGAACTTCAACTTAATAAAGAACATCTATGAAAACCTACAACATCATACTTATAGTGACAACTAGATACTTTTTGCCTCAATATCAGGAACGAAGCAAGGAACAAAGACCCCTTTAATCACTCCTATTCAATTCTGTACTGGAAGTCTTAGCTAATGCAAGGAGAAAAGGAAATAGAAATACACAGAGGAAAGGAAGAAATCAAACTGTCTTTGTTTGCATATGACATGATTATCTATATAGAAAATCCCAAGGAATTAAAACAACAAAACTTCCTGCAACAAATAAGTAAGTAAAGCGAAGTTGTAGGATACATGGTTAATATATAAAAGTCAATTGCTTTCCTATATACAGCAATGAACAACTGGGATTTGAAATTAAAAAACAAATACCATTTACATTAGCACAAAAAAAGAAAAATATTTACGTATAAACCTAACAAAATATATACAAGATCTATATAATTACAAAATTCTAATGAAAAAAATTGAAGAAAATGTAAATAAAGAAAGGCATTCCATATTCATGGACAGGAAAACTAAATTATTGTTAAAATGTCAGTTTTTCCCATCTAGATCTATAAATTCAAGAGAATTCCACAGTTATTTTGTGGATGTCAACAAACTAATTCTAAAGTTTACATGGAAAGGCAAAGACCCAGACTAGTCCACACAACAGAGAAGAAAAAGAGCAATATCAGAGGACTGACACTATCTTACTTGAAGACTTACAATCTAGCTACAATAATCAAGGCAGTATAAAACTGGCAAGAAGAGACAAATGATCAGTGGAAGAGAACAGAGAGCCCAGAAGTAAACCAACATATTCAACAGGTCTTTAACAAAGGAGCAATGACAATACAAAGGAGAAAGGATAATCTTTTTGAAAAATGGTGAAAAACTACATATCTACATGCAAAAAAATCCGGACACTGGTATTACACCTTTCAAAAAATTAACTCAAAACTGATCATAGATCTAAGTGCCAAATGCAAAGCTATAAAACTTCAAGAAGGTAACATAAGAAAATGTAGGTGACCCTGAGTTTCATGACTTTTTAGAAACACCACCAAAAACAGCATGATCCATTAAAAAAATGGTAACTTGGACTTCATTAAAATTAAAAAACTGCTCTACAAAAGACATTGATAAAAGAATGAAAAGCCACATACAGGGAGACTATACATGATAAAACATATATCTAAGAGTATGTGTATTCCAAATAGACAAAAAATTCTTAAAACTCAACAATAAGAAACAAGCAACCCAACTAAAAACTGGGCAAAGTATCTGAACAAACACCTCATCAACGAAGATATACAGATGGCAAATAAATGGAAGAAAAGATGCTCAACATCATACGGCATTAGAAACTGCAAATTAAAACAATGAGATATGATTATAAACCTATTAAAATGATTAAAATCCAAAACACTGGTAACACCAAACACTGGTGAAAACGTGCAACAAGAACTCTCATGTTGCTGGTGGGAATGCAAAATCCAACAGCTGCTATGGAAGACAGTTTGGTAGTTTTTTACAAAAGTAAGCAAAGGCTTCCCATATGATGCAGCAATCATGCTCCTAGGCATTTACCAAAATGAGCTTAAAACTTATATCCACACAAAACCCAGCACATGAATGTTTATAGCAGCTTTATTCATAACTGTCAAAAACTGGAAGTAATCAAGATTTCCTTCAACGGATGAATGGATAAACAAATTGGTACATCCATACATTGAAATACTACTATTCAGAGATAAAAAGAAGCAAGCTATCAAGTCACAAAATGGCACTGAGGATCCTTAAATGCATATAGCTTAGTAAAAGAAGTCAGTTCATAAAGACAACATCACTGCATATAGATTCCAACTATATGACACACTCTGAAAAAGGCAATACACACACAAAACAAAAAACGGTGGATCCCAGTGTTATGCCAGGAGATGGGAGCATAAGGCATTTTCAGGGCAGTGAAATATTCTGTATGACACTATGATGATGTATACATTAAATTTATTTGTGAAAATCAACACCTGTAGATCTGTACTAGGAGTTAAATTTAAAGAGTAAGCTACGAAGTTTAATAATAATGTATCAATACTGGTTCATCGATTTAAACAAAGTATCAAACTAATGCAAGATCTTAATAATAGGAGAAACTGGGGTGAGGGGAGAGAGACAGAGTATATCTGAACCCTCTGTCTCTTTCTGCACAATTTTTCTGTATACCTAAAGCTGCTGTATAAAATAAAGTCTATTAATAGGAAGGAAAGAAGGAAGGAAGGAAGGAAGGAAGGAAGGAAGGAAGAAAGGAAGGAAAGAAGGAAGGAAGGAAGGAAGGAAGGAAGGAAGGAAGGAAGGAAGGAAAGAAGGAAGGAAGGAAGGAAGGAAGGAAAGAAGGAAGGAAAGATGGAAGGAAAGAAGGAATCCAAGCTAGCCACCTACATTAAGAAAGCAATCCTTCAAACACAAATTGGGTCTTACAACAAAGAGTAATCAGAGAATTTTAAAAAACAGTAGCAAATAAGAGTGGTACTACTACATGAATACACATTGAAATTTGTTTTCAATGAGGAGTTAAAAAAATTAATTAGTATATCCAGATATATTTATTAGTTATTATTGCAAAAAAGGAGAGTAGCAGGCTGCTCTTAAAATAGAGCAATTTGCAATTATAGAAGACGGATGAAAAAATAAAAATTAACATCCTGCCACTAAAAATTCAAACAGCTGGTTAATAGAGTCAAGATAAAATTCACAATTTCTGACATCCAATCAAACATTACCTAGCATGTAAAAATGCAGAAAAATATGACCTACAGTGAAGACACCATCAGTAGAAATTGACAACATTAAAGTTATCATACCAGCATTAAAAACATTAAGCTAAAGCAAAGATTGAACATGTTAATTAAGTAGAAACATGTAATATATATGTTTTTAAATCGAAATTAAACTTCTGGAGATGAAAACTACAACATTTAAATGAAAAACTACTGTCTTCATGGTACTTAGGGCAGATTAGACATTGTAGAACAAAAGATTAGTGACCTTCAAGACATGGCAATAGCTACTATCAAAAGACACACACACACACACACACACACACACACACACACACACACACACACACACACACACACGATGGAAGAAAAGAATGAGCTGTAACACAATGAGGTGTGGGACAACTTCAAACAGTGTGTGTAACTGAAGACCAGGAGGCAGTGGATGTTTGAAAAAATGTCTAAAATTTTTAAAACCTGATGTAACATTATGAACCCACAGATCCAAGAAGCTCAAGAAAACCCAACACAGAAACAGTAAGAAAACTACACCAGACCCTGGCTGGTGTGGCTCAGTGGATTGAGTGTTGGCCTGCAAACCAAGTGTCACTGTTTCAATTCCCAGTCAGGGCACATGACTAGGTTGCACGTCAGGTCCCCAGTTGGGGGCGCGAGTGAGAGGCAACCACACAGTGATGTTTCTCTCCTCTTTCTCCTTTCCCCCTCTCTAAAAATAAATAAACAAACAAATAAATTATTTTAAAAAGAAAAAAGAAAACTACACCAAAGCACATTACAGTAGTCCCTCTCTATATCGTGGTTCACTTATCACGGCCTCACTGAATCACGGGATTTAAAAAAATATTATATTTAATTATTTATCGCGGATTTTTCACTATATTGCAGGATTTTGCGGTACTGTATACATATGTTGTTAAAGTTACGTAGGTTTAAGAGTGTAGAATATGTTTAAGAACATAAGTAGTGTTTCTAAAAGTGCGGAAAAGGTTAATAAGGGAATTGGAAAGGTTAATAAGGGACTGGGAACGGTTTATAACTGTGTGGGAAGGGTTTATAAAGCCTTAAAATATATATAAATACTAAAATAAACATAAGGTTCCTACTTCACGGATTTTCACCTATTGCGGGGGCGTCTAGAACGTAATACCCGCAATAAGTGAGGGAATACTGTATAATCAATTCCTTAAAACCAGTAATTCTCTTAAAAGCAGAGAATAAAAAATATATTATGTACAGAAGATTAAAGAAAAAGATAACAAATTTCCTATCAGAAATACTGTAATGCAAACTAGAAGACAGTGGAGCACTATATTTAAACTACATTAAGAAAATACTATCAACCTAGAATTCTATATACAGAGAAAATATCTTCCAAGAATCAGGGGAAAATAATAGAGATTTATTACAGATACACAAAGCTGAAAGAATTTATCAGCAGCAAACCTGCACTATTACAGATTTTTTTAAAGAAAGAAAAAAAAAAAACTCTGACCAAAGAAAATTGATAGCAGAGAAGTCTGGATCTAAACAAAGAAATTACACCAAAAATGATAATCAAGTGGATAATTAAAAGATATTTTTTCTTTTAAAATCTCTTTAAAAGGTAATTGGATCTTTATAGCAAAAATGATGACAATGTATCATGAAGTTTGTAACATATGAAGAAAGTAAAATATATGGCAACAAAAGAGAATAATGGCATGAAGGAAAGAAATGGAATTGTTATTTTAAAGTTCTTATATTAAATGTGAAGTGATACGGTAGCTTTTGAAAGTAGACTGTAATAAGTTAAACATATATACGGTAAACCCTAAAGTATCTACAAAGCAGAAGAGTTACAAGTAAACAAAAAAGATTAAAAGGAAATAAAGATACTAAAGCAATTTAAAAGAAAGTCAGAAAAAGAGGGGAGAGGAAACAACGCATATGTGAGACGAAGAGAAAACAGCCAGATTGTAAATTTAAACCCAATCATATCAATAATAACATTAAGTGTAAGTGGTCTAACCATCCAAATTAAAGGGCAGGTACTGTCATATTGGGTTTAAAAAGCAAAACCTAACTATGTACTGCCTACAGAAAATATACTCTAGGTGAAAAATATATATATATGAAAAACATTATAGCACTAAGGAAAAAGCCTCAGTGGTTATACTGATATCAAAATGGATTTCAGAGCAAAGTATGTAAGGGACAAAAGGGATCATTTCACAATGGTTAATTTTTTTGAAAGGACATAACTATAATTGTTTATGCACCTAAAATATACAAAGCAAAAATATAGAACTGCAAGGAGAAAGACAAATTTATTACAGTGGAAGAATTCAGTAACCCTCTTCAATAACTGATAGAGCAAAATAGAAAATCTACTGACCAACTTGATATAATTAACATTTGCTGAACACTCCACCCAACAAGACTTAAATACATATTTTTAAGTATATGAGAAACGTATACTTAAAGTAATGGAATTAGGTTAGAAGTTGATAAGAGAAAGACATCTGGAAAATCCTTTAATATCTGGAAACTAAATTATATTAAAAAAAGTGGGTCAAAGAAATAAAAAGGAAAATCAGAAAGTAACTGAAAAATAAAAATAAGAATATAATACATACAATATGTGAGAGATGTCACTACAGCAGTATTTAGGAAGATATGGATAGCACCAAATATCTATATTAGAAATTGAAAAAAAAAAGGTCTCAAATCAATTACCTCAGTAGTTATTACCTTAAGAAAAAAAGAAACAGCAAAGCAAATTAAGCCTAACTTAAGAAGGAGGAAATAATAAAGATCAGGACAGAAATCAATAAGCTAGAAAACAAGAAAAACAATAGAAATTAATTAAACTAAAACAACTAAAAAAATTAAATTAATAAACCTCTAGCCAGACAATTCAGGAAAAAAAAAAATCATATGCCTGGGGTTTACTTAAAAAATTCAGAAAAGGAAAAAAGTAGGTAGGGTTATAAAGCAAATAAGATTAGCTATGTTGATAGCCACTAATACAGGGTAGTTAGGTATATGTAGGTTCATTATGCTACTTTACTTTGCATATGTTTAAAAGAAGTCTCCATAATAAAAATGTGTTTTCTAAAATAGTATGAGGTAGATCTAGATGTACGTACATCATATAACTTCCCAGAATATGACCCCTTTTAGGTATAATGCAGGCAGATCTATATATGCATATACATATATGTACATATTTATATTTGTGCACACACATACATATACATATAATATGCATATAAAAGGATAGAAAAAGAGTCACATCAAAAGATTAAGAAGAGCTTTCTATGGAGCTCAGTTGTATTGGGAAATGAGAGGGGTAAATGGGTATTTTAACTGTGTATAGTGCATTGTGTGTCTGTATGTGTGCATGTGTGTGTGTGCTTTAAATAATGAGTATAACTGGGTGTTACTTTTGTACTCAAAAACTTTTAATGGTCAGTACACATAAAAAAATTAGAAAATTAGAAGAGGGAAGATGGCGGAGGAGTGAGGAGAGGCTGCGGTTTCAGGCTCCGGAGACCCATCTGCAGTTTGGGCTAATTGCAGACAGAACATCTCAGTGAGCAAATGGACACTGGCAGGAGTCGAGCCAAGGCACTGCTGGATTAGAGAAAATCCATCTGGGAACAACCTGTTTAGTGAGGATAGCGGAGGAAAAGGGGACGAAACGGGATTCCTGACTGGGGCTGCCGCCCGAGCTGCGGCTGGAAGTACACAAAGGCTTTTTGGCGACCACAGGCTTCCCCAGAGAGGAGTCGGGAGGAGAGCGGATCTCTGCCCGTGGGCAGAGATGGGACTTGACCAAGTGGCATTGGCGCTGAAGGACAGGAGACAGCGTGCTGCCGGGCAAGTGAGAACATAACTCTCCTTTATATTTTTCCCTAGTGGACGGTGGAGAGGGGAGGAAAGTTTGGGGGTGGTAGGCCACTCTTGAGGAGCGCAGGCGCAGAGGCGCGCTCATCCACTCCCCAACCCTACCCTTGGGTCGCGGGGGGCGCGCATAGGGAAGTGCTCTTACTCACGGGCCCAGGTGTGCAGGGCCATGAGTCCGGGTGCCCCTCGGACACTCCCCAACGGACATAAGATCAGTGCCCCAACGGGCACAGGGAGGGCCCACTGAACACGCAGAGGACCGTGCGCAGATACCCCTAGACAGCTCCCGTGGACGCTGGGCCCGAGGCCGGAACTCAGACCACTAGCTCAGGCTCTGTTCGTGCCCGCCCAGACGGGTGAGGGAAGGCGGGAGGCTGCAGCGCAGGAACGGCAGACGGCAGCGAAGCTCACTTCCACTGAGCACAAGTGTCCGCGGCCCCGCCCTAAGAGGCGAGAGACCAACTCCTGGAGCTCGGCTCAGCGGGACTGAGGGCACGGGCGCACGGGCGCGCGAGCGCGAAAACACCTCAGCCTGGGGACAATAGGCGCCAATCTCGGGGCAAGTTCTCGGGCTGCCTGCTCGCGTGCAGGAACGTGCGCAGGGACACCTCGGAGCGAACGCGGAAACACCTCGGAGCGAACGCGGAAACACCTCGGAGCGAACATGGAAACACCTCGGCCCGGCAACAATAGGCGCCAACCGCGGGGCAAACTCTCGGGCCACCCCGCCCATGCCCAAGGACACCTCGACTGGCTCCAGTGGGCAGCAAGGGAGCGCGCCCTGCCGGCAACCACGGGCGCACACGATTGCTGCAAGAAACAAGAACCTCTGAACCGCCACACTAGACCAGATGCTGACGCAGAAAAAGAAGGCAACACACCAAGGCTAAAATGGAGTAAAACCATCCCTTTTTGTTTTTTGTTTTGTTTTTTCAATTTTTTTTCTCTTTCTTCTTTCTTTCTTTCTTCTTTCTTTTCTTTCTTTCTTTCTTTATTCTTTTCTTTCTTCTCTTTTCTTGGGGTTTTTTTTTGTTTTTTTATTCAATTCTTTTTCTTTCTTCTTTCTTTTCTTTATTCTTTTCTTTCTTCTCTTTTCTTGGGGTTTTTTTGTTTTTTTTTTTCAATTTTTTTTCTCTTTCATCTTTCTTCTTTCTTTTCTTTCTTTCTTTATTCTTTTCTTCTCTTTTCTTGGGATTGTTTTTGTTTATTTTTCAATTTTTTTTCTCTTTCTTTCTTCTTTCTTTTTTTCGTCTTTTCTTCTCTTTTCTTGGTTTTATTTTGGGGGGGGTTTCCTCCCCTTCCAAAAAGAAAGAGAAACTTTATCTCTAACGTGTTGCATATAACCTCTCCTTCTCATCCTTTCTCTTTAATAGTTGTTTATTTGTTTGTGTGTCTAGTTTAGCCCCCCTATCACTCTAAATAATAGAATATAATTACTATATAAACCCAATACAATACAATCCCACTTTCTTACTATATTATGCATTTTTTCATCCTTTTCTTCTATTTTTATTAACATACAATGTAAATATTACCTACTGGCTTGCACAGTCTCAACTATTATTAATCTATCACCCCTCTATCAAAAATTATGTTTCCTCACCCAAAACAACTCTTATCTATTCTTCTTACAGTATAAAAGCTCTAATCTCTTTACATTTGTATTAATACGGGCTCGTTGGCTGACGATAGCGGGATAGAGAGTGGGGGATACTTTTTGAGGGTGTGGGTCTCCTGCCTGGGCTGTGTGTTGATGTTTTTAACAGCATATCCACAAAAGAACTCAAGACAAAGTGGATAGAGTGACTCTCAACCAACTAGCCAGAAGGAAGATCCTATCAAAGAACATCTGAAATATAACCAAACGACATAAAGGGTAACTCAAGAACATCAGGCTCAGGATATCAAAGAGACTGCACCACTGAAACCCCCAGATCTCCCATAAAGAATCTCACACCACAAAGGAGGGAAGTCAAAGCAGACCACCCCCCCCCCAAAAAAACAAACAAATAAATAAATAAATAAAAACAAAAAGAATCCAACATGGTAAGATGCAAAAATAACCCCTCAATGAAGAGAAAAGAGGAATCCTCAGAAAGAGAAATAGATGAAATAGACATAGCCCAAATGTCAGACATGGAATTCAAAACAATGATGGTAAAGAAGCTAAATATACTCGACATCCTTAAAAACAACTATGACAACCTCCAAGGAAGTTACCAGCAGCTCCAAGAAAATTACAGGGAACTTGCAGAGAACTACACCAGCATAAAAAAGACATAGAAACTGTTGACAAGAACCAGGAAGAACTGAAGAATTCAATCTCTGAACTGGAAAACACAGTAGAATCAGTCAAAAGCAGACTAAACGAAGCAGAGGATCGGATTAGTGAGTTAGAAGATAATGTAGAGAAAAACTCCCAGACAATACAGCAAAATGAAAAAAGATTGAAAAAATATGAACAAGATGTAAGGGAATTACAGGATAGCATGAGAAGAAATATCAGGATCACCAGAAGTACAGAGGGAGAAGAAAAAGACCATGGAATTGAAAAACTGATAGGAGAAATAGTGACAGAAAATTTTCCGAACCTGACGAGAGAAAAAGTCATAAAAGTTCAGGAAGCACAGAGAGTTCCAATGAAGAGGAACCCCCAAAAACCCACTCCAAGGCACATCATAATTAAAAGGCAACATTTCAAGACCAAGAGAGAATGCTACAAGCGGCAAGAGAAAAACAGCAAATAACATACAAGGGAGCTCCGATAAGGCTATCAACTGATTTCTCAACAGAAACATTACAAGCCAGAAGGGAATGGTCAAAAATATTTCAAGCAATGAAAAACAAAGGCCTACAACCAAGAATACTCTACCCAGCAAGGCTCTCATTCAAAATAGAAGGTGAAATAAGGAGTTTCTCAGACAAAGGAAGACTGAAAGAATACATCTCCACCAAACCAGCATTGCAAGAGATGCTAAAGGGAGTGTTCTAAGAAAAAAGAACAAGAGAGGAGAGGAACAGAGATACAAAGGGCAATGAATAAATACACGTAAATAATAACCTTAAATGTAAATGGACTAAAAGCTCCAATTAAAAGACATAGGGTAACAGAATGGATAAGAAAACAGGACCCACATATTTGCTGTCTACAAGAAACACAGCTCAAAACAAAAGATTTACACAGACGGAAAGTAAAGGGATATAAAAAAATATTCCAAGCAAACGGACCGGAAAAAAAAGCCAGAGTAGCAGTCCTCATATCAGCCAAAACGGATTTCAAAGCAAGGGCAATAAAAAGAGACAAAGAAGGACATTTCATAATACTTAAGGGAACAATCCATCAAGAAGATATAACACTGATAAACATATAAGCACCCAACATAGGAGCACCCAAATACATAAAGAAAGCCAAAACGGATTTCAAAGCAAGGGCAATAAAAAGAGACAAAGAAGGACATTTCATAATACTTAAGGGAACAATCCATCAAGAAGATATAACACTGATAAACATATAAGCACCCAACATAGGAGCACCCAAATACATAAAGAAAATACTAGAAGACCACAAAAAAGATATCAACAACAACACACTCATAGTAGAGGACTTCAACACTCCATTATCAACAATAGACAGATCATCAAAGCAAAGAAACACCAAGGATATACAGGCATTGAACAACACGCTAAACCACATGGATCTAACTGATATATATAGAACTTTCCACCCCAAAGAAGCAAAATATACATTCTTTACAAATGCACATGGGACATTTTCAAAGATAGACCACATGATAAGACACAAAACAAGCCTCAACAAATTCAAGAAAATTGAAATCATACCAAGCATCTTTTCAGATCACAATGCCTTGAAACTAGAAATCAGCCTCAGAGAAAAAAATCAAAGACACCCAAACTCATGGAGATTGAATAACATGCTATTAAATAATGAATGGGTTAACAATGACATCAAAGAAGAAATCAAGAAATTTCTAGAAACGAATGATAATGAGCACACAACAGCCCAAAACCTGTGGGACACAGCAAAAGCAGTCCTCAGAGGGAAGTTCATAGCAATACAGGCATATCCGAAAAGGACAGAAGAATCTCAAATAAAAAACCTAACCATAAAGCTACAAGAACTAGAACAACAACAACAAACAAAGCCTAGGGCAAGAAGAAGGAACGAAATCATCAAGACCAGAGCAGAACTAAATGACATAGAGACTAAACAAACAATCCAAAGGATCAACAAAACTAGGAGCTGGTTCTTTGAAAAAATAAACAAAATCGATAAGCCTCTAGCCAGTCTAATCAAGAAAAAAAGAGAGAAGACCCAAATAAACAAAATCAGAAATTAAAGAGGAGAAATCACGACTGATACCACAGACATACAAATGATAGTTAGAAATTACTACAGACAACTGTATGGCAAGAAATTTGACAATCTAGAACAAATGGAAAAATTTCTATAAACATACAACCTTCCAAAACTGAATCAAGAAGAAGTAGAAAGTCTCAACAAACCAATAACAAAAAAGGAAATTGAAACAGTAATCCAAAATCTCCCTGCACACAAAAGCCCTGGACCGGATGGCTTCACAGGTGAATTCTACAAAACATTCAGGGAAGAACTAACTCCTATCCTCCTCAAACTGTTCCAAAAAATCCAAGAAGAGGGGAAAATCCCAAACTCTTTCTATGAAGCCAGTATTATCCTAATCCCCAAACCAGATCAAGACACAAGAAAGAAAACTACAGGCCAATATCACTGATGAACACAGATGCTAAAATCCTCAATAAAATATTGGCAAACAGGATCCAGCAATACATCAAAAAGATCATACATCATGATCAAGTGGGCTTCATTCCAGGGATGCAAGGATGGTTTAATATTCGCAAATCAATAAATATAATACATCACCTAAACAAAATGAAAGACAAAAATCACATGATCATATCAATAGATGCAGAAAAAGCATTTGATAAAGTACAACACCCATTTATGATGAAAACACTCAGCAAAATGGGAATAGAGGGAGCATACCTTAACATAAGTAAGGCTATATATATGAGAAGCCTGAGGCCAACATCATACTCAATGGACAAAAACTGAAAGCATTCCCCCTGAATTCAGGAACTAGACAAGGTTGTCCACTCTCTCCACTCCTTTTCAACATAGTGTTGGAAGTCCTAGCCACAGCAATCAGAAAAGAAAAAGAAATAAAAGGCATCCAAATTGGGAAAGAGGAAGTAAAACTTTCATTATATGCAGATGACATGATAGTATACCTAGAAAATCCTATAAACTCCACTAAAAGACTACACGATATAATAAGTGAATTTGGCAAAATCGCAGGGTACAAAATAAATATACAGAAATCTAAGGCATTTCTGTACACCAACAATAAAATAGCAGAGACAGAGACAAAAAAGAAAATACCATTTACTATAGCAACAAGAAAAATAAAGTACCTAGGAGTAAACTTAACCAAAGAGATAGAAGACCTGTACTCTGAAAATTATGCAACATTGAAGAAAGAAATTAAGGAAAATACAAATAAATGGAAGCAAATACCATGTTCTTCAATGGGAAGAATCAACATCATCAAAATGGCCATACCACCCAAAGCAATTTACACATTCAATGCAATCCCTATTAAAATACCAATGACATATTTCACAGGCCTAGAACAAATATTCCATAAATTCATATGGAACCAAAAAAGACCCCAAATAGCAAAAGCAATCTTGAGACAGAAGAACACAGCAGGAGGAATCACAACACCAGATATCGAACAATACTACAAAGCCACTGTAATCAAAAAGTCTGGTACTGGCATAAAAACAGACATATAGATCAGTGGAACAGAATAGGGAGTCCAGAAATAAACCCAGGCTTCTATGGTCAACTAATATTTGATAAAGGAGGAAGGAACATAAAATGGAGTGAGAAGAGCCCCTTTGGTGCTGGGAGAACTGGATAGGGACCTGCAAAAAAATGAAACTAGACCACCAACTTACACCACACACGAGAATAAACTCAAGATGGATCAAAGACTTAAATGTAAGCTGTGACACCATAAAAGTCCTAGAGGAAAACATAGGCAAAAAAATATCAGATATCTTACGTAACAATTTCTTCACGGATACATCTCCTAAAGCAAGAGAAATAAAAAATAAATAAATGGGATTACATCAAACTAAAGAGTTTCTGCTCAACAAAAGAAAACATCAGCAAGATGAAAAGAAAACCAACCATATGGGAAAACATATTTGCCAATGACATCAGAGACAGGGGACTGATTTCCAAAATATATAAAGAGCTGATACGACTCAACATCAAGAAAACAAACAACCCAATTAAAAAATGGGCAAAGGACCTGAACAAACACTTCTCCAAAGAGGACATACAGAAGGTCCATAGGCACATGAAAAAATGCTCAACATCATTAGCCATCAGGGAGATGCAAATAAAAACCAGAATGAGATACCATTTTACGCCAGTCAGAATGGCCATCATCAACAAATCAACAAACAACAAATGCTGGCGAGGATGTGGAGAAATGGGAACCCTACTGCACTGTTGGTGGGAATGCAGACTGGTGCAGCCACTATGGAAAACTGTATGGAATTACCTCAAAAAACTAAAAATGGAACTGCCTTTTGAACCAGAGATTCCACTGCTAGGATTATACCCAAAAAATCCTAAAACACTAATTCAAAAGAACTTATGCACTCCTATGTTCATAGCAGCCCTGTTTACAATAGCTAAGTGCTGGAAACAGCCTAAGTGCCCACCTGTAGATGAGTGTATCAAAAAACAGTGGTACATTTACACAATGGAATACTATGTAGCAGAAAGAAAGAAGGAACTCCTGCCATTTGCGACAACATGGATGGAACTAGAGAGAATTATGCTTAGTGAAATAAGCCAGGCAAAGAAAGAAAAATACCATATGATATCACCTAATACAGGAAACTAAAGAACAATACAAACAAAGGAACTAAATAGAACAAAGAGCAGAATAGCAGTCAATAGGGGGGAGGGGAGAGGGAGAGAAGGGGGATAAGTAAGGGAAGGGTTTAGTCAAAGAACCCGTATAAATGACTCATGGACATGGACAACGGGGAGGGATATGATTGTGGGAGAGGGGGTGGGTTGGGTGGGGGAGAGAAATTGGGGGAAAAGGGGACAACTGTAATTGAAAAACCAATAATAAAAAAAAATTTTTTTTAAATTAAAAAATTTAAAGATATAAAATAAAATAAAATAAATAAAATAAAATTCTTTTGTTCACTGCAAAAAAAAATTAGAAAATTACGCAATGATATAAGACAAATAGTAAACAAAAAATTGCTTTCCAAAAGGAAGTCTTAGTATGTTAATTTTTCCTAAATTCAATCTACAAATCCAATGCTATTCCAAGCTGAAGTAAGTATTTTTGGGTGACGGATAGGCGTGAAAAGGTCCTCAAAAAATACTAAGCACAGGCACATAAAAATAGAGAATATTGAAAAGGAGAGCAATGAAGGACTCAACACTAAGCAAACTGTATCATCATTATAAAGCTACACTAACTAAAAATTCTGTATACTGGCAAATAAATAAATAAGTAGAAGAGAATGAAGAAATGAATCTAAATACATCTGTTAATTTAGTAAATTACAAGGGTAGCATTTCAAATAAGTGGGAGAAATAAGTGTTATTGGAATAATTAGCCATTTGTAAAAATATAAAACTGGATTTCTACTATACTCATTTTCCAAAGTCACTTTCAGAGAGATTGAAGATAATATATTCAACTAAAAACCATGAAAGTACTAGGAAAATGTGAGTAGATATTTTTGCAATTCTGAGCTAGGCCAGTATTAAGTAAAAACCTAATATAAAAAGATTATTACAGTGAACTACACAAAAATTTAAAACCTATGATCAAAAACACCAAAATAGTTGTCAAAGATAAACAAACTACCAAAAATACTGTAATTTATAATGTAATTATTATCCCTAAAGAGTTCTTCAAGTCACTAAGAAAAACCAACCCAGCAGAATAATGGTCTAAAGAACAGGCAATTCACCTAAGAAATATAAATTACCAACAAAGACGGAAAGATAATTAACTACAAATCAAATAATAAGACTTTTCTGACCAGTGAAAACTTAAATCCTAGTGTTGATGAGAATATAGAAAGTTTGTTTAACAACTACTTAGGAAGACTATTCTGCCATGTCTATCAGTATTTTTAATGTGTATCCCCTCTTAATTTCATTTCTTAGAATTTATTCTAAGAAATACTTAGAAATATGTATTTGAGTGCTCATTATAGCACTGTTTCTAAAGGCTAAAACTTGGAAAGTAAACATACCCATTGTTATGAGTGGAATTGTGTCTCCCTAAAAGATATGTGGAAGTCATAATAATTCTTGTATTTGTAAATATGACTTTATTTGGAAAGAGGGTCTTTGCAGATGTAACCAAGTTAAGATGAGGTCATTAAGGATGACACTAATCCGATGGCTGGTGTCCTCTAAGAAAAGAAAACACAGAAATAGACAAGTAGGGAAAACAATGTGGACTATATAGGTAGAGATCAGAGTCCTGAATTGAGCCAAGGAACAAGAATTGTCAGCAAACACCAGAAGCTAGGAGAGGCAAAGGACAGATTCTGTCCCAGTGCCTTCAGAAGGAACCAACCCTATGACACCTTGATTATGATTATGGATTTCTGGCCTCCAGAAGTGTGAGAAAAAATGTGTTTTTAAGCCACCCACTCTGTGGTACTTTGTTATAACAGCCCTAGGAAACTGACCAATAGAGGTTAAGATGTTAGAAGAAATGCATAAAATACAAGACATAGTAATAAAAAGTATGCAAAAGATATAAAGGGATGTGGAAATACGAAAGATATATTAATATGTGAAAAAAATTAAATTACAGACTATGTATAATACCTTTTTTTTTTTTTGCTGGTAAATTAAAGAGCACATTTTTCCTTTTTCTTCAACTCCTCACTGAAACCTATCCTTCTCAAATGCTGGCCAAGTCAAATATGAGCTAGACTGCCTCCTTCTGTAATCCTGACCTGCGCTGACACTATCATAGATCTAATTCCACTCCCAAGGCCTCAATAACAACACTCTGCAAAAGATTCCAAAAGCTCTAGTCCTGCAGTTCTTACTATCTAACCATTTCCACTAAGAGGTTCTGTTGTCATCTGGAATTCACAAAGCCAACTAATTTTTTTCTTCACAATGTTTTCTAGAATATAGCTTTGAAATGGCAACTATGAACCTGGACTGACTGGTCGTATCTGCTTGTAGGCATATGCTGAGTATCCAAAGACCACACCTGGATGCAGTAGGAGAAAATGCTGTGAAGGTCAGATAGTACCTGCCTTAGCCCACAAAGACCAAGGAGTTAGTGTATCCCTCATAATCCTTTTTATGTTTTGGATGCTGCTATTAATTCAGGTTCCTTAGCCAGGCCAGGTCTGCTGAGATTGAGTAAGAAAGTGTTTAGTAAACTTTAAACCATTCCTGTTATGAATGATACTTCTCAACTTTCCTCATCTCTTGATCCTTCCTGTCTTGACAACTTTTTGTGTCAAAAATCCTTGTAAGTCCTTATTACTTAGGGACTAAAGCTCACCCTCTATGTCTGAAGTTCAAAAGTTTCCAAAATCTGGACTCAATTTACCCTTCCTTACTATTCACTATTTCTTCAAGCAAATATTCTCAATCCTAGCCAAGCCAGTCTAGTCTATTCAATACTTTCAAACACTCCATGCAAATTTTCTACTTCAAACTTGATTCCACATTTCCCTATACTTTAACTGAGCTGCTCCCTTGCTCATGACATAAATTCTATAGGCCATTCAGATCCTTATGTTCAAGCCCCACAATGATGTATCAAATTCGACAGTTATATACCTCTTTTCTCTCTGTTCAAGTTTTTATTATAGACTAGCTTGTAAAACATGTTTCTGTGGATGATTTGTGTGTTCCCCAGCTGTACAGTAAACTGAAGGGTTAGAAGGCCTTCCTTACCCCTTCTATGTGCTTCAAGATATTAGGAGGTTGTTATAAACTACTCATAAGTCCTCATACTTTCTCATGATGATGTTTCATTAATAAAAATAAAGAAAATCATTTGAATTTCTGACTAGTTTTATACATTACTTATACATCAATCAGCTTATTATGAAAATTTCTTAGGTATTTAGGTATCCTCTCATATTTTTATGTCAACAAATTATTCACCATACTGGAGAGAGTATTTCACTTAGAATTTTTATTACCTGAACCAGAGGTATAATAAATAAACAACTTTACCTCTATTTTAATTTCTCCACATTTACCTGTATAATTTGGCTCATAATATTTCTATCTCCTCATATCATTTTTTTTAAGATTCTCATCCAAGTATACATTTATTGATCTTTAGAGAGAGAAGAGGGAGAGACAGTAAGAGAGCAAAACATCGTTGTGAGAGAAACATCATTAGGTTGCCCGCTGTATGAGTCCAACAGGGAATCAAACCCGCAACCACTTGGTGTACAGGACAACACTCCAATCAACTGAGCCATCTTGTCAGGTCTCATATCATTTTTAACAGTATGTTATATTCCAGGATGTCTTTCTTATTTCCCTTTTGTTTCAATGTATCTGATATTTAATGAGTACCCATTTTACAGGTACTAATTTCTATAGTAAATATGTTTTTAAAAACCACTATGGCAGAGGAATCAAGGAGCCAAGGATATTGAAGAACAATTAAACTAACAGATAACCATAGTAATTGAAATATGAAATTATGAATCTTTCATTTGATTCTATTTTTGAAAAAGAGCTTTTCTAGATTTGCCTTTTCACCATTATACCCAATTATTTGTTTTTAAAAAAGATCAATTCCTCTATAGCACATTGACTCCAGAGTGAAACTGATATTTCCTAATTAATTTCATTCTCCTATATTGATAGTATAGTGGTATAATCCTCTACTACTTCCAAGAATACTGACATGAATACAATTAATAAAAGCAGGATATATTTCTCTTACACTGTATTTATGAATCTAGTTAATTAAGCCAAATTCTTCTAATTACTAAACAATACCTAACACTTAAAATATTAGACTGTTCAGTCCTACACCAATAAAATTTAATTTATTTATAGTTAACAATATATATTACTATGTACAAGAATGTATAAACTTGTTTTGCTTTCAGAACCTTTACAGTAAAGTGGAATTCTCCATTAATAATGCTGGGTTCTTATCTACTGGATCAAAGCTATAACTCCTAGACAGATTAATTCATACAAAGCTCCGCTCTATCTGGTCTTTTAAATTTCAATTCTGAATCAGTCTCTAAAATGACCAAGTCTGTTCATTTTAACTATTGAGTCTAACACAAACCAAAAACTTAAAACACACACACACACAAACTTTTTCACCTTAAATAATAAGCAAAATGTATCACCTAATTATCATATCACTAGTACGACTTCATGTAAGAAATATGGTTCTAGATGGAATTGGTCAACAGAAAATTCTTAAGAACAACTCCATTTAATTAAAAGGCATCATACTTCTAATAAGCCAAAAATTCCTTGTAATTACAATAATTAATAAATCAAAATTAGTTAGGAGTGACTATCCTATTACTAATGCCTTGTAATGATGTTCACCTGACTTTTCAAAGTAAAATGTTTATTAAATATTGATGCTTAGAAAAAGGTGAGTTAGAAATAGACATCTGCAATGAAATGATTTGAGATTATCTACCTTTCACTTAGATATACACTATCTTTGTCTCCACTGTACAAAACACACGTATGCCAAAATTAACAGAAGGCTACTCTTTCCCTGTTACAGAGTCCCTGGCATCTAGAATAGGTAGAATGATAGAACATTAAAGCTGGAGACACTGGTGTTATATTGTCCAAACCCTCATTTTCAGATCAGGAAAATGAGGTTCAGGAAGGTTTCGATACTCGTTCACGTTCACAATTAACTGGTGGCAGAGCACAGACTAAACCCCAGGGACTGTTAATTGTTATACCTGTATCCCTGTTTTCCAATTTGGTCAGCAGTCAGGGGTGCTAAAGCTGCCCAGGACTCCCCAGAATCTAGTTCCAGCTTCTGCTGTAACTGATTTACATACACTATAATTAACTGACTTTATTATTTTTTACTGATGTTTTTGAGAGGGACAGAGAGATTTATTTGTTGTTCCACTTATGTATGCAATCATTGGTTGATTTTCATACGTGCCCTGACCAGGGATCAACCCACAATCTTGGCACATTGGAACAATGCTCTAATCAACTGAGCTACCCCAAGAGGGTCTATAATTAACTGACTTTAAATAAAATTATTAGAATAGTTTACCTAAATAAAAACAAATACAATATAGAGTTCAAAATTTTACTTTAAAACCTTCCTGCCAGTAACAGGAATGGTACTATACTAATGACCTTTTATATGCTTTTCCAAATTCCAAAACACTTCATAAGAATCAGGTATTCTAAGTGCTTCACATGCATTATTGCATTATTTTCAAAACCCTCGACTAAGCCCATTTTACAAATCTAGACACTAAGGATCATACTAGTTAAGAAATTTTCCTATATTACAGAGTAGTGATTTTTAACCAATGTGCTACAAGAATTTTAAAAACACGGAATACCTGACTATTTAGTGAGGGGCACTGACCTCTTTTCCTTCAGATTGTCAAATTAAAAAATGACAACAGTCAACACAACAACAGCCGTCCGTGTGAATGAATCAAAATTATATCTAATTTTTCTGTCTGATGGGCAAAAAATACATTTTTGGGTGTGCCACAGAATTACAGTAATTAGTTTGTGTGTGCCATGAGATGAAAATGGTTGAAAATCACTGTTATAGAGCTAAGAACAAGAAACAGGATCTATAACCCAGATCTACTGGATTCTTCTAAATCTCCTGCCCTAATAATATAGTCTACCCTGTATGACACTTTTGTAGTCATCTTTTTCCTTTATACTAAGCAAGACTGCTTTCTCATGAATTTTTAACCTTTTTCCTTTCACATTACTTAAGGTGAAATACATTCCCAGCCCTGACTGCCTTAATTCAACACAATGATCCCTCTAGGCACCCTTCCCTTTAGAGCTATTTAAGGATTTAGAACAGAAACAAGTAATTGTTGGACAGTTACTGTTACCACCTATATCAGCAGCAGCATTAAACCAATTTGTTCTCCTAATAAATAAAGACTTAAGTCCAAATACCACCTGCAACAGAAATGGAACCACCCCATCAAGCAATGAGAAATCCTGAATGAGTTCCTAAGTAACAAACAAGTAAGCAATTAGAACTCAGTAAGTATTCAATGATCCGTAGCTAGCTAGATGATACAAAAATTGTATAGAAGACCACATAAACATAAGGTCTTACCTCCCAGAATTACAGGAAAGGTCAGAAAACAAATACCTAAAGAATACAAACCAGTTAAAACAAGTGCTGAGGATTAAAGGAAATGAAGAGTAAGGTCGGTTAATAAAAATGGCATCACTAAATCTTAAACAAACGAGGTAAGATGGCACAGAAAGGTAACCGTCAACATTACTAAGCCAGAGATGGTTGCAGAAGGCTAGTATAAGATTTTATTTTCCCCAATCCTTACCTAATTTCTTATTCAGGACTATATATTATTAAACTCTACTTGGCAAGATAGCACATGCTCTTTATAGAAAATAAGTTAAATTATACTACATGAAAGGTAACAAAACTACAAAACAAGACCTGATATATTTGTTTTTCAACCCTTCCTAATTGTTCTAATATTACCAGCTAATGAACTACTTACTTTATGGAAAAGTACAAAACACATATTGATACTGTACATATAACTTTGAATGAAACCTCAACTTTCACAAAAATCTATTTTTAAAAACTGTGACAAAACCATAGATTTACTGAAGATTCACCTCCTCCGTGAAACTAATCACCAATACAGTCTCAATTAACACCTAGGTGTATTTTCAACTAGTGAGAGAGTTCTGCATACTCCTTCTGCTGGTGGTTATACTTGCCTTTATATCAGCTCCCTTCCCTAACTCTTTATCTAAGGGGAAAGAAATCCTACTGGAGTCTTTTTAATTGTCCTTGAATTCCCACCAGCACTGCCTGAATTCAGGACCTCCTCACACTTCATAGACTACCGGAAACACCTATCTGACCTCCTTTGTCTGCACTCTCACAATCCTCAATTCACTTTCTATCGTGCCTCCACCTTTCTCCCCAAACTTCCTAAAAGCAAGATCTTTATCTTGTGGTTCCCCACTAACTACTGCAATACTTGAACTGTATCTCTTACATCTATGAAACCCACATTACTATCTTAAGGGGTCAGAGAAATGCTGTACTAAAAGAACTTGTTTTAACTTAATTTAACCTTAACTCACAAAATGTAGAACAAAGATTGAGGGAAACCTGTTAATATTTCCAATGTGCTTCAGGATTACCCTATCAAAAACCAGTGGACAGCAGCAGCAGTTCTCAAACTGTGATACATATTAGAGTCTCTATTAAGCCTGCTAAAAATAGAAATGACCAAGTTTCACATCACCACTGAATTTGACTATTACCTAGGAATTCGGCCTAGCCATATATATTTAATATAATCTCCAAATCATTCCAATGCATACCTAAATTTGAGAACCCAAGCAGAAACTCTCCCCACTCCATAACATACTACAATATTAGTAGGTCCTCTGACTTCCCAAACTGTTTCATACCTCTCATCAACCCAGGAGAGTATCTGCTAATCTTAAATATCGAGGTGTAGCCCATTCTAAAAAGCTTTTACTCATCCACTCTTTTGGTCCCCTAAATCTTCATAAAAATAATACTACCCATATATTTAGATAAAGTTGTTCTAATCCACACCCTCAACCCCATAAGACAGTATCCTTATTTCAGAGATGACAAAGCCAATTCTAGGACCAAGGAGCTTAAGAAACTTGTCCAAAAGTGACTATATGAGTTTGAACACCGCTCTGCTGACTACAATGCAAGACATTTTCCATTGCGATATGCAGTCTCTTACATAGCTCTCTGACGTATCGACTTACTCATCAGTTTACACATTAGTTTCCCATTTTTACACAGAAAGCTCCCTGAGGGCAGGCATCAACCCTGGTTTTGACCTCAACATTTAATTACTCATATATATTTGTTGAGTACAAGGACTGAAATGGCTGAGAGCTGGCACTATAACTACTCCTCTGAATGCACTTGCTTAACAAATTTGGTCTGACCTGTAAATCTTATTGCTGATTTTTTAAAATTAAACAATGTACTTCAATATTATCTTAAGGTACAAAAAAAAAAAAAAAAAAACCCTGCATAGTTAACAAAGGGAAAAAAATTGTTTCTAAATCTTATGTCCCTCTCTAATAACTGGAGACGTCAAATTTAAAGTTAGTCTTTGCAATTTCATACCAGAAGAGCGGGTAACTATACCAGTGTGGTTTTAAATGACAGAAATTCAAAAGGTAAAGCTGATTAATAATAGATGACATAAAGAAATTGAGCACTGAATACAGACAGCTTATTTGGCAATCCACTTGCACTAACCAGTAAGCAACACTATCTTCATCACAGTATTCTTCCACATCTGTCATTTATTGAAACCTGTAAACCTTACAGGTAAGCACAGAGCAATTAGTCAGTATACTTGTAATGTCCTTCCTGCATAAAGTAATGTGCCTGGTATGCAAAACAAAGTACATATAACTACTTCCTTTCTGACAGCAATACTTTAATTATTTTTCATTTGCAGATAATTTAACAATTAAAGTGCTGGAGATTTTCCTGAATTGAAAATATGCAAAAATTAGTGCTGCTTTAAGAATCTTACACTTTAATTATATTAGTTTTGGGTTAAAGAAAAATGATTATGCTTTTAACTCTACTTTTAGTTACAAATCAATAACAAGAAAAAAAACCCTTCTAAAACAGCATGATGTAGTGGAAAGTACAACGAACTAGGCATCAGGACTCCTAGTTTTCTAGTTCTGGTTACATTACTAAATTGCTGTGTGACTAAGGGCTCACTGGTTCAGTTTTCTCACTTGTTTAAAAAGCTGGGGGTAGGGGGCTTGATTATATTTAAAGTTGTTTCCAAAAATTTTTTATTTTAAGTCACCCCTGATTTCATTCTTCTAATCAGTAAACTCAACGTATGTTCTTTAAGGGCTAACTTCTGAAATGAAACACATCTGAATTGAATGTACTGATTTCAATCTCCAACTGAATGGCACAGGAAACAAAGGGTAGACTCTTACAAAGTTAACAATTAATCCGATAACTTTCCAGAAATTGTCCAATCCTAACTTCTTAAGCAGGTGTACCTGTTCTCACATATTTAACACTACTATGCAAAGTTGTAAAACTGCTCTGTTGACATTTCGGAGGCGTTTCTTGGGTTCCAGTGGCACATACTCTGCAGGTGCTAACAAGCAAAGAGGGGGAGAAAGGAAACCATACAGCGTTTCAGCAAACTCAACCACAGCTCAACCAGGCCACCGCAGTAAGATGCCGCTTGACAAGGCCTACACCACAGAGCAGAACCTCTCCACCCCCAGAAGTGCCAGCAGCCAATGTAATGAATGCTTCCGTCAACAACACACATTCCCCTTCCCACAGAAGAACTGCTTGCTTCCAACCAGCCATCTGGGGTCGGAACAGGCCGCACAACACCAACTTCATTCGCAGGCCCCCGAAGGCCACGAACTACTTACTCTAGGTTGCGATTCCCCTGTGCATGGTGGGGAAAGGAGCACCTCCTCCCACCAGTGCAAAAAATAAAGAAAGGAAAAGAAAAAGAAAGAAAAATATCAGTGGGAGGGAAAACAGAAACCAAGCCTCGGCGAGATTCCTGGAAAAATAAACCCTGTTTCTCTGCAGTGGGTAACAGTAGCATTTCCTACCCCCGTTCTGAAACGATGCACTCGACTTCATTCTCTCCCGAAATTCTAAAGGGGGATTAAAAACCACTTCATGGTCGGTCCACTTCATTCATATTTGGGCTTCATGTCCCCATCCACCCACTCCTGAAACGCTTGGCATTGTGAAGAAAGGTACCCCCAGATCAAGCAGTAAGAGATGAAGAGATAGCCAGTGCAGGAGCCAAGTTACTAAGACCCATCAGCTCTTGCAAGAAGAAATTCACGTCGGGCCTGAGAGTAAAGTTTGAAGCAGCAGCAAGGGTGCGGACCCGGCCAAGCAGGGATCCAGGACAGGCCTGCGGAGATGGACACTTCCCTGCTCCCGGGCTGCTCTGGGAGGGGGCGTCCAGCCGCTGCGGCCCGCACTGCCCGCACCTAGAGAGTGGGGCCAGGGCGCAGACACGGGGCTGGGGCCGGAGGATAGGCCTGGCCCGCAGCCGGACCCTCTCCGCACCGCTCCCACCTCCTTCCCTACTCCCACTTCCCGGCCCTCAAGCCCGGGCCCGAGAGGTAACGACAGCGGCGGTGACGCCGGTGTTGGCCACTGACCACACATTTCTTGCCGAGGAAGGTGAAGAGGGACTCGTTCTCCTGAGGGGTCAGCAGCAGGGAGCCCACGTTGGTGACCCTCCGCGGCGGCGGCTGCTGGCCGGAGCTCATGGTTTCGCCGGCGGGGCTGGGAGTCCAGGGTCGTCTCCTCCGGCGAGTGGGCGAGCGCTCGTTCCCCTTCTCGGTGACAGGGACAGGAGGAAGGGAGTCACAGGCTCAGCATCCCGCAACTCCTCCGGCGCCGCGGGGAGGAGGAAGGAGGAGCCTACGCCGGCCGCGCTAGGATAGGCTTCGGCCGGATGGCCGTAGTCCTTGCACTCCGGCGACTGCGCTAAACTCCCAACTCCTTCGCCAACCCCTCTTCGGCGGCTGCAGAGGCTGTGGCGGCAGCGGCGGCAGCGGCACAATCCAACATGGCAGCGGGGACGGACGAGACCACAGGACGCAGGACGCGGGGGAGCGCGCCGGAAACGCGCGGCTGCGGGCCCCGAGAGGAACTACCCCTGGCGCGGCAGGTCTCTCTCCGCCCCGGCCCGAGGCCCCGCCCCCTTCCGGCAGACGCGTGAGCTGCGAGGTGGGTTAGTGGGAAGCGGTCTCGGGTACTGGATCCTCCTCTGCTGTAGTCCTTCGGACGCTCGGGCCCAGCGGTACTGCCTAGAGAGAAGACGAGGCTCGTCAGTGCCGCTGAGTCGCTGGCCCATGTTTTACACTTCTGCACCTTTGCGGAGCGTCTGTGCGGACTCAGGCCCCTATTCCCCGGAATAGCTGTTATTTCTGGGGTGCGGATGCCGGACGTTCAGAGCTGAATGCAAAAAGGTCCGGAATCCGGAGATGGAACCCGGGGAGAAGTGATGGGCTACCCTGTGCTCTTTGCAGGTTTCGGTCAGAGAGCCGCAGGTGCCTGAGGTTTCTTAAAGTTCCTCCAGCCTTCAATACTGGGGGTGCAGGTACAAACGGGCCTCCCTCAGCATTGTGAAGGAGAGATCTTGCTGCTGGATGTTACAAAAAACAAACGCACTTAGAAAAGATTTCTACCGCGTTTTACGTAGGATAAATGTATTTGTACTATTTAAACTCAAGCTCTTTTGTTTTAAAAGACTTGAACACGCTTTTCCGCCTGTCTGGTGAATTGGAAAATACTCCTTTTTCTCTTCTCATCTTTTTTTTTTTCTTAAACCCCAAAGACCTTGTTTTCTTTTTATCCAGAATGATTGTGCCTATTTTGTAATGTCACACAGGAAAATAGCATCTGGTAAATCTCAAGACTAAAAAAAAACAATTGTATGTCTCAGTATATTAAAAGTTACCTAACATGAACCCCTTTGTTCAGTAAGTTAAATACTAAACAACTGTTGTAAAATGAAGTTTTGGAGTATGGAAATATAAATACTACCCACAGCAGTGAATTACAGACTAAGCATCTGACTTGCTTAAACAAGTAAGCATCCATTGCATAAATTTTAACCATCATGTTTGCTAATTATTCAATTTCAATTTTAAAAAGTTACCATGTATTAAACTTAATATCCATCCTACACCAAATAAAATTTGGTAAAATTATTTGATTTTAATATCTGATAGCTTCCAATACAAATCGTGGGAGTATTATAGGAATTGATAAACCATTATCAGTGCCCTTTGTAAGTATCATAAAAATTTAAAATTAAAGCTGCCCTTAATGAAATTAAGTAGGAATAAATCTGCAAAGGAAAATGCGATCATGTAGTCCGTGGAGTCCTCACATAAAATATGGATATTTCAAAATTAAACCTGATTAATAATGTTAGGAAAAAGGTGACTTAAAAGCAAGTGAACTTCTTATAAAGTAATGAGGTTTAAAAAGGCAATGGTAGAAGGGTAAACCTGCAGTTTCCTCTGAATTACAGAGCTAATAAAATAAACCTAGAAGCTACAGCAGTTTGTCTCTTGAATCAAAATGAAAGTTCCTGTAAATTAAAACCACAATAACATTGGAAAGCATTACACATTCTTGAGAAATGATAGAAATTAGATTTCTAGTATTTTCAAACTTATGAACCAGGATAGTAACAAAAGTATAGGCTTCAGATAGGCCTAAATTAGAGTTCTTGTTCTGCCACTTACAACCTTATGGACTTTGGACAAGTGCTTCTCTAAGTCTCAGTTTCTTCATCCGTAAAATAGAAAATAATTTTTATTTAATAAAGGTATAGTATAAATGGAGATAATTAAACCTACTTTGAAGTCATAAAATTTACTAAGAAAACATATGTAAAGAACCTGATACATCATGGTTACTCAAATATTACTTGTCATTGACCATCATTGCCTGTGGCGTGCTCTGCCTTCCCTTAGCTAAAGGATCAAGAGTTGCGTTGAAATGGGGATTTTTTAATTTTATTATTTAATTAATTACTTATTTTTAATCCTCAAGCAAGGATAAGTTTTTTGAATTCAGAAAGAGGAAGGAAGAAAGAGAGAGAGACATCAATGTGAGAGAGAAACATCAATTGGTTGCCTCCTATATGTACCCCAGTTGGGCATCAAACCTGCAATCTAGGTATGTTTCCTGACCAGAAATTGAATGCACAACCTTTTGGTATACTGGACAGATGCTTCAACAAATGGAGCCACCTGGTCAGGGCAGGAATTTTTTTACCTTTCTAAGCTTCATACTTTTAAAACTGCCCTTCATAGTTAGAATTCTATGTAATTCTCCAAATATATAGTGATGGATTTGGGCTAGAGTTCCTTTGCTAGCAGAATTTCTAATTAGGTTATATATTCTGCCAATAGGCTATATGTCCCAGTATAACAAAGTCTTTTAAAACTAGAAATCTAGAGACAGAATCATAGTAGTTTCTAATTATCAGGAACTGAAAGATTGCAATTTTTATACTAGAATACCAGCTTTAAAACTTGTAGTCCTCTGAAAGATGTGGAAGAGGGTCGTGAAAAAAAATAATAAAGTGGGAATATGGGTGAATGGACTGTAACTGTGAGTTGAGAATCTGTCCCATACTGAGAACTATTGGGTTCCAATCATTTCACAACTTCTTGTTAGTTGGCAGTATTTGTTTTAATACCTTTTTTTTTTTTTCTCTCTTTCAGGAAATTTTAAATGTCTTACCTATTTCTATGTGAAGTTTCCTGACTATTTGCCTGGTCCTTTTTTTCTTTAGAAATGAAGATGGAAAATTGTAACCACTATTTATTTTTTCCCCTCAAGCCTAAACCATTTATTTTTTTTCCTCAAATTTTTAAATGTATTTTGTCCACAACATTGCAATTTAAGTTCTTAGATTTACTCCGTTGTTCTTTTTGCATTTATCTGGGCAGTTTCCAACTCCTTGTTCTTAAAATATAGAAAATGCAAGCATGAACAGTACATTGAAATAAAACTTTCTTCCTCTTTGGAACATATGAATTGGCAATATTTGGGGTTATCTCCCTTACCATGCATAAAAGCATTCTATTTTTCCATATTCATCCTGAGACCATGCAGTACTGTCTGTATTTGTTTGAAAAGTTTTCGCAAGTCCTTTCTTCCTTTCATTTTTGATAGCATATCAGAAACGATATGCTCTTTGGCAGAACACAAGACATCTTTTCTCTGTTATTTTCTTATCTGAAATTCTTTTTACCTACTTTGAGAGATTGGATTTGATCCAGGAAATAAGGATTCTATTTCCCTTCAACTAAGTATCTTGAAGTTTGTATGCTAGGTTAAGAAGACTGTAGGGATTTTTATCTTCATATACGTATAGTAAGGCTATTCATAGGCACTGAGCAGCTAGTTAATTCAGTTTGGGGAAAGGGTGGCAACAGATAGTAAGAACTTCAGGGAATTGAATGTGTGAGGCAGAAAAATGTTTTCCATCTACGCTTCTAAGTTCTTCTGAGTGGACTAATTATCAAACTAACATGAGACAGATTTACAGGAAAAAATGACCGGATTTATTATGCATATACGTAGAGTTCTGTAAGAATATGAGACCTGAGGACACATTCAGCAGCTTATGTGCCATTCTGAACCAAGGACAAGGAGCAAGGGTCTGGGACTCCAAAGGGAAAGCAGGCAATTAACAGGTAGTTGAAGGAGCAAAAGTGTGGTAAACAAATTTTTGCTGGACTACCCAGAAACAATAGGGCATAAAGGACAGTCAAAAAGATTTCGCTTGGTTTTTCCCAGCTGCCACATTTAATTTATATTATGTTGCTAAGGTGATCGTTCCCTTCCTTTAAGCAGGGCTTTCTATATGAATTCTAGGTGGCTCAATGTTCTTCTGTCTTTCTTTTTTTAAAAAAATAACCACCTTAAAATAATATCCCAAAATGTATATATCAGGGTGTCAAGCTCTGCTTCCCATCAAATGACTGGGAGGAAGTCTTTTTAAAGACAAAGCAATAATATATTAATCAAATAAATTTGCTTTCCAGTTTTATCAAGAGGATAGTGTTTTATCAAGGGGATAGTGTTTTGTGTACTGTATTACATGCATATTACATACATGAAAGAATAGTAAAATTTTGTCTCTAGGAAGTCAGCAGTCTTTTTATTTCATTTATTTAAATTTAATAAGAACTAACAGTGTTTTGTTTCCTACACATCAACTAGGTTAATTTTCTTTGGAAAGCTAGTCATAGTTGAAAGGTTTGGTACTATAAGGTCATACACTTCTATGTCATTTATCTATGAATAGCTGCTTAGCTGGTCTATTAAAAGAAATTGTAGTATATCATTTAAATATAACATGTTGTCAAAGCCAGTGATATACAGATTTCTGAGTTGGAAATTAAATTACTCTTCAAATTTTGTCTCCCCCATTAGCCTGAAGGTTCTTTGAGAGCTAGTATCAGGTCTTATTCATCTTTACATCTTCTTATTCTTATTGTGTTATTCTTAATAATACAATAGTAAGTGTATACTTATTGGTCAGTGATCATTTCTGATTCAAAGAACAATATATGTATTTTATAAGGTACAAAGATAATTAGACATACTAAAATGCTGGATGTCTTTAAAACCAAAAAAAGAATTACATTATGTAATTTTGAGCTGAAAAGAACTTTAGCAATCATTAATTTATTCCTTTTCATTTCACAAATCAGTAAATGGAAGCATTTACAAATTGAGTGACTTTACTAAAATGGCACAGGTAGTTAATATCAAAATTCAGATTAGAACAGCTAATCCCTGTTTGCCCTAGCAGCTGTTTTGCCAGGTGTGAACAATGAACACATTGTATGTGCAGATTCTACCCTATCTAGGCCTTAAACTGACAAAGAGTAAATCCCAGAGGTTTCTACAAGTTCCCACCCCCAAAAGGAATGGGACTCACAGACAGAGATTTTTGTATGTCAAGGGTATGGGCATCTGCTCATTCTGTGGGAAATGTGGTGAGAAAGGGGCTTTTAGTCTCTTACCCTAAGATTTTGCTCTTCATTCCCTTTCTTTTCATAATTTTTTTCAGAAGTGATATCTGCTAATGAAATGGTTTGGATTTTCAAAATTAATCCATTAGATAGGAAATATTTATACAAGTAAAAGAAAAAATAACTTTTAAATGTTTAAATTATCAGAAACTAAGGCTTAAAGGAACAACTGCTTTTCCAGTTCATCTTTCTGTAGTCAGCACTTCTTCAACTCATTCACTACCAAAACAGTGCAAGTTTTTATCTTAGTCTTCATATTCAGTTAAACCAAGGCTATGACTGAAACTATTCCATACCTAAAAATAGCAAACAACTCTTCCTGCTTCCTTAATATAGAAAAACATAGTCCCAAGGAGATTTATTTTCTGGATATGGTTTATCACTCTCTCCTGTTAAGTCAGGTTTTATTTTTTTATCATTTCACCCTTCCTTAAGCTATTTGAATTTCCTTCCAAAGATAGGCTTTCCAAGGCCAGCTCCTGATGTTTCTCTCATTTGCTTGTTGCTGTTGTCCCTTTATACTACAACAAATAGATACTTACTTTTCATGCTCCAACTTCTATTCTTATGGTTCCTCATTGAAAAAGCCTACTAAATTTGGATTTTTAATAACTTACATTCTGTTCTGAGGGACATTGTGTTCATATCTTACCTGTCATCAGAAGATTCCTAATTGTAGTTGCTATAGAACTCTTTGAATAACAAAAGGTCCTTTTCTTTTGTCAGCAATAATAGTTGCCTTTAGGTCCCTTGATTTTCAAAGCATATGAGTCTGCCCTCCATTAGAAATACAGAACACCAGTACTCCAAAACCACCTCAGACAGCATAAACCATAATTTTTTGCTATTCAGCTGCTCTCAAAACCCAATAAGAGATGTGCGATTTAGAAAAGTTTTCAATAGAAATGCTCTCCATTGAAACCCCTATGTAACCTAACTTTTATTTTTTCATTAAATTAGATTCCTGAAAGGCTGCCTGGTTGTACTTATTAATGTAAGCCTCTTGTAGAATCAAATGCACTATTATAGTTTAAAAATTCTTGACTTTAATAGAAGAGTAAGAAAAAATATTATGAATTCACTTTCATATTGATTATAAAACTATTGTTCAGGATATTTTTATTAAGTAACATAAGTTAATAGTTTCTCTCTAAAAAGTGCTAAATGAAAAATTTCTTTTGGAATCTAGTTGCAGAGAATAGGCTCTCCAGAAGAATTGACATAATTTCTCTTTTCTCATTATAGTTGTAAAACAATGTATTTATCTTCCCATACCTCCAGCTGAGCAAAATGTAATGATCAATCATATCAATTACATCAATGCTTTCAAAATTTCATACATTTGCATTATATCTTTGTGATGTTAGTCATTTCCTCATACTTCCAGAAGAAGGATTTATATTGTAATTTTAATCAAATCATTATTTTTTACCTTAAGAAATTTATTTATGTATTTATTATTTTTTAATCCTCACTTGAGGATATATTCATTAATTTTAGAGAGAGAGGAAGGGAGAGAGAGAGAAAGAGAGAAACTTTGTTTGGTTGCCTCCTGCATGCGCTCCAACTGGGGATTGAGCCCTCAACCTAGGTATGTGCCCTGACCAGGAATCTAACTACCACAACCTTTTAGTGTATGGATGATGCTACAACCAACTGAATCACTTGGCCAGTGCTTAACAAAACTTTTTTTTAAACACTTGGTTTTGATGTGCTAGCTATATTTTTAACACACATTAAAGTAAATATTAAACAACCTCATATACACCAGTGGTGTACATATATTATACACTGAAAAACTCTGAACTGTATTAACCTTTAGGGTTGGCTTTATTGCTCTCCTATATTTGGTTCATATTTTCTACTTAATAACTTTATTGTGTATGTCTTTTGTTGCTTCAGAATATCTTTGCTAAAAGGGATTCAACCGAAGATGGCAGATATCAAATGCAACTTGCTTATGTAAATAATAATAATAATTAATTGGGTCTTTTGGTTCTCATAACTGAAAGTCTAAGATAGACCTCTTTTTTTCTTCATTTTTTTAATTGTCTTTCTATTACAGTTGTCCCATTTTCCCCCATTGCTCTCCCCTTAAGATAGATCTCTTAAAGCTTAGCTGGATTCAGGGTCAATAATGTCAGTAGGCCTCAGCCTTTCATTCTTCACCTTTCACTTTATTTCTACGCAGCTATGTTTCTTGTCTAGGCTCTCTCCATCTACTGGCTGGTTCCTTGAAGCCCCAGGACTTATCACCTATCAGCTTTGCAATAATTTCAGCAAAAAAGCAAATAAACTTCTCTTTTCCCACAACTAGAGCAAAACTTTTAGGTCTGGCTCCTAGTGCCCTGACCAGCATTTCATTACTTAACTAATCACCATAGCATGGAATTTGCAGTGCTCTGATTAGTAAAGGTTGAATTACACATCTGGGAGAGATGGGTCAGTTCCCCCCACCCACATCATGTATGCTGTACGTAGATAGTTTCTAAAGGAAAAAGTGATGTATTTACCGGCTCCAACAGACTCAGTGTTTGTGTCCTCTGCCTCAAGTTCTAAGTTAAAATCTTAACTCTCAATGTGATGGTATTAGGAGGTAGAGTCTTTGGGCAGTAATTAGGTCATAAGAATGGAACCCTTATAAATGAGACCAGTGCCCTTATGAAATGGACCCCAGAGAGCTCTCATGCTTGTGCATGAGAGAAATCACACTCTGCTTTCCAAAAGAGGGTCCTTCTGCAACTCAACCATGTTGGCATCCATCTTCGACTTCAATCTCCGGAGTGGGAGAAATAATTTTCTGTCGCTTATAAACCACCCAGTCTATGTTACTTTGTTATAGCAGCTTGAACTAAGACACAGATGGTAGGGAAAATGAGTGCCAGATAGGAAAAAACATCAGTTGTACACTGTAAAGTAGGGATGCCAGATTTAGGGGGGGAAAAGCGAGATACCCAGTGTAATTTGAATTTCAGATAAACAATGAGTAGTAAGTACATCACATGCAATATCTGGAACTGCTTATACTAAAAAATTATTTGTTATTTATATGAAATATAGGTTTAACTGGGCATTATGTATTTTACCTGGCAACTCTTACACAAAAGTATGTAAATCAATAGAAAAAGAACAAAGACTGTACAATAAGGTTCAATTTAGAGAAATAAGATGCAAGTAATCATACACTAGCCACTTAATCATGAAGAATCAGGTGTTGTAAATATTACATTGCTATAATAAAAACAACATATTTTTAAATCAAATTTTCATTATCAACAAGAAAAAAATTGAATAATGATCTCAATAATTCAAGCATTCTGCTCTCATTTTAGTTTCATGGACTTTTTAAAATTTTTTAAATCTAAATGTTGTCCATGTCAATGAGTCCTTTTTCCTTTTTGCTCAACCCCTCCTCCCAACTCCCCTCCCAGAGCTGTCAGCTTGCTCTCTGAGTCTGTCTCTATTTTGCTTATTAGTTCAGTTTGTTCATTAGATTCCACATGAGTGAAATCATATGGTATTTGTCTTTCTTTGAGTGGCTTATTTCACTTAGCATAATGTTCTCCAGGTCCATCCATGGTGTTGCAAAGGGTAAAATTTTCTTCTTTTTTATGGTCGAGTAGTATTCCATTGTGTAAATGTCCCATTGTTATTTTACCCACTTCTCTACCAATGGACACTTAGGCTGCTTCCATATATTGTGATTATAAATAATGCTGCAATGAACATAGGAGTGCATGTATGCTTTAGAATTAGTGTTTTGGGTTTCTTTGGATAAATTCCCAGAAGTGGAATTGCTGGGTCATAAGGCAGATCCATTTTTAATTTGTTGAGTTATCTCCATACTGGTTTCCCAGTGGCTGCACGAGTCCGCATTCCACCAGTATCCATGCCAGCACTTGTTTGTTGACTTATTAATGATGGCCATTCTGACAAATGTGTGATGGTATCTCACTGTGTTTTTAATTTGCATTTCTCTGATGATTAATGATGTTGACCATCTTTTCATGTCTATTGGCCATTTGTATGGCCTATTTGGAGAAATGTCTAGTCAGGTCCTTCGCCTATTTTTTAATTAGATTGTTTTGGGGGGGTGGTGTTGAGTTTGGTAAGTTCTTTATAAGTTCTGGGTACTAACCCCTTATCAGAGGTATCAGTGAATATGTTTGCCCATTCAGTGGGTTGTTTTTTTTTTTTTTATTTTGTTGATAGTGATGTCATTAAGTATCTACATTTTCCATTTTTTAGTTTACTTAAGGTAAAGACTTATCTTGTTAATACATTTCCACTTATTTAGCATGCCTGCACATATGGAACTATAGTACATTTTGTCTACATTTATTGGCACTGGCTGCTACAGTATTTCTTAGATTCAGCCTGAGACTCTTGGTTTCTCAGGATAGATTTTGCTTTTGTCACTTGACAGACTTGTGTAAGTCAGGCCTGTTTATCAAGGTACACCACCCTTATCTTAGTAATAGCATTTCAGTTGTCATATGAGGAATTACATCTTTTCCTGTTATAGGTAGTCTCAATAGGATGGTCAGTCTGGGTGTCTTGCCATCTTTGAACAGGTGGGTGTGCGACCTAAACCAGGCCATCAAACAATTCTTCCCTGAAATCTGAGTTTCAATAGGAATTACTTCATAAGCAAAACAGGAGCTGATTCATTCTGAAGAGATTCAGATCTGAGGAAGTTGTCCATTACTGCCCTGTTGCCCTTGTTTCTGTCCTGCGTAAAGTCTTTATGAGCTTCCTCATCCTTTCAATAATTTATGGGTACTAAAACATATTTCTTTTTTTATAGATCCATGAGACTTTCTAACTGAATGCCATATAATTTTAACCTTTTAAAATTATATTTCTCATGTCAGTTTACAAATCCAGTATAAGAATATATCAATACTGAAGGAAAAACTTTTGTGATATAGGAACAGTAAAAGAAACACAAATGATTAGCTCGTACCTGTGTCTGTTCCCCCTTTTTTTTTCCTGAAGGAGAATTATAGGTTAAATCAAAAGTGTTTACCTTAGTTAATCTCCCTTATTGCTTCAAAAATTGTTATGTTCAAGATACAGTGTAAGGCTCTCAGGAGGATACAAAGATTAGTATTATAGTTCTAGATTTCAAAGAGTTAAGGAAACAGGTTAATTTCCACAGGAATACCATGCTGAGATGGAGTTTTAGTGTTTAGTGTTTACTGTTAAGGTTATAGGAGTGTTTGTGGGATCCACACCTAGTGAAAAGAGGGGGAAGGAAGCAGGAGTAGGCAGGAGAAGTTGAATTGTGAAACAACCCAAAAACAGTTTAGGTTCAGCCCAGGAAAACCTCTGCAGCTAAAATGGCCCTTCAGAATATTTCCAAGATGACATCAATTAGTCATTGGATATGAACCATCAGTAAAGAGCCGTAACCTTAGGTGAGGTGGTTCTCTATTGTCAGAACAATCTTGAAGGGGCTGGCAGCTGAAAGCTATCTGTCAACATCCCTCCCAGCAGCTGGGATAACAAGTCTTTCTGGAAGGAGGATCTGGGTGACTCATTGCAATGTCCACCACATCTCATGCGATAATAATCACTGACTTGTGTCCATAATGTAAAGAGATTTGAAGAAAAAACTTGACCACATAAGGTCAAATGTGATATTCAGACTTTCAGATTTATAGACCAATGAAACGTCCCTTAAAAATTGAGATGGCAAACATAAAGTTACCAACTTCTTTTTTATTTTTTTACCAAGAAGGATTTTAAAAAGCATAGTCATTAAAGATACCAGGTATTTTAATACTAAAAGTTAGGATGGACACGGTATCATACTAAAGGTCAGCAGTTTAAACAAAATAAATTTATCTTTATAAAATTTAGCCACATTGTTCTTTTTCATCTCATTTTATCCTGGATAGAAGAAAAGTTTGTCAACAATATTATGTTTGTGGAATGGCATTTGGGAATAATCACTGTAAGTGAGAAGATTTTGTAGAAAATGTAGCATTAAAGCTGGACAGTTCTGGAAAGCTAGGTGGCGGATGAGTCAGGAAAGAGGTTTCAGGTTGAGTGAAAAACATGGCCAAAAGTATGAAGATTGGAAAGAGTAGGGCATAATCACATAATGAACTGTTGTAACCCTGCTTGGGAGGAACATTAATCATGTAGAGGAGTGTTGAGCAATGACAAGGGAGTACATTGGGATCTGATTATTCAGTAGAGTGTGGGGAACTATTAATGGTTTTGAGCAAGGAATTTACATGATCAAATGTGTGCTTTAAGAAAAATAATTTAGCCTGGCTGGTGTTGCTCAGTGGATTGACCACTGGCCTGCAAACCAAAAGGTCACCTGTTTTATTCCCAATCACGGCACATGCCTGGGTTGCAGGCCAGGTCCCCACTTGGGGGCGTGGGAGAGGCAACTGATCGATGTGTCCCTCACAAATTGATACTTCTCTCCCTCCCTTCCCCCCTCTCTAAAAGTAAATAAAATCTTTTTGAAAAAGAAAAACTTTATTAGTAAATATTTTATTTACAAAATATACTTAAAATGGATTATACAGTGGAGATTCTTTGTCTTGTTATAAAGTCATTGTAGTCTATGGAAAGTAAAAGGAAGACAGGGATTAGAAATGTGGCATTGAGAATCTGAAGGAGGAGAGGGTTGTGGAAGATAAAATAGGAAAAGAATCAACAGGATTTGCCAATATATTGAATGTAAGGGCTTAAGGTAAAGGAATGTAAGGTAAAAGAAGAGAAAAAGACAGTTGTAGTTCCCATAATGGAAAGAGAGAATGAGGAAGAAACAGATTGGGGGAAGAGATAAAAACTCCAGTTGCACACATCATGAATTTAAATATTCCCCCTTAGGAAGAGTGGGCCAGAAAGAATGTCTATTTCTAAAAATTCTTTCCTCTCTTCCTCTGATTCATAGTCATCCCTGCAATCATAGAATCTTTCTGAAATGCAAGTCAGATCTTTTCACAAACTACTCAAAACTCACTCAATATCTTCATTGTCCTCACAATGAAGTCCAGATTATTAACATTCATTTTTAAGATTTTTATTATATTTTTTTCCATTACCATTTATTCCTACCACCTCATCCCACCCTGTAATCACCACTCTGTTATCCCGATCCATGGTCCATGAGTCCTTTTTCCTTTTTGCTCAATCTGTGCCTGCCCCACAACCTCCACCCCTTTGCTGTCATCCTGCTCTCTATCTATGAGTCTGTCTCTATTTTGATTTTTAGTTCAGTTTGTTCATTAGATTCCACATATGAGTGAAATCATATGGTGTGTGTCTTTCTCTGACTGCCTTATTTCACTTAGCATAGTGATAACGTTCTCCAGGTTCATCCATGCTGTTGCAAAGAATAAAACTTTCTTCTGTTTTTTTTTTTTTTCTTCCTGATTTCTATCAGTTTCTCCGCATCAAGTCCAACTTTGGAAAACCCAAATGTGAAGAAAAGTTGACCTAAACTCATTACAGTGATAGTGTGGTGTGTAACCTCAGCATACAGAGATTTATTCATTTTTCAGATTTCAACCATAGGACATCAAAGTAAGACCAACTTTTTTCTGGGAAGACACTTAAGTAGTTTATTCATCTTCAGGGATAGGTAGAGTTGATTAATCTGAGAAGGGGGCAAAGAATTAGGCAGACTAAATAGCTTTAAAGGCACAGACACTTGAAAAAGACAAGTGGGTATATGGAGGTATGACTGGAGTAAGATGTTTAGAATAGAGACCATTCACTTATTAAAGATGTTGACCTTTATCCTGTCATTCCCAGTATAGGTGAGGTAGAGCCTTTAAAGCATCTGATCAGACGATTCTGGTGCTAATCTAGTCCAAGACAATGAGATGACATTTTGTGACAGAGGACCCCCCAAGTAGCCTAAGTAGAATTTCAAAGTAGGAAAAGATTTTTCTTATCATACCTCCTTTTCTTTATACAAATATTTCACCTTCTCATCACCCTCATGGCCACATCCCATCCCTCATGTTTAGTGTAAAACTTTCTTCTATTTAATAGCTGAGTAGTATTCCATTGTGTAAATGTCCCATAGTTGTTTTATCCACTTGTTTACTAATAGACACTTGGGCTGCTTCCATATCTTGGCAATTGTAAATAACGTTGCAATGAACATAGGGGAGCTTATGTTCTTTCAAATTAGTTTTTTGGGTTTCTTTGGGTATATTTCCAGAAGTGGAATCACTCGGTCAAAAAGCAGATTCATTTTTAATTTTTTGAGGTAACTCCATACTGTTTTCCATAGTGGCTACTGCAGTCTGCATTACCACCAACAGTGCACTAGCGTTCCCTTTTCTCCACATCCTTGCCAGCGCTTGTTTGTTGATTTATTGATGATAGCCATTCTGACAGGTGTGAGGTGATATTTCATTCTGGTTTTAATTTGCATTTCTCTGATGATTAGTGACATTGGGCACCTTTTCATATGTCTATCGGCCATTTGTATGTCCGCTTTTGAGAAGTATCTGTTCAGGTCCTGTCCCCATTTTTTAAATTGGGTTTTTGTGGGTTTTTTTGGAGTTGAGTTTTGTACGTTCTTTATAAATTCTGGATATTAACCCCTTATCAGATATATCGGTGAATATGTTCTATTCTGTGGGTTGTCTTAATTTTATTGATGTTGTTCTTTGCTGTGCAAAACTTTTAAGTTTGATATACTCCCATTTGTTTATTTTTTATTTTGTTTCACCTGAGAGGGGAGATATATCAGATAAAATATTGCTACAAGCAATGTCCAACATTTCACTGCCTATGTTTTCTTCTAGGATTTTTATGGTTTCAGGTCTAATATTTAAGTCTTTAATCCATTTTGAATTTATTCTTGTGTGTGGTGTAAGAAGTGGTTGTCTCATTTTTCTGCTCATATCTGTCCAATTTTCCCAACACCATTTATTGAATAAACAATCTTTAGCCTATTGTATGTGCTTGCTTCCTCTTTCAAATGTTAATTAACTATAAAGGTGTGGGTTTGGCCGCGCAGTGAGGATCTTTGGCGTACGCCCGCCCGCAAATATGCCATCCAAGGATCCTCTGCAGTCCGTGCAAGTCTTCGGACGCAAGAAGACGGCCACAGCGGTGGCGCACTGCAAACAGGGCAACGGCCTCATCAAGGTGAACGGGCGGCCCCTAGAAATGATCGAGCCCCGCACGCTGCAATACAAGCTACTGGAACCTGTTCTGCTTCTGGGGAAAGAGCGATTTGCTGGCGTGGACATCCGAGTCCGCATAAAGGGTGGTGGCCATGTGGCCCAGATTTATGCAAACCGTCAGTCCATCTCCAAAGCCCTGGTTGCCTATTACCAGAAATATGTGGATGAGGCTTCCAAGAAAGAGATCAAAGACGTCCTCATCCAGTATGACCGGACCCTGCTGGTAGCTGATCCCCGTCGCTGCGAATCCAAAAAGTTTGGAGGTCCTGGTGCCCGTGCTCACTACCAGAAATCCTACCGATAAGCCCATCAGGGTTCACCTTTATAATAAAGAATGGTCGTGGGTTTAAAAAAAAAAAAAAGTGTGGGTTTATTTCTGGACTCTTTATTCCATTCCTTTGATCTGTGTGTCTGTTCTTATGCTAGTACCATGCTGTTTTGATAACTGTGGCCTTAGAGTATAGACTGATATTAGGTAGCATGATTTCTCCAACTTTGTTCTTTCTCAGAATTGCTGTTGCTATGCAGGGCCTTTTGTGGTTCCATATAAAGGTTTGAAATATTTGTTCTAGTTCTGTGAAATATGTCATTAGAATCTTTATAGGAATTATAGTGGATCTATAGATGTCTTTGGATAGCATGGACATTTTAATGATATTAATCCTTCCTATCCATAACATGGTATGTGTTTCCACTTACTCGTGTCTTCTTCAATTTCTTTCTTCAGTATCTTATAATTTTCTGAGTACAGCTCCTTTACATACTTGGTTAGATTTATTCCTAGGTATTTTATTTTTTTGAAGCAGTTGTGATGGGATTGTTTTCCTAGTTTCCTTTTCTGTTAGTTTGTTATTGGCATATAAAAATGCAACTAATTTCTGGATATTAATTTTGTATCCTGCTACTTTGTTGAATTTGTTTACCAGTTCTAGTAGTTTCTTGGTGGATTCTTTGGGGTTCTCTATGTACAGTATTATGTCATCTGCAAATAAAGAGTTTTACTTCTTCTTTTCCAGTTTGGATGCCTTTTCTTTTTTCTTTTTGTCTGGTTGCTATGACTAGGACTTCCAGTACTATGTTGAATAAGAGAGGTGAAAGCAGACATCCATGTCTTGTTCTGGATCTTAGGGGGAATGCTTAATGATTTTACCCATTGAGTATGATTCTGGCAGTGGGTTTGTCATGTATGGCCTTTATTATGTTTAGGTATGTTCCCTCTATTCCTACTTTGCTGAGAGTTTTTATCAAAAAGGGTTCTGGATTTTTCAAATGCTTTTTTTCTGCATCTATTGATATGTGGTTTTTATCCTTCATTTTGTTTACATGATGAATCACATTTATTGATTGGCAAATCTTGTACCAACCTTGAATTTCTGGAATAAATCTCACTTGATCATGGTGCATGATCTTTTTGATATATTGCTGTATTTGTTTTGCTAATATTTTGCTGAGGATTTTAGCATTTGTTCATCAGAGATATTGACTTACAATTTTCTTTTTTGTGTGTGTCTTTATCTGGTTTTGGAATTAGTATAATACTGGCCTCATAATGAGCTTGGGAGCCTTCCTTTCTCTTGAATTTTTTGAAATAGTTTGAGAAGGATGGGTGTTAGTTCTTCTCCGAATGTTTGGTAAAATTGACCTGTGAAGCCAATGTGGTTCAGGGCTTTCGTTTGTTAGGAGTTTTTTTATTACTGCTTCCATTTCACTAAGTGTCATCTGCTATTCAGAGTCTGATTTGTTTTATGTATTTAGGTGCTTCTATGTTGAGTGCATAAATGTTTATTAGGGTTATATCCTCTTGTTGGATCATTCCCTTTTTCTTTATGTAGTGTCCTTTGTTTCTTACTATAGCCTTGGTTTTAAATTCTGTTTTGTCGAATGTAAGTATTGCTACTCTAGCTTTTTTTTTTTTTCTTTCCATTTGCATAAAATATCTTTCCATCCTTTGACTTTTAGTCTGTGTGTATCTTTCAATCTGAGGTGGGTCTCTTGGGTCCTACTTCCTTATTCATTCAGGTACCCTATATCTTTTGATTGGAGTATTTGAGCCATTTACATTTAAGATGATTATTGATAGATATGTATTTAGTGCCATTTGATTGTTAGACGATTTTCCTGGGTTTTTTTTTTTTTTCATTCTCTTTTTTTTCTTTTTAAAGCAAACCCTTTAACATTTGCTGCAGTACTGGTTTGGTGTTAACAAACTCCTTTAGCTTTTCCTTGTCTGAAAAGCTCCTTATTTCTCCTTTGGTTTTAAATGATAGTCTTGCTAGGTAAACTGGCCTTGGTTGTAGGTCCTTGCTTTTCGTAACCTTGAATATTTCATGCCACTCCCTTCTGGCCTAAAATGTTTCTGTTGAAAAATCAGACAACAGTCTAATTGGTGTTCCCTGTATATAACTACTTGCTTTTCTCTTGTGGCTTTTAAGATTCTCTCCTTGTCTTAAAGCCTTGTCACTTTAATTATGATATGTCTTGGTGTGGGTCTCTTTGGGTCTAACTTGTTTGGGACTCTCTTGCACTCCTTGGGCTTGTGTGCCTTTTTTCTCCACCAGATTAGAGAAGTATTTGGTCATTATTTCTTTAAATAGGTTCTCAATCCCTTGCTCTCTCTCTTCTCCTTCTGGTATTCTTATGATGTAGATGTTGTTATGCTTAATGTTGCCCTAAATGTTTCTTAAGCTCTTCTCATTTTTTAAAATTCTGTTTTCTTTTTGCTGCTCTGGTTAGGTGGCTTTTTTTTCTACTTTTTCTTTCAAATCACTGATTCATTCTTCTGCTTCATCCAACCTACTGTTTATTCCTTCCAGTGTATTATTTATATCTGACTGGTCCTTTTTTGTGTGGTTTCTATGTCTTTTTTCATGCTATTGATATCCTTATAATCATTACTCTAAATTCTCTATCTGATAAGTTACTTGCCTCCTTTTCATCTGGTTCTTCTGTAGGATTCCCTTGTAATTTCATTTAATGTCATTTGGGCTACCTCTTGTGTTTGTTTCTATATATTAGGTAGATTTGCAAAAACTCTGGTGCAGGTCTATGTCAGACGCTGTGACTGGCCTGGGTAACCTGTTTGGAGCTATCAGTAATCCACTTCTTTTGGCTCCCTCTGCTGGGCCTGTTTGCATTGATAAAGAACCAGACTGCACACCAAGGCCAAATTCTACAGCACTGGGCCCAGGGAGGGTCAGCTAAAGTCTCAGAGCTCCAAGAGATCCAACTCTACCTTCAGGATTTCTGTTGGGTTTAAAGAGTGAAAGTCTTCCAGCTATACTCCTCAGAAGCAGGGCTTAAGAACCATAGGGTGGGGCAGAGTAATTCCTCTAGGCAAGGTTATTGCTTCCCCTCAAGCTGATGCCACTTGGAAGGGCATGCTCTGCCTAAGAAAGATGGCTCCTACAGTATGGGGGATGATTCAGCACAGGGATCCTGACAGCTTTTCAATTCTCTCCCCAGAGCTACCAGCTCCAGACACTACTCAAGTGTCTTTAGTCCACTCTGCCCTCTTTCTGCTAGAACCCAGAGTAAGTGGCTACAAACAGAATTTTGTATGTTGGCCTTTTAAGAGGCTCTCTGCATCTCCAGCTGTCTCTTCCTGGAGGATAGAAACCCTGCTGCTTTTCACAGCCATATGTTATTTACGTTCCTTTCCTGGTTCTGTTGCTGTAGGCTAGGGAGCCCAGCTTGGAGTTTAAGCCCCGCATTTCTCTGGGGGAACCCCTTGGCCACTGAAATATCCCTCCGGCACTTCAGCTGCCTCCTGTGGGAGCCCAGCCAGCCCTTTCACACCTCCTCTACACTCCCTACCAGTCTCATTGTGGTGATGTGGCTTCTTTTGTCTGTCCATGGTTATAAAGCTTCTCTCTAGCTAATGTTCAGTCAGTTATTCACGATGATTTTTCTATAATTTAGTTCCAAGTCCACCTTGATCCTGGGAGGAGGTTAGTGTAGCTTCCATTTACTCCTCCGCCATCTTGGGTCTCCCCAATTAACATTCTTCAAAGCTTTTCTTGATGTTGCTCATATATATCTCACTTGCCTCATCTCTTGGCATTTTCTCTTTGAAACTCTTTAATAAGTTGAACATGTACTCTTTTACCTCTGAGTCTTCTAATGAACTTTCCATTCTGACTCTTTACCTTAATATTCTTTATCTCCTTACCTCCTTCACCACCTTTTTTTCTAGCTGATTCTAACTCTTAATTAATGGCTTGTCACTACTTCCAGGTATTTTCTCTGGGTTAGGTATCTCTTCTATGTGAACCTTTTCCACAGACGGTATTGATTGCTTCTCTTCTTGTCTTTCAGTCATTTATATCCTTGTCTCATTTGTTTGTTTGTTTATTGTCTCTTCTTGTCTTTATAAGGGACAGGGGAATATCTTTTCCACTCTGTATATCTGGAAGCTAGCTTAGTGCTTGTTGTATTTTAGATGCTAAAGAAGCACTATTAAGTGAATGATTGAACAAGAAAATTGACCCATCAAATATTTCAGATATTTTAAGGAAACAATTATAAATCTTTTAAAAATGCCACAAGAATCTATGTTTTATATTGCATTCTAGGAATATAAATAGAAAATAACCGATGACTTCATTGTTAGTCCTCAACCATATCTGGAATAAGACAAAAAATACAAACAGGAATAGAATCACGTTGCTTTGTGCCATGTCTGTATCAACTGAGCACAGAATCAGGAGGTTTTGGATAAGACTAAATGGCAAAGGTTTATCCAAGGGTATTAGGATTTGCAAATCAAAAATACAACTAGGCAATGCCCAGAGTGTTCCAAAGAAGAAAGAAAAGCTGAGAGTTCTTGTAGTAAAAAGTACATTCTTGAGTAGAATCAGTTCTGCACCTTAGCCTCTGGATTGGTCTGAAATGGTGTTCTTTCTGATGTCCAGAGGTCTGGATAATGGATGTCAGGTGGTGTGGACATGTGAACGTTCTTTCCTAAGCTCTTCAGGGCGTTATCCATAAGATTTATATATGTATCTCCAGCCATTGGTGCACAATGGAAAAGTTCAAAAATTTAAGTTCCCAGGCTAGTAAAACCAAGAATAGAATTGTTTTATCATGCCTAACCCCCCCTATTTTAGTAATTTAACAGCTTGACTCTAGCGACTCCATTTTATTTCTTTATTCTTTCCTCATAAAAATGCTGAAGACAGCCAATTTGTGACAGGGACTTAAATTTAGGCTTACTTCCAAACTTTGGACTTTTTTTCCCCTCTCCATTAAATAACACACAAAAAGAGCCCCCCCTCCCAACATACACACAACTTTTTTTCATCATTCTCCATAAAAATCTTCAAAATAACAAACTTTCTTAGGCAACTGGTGTAATGGAAAGCCCACCAACCAGAATTTGGAAGACCTTCAGATATATTGAAAAATATAGGACATCACATTTCTCTCAAGTTTGCAGGATCACACTCTAAAGGCCACTTTATTCATCTGGAAAATTAGGGGTATTGGATCAGAAGAGGCTCTCCTGGGGAACAGCCAACACTTACTATTCTATAATCCATTTTATAGAGGAATTAATTTGTAAGTTTTCCATTTATATAAAAGTTTCAGAAAAATATCATCTTCATCTTCCTAAAGGTATATTTCTATATGTCTCAGTGTTTGAATTACCTTAATTTTGGTGTAAATCCTTCTATGGCAGGGACCTCAGCTTCTGACTGGACTGGGACAAATGCTGGGATTTAGGCACTTTTCTTTTTGCATTCAACACTATATTGTGTTAGTTTCAGGTATATAGCACAGTGGATAGACATTCATATAGGTTACAAAGTGTTCCCTCTGATCATTTAGGTGCCCCCTTGGCACCATAGATAGTTATTCGTCGTCGTCGGCAGCCGTCCGTCTCGAGAGACGATGGTGTAGCTTCCTAAGAGTCTATCTGCACCGCCGAGAATGGCTGTGCAGTCCGACTCGGGAGTGACATGGTAGTATCTGTCTCCTCCCGTGTTGAATCGACATCTTGCGATGACGCTGAAGCTACAGAGCCTGGGCAGGGTAATATGGAGGGTCTGCTGTTGCCCATGCAGCAGACCCCCCCTCTCTTCGCAGCTGAAGGATCCAAGGGAAAGACGGAGTCAATACAGCTTGGGTTCAGGTGCGCCGCAGGAGTTGCCGGTGTTGACTATAACGTCAAACCGCCTTAGGGACTCCGGCTCCGGATTTTCTGTCGGGGTTTACTCCCTTAGCCTTTCCCCTGAAGAGGTATGCCGCAAGGCAGCGGAGGTTTTTTGGAGTCAGAGTTTTCCTTCTCTGATAGATAGTTATTATAATATTATTAACTATATTCCCTATGCTTTACATTCCATCCCATGCCTATTTTGTAACTATCAATTAATACCTCTTAATCCCATCACCCTTTTTACCCAACCCCTTCCCCTCTGGCCTCAGTCAGTTTGTTCTTTGTATCTATAAGTCTGTTTTAATGCTGTTTGTTTGTTTTGTTCTTTAGAGTCCACATGTAAGTGAGGTCTTGTGGTGTTTGTCTTTGGCTTATTTCCCTTAGCACTATACAGGAGGACTGAAGCATCTTTGGAAATCTGGTAGGACAGGCCTAAGATGAGCCTGATTTTCATGGGTCGATTGTCATGGGGACTCTTGCTTTGGGCTACAGAAAGTCTGAGAGAGTTTGTGCATGGAAGCCTGGGAACTGGAAACCAATGCCCTGGAAGGAAGCACATCTTCCTGATCTCTATTAAATCAGAACCTCTCAGAGAGAGGTGCTTTGGGTGAAGCTGCAGGAGATATTTTTGTGAGAGAAGACAAGGCTTGAGAAAGGGGTATAGTCTACATGTTGGAGCAGGACACATTGCTGTGCTGGCACAATGAGTTGTTACTGGAATGTAGTGCCATTTCTGATTCCTAAACTGCAGATTTGGGATGCCCTGGGGGATACAGCTTTGACAGTGATGGTGAGTCCCATCAAGTGGCTTATCAGTCAAAGTTGGTAAGGGGATTGGTTGTTGTAAACTCAGGCAAGACACCCCTGGAAACTCTGAAAAAATACTAGGGTAAAGGGGAATTTTGCATCAGGCTATTGCCCCATGAAATGCCAAGGAGATAAATAAGCTCATCATCTCTTTATTTTTTCTTTTGTTGCCCTTGCCTAAGGAAGTACGTCAGAAAAATTGTTGCTATGAGAAAATGTTTGAGATTTTACTTCCTGTGGAAAGCAGTATGGAGTTACCTCAAAAAATTAAAAGTTAATCTGCATTTTGACCCAACCCAAAACAGTAATTCAAAGGAACATAAGCATCCCTATGTTCATTGCAATGTTATTTACAATTGCCAAGATATAGAAGCAACCCAAGTGTCCATCAGTAGATGAGTGGATAAAACAACTATGGGACATTTACACAATGGAATACTACTCAGCAATAAAAAAGAAGAAGAAGAAGAAAGTTTTACCCTTTGAGACAGTATGGATGGACCTGGAGAACATTATGCTAAGTGAAATAAGCCAGTCATAGAAAAAGAAATACCATAAGATTTCACTCATATGTGGAATCTAATGAACAAACTGAACTAAAAAGCAAAATAGAGACAGACTCATAGATAGAGTCATAGACAGACTGACATCTTGGAGTGGGTTGGGAGATAGCTAGGGGAGTGGAGGGATTGAGCTAAAAGGGGGAAAAAATGCATTGACATGAATGACAGTGTGGTGATTGGGGGGGGTGGAAGAGGGTATAGGGGGATAAATGGCAACAGAAAAATTACAATAAAAATAAATAAATCACACAGAAAAAGCTCACCAAATTTGAGTAATTGCTATTAGAAAAACTCCTTTATATCCCCAGAATGATAAAACCAGATGAAATGTATTAAATTTACAACAGGTTCATATGGATGTGATTTTAAACCATATACTGCTATTGTGTTATTTTTATGAAAGAAATTATTAAGAGAGATATTTTGACTATTTATGTATCCTATTCCTCTTCAAACCTTCACTTATATTTTTAGCCCATAATGATGAGATTAAATGTAGAAATAGATATGACAATCCAGATGAATTCTATTTGCAAAAATGCAAAACCATGCCACTCTTCTCACTAGTTTGTTTTTGTTTTGGAAAATAAATCCAATAACATACAAATATGTTATTTGTGTTAATGTGTTATATGTTTACATTTCCACATTTAAACTTTATTGTTATTTTAAAATAAATTAATATTTTTTTTAAATCTCGTATTTATTCTGAACATAGTAAACATCAATACATATAACTCACATAAATCAAAGTTCCATGAGATCCTCAATAAGTTTGAATGTGTAAAGGGGTTTTAAGAACAAAAAGCTTGAGAACCACTGTTCATGACCAAATGTAATGCTGGTATCAGTATTATAATCTGGAAATTTCTTAGAACAGTGGCAATGAAGAAAAATTGGAAGTGAGATTCCTAGATTAAGTGTATTTTTTGGACTTTTCAATATAGGCCTGAGATTTTTCCACAGAAAATTCTTATCTTTTAGAGGCACACAATATAATATTTAAAAGTAAAATAGCATGATGTCTGAAATTTAAAAAATAATAATTTATTTGTTTATTTTATTTGTAGAGAGAGGGGGAAGGAGAAAGAGAGGGAGAGACACATGACTGTGTGGTTTCCTCTTACTTGCACCCCCAACTGAGGACCTGACGTGCAACCTAGTCATGTGCCCTGACTGGGAATCGAACCAGCGACACTTGGTGCGTAGGCCAATGCTCAATCCACTGAGCCACAGCAGCCAGGGCTAAAAATTTTTTTTAAGTAATACAATGGAGTTAATGGTGGTGATGATGCTGAGGGTACAAATAAAATGATATTGTGCTGTTGATTGTTGAAACTGCACAATTCGTATGTGTGGGTTCAATATAAAATCCTGATTTAACTATTTTTGAAGATTTTCAGAAAAAAAGTTTTTGAAGGTTTCCTCTCTAGATAAACTGTTAATGCATGGATTTAAGAGAGAATCAAGCTTAATTGCTTGAATTATCATAATTATTTGAAACATTAATTATAATTTCTTGGATTTATGTGTAAACTGCTTCCCCTAAAAGTTCAAACTAATATATTTTGGCTGGTTTTAGCAACATGAATACTCATTATCTTTGACCTTTTGAAACATCTTAGCAAGGTTAGCAAAAAGTAAAAGTACATTGAGTACACGTCAAAAACTGTCATAGTAGTTTTATTTTTGGAATTAGTGGTATATGTTGCTTGAACGCAAATTGCACAATTCTTGTTAAGTGTGTAGGCCCTAAAATCAGATAGACCTGAGTTTGATTCCTGGGTCTGCTACTTTATAATTCACTTTTTTAATTCACCTATTTTTAAAAAAATCATTTTCTTATTGTTAGTCTAGTAATGATAATAGAATAATATACATACGAACAAAGCTACCATTTATTGAACTTAATATGTGGCAGGTTTTGGGCTAAATCTTTAGTTTAGTCTTTGAATACTTACAACAATACTATAAAGTAAGTTACCCCAAATCATATTTTATGAGGGATTGAACAGGAATTTGACGCTGGGGCACCAGTCAACATCCTTGCTCTTATATACCACATTAATTACATTGCCCTATTTTACCAGGTAAACTGTCTTGGCTAAATTATTTAATCTCTCTCAGCCTTTGTTTCTTCTTTATAGAATAGGGATACAGATAGTAATTTGATCTCACAGGCACAAAGATGACATCAGAATAATGTATGTAAAACATTTGATATAGTGGCTTACACACAGGAAAATAAGAAATGCCAGCTACTATTATTTTCATTACCTATTTTTATTCAACAAATAGTAAAGTGTTCTTAGAATCATAACCTAAGAATATATGAAATCATCTGGACAACCAGACACAAAATATCTAAGAAGTTCTAGCACTCGTTCCCCAAAACGGTAGCCAAATGTGGCTAGTAAGGATTGAGATGGACTGTAAGTATAAATACACATCGGACTTTAAAGATGTATTATGAAAAAAAAGTAAAATATTTCATTAATATTCTTATATTGACATATATTTAGATAATATTACTATGAATTTTAAAATATTGAAACTAATTCCACCCGTTACTTTAAAACACTTTGTAAGTGGCTACTGGAGCATTTTAATTACATAGTGGCTCTCATTATGCTTTAAAAGACAGTACTACTCGAGAAATTGGGTTACTTCATAAACGGTGACTCACTTAGGGAGCATTTCTTTTTCCACTTGCACCAAAGCCTGAGAGACTGCTGCCTTTCCATAGCTGAAATCATTGACCATGTGCTCAAAACCCATAATGTAGAAGAAAGAAGAGATTGTTTATCTATAGAATCCTAGTATTTGCAGTAGAATGGCCTCATGGATAGAAGCTAACAATCTTTAATCATCATTTCAACTGCTAAGTGAGGAACTCCACTGTGTATCATTCTTCCCCAACAACATAACTCTAACTTCACCTCCATCATTCATGTTATACCATTTCAAGGAAGGAGATATAAACTTGGTGAGGATCTTTGTGCTATAAAAATAAATATATATAATTATATTTTATAGTCTTATGATTTTCCTGTTGCTGTTCTTATAAACACAAATACTAATATTGGATGCATATTAATATACAAATAATTTTATCCTTTGACCATATTAATTTTTTTAAATTATATTTCAAAAGAAAACTAACCCTATAAGATTAATACAACCGTACATCCTGGTTTGTCTGGCATAACCCCAATTTATGCCTATTGTCCCAGCATAATTATCAACAGCTCTCTCTTTTGCTCTTAAAAGTGTCCCAGTTTGGGAAATAACTTACACAGTCACCCTTTATAAGGTCCTCATTGATTAAATGATTCCTTGGTCAAAAAGTTTGGGAAATTAATTGTACTCCATCCCCCTCTCAATTACAACACATACTAGAATATGAGAAATCATATAATAAAGAAACTTGTGTAACTCTGTTTAACTCAGTTGTTCCTAAATTTACTTCCTTGCGGAACTCCTTAATTCCTGCAATACATATTAACATACTACAGAATACACTTAAAACTAGTTCAACCATACTCAGAATTTTTTATGGCCAGATTTGTATAGCTAATTGTTGCAATTTTTTATCATATGTAAATACATATACAATCTTTATATAATAAACATTTTGGTCTTTATTTCTAGAGTGCAGCAGTGACATGAACAGACATCTGCTTAAGGAAGTGTTTTCCTTTATTCACGATCAAGGAATCTGAGGTTCCACTCTGAGAGATTCTGATTTAATTCAGTTAATTTCAATAAATATTCATGTGTGCCTTATACATCAAACTATGGCCTAGTACCAATAATTCAAGCATGAATTAGACATGATACTTATCCTTAAATTGCATATAAATATATGGATTGGTTTGCTTCCTCTATACAGGGACTCTTTTTCTCATTTTTGGTTGATTGGTTTTCTTGTAATTGTATTTCTAGCTCTCGCCACTTTTCCTTCATTCTATAAATATTGGTGGAGTTAATCTAGTGGTGGCACACACATGATTGCATTAAGTGCTGTAACACAGGTTTAAACATAGTGGCATTAAAACAGAGAGGATAACTTCTCAATTGTCCCCAAGGTCAGTGAAAATAATTTTACTGAGGAGGTGCTATGTAAGTAGAGAAAATTAAAATGCTGATAGACACAAAAGGGGTAGAAGTATTTCTAAGCAAAAAGAATTGCTTGGACAAAGAAGCAATACCAGAAAAGTCCATGTTTTATGCTGCTGGGGATAGGTTAGGGTAATGAGGGACAAATACAAGTTAAAACAGATCACTGTGAACCAAATATGAAAGCTTTTTAAATACTACTTAAGGATCTTGAAGAAATTACCTATGATTTGCACTACTATGACTTTATGGCATGGGTGAGTACACGTCAGTGTTGGACAGCCGCATGTTTAAGATCCTAAAGAGGAACTTTCATAGGCGTGTTAAGACTCATTAAAGAAATAAAATATTCTGAGTCACCACTGTGCACATAGAATTTGGTTATGCCCTTTCAATAAAATAATTGTCATAAACTGTGTATATGAGCCTCTTATTTTTTAGCAAGAACAGCTGGAAGGTACATGGCTGCTGCTGGTGTGTGTGTGTGTGTGTGTGTGTGTGTGTGTGTGTGTGGCCATGTAATGGCAAAAACATATTTATAAAAGTGTTTAATTCTGTGGTTTGAATGTTACTTAGTTTCCCAACTGTATAACAAATAATTATCTTGGTATTTTAAAATATGTCTGTACAGGGACTTTTTCCTTATTTTTGGTTGATTTGTTTTCTTATAATTGTATTTCTAGTTCTTGCCACTTTTCCATCATTCTATAAATGCTTTGATTTTTTCCAAATTTTTTATTTCAGTCGTTATTAAAATAAGATAGCAAAAAAAAAACTAAAAGAAAACACATACATATAAAAAATAAAGTGACAAATAAATGAGTTCAAATTATTTATAACCATCTTAGCCAGAAATTTAGCACAAACTTTTTAAGTACTGCCTAAAAGCAATAGTATAGTAGGTTTTAAAAACTCTTGGGATGTTGGTAATTGAGAATATTACAGTTTTCACTAGTTGAGAAACTGCTAAATTCAACTAGAAAGTGACATAAGCCCCACACTGACCTCACTTACTGACTATCCAAGTAAAAACAGAAGTTTAGAGGTTTCACAGCTATGACAGAGTCCTTGGAAAGAATTATTTTGGAATATTCTTACTGTTGCTAAAGAAGGGAATTAAAGAGATCAGAAATAAGAAACCAGGAAGAAAACAATCTTGTCAGCGTTCAAAACTGACTACCAGGGAGTTACTTTGTGGTTAAAAATCCACAGCATTTCAGCAACTTTAGTTAGAAATGTTTATCCCAAAGGAAGATCATTATATGTGTTTTGCTACAAATAAATGTGCTTGCCTTAATTCTATAACTGCTTGGATTTAAATTTGCCACTTTTCACAACAGCTACCACTCTACTGAAAACCAGAAGCCTTCCAGGATGTGGAAGGGGCCCTGGCAGCCACAGGGTCCTATCATGTGGTTGTCCCTTTTGTTTTGGTTCATATTTTAGAAGGGGTCAGATATGAGCTGTAGCCTCCACCATTAGCAACTAAGAGCTTGTTCATTGCATAGGAGCCCTTATACTGAGTGTAATAAAAGGGGAGATGTGGTGTTTTTCTAAACTAATCCAGTTCATTCTTTCACTTGCTTTAATATGTGTGGTATTAACAATTATTGAAAATTAAATATATTTTCTTTGAACAAACAAAAGAATCTCTGACTTGAATTGGAAAGTCACAGTGCCTGTTAAGGGGAGGAGGGGTAATTTGTTATAGCGCCTCATTTCCCATCCTTCCCACAAACACATCTTTGCTTCTCAAAATTCCTTGAACTCAGAGCTAGATTAAGACATGGGCCACATGAACCTAGCTGGGTGCCAACCTATAGAAGTGCTGCATAGCCCTGAGTTACACTGAAAGTATGTTGCCAGTGAAGGAGTTAAGAAGAGGCCTTTCCAAGATATGCCACTTTGACACATGAATTATAATATTTTGAACTGGAGACTCTGTGGGTTTACAAGAAACTTTTACTTCTCCCTTAAAGAATGTAAACTGGGGTCCTCTCCGTAATAGGAGTTATTACCAGAAATAACTTTGTGTGATCTATCTAAAGGGCAGGGCAAGCATCTAATTATTGAACATCTGCCCTTCTTATCATCCTGTGAATGACCTTTCACCTCTTTGAAGCCCCAAGGCACCGTATCTTGAACTTAGCTCAGAATGCCATATATACTTCATTTTTACTTTCTGTCTCTGAACCTCTCATGTACGCGAGGTCTCTAACTTTCTCATATTTGTGGGTTTTCATATGTATATATGTAAATCAATTTGGTCCTTTTCTCTTGTTAATCTGTTTCATGTCTATTTGATATTAGACCAACCAAAAGAACCTAGAAGGAGGGAGGAAATTTTCTCACCAAACCCTCCCCCCAACCCCATACGCACCAGATAACACTGGCTTTGACCTGCTGTCCTTGGCAAAATGTAAATTTTTGGTCTCACTTCAGCCAAAAAGAGCACGCCCTTGAGTAGAAATAAAATACAAATTAAACTTTACTTACTACAATAGAATTAGATATCTACACTGAGCTTTCTTGCAAACAAGCAGTTACGAACAGCCAAAATTCCAAGACCCAAAATGCTGGTCACAGTACTGCTGAATAGGGACATGATCCATTTTTTATTTAAAATTTTAACCTATGAATATATGTTCCACAAAGTGATCACCTTTTTTCCAGAATGTTGACTATTATCTGACCAGTAGAGGTAAATCAGTAAAGGAATTTGTTTCTATGTAAATTTTTTGTTAATGTAATTTTTCATATCCTTTAGATCATGCTTGACAAGTAGTTTTTATATATTGGTTAAAAGAGGTGTCCAATTATTTGGCTACCAATAATGCTCTGGTTTTCTGGCACTTTTTCTACACAGTTCTACTTACATACATGCTGTGTTCACTCCACTTTGTTTACTACATATCTTTTGAGTTAATTTAAAAGTTGATTTCTCTAAAATACCGTCCTTTTACTCTTAGTTCCCTATAAGGAATTATTATATTTTCTTGATTCTAAGATATTGACTTTTTACTTGAAAATCAAATAAAATCAAATAGAATCTTAAAGATATGTATTTGTTTTAAGACATGTTCTAATAGATAAATACTAAAGTGTTCAAACAGGTTTTAAAATATAAGAAATTTGGTAGTTGCTTTTTCCTATTAGGAGCTCTAGCACATGGTACATTCTCTAGTAAGAGATATGAATTTGCCCCATGAGACTTGAGTGAAACAAAAGTATTTTATACTTATTTTAAAAAGTCAAAATAAACCTCACTCTGAACTCCCTTGTCAACACGTTTAGTATTAATCACTAGAGAGCCTTTCTTGGATGTTACTCATGATTCCCAGCGAACATTATATTGTTCATCTTATATCATGGAAGAAAGGATTCCTGACTTGAATCTACTTGCCTAGTTGTCATGCTCATTGCTCAAGTCCAATTTTAAAGGTAAGCTACTCAGTCGCTTGTGTAACACCTTTTCTCTATGCCCAACTCAGCTCCAGGAGCCTTCTCCAAGGCTTGCAAAGCCACAGCAAGAGACTGAACCACCAGCTGCCTATATCCATTCCTTAGCAGAGGTCCCATCACCTGCTGGAATTCTGACTGGGAATAAAACTCAAGTCCCTGCCCACATCAGAAAATCACCTCTAGGGCCCAGTCGCCCTCCTCTTCAATTCCAAACAATAAACTTTATCCACCCTCCTTCTTAAATAATCCAGCATAATCTTCCTCAGTGGGCCAGAATCCTAAACAGTTCAGCTCTCTTTCTGAAGGATTCTCTTTGTGTTTATTTAATGGCGAGGGACAACTGCAATATAAAAAGAAACTAAACCTCACTTTTTTTATGTGCAAGATAGGATAGGAGATCATTTATTTTAGTATTAAACAACAAGATTTAACATTTGGTTTGGTGTGTAGGTCCACCCTCTTTTAAAAAACAGTGGTTTTCTTCCTGAAGGACTTGGAAAAGACAGGTCGTTACAGGCAAGGGTGAATGGCAAGTTTGTGGCTCAGCTTCTGTGCCCTAAAGGGCAGACTGAAAGTCACCCTAAAGGTTCCTTGTATAAGTTCCAGCAAAGCAGACTTACTTAAAGATTATATGTGATCATTTGCTGCTCTTGTTGTGTTTATGCAAACAAACAGGATAAATTGAAACTGGACTTAATGCGGTCCCTTTAATGACAAGGAGGGTATAATCTTAAGGAGAAAAATCACAATTTAAGGAAAATCACAATTCTCAGTGGCAGACTATAAACTAGTGCAGCTGTCTTTAAAGTTCATTTTCATTTAAAGTTTGTTTTCATTTAAAAGTTAAACTAGGTATGTGACATCATCATAGATGCTTAATTTATAGGCAAGGAGAATGTCAAATGCCTTGCAACTCGGTATCTCCCCAATAAGACAGTTTTGCAGATTTAGAGACTGGTTTGTGGGTTATGTTGCATAAATTAACATGTGTGTTCTGTTTTCATAGGGCATAAGCCTATGATCTCATTACCTGAGTGATTGTCTGTACTCGTATGTATAGGCCTCACTTAAGCCTGTATGCATCACTTCCTCCTGAGACTCAACTGTTTGGCTGAATTTAGCGGTTGGATGGTGAAGTATGGGGTGGTCTGTGGGCTTCACTCTAAAACTGGTTTCTCTTTTCTATCCTAAAAGCTTGGATAGGAAGGGCCCAGAGGTCTGAGAAGGGAGAAACCTAAAATATTCCCCTCAGCCCAATCTAAGTATAGTGGGCAAAAGTGCTTTGGACAAGTGTGACGTGTCTTGCACACCTTCCTCTAAAGAAGCCTTTTTTTCCCCTAATGTGAAAAATTACAAAATCAATCCCTGCCTTTTGTCATCTAGTGGTTATGGATTTAATGATGCCTTTTAACCCTGTTGCCAAATCTGTTGCCCAAGAATACAACAAGGATGCCAGCCTGTTTAACTGCATGCCACTCTTTGGGGACAGCCAACTGACATGGAGTCTGCAACATCTTTCCCCATGTGAGAAGGCCACCCTCCCCTCCACACCCCCACTCTTATTAGGGATTTCTGGACCCAAGGGTAAGTAGAAGGATGAACATATCCAGCTTGAAACAGCTAGAGGAACATGAGAACTTCGCCTACTGTCCTACATAAGATTATAAAGGGTCTTATGTATGAGAGGGAGTGATTGTTACAGAGCAGGGGTCTCCCCGCAAAAAAATAATTAATTAATTAATTTAAAAAACAAACTGGTTTTTTTTTTTTTTTTTTTTACAAACTGGTTTTCTTAATGGCAGGAGCTATGCTTTCTTCATGAATGTTATCAATTAATAAATATTAAATCAATGAACTGAGTTAGTGTATTGTAGATTATTATTTTTATCTTCTAAAAAAATTCTGGTTTTAAGAACTTTTAGATTCATTAAAATGAATGAGAGTACACATGAAAGCCTATGTGATATGACTATCCCTCTTTATAAAATTTGCTCATTTAAAATGTCACTTCAAGCCAATTTTCAAGCTCATAGCTAAAGCTCATGCTACCAGTTTTCATTTCCTACCTGAAAAAAATATTCACCAGCAAACCACTTCCATACATAAAAGCTTACAGTCACTTTGATAAAAATTATTATAGGACTTGTTATAGCACAATTAGAGAGAAGAGCTGAAACTCCAGAGACCAAAATGACCAAAAAGGTTTATTTATTCACTATGTATTTAACAAGTCACCTTAGGCAAGGAGCTATAGCAGGCTCTGATGGAAATTATAATTTACCAGTAACTGCTGCCCTTTAAAAAATTGTTACTTCTAGAGGTAGAAACAACACAAACACACAAATAGCTATAATTCAGGACATTAAGTGGTGAATACCATAAGAGAAACAGAGTCAAACGAAGTAGCGACCACTTTGAGCTGGAGGAAATGGGGATTTCAGCTTAGAAGGGTCATTCAACTTTGCCTTAGCAAATGGGCTGCATGGCATTTGCACAAGAAATGACTGGGAATGAAGGAATGCCTTGAGCAAAGACACACACTCTGGCCACACAGCAGCAAACATTCTTGTTCCTTTGTACTTACTCTTTGGGTATATTATGTGCATATTTCATTGGAATAATGGAAGATAATGCTATGATTCACTATTTAATAAATATTCAAAAATTGTTCAACACACACAGATACATACATATTTACAAATTGTAGTGAGTTCTATGAAGGAAAAATATGAAACATTTTTAGAGCATTTAGCTGGGGACTTGATTTAGCTGGAAAGTCAAGAAATGTTCCTGTAAAAATAAAATGATCAACAGAAAATATGTTGAGAGTAAATTGTACTTTCTAAGGTTCTTCTGATTGCTTTTCATATTTTTCTCATCAAAACAAGTTCTTCATTAAGGACAGCTTATTGTCTTGGGGTTTTCCAGACAAACAGAACTGTTTCTGGGGAAGGATGGGGAACAAGGTGGGCCTGCCCCAGCATGGTCTGGAAATAGGTTCTTGCAGTGTCATGGGAAAGAAATTTTAGAGACACACACATAGAAGAGTTTTAAGTGATAGTGGCAAGATTTATTAGAGTCAAAACAAAGGAAGGGCTTAGGAGAGAAGAGGCCAGATCAGAGTAACAGGAGTAAGCCTACACTGGGCTGCCTAGACTCAGAAAAGGACATTACAGAGGCAAAAGGAGAGTCCTTAAAGCTCACTTCTCCCCTGGTTGCAAGTCCTGTGGGGATCCTTAGAGCTTGGAAGGAAAGAAAGCAAAAGCATGGCTCAAGAAAAGGGCACAGGCGTGCTCCAAGGAGGCTGTGCAGGACACAGAAGCCCTTGAAGAGGCTGCCTGCTCCATTGACAAGGCGCTTCCCCAGCACTCAGCCGGCAGGATGTGTTCACTGCCCCCAAGTACAACATGCTGGATGTCTCATCCATGACCGGAGGTTCAGCTCTGTCTTGCTGCATAAGAAGTCCACCTTCTGGGACCATAGGACTGCACTTGTGTCCACCAAGCCAAGGAGGGTCAGGGCCCAGAGCTGCAGTGCCACCACTCCTGGCACCTGAGGCTCCAGTAGTCTAGCCAAGTCTCTGCTTTGAGCTGACATCAAAATCCTTAGCTATGCAACGTTAGGCAAGTTACTTAACTTCTCTGTGCCTCATTTCCCCATCTGCATGTCTGCTGCCAAGGCTAGATGGCACTTAGGCTATGATTGGTGCCGTGTTCTAGCCCATGAGGCTGCCACAGAGACAGACCTTTATTCAACTTTTATACATTTCCTTGGGTTTAGGGAAAGAGCAAGCTTTCCCCCACCCCCAAATATCCAATATCTTTCCTGTCTTTTCTCGGGTCTGAACTGGTGCTCTCTGCCATCCAATCTCTTTCTGGATTTTCCAAGGGCTTTTGTCCATATTGTATGAGATCTTTTCCCCAGATTTTTCCAGGCTAGCCCTCTCCCCTATTATGGTCATCATTCTGGCTTCTACTGCAAATGCTTCATAGTTCTGCTTCCTCATTTGGCTTCTACTGCACATTCACTCAGTGAAAGGAATTTCTCTGTGCCATTTTCTCCCTCACCCTGTTAGTGGGGCAGACTCCCTGGAGTGACTGTAAGGCTTAATCAGGCTTAATCAGATATCTGGTTCAGTTCACTCCCTTCTCTTTGGTTAATATCTATCTAACTAATTGCCTACTGTAACAGAACCAATAGGATGTGTGTGTGTGTGTGTGTGTGTGTGTGTGTGTGATGTTGAAGAGAGAGAGTTTATTTTAAAGAATTGGGTCTTGTAATTGTGAGGGATATAAAGTCTTAAATTTGGAGGACTGATGGGTAAGGTGGAAATTCTAGAAGGAATTAATGTTATAGTCTTGAGTTTAAAGTAAGTCTGGAGGCAGAATTCTTTTTTTGTTTTTATTTTTCAGGGAACCTCAATTTTTTTCTCTTAAGGCCTTCAACTGATTGGATGAACCCCACCTACATTATGAAAGATAATCTGCTTTACTGATTTAAATGTTAATCACATTCAAAAAATAATTTCATAGCAACACCTAGATGGTGTTTGATGAAACAATTGGGCACTACAGTATACCCAGGTTGACACATAAAATTAATTATCATAGTTATCATGAATCAATCATAAGATACAGAATTCATAAAAAGAGAGAAAACAGTATTTTTTATTTGTTAACATAGTTCATTATAGTTTTGTAAATATTTTTGCACATACAATGTTAAAGGCCCTGCATGGAAAAAAATAAAACATATTACCAATAATAGCTTCTAATTGATAAATCCGAGGCACAGAGAAATTAAGAATCTTGAAGGTTAAGGGCCTAGAAGTGGCTGGTTGATGTCAGAATTGGAGCTGATGTCTTGTCATTTAATGAACTTTCCATTGCACCATTTATTATCTGTAACATTCTTTTGAAACTTTATTAATATATGTTTTGTCTCTCCAACTAATTTTTTAAGATGTGCCTGTTCATATACAACACTATTATGTTCTATACATAATACAGGAGAACAATTTTTAACATATTTCCTGTTGAGTTCAATTTTTCAGCTGTTTTAGACTTAAATGGGCATGCTGATTTCAAAACTGCAGTTATTTTTCTTCTATTACATCAAGATTTTTCTATAGAGCTTATCTTAATGTGACCACTCTAGGCTGGATCGAGCCTGGATTAAGGGAAGCACTAGTGCTCTCCTATTGGCTGAGAGCAAACGTCCCTCGGGTGGGGATGGGTAGGGGATGACTTTGGAGACCAGCAACAGGTTCATACTTGTCTAGGCTATTCAGTTGCACATGAGACAGTATGGTGAGAGGTTGTGTGCTGCTCTATATAGTGAATTGTATTTCAAAGTGTAGTCTGAGTTCTTGTCTGTATGCAAGGAGTTGGCAGAATTTATTATTTTTATTTACATATGTACTTATTTCCTTTCCTTCAGATCATGTCTGTCTCTGCTATTTCTTGTCATAAGTGCCTAAACAACCTTGATTCATTTTATTATATCTGTGGCAGTTTCACCATTCCCAGTCAAAGGACACACATCTGTGCATTTGTCAGGCAAGCCTATTCTGCATATTTTAAAATAAAACTTGGTGATCAAGATAAATCTTGGGCTCCTAACAAGGTGTGCAAGCAGTGTGTCCGGAGTTTATGAATGTGGACAAAGGAAACATGAAATAAATTGTCATTTGCTATACCTATGGTTTAGCGAGAGCTCAGAGATCATTCAAGTGACTGTTACTTTTGTGTAGTTAAAATGTCAAGATATAACAAGAAAAATGAATGTGAAATAGAGTATCCTAATCTACCATCAGCTATATGCTCAGTGCCTCATTCAGCTGAAATCCCAGTGCCAGTGTTCATTGAACTTCCCTCTTTCAAAAAACAGGAGTATGGTGAAGAACTAAGTGACAGCAATGATGAAGATTTTGAAATTGAAGATGACTCAGTTCATAAGGGATTTGATCAGCATGAGTTGAATGATTTCGCATGAGATTTGGGACTATCCAAAAAGTCTTCAGAACTTCTAGCATTAAGACTGCATGAGAAAAACTTGCTTGTAAAAGGAGTGAGGGTATCCTACTTTCAATCAAGAGAAAGTGCATTTCTGCAGTACTTTCGAAGTGATGGTGGCTTTGTGTATTGCCATAGCATACATGGTTTAATGGAGGAATTGGGAATTCCAGTCTATAACGCCACTGAATGGCAACTGTTCATCAATAGCTCAAAGCAGAACTTGAAGTGTGTCTTCGTCCTCAATGGCAATTTATTTGGTGCAGTCCCAATTGGCCATTCAGTTTGTTTTTGTGAAGAATATGAAGACACAAAGAGAGTCATTGATCTGTTGCAATATCACAAGCACAATTGGATAATATGTGTTGACCTTAAAATGGTCTGCTTCCTTCTTGGTCAGCAACGTGGGTACACCAAGTATCCCTGCTTTCTGTGTATGTGGGACAACAGAGCTCGTGAGAAGCATTGGGTGAAGTTGAACTGGCCTCCAAGATCTGACCTCGAACCTGGTGATCCAAACATTCTACATGAGCCACTTGTTGACAGAAAGAACATTACATTCCCACTGCTGTGCATAAAACTGGGTCTCATGAAGCAATTTGTTAAAGCTTTGCCAACTGAAGGGAACTGTTTCAAGTATCTCATTTTGGCATTTCTTATCCTGTTGTTTGAAAAGATAAAATACCTTAATATGTATTTTTGGTAGCAGAACTTTACTACTTGTACACAATTTGACTTACAGTAACAATATATATCCTTTATATGAATTAAAAACTCTAAATAAACAGCATATTCATGTAATTTTTTTCTCTACTTTCCTTTGTATGTACATTTTTTATGATTTTGGGGACAAAGGGGGGGTATCCTGTACCTTAAAAAGTTGACGTGGTACAGAAAAACTGGGTCATTTTTGGATTCAGATGCCAAAACTTAGTCAAAAGCAAGTTTCAGATTTAACTCAATGAAAAGTGTGTCCCCCAGTGTAATCAAATATCAATAAGTATTTTTTTAAGAATGTTTCTGGACTTCCAGGCAAGATGGAGGCGTAGACAGACACTGTGCGTCTTCCTCCACAACTAAGAAGGAATACAACTACCTCAAAACTAGAAACAACCAGAAGTTCCAGAAAATCAAACTACATGGAAGGCCATCAAACAAAGATATAAAGAAGAAATACTCATCCAGACGGGTAGGAGGGGCGGAGCCAGGGCGGAGAGGACGCAGTGTCATGGTGCCAGCAATGGCAGCAGCAACGGGCTGGTGGAAAGCACAGTCACACATTTTAAAAAGTCAGGAGGGACACCTGGGGAGCATTCCAAGTTCCTCACTGGACCTCGCAGCTCATGGTCCCAACACAGGGGAAAATCAAGTTTCATTGTTTCTGATTGTGCAGACCAGTCGGGGTTAGGGAGGAGGAAGAAACTGCCAGTCTCTCAGCAGAGTCTGCTTGTTTAAAGACCCCATGGTCCTGGAACATCCACAGACCCACCCACTCTGGGAACAGTGGCTGGGGAGGCAGCTGGAGGGGCGCCAGTTCGGTGCGAAAGTGGGAGAGGTGCCTGGAAAAGGGGCGAGTGCTGTGCAGGTGGCATTGTTCCCTCTTGGACCCCTTCCCCACATACAGCACCACAATGTTGTGAAACAGGTCCCCCTGTACTGACAAACCCCTAAGGCTCTGCCCCTTACATGGCCCAAAAGAGGAAACAGATCAAAGTTCCAGTGGGAGAACTAAGTGACAAGAAGATAGCCAACCTAACAGATGAGAAGATAGACAACTTAATAGATGCAGAATTCAAAACACTGGTGATAAAGATGCTCACAGGCTTGACAGATATGCTTGAGTACGGCAAACGCATAAGAGAAGAAGTGAAGGCTATGCTAAATGAAACAAAGAAAAATCCACACAAAACCAATGGTAAAGGGAAGAAAACCGGGGTTCAAGTCAATGGTTTGGAACATAAGGAAGAAGAAAACAGTCAACCAGCGCAGAATGAGGAAACAAGAATTGAAAAAAATGAGGAAGCAAGAATTGAAAAAAATGAGGAAGCAAGAATTGAAAAAATATGAGGAAAACTTCCCAAATTTTGCAAAGAGATGGAAATAAAGGTACAGGAAACACAGATGGTCCCGGGCGAGCTGGACCTAGAGGGGACCACACCAGGACACATCATGACTGAGATGCCAAAGGTGAAAGATAAAGACAGAATCCTGGGGGTAGCAAGAGAGAGACAGAGAGTTGCCTACAGGGGGCTATCTATAGGACAGTCAGCTGATTTCTCAGAGGACACTTTGTAGGCAGGAAGGGACTGGCAAGCAGTATTCAATGTGATGAAAGGCAATCTGCAACCAGGATTATTCTATCCAGCAAGGCTCTTTTGAAATGGAAGGGTAGATGAAGTACTTCCCAGACAAGGTGAAGCTAAAGGAGTTCATGATCACCAAGCCTTTATTATATGAAATGTCAAAGGGACTTACTTAAGCAAAAGAAGATCAAAACTATGAACACTAAAATGACAACAAACTCACAACTATCAATAACTCAATCTAGAAAATACAAACAAAATCCAACTAAGCAAACTAGAATAGGAATAGAATCTTAGGTATTGGGATCATTTGGAGGGTTATCAGCTGGGAGTGGGGGAGGAGAAATGGGGAAATGGTGCAGAGAGTAAGAAGCATAATCGGTTGGTACAAAATAGACAGGGGGATGTTAAGAATAAAATAGGAAAGGGTGAAGCCAAAGAACTTTTATGAACCACCCATGGACACGAACTAAGGGGGATGGGGTTGCTGGAGGGAAGGGGGGTACTGGGCAGAGGGGAACAAAGGGGAAAAAAATTGGGACTACTGTAACAACATAATCAATAAAATATACTTAAAAAAAAAAAGAAATGGAGGCTTTGAGATTAAAAAAAAAGAATGATTCTGCTACACATCCTATTTATGCTAAATAACCATTTGTTTATACAGCTTGTGGTGAGAGACTCCTTGAATTAATTTTCAAGGCACGTGGGTGAGGTTGTGTTGCAGTGATTTTTATAAGATTGGTGAGTGCAAAGGTCCCTATTCTTCACATTACAAAAGGCTTAATATGAATTGTGTGAACATGGGCAAGTTGCTCAACTTCTTTAAGAACTAATTTCTTTATCTGTAAAAAGAAAATTATACCAAATTTCAGTAATGTGTTATGCAAATAGAAAGTGGGTTACTGTGTGTATAACAGATAGGACAAAAGTGCAGGAGTGTCATGGATTTTTATTTTTCTAAATAAAGCCATTTCCAAATCACAACTTATCAAGGTCAAAGATAAGACTTGTACCAGTTAACTGAGGTTATCCTCATTGGAGTTTACAAAATCCCTGGGCCTTACATTTTCCTAGAAAAATAGAGAAGGGCCTGATTACCAGTAAATAGGAATGGTCGTTTCCCCCTTGGATCCATTTGGTTGCTATAGGCAAAGCCGCTTAGTATACAACCCTCACAAAAACAGATGGCATCTCAGCCTTCTAAATGCTCAGCAGTAGTTAAGCACTGCTTCTTTGCTGTGCGCTGGAGAGGCCTCTTTGGGTGGGTGGACTGATACTTATTCACAGTGCTCTTCTCCACTGACTTAGCGTAGCCACAGGCATTTTAACACTTGGTGCTCAAGAGGCAGCATTAAAGGTATTCAAGCATCCCTTCTCCTATAAAGACTTGTTTTCTCCAGAATGCTGAGTCCAAGCACTTGAATAAATTCACAAATCCCTCCCACATTCCTGGAACACTTTTCAGAATCTTCCATTTCCATCCCCTTTAAGACAGTGCAGTTTAATCCCTTGATTAGCTGAGGGCTTTGCAAGTGAGTCCTACTAACTCTCACTCTGAGAATAAGGGAAAGCTCAAGGGCATAAAGCCGTGACATCATCCTTTGACTGATAAAAACATGATGTAAAATATCAAGATACTGATATATTTCTCAGTAAATCACACTTTTACACAGTCAAATCACCTAAGGTATATTAATTGCTCAATATATGTTATTTTTCATTCTTATTCTTTGAAACACTATAATACTATAAATGTTTGTTGAAAGTGCACCTCTGAATATTCCATATCTTGAGAAGTTCTAAGGTTTAGAGCAAAGGCCTGACTCCTGGCTGTTGGAGTCAGACAGCTCTGGTGTTGACTCTTGGCTCTGCAGCCAATGATCTCTGCACTTAGGTAATTTACCTTACCCAGCCTCAGTTTTTCTCCTGTAAAATTAACTGTGAAGGTTAAATGCATGTAACCCATATAGCCGTAGGCTTCTTCTGCTAAGACATGTAAATATTTCACATTTATAATAATACGCTTGATCTCAAGGCTTTGAGTCCACAGCTGCTTGACTAGAGGAAAATTTTGTCTTTTTATAGCAGCTTCTTTTTTCATTTATCATGTCTGGGAGGCCTCAGGTGAGGTTTGCCTGCAGGCCTTTGTTCTCAGGTTCTCTGTTCTTACCCCTAGGCTGCTGATGTCTTGCTTCTCTCTCTGGCCGGTAGGAAAACTCCTTTAGAGTCTCATGATCAGAGATATTGCTTAGGCCCCTAGAAACAGATCTGTCACTTAGGTCTCAGTGTTCTCCTTCTGTAGTGCACTTAAGCTTACAGGCAGGGGACTGAGTCAGGGAAGTTCAAGTGTAGCCTCCTGCTACCACTGCTCTCTTTGACATTCAAACAATAATCAATAATCCACTGCTCCCACAGATATTCTGGCAATATTCAACAATCAATGATCAATAACCAGCTCAGGCCTGACCTTCCATATCTTCTTATAGGTGCTGAGGTGCCATTCTGAGCCAGCCTTGTTTAGGGACTCTCAGTCCCCTGCACTGGTTGTAGATGCCTGAACATAGTATGTGGACCAGGTTTCATGTCTCTTTTACAGATATACTGGGTCCATGCAAGGGATGTGTCTGGTGTCTGTTTCAGTCTTTCAGAGCATTCTGTGAGGGTTACAGAGTCCCTGGAACATTCTGTAACAGGGAGTTGTGATATCAGGGGCAAACAGAGGACATCAAGTCATGTTTCAGTCTTGACCTGGTCTAAAATATTTCTTAAAGCAACTAGTGTCTGCTACACAATAAGCTCTCAGTAAATGAAATACTTGTTTTTTTGTCTTTTCTGCTTTAAAAAAATTTGATGCACTTGCTAGACAGTTGACTATAAAACACATTTTATCTTTATGTCAAGCTAACTTTTTCACAATGGTTTTTACAGTGGTTGCTCAGGGTGAGAGGAATGGGAAATGGGGGTTGGGGGTGGAAGGCAATAGGATCTCAAAAAAGATATGAAGTAATCTGTTTCAAAAGTCTGGGCTCTCAACTCTTGGGCTAAGTCATCTTTATTGACTACATAAACCTACTGATGAGTACAGTGTAAAATAAATATGGTTTTAATACCCAGAGGGGGGAAAAGTCAGGGGAAAAGAATCCCTTAAAGAAGCCTGGCTGAATGAGGCTCGATGATAAGTGGGTTGGTAACAATTTGTAAGGGGTTTCAACATCTATTTACTTTGATTGCTCTTGTACCTTCCAGGTCTATCACTCTTATTGCTGCTGCCGATCACAGATAAAGCTGGGATACAAATGTCAGGGTGGGAGTCCAGAACAGGTTCGTTACATTGTTGTTCTGTGTCACTAAGTTAACCTTTCAAAAATGGCCTGAAGCAATCTTCATGCCCCCAATCTTCATCTCAGTTAGGTAAATGGGGCACAGACACCTGAAAAGCTGAAAAGCAGACAACTTTCATTTTTCTTGCCTTTGTCAAAACATCTCACCATTAATTTCTGACACCAATGTGAAAGAAAAGGGGTCTATGCAATTAATCTGACAAGCTCAGGGAGCCACATGGCTGGTTCAACAAGCTCAGAGATGGAAAGTAACCACACAGGTAACTACACAGGATGGTCTGATCATAAATTCCTAAAAGGGCAGCTCATGGTGAGTAGTCTTGTTCCAGGCCTACCGCTTCCTTAGCAAAGGTCAATCTTTACCTTAAGTGAGCTCTGTTCGTTGTTCTAATGTATACCTTTGGAATGTCAGAGTAATTTTCTTTTTCTATCCCTCAAAGGCACAACCACCACCAGAGCAGGAGAGCACAGACCCCCTTGTTATCTTGTTCCCTGAATACCATCTCTATGTGCTTTAAATGTTAATTATTAACTATCTCATACCCCACCCTCCAATGTAAGAGAAGTATGTGTCTCCACTTTGCCTTTTATGCAATCTTAAAGATTTTTCTGCAGTGCTTTCTCCCACCTTCTTAACTTGCCCACAATGGTTACAGGTAACCTCATTGAAGTCTCCTTCTTTGATTTTAATGCAAAATACGCTGCCAAATTGCCATTTCCTGGAGCATTTTCAAATTCTGTTGAGATTTTGCTTTCCAGCATATGTTGTCATTTTGGCTCAAAGAAACGCAAAAAATTCTCTACAGGTTTGGAAATGTCTTTTGTTAGGTCAACACTGGGCCATAAATAGGTGTGAGGAAGGGCCAGCTCCCTGCTGGCCATTTACAAAGAACTAAGTGAATTGGAGGCCTATACTCAGGGCCTTGGCCCCAGGAGCCAGCGTAAACTTTCTCAAATTACCAAGACAGTCAGTCCTTTGATGACAACCATTTTCAGGTTGTAAATAACCCTCTCATTATCACCAATGCTCGCTTTAATGTACTAGGTTTCATGTGTGCAGCCATCCATCAGAAACGGTAATTTGAAAAGTCATGCACGCCCTATTTGTCTGTTTTCTGAGAAGGTTTTCATTTCTCAGGTCTCCTTTCCTAACCTCTCAAAAGCTTTTATTTGGGAACTTGATTATATCTATGACAATTATAATTTTTTTTAAGTGCCCACAATTACACATTTCTCAAAAAACAAATTCCTTAAATTTTCCTTTCGTTCTCACCCAGTAGATGGTGCTACTTCCTTACATTTCCTGAAGACATCCATCAACTTCTGAAGGAACTGCCTCCATAGACTGGAAGTACCTGTACTCATATTTAAATTTGCAAACTTCTGTTTATTCAATACACTGTATTGCAATAAGGAATGTTGTAAGCTCGGTAGAACTCAGCCAAACAGCTTCAGTACTAGGGAGATGTCTTCCCCTTCTAGTTGCGAGAGCCAGATCCTCTTCTGAGGTAAAACACGCTCCTTTTCCTATGGGAATTATGGGAAGTATAGGGGAGCGAGAAAGTGAGTGAAGGCAATAAATCTCTGCATTTTTCCCTTTCTGGATATGCACTCTGGCTTAGAGTTGGGCGCTCTTTAAGTGAGAGGAACCCAGAGAGTGGAGAGGTGCTCTGTCATCCTCCTTCCCACTATTTGGGACTCTTATGCCAATTAAACTGATGCCATTTCCCTCCTACTGATTTACATTCAGCGTATTCTCTTCTGTTTTCCCTCACAGCCTCATTGCACAGTTCCTTTCATTTTCTTGTTAAAAAGCAATACAGAAAAATATATTTATTTTCATGGCGTTTTTTAAGCCAATGTTTTGGATTCCTGACTCTTCTATCAGCAGGCTCATTTTTCTAGAACTTAAAATACTTTGAAAGCCAATTATGAATCCTTTTTTAAATCATTTTCCATTTATTCATTTTGGCTCCATGTTTTTTGTTTGTTTGGTTGGTTGGTTGTTTTTATCAGACGTATTTTTCTACAAATAACGTCTTACATTTTAAACTAGGTATTTCCTTAACTTCAATTTATATGTGAATTTTTTCTGAACATTTTTTGGTACATGAATTCATTATAAAGTAAAAATAAAAATAAAACAGATTTTTCTTTGGTACTTAAAAAATCCAATAAGTCTATTATCTGCTAATTAGAATGCAATCACCCTTTTCTCTGCATTTTAAAGTCTTTCTAGTGTAATACTTAACCATTTTAAATCCCAGTGCTATTTTGAAATAATTTATTATGCAACATTGTTATTTATGTATATTTCAATTGCAGATTGTAAATTCCTTGAAGAATAGACTTCACTAATTTTCCTTTACCCATCATCCATTTCCTTAAGTATTATTGGCTAATGAGAATAAAATCAATTTAGGCTTTTATTCATATTATTCCTCATCATTTCTGGTTTCCATTCTGAGGCACTTGAAATAATTTTATTAAAACTACTAAAATTAAAGAAAACTATTATTTTTAAAATTTAAGCAGAAATGAGTGGGGTGGGCACAGTATTGGAAATTTTTAATTCCTAGAAAAGGAATTTTGGTCTATTTTCTATTTATGGATTTCAATATTTTCTCAAATACAGATGAAATATTTTAGTGTGTTAGCTTGAATGAAAAATTATATAAAGCCTTTTCTCTCATGGGGAGAGAAATTAGTTTATTGAAGATGATTGACAATTCTACAGTTAAAATTTTTTAAAAATAAAAACCTACTCTTATTACTAAGCAGTTTAAACTATCTCTCATATATAAAGAACAAAGTTGTTGATGTAAGAAACATCCAAAACCTGTAGAGAATTTTTATGAGTTTATTTGAGTGGACAACAATTGCTGGGAAGCAAAATCTTAACGAATTAAGAAAATGCTCCTTACAATGGCAGTTTTACAGATGATTTTATACATTAGAATTAAAAGAAAAGGTGTAAGGGGGGTTACATGAAATTTTTTGGTGGTAGATTAGGGAGAAAACAAAGTGGAGAAAATCTCTGAGATTGGATAAAGAGTAAAACGGAAAGACACATACTTCTGCCACTTTGCTGGGTACAAGATGGTTAATAATTAGCATTTACAGCACACACAGATGATATGCAAGAAACAAAATAACAATGAGGGGTTCTGTGCTGTCTTGTTCCTGTTCCAGGTGAGTGTGCCCTGAGGGTTCTAGAAAAGGAGATTATGCTGACATTTCAAAGATATGTTATCTTAGATGCAAAAAGACAATAGACAAGCGCACTTAAGGTAAAGATTGGTGTTAGTCAGGAAAGCTACAGGCCTAGGACGTGACTACCTGCCACAACCTGCTATTAGTCAGGAATTTTAATGTTCAGACCATCTTAGTTTGGCTCAGTGGATTGAGCGTCGGCCTGCGAGCTAAGTGTCGCTGGTTCGATCTTCCAGTCAGGGTACATCAGAGAAGGAAAACTCTGACTCCAAAAAAACCTCCGCTGCCTTGCGGCATATCTCTTCAGGGAAAGGCTAAGGGAGTAAACCCCGACAGAAAATCCGGAGCCGGAGTCCCTAAGGCGGTTTGACGTTGTAGTCAACACCGGCAACTCCTGCGGCGCACCTGAAACCAAGCTTTATTGACTCTGTCTTTCCCTTGGACCCTTCAGCTGCGAAGAGAGGGGGGGTCTGCTGCATGGGCAACAGCAGACCCTCCATATCACCCTGCCCAGGCTCTGTAGCTTCAGCTTTACTGGAGAGGACACTCCAGCGTCATCGCAAGATGTCGATTCAACACGGAAGGAGACAGATACCGTGTCACTCCCGAGTCGGACTGCACAACCATTCTTGGCGGTGCAGATAGACTCTTAAGAAGCTACACCATCGTCTCTCGAGACGGACGGCTGCCGACGACGAGACCATCCTACGAGGATCCTTTCTGTCTCTGCGTTTGTAAGGCTGTCACACAGGCTTCTTCTGAGTTCTACAGGTTTATATGTGGCCCATTTTTTGTCCACAATGTTAATAAATCAAAGTAGTATAACTACTTGGCATCATTAATTTTATTGCATGTTTGACTTACAAATATAGAGGGTTGGCAAAAGTAGGTTTACAGTTGTGAGTATGAGAAACACAGAGTTCATTCTTATATTATTTATTAATATTGTATTATTTTCCATATGAACAACTGTAAATTTACTTTTGACCCACTTTGTGTATTTTGAAATTTCACATTTCTCCATTTTGTAGGCTAAGTAGAAATATGGCCTTTCTCTTTCTCTCTCTCTCTCCTTTTTTTTTTTTAAACTCAGACGGTGTCTTTGTTACAGAATGAAAGGGAGTTCTTTCACGTAGTGCCTTGGTGTAAAACCCAACAATTAGTGTTGAGGAAAACGGGTCTTTATTTACAATATTCCAACCTGGGGAGGACAGTGAGCATTTCAGCTCAGAGCCCTGTTCTCCCACAGGACCTAGCACTTCCCTTGCTTACCAAAAGGCTAGAAGCCAAAAACATGCCCAGAAGTTCCCCATCCCTTATCTGTCAGCTGTCTCCTTCAGGATTTGGGATACGACATCATCAGCCTCTGTATAACAGTCCAGGAAAACAAATGCCGTGTTGCACTGGATTACACATGGTTCTCTCTTTGCTCTTCAAAGCCGCATGTTCTCCTCTGCCCTCCTTGTGAACCGCATGGATCTCCTTTCCTCCTCTCAAAGCCACATGATGTTCTCCCTTTCCTTTCCAAAGCTGCATGGTGTTCTCCCACTAAAATATCTGCTGCCTATTTTTAAATCCCTGGGCATGGTAACCAGTTCTGACCATTTACAGAACCTTGAGAAGACTCTGTGTGCTCTTTCTGCACCATTCCAAGTTAAAAACCCTTCCCATCTTCTTGGGGTCTTGGAAGAACCAAAGCCATTTGCACAACTGAGACACTATGCTACTAGCCATAGTCATGCAAAGGCATCTTAAAAGCTGTTCCCTTTTCCGCATCCCCCAACCCGCAGGTTCTGGGGATTTTTGGAGACCCCCACTCTACTGTAACATCTTCTCCCTCTTGCTTTCTCAATGCAAGACAAGACTGATCACCAATGAAAATGACAGCTGCAGTTGCAACATCAAGAACCAGCTTCACCCTTAGGAGAGAAGAACACTGTGCCTCCTCCTCCTAATGGTGTTACAGAAACAGGGGTGTTCCAAAAATCCCCAGAGTTTGCGGCTGGGGGATGGGGAAAAGGAAGTAGCTTTTAGAATGCCTCCACATGCCTGAAGCTGGTGGCTAGTGTCTTTTTTATGCAAAATGGCTTTAATGCATCCAAAGCCTCAGGTAGATGGGAGGAGTCTTGAACCAGGGGATGGTATGGAAAAAGCACACAGAGCCTACATAAGGTTCTGTGAATGGTCAGAACTGTTTGCAACACCCACTGCATCAGAGGATGAAGTCAGAGATATATAAAGAGCTGCTGACATTTTAGCTCTCTCTCTGTTGTGCTCATTCTTGTACTCTCGTTCTCTCGCTCACTCTCTCTCTCGCTCTCTCGCTCTCTCGCTCTCTCGCCCCCCTCGCCCCCTCCATGCGGCTTGATGAAGGGGCCTTCTCCATGCAGAATAAAGAAGCTAAGTTCTCCATGTGGCTTGGAGAAGAGGTCTCCAGGCTGCTTTAAGAGGCTCTCGCTCTCGTGTGTTCCCTCCATGTGGCTTGGAGAAGGGGTCTCCAGGCTGCTTTAAGAGGCTCTCATCATGCGGTTTGCAGGAAGGAGGCAGTTTGCAAGGAGGCTGAGAATCCAGGTGGTCCTGCATTGAGAGCTGGAGGGCACCACAGCACAGAAAGGACCTCCCCAAACAGAATTGAAGGATTGGCAGCTGCTGGTAAAGCTGAACTGTGTTTGGAAAGTAGGGAAACGGTTTCTCTAACTCTTCTAAAGCTAGCCTGGTTTGGTAGGGGGGAGGCAAGAATATGTGTTTATGGGTGTTTTAAAGAGCATAAGACTTAATAACAGAAATCCGCAAATAACTAAATCTATATAACTGTTAAATAAACAATTCTTTTTCTTTTCACTAAACTCTGGTATTGAGAGTTATAATTTTGGCAGCGGGCAATCAGGCCCCTAACTAAAGAGCCCGTGGGTTTGTTTTCAATTGGAGCAGCCCAGGGGTTCCGTAACAATGGTTTCTGGTATGCTGTACATATGGAGAAACTTCTCTAGCAACAAACTACAGAAATAATCCCTGAAAGTACAGTCTTTGAAATTTCTGTTTTTGGTATTATACTTTTCCAGAGTCTACATAGAACAATTGCTACTATGTAGGGTGTCCATATAACTTATGTCTAAACTGGGATAGCTTTGAGAATTAAGACGTGCACTAGTTTTAATTACCTGAGGACATGAATGTAAATTGTGACTATTCCCAGAAAACCAGAATGTCTGGTTACCCTATAGACAGATGATAGGAGAATACCCCCCCCCCATGGCTTTTGTGTCCTGAAGGGGAAGGAATTTACAGAATAGTATGGAAGAAGCAACTACAGTTATCTTTTCTCTGACTCTTCTATTTTTCCCCAGGGGAGGAAGTAACTTTGATGATTGATTAAAGTGGGAGAAGAAACTGAGCATGTAGTCTCCAAAGCAACCAATGTAATGCTTGATATTTTCAAAAATAAAGATTTCCTTAGATGCTTGTTGCAGAAATGTCTGATATTATGTAAAACAATCATTTTTTGCTTGATAATTTTAATTTTAAATGTCCATATGGACTTCTACAGAATTAAATTTAAACATATTTTCACTGCAGCTCCCTCTACTGTAAATCTTTTCATACTCTCTAGGTAGAACGATTTTTTTTTTAAAGAAAAACTTTCTTTTTATTTTTATATATCATCTAAAGATGACCTTTCTGCTTCTGAAAATCCTCTTTTTATTTAAATTTAAATTGAACATTTGCCTTTTGCATCCATTAACATGGCGCTTTTATTAGATAATAATTATATAATAAGTAGTTATTAATAGTAAATCAAGTTAGATCTACTTTATTATGTATATTTTTGAGTTACATTTATTATTAACCTATATTCTAAAATCTAACCCAAATTTTAAAGCCCAAGTTGGGAGGTTTTTGTTTTATTGTTTTCCTTTTAAGATTTCCTTACAAAACAGTACAGCTTAAGTATATGTTATTTTTGAGTACCTTATAGGTATTTCTATGGGACTGAATCTTTAATTTAAAAGACAGAAACAAAAGATACTAAAAGCAAAAATTAATAAATACCTATTTTTCAATTGCTTGAAAAAATATGAAAGATGCAGTATTATTTCAAATATTTTTTAGATTATGAAACATCTAAAATTGTATATTATAATAGCCAACATTACCCCATTTCTTAATTCTGTCAAAACTGATCCTGCTAGTATTTCAGAACTAAAAGACATTAAAATCTACACCTAAGTATTTACTATGACTTTAAGCTAGTATCATTTCTGTTCTTTTAGCTTTTAATGTTGTGGCTGCATAGGCGAGATGGAACACTCTGAAGCAGTGTATAAAGTAAGCAAAAAAGGTTTATTTGCTGGCAGTCGGGGCCGTGACCAAGTCTCCAAAATGGCACCAACCTGGAATGGGGTTTAGGGCCAGGTTTATATAGGGGGCTGTGCTTCTTTATTTCTCCTTTGGCGGGAAGCGGTCCTGGGAAGCCTGGGCTGGGCAGGGCTGCAGGAATGTCTTGGCAGTAACAGGAACAAAAATTCGCAAGACTATAAGGTTATCTTTAGCTGCAGCTGCAGCCTCTTAGTTAGGTCGAATTCTTTGTAAACCAATTATTTTTGCACAAAGGCTAGGCATTCTGTAAGACATAACTTTTTACAAGAGTTATAAACAAGTCACAAGCAAATGGAAGGCGATAGGGGCTAAGCTGGGATCTTTTAGCTTGTAAATCACTGAGAGGCTGTAACATTCCTCACTTTTAAGGCTTTGCTTTTTAGCAGGCCTTTGCTGCTTCTTACAGAGAACATTTGAAGCCCCTACATATTTACATATTTAGCAGACCTCTGCAACTTTTTACAGGGAATATCTGGTGCCCCTACATTAAGGGATAAATTCAGTTGAGTATTGGAAGTTGGGAAGCCTGTACCATCTGGGCATCCATTCTTGAGAAGGAATCCTCCTTCCACTCTGGGCAAAGAAGCTTTGGAGAGAGATATCAAGAGGGCACAGAGCCTGTACTGGAGCCTAAAGAATGCTGCCTTTACTAAGTTGATTTACTCAGAAACCCCTTTGTATTTTGAAATTGCTTTACTGCAAGTCATTAGTCAGCATCTTATTGTCTCGGTAAGTTGTCTTGTCTTGGTTCTCATCTTCCACAGCACGTTGCCTTCCTTAAATGCTGTAGTCCATTATCTTTAGGTACACTGTACTGTCCTCCCAATTTTCTCAATGACTTGTTTTTTCATTCTGTTTTTGGATATTTTCTCTCCTTAAATTAGAAGTGATTCTCAAAATTCTCTCTTCAGTTCTTTCTCATTTCTTCTCTGTAGGCATTTTCCTGTTTTGTGCCACAGATTCCCAATTCTACATATCTAGAAAAATCCCTAACTGCCTGCTAGGCATCTCTATTGTGATATATCTACCCTTCAAAAAGTAATCTGTTACCACTTGGACAGGCCCTTTGTTTTTTTTCTCATATCTTTCCTGTTGCTATTCAGCCCATCTGGAATCCATTTGTAATTTCAGTCTGTTCAAATTCTGCTTTTATTTCAAGCCTTAAATATTACCCCCAGCTCAAAGCTTAGCCAGATTTTCTTACCCACGTTTGATGTCTTCACGTTTTGAACTTACATGACATTCTGGGTATACACCTAATGTATCAGATGTTACTCCTTATAATATGTAGGTTATTGTATACCTGTCTTATCCTTAAATATAGTTCACAATTTACTCCCATTTACTATTGTATCTATGTTAAAAAAACATAGCTGTTTACCCTCTATAACTGAGTTGATTATCCTCACAAGTCACCACTACCCATTGTGAATCAAGCACAGTAACAAATGGCATAAATGACATGACACAGTTTTTCTAAAATATTGCATGGTGAGTGTGGTTATGCACATATGTTGCCTGAGTTTACCTACCATCAAGGATAAATGCTTCACACGTGTAACGATACTACAAATCCCAGTGGAGACCCCTCATATGTGATTAGCGAGGAATCTAATCTTTTGACTTATTTGCCATCTCCAATTTTTACCTTGTGGTGTCCTAAAGGAAGAGAGAAGATTCTAATTTTATAAGCACTTGGTATCCCTTCAGTCCAGGTGTCCGTTGCTTTTGTTACAGAACCCCAGGGCTGCTCCAATTGAAAACAAACCCACGGGCTCTTTAGTTAGGGGTCCGATTGCCCGCCGCCAGAATTACAACTCTTAATACTTAAGCTGAGTGAAAAGGAAATTGTTTATTTAACAGTTACACATATCCTTGCCTCCCCCCTACCGAACCTAGCCAGTTTTAGGAAGGTCAGAAACACCGTTTCCCTACTTCTCAAACACAGTTCAGCTTTACCAGCAGCTGCCAATCATAATCATTCAATCTGATTGGGGAGGTCCTTTCTGTGCTGTGGTGCCCTTCAGCTCTCAATGCAAAACTGCCAGGATTCTCAGCCTCCTTGCAAACTGTCTTCTTTCTGTAAACCGTGTGGATCTCCTCTCCTTTTCCAGAGCATCCCAGGAACACCCGGCAGCGAGGGAGACAGTCCCAGAGCGCGCCCCCCCTAAAGTGTTCGCAGCTGCCTATATATCCCTGACTGCGTCTTCTGACGCAGTGGGTGTTTCCAACAGTTCTGACCATTCACAGAACGCCACGTAGGCTCTGTGTGCTTTCCATACCGTCCCCTGGTTCAAGACTCCTCCCATCCACCTGAGGCCTTGGAAGCATCCAAGCAATTTTGCATAATGAAAGACACCAGCCACCAGCCTCAGGCGTGTGGAGGCATTCTGAAAGCTGCTCCCTTCTCCCCATCCCCCAGCCGCAAACTCCGGGGATTTTTGGACTCCCCTGTTTCTGTAACATTTTTACTTTGTGGCCCATCGTCACGGTTTGCTAAAAGGTTTTGTCCCAGCCCTTCTCTGTGTGACTACCAATCTACCTCAGACTACTGAATACAATCCTCTGAACACCCCAGCCCCCTTAACACACACAACATGGCTGGGAAGCTTGCTATTTCTCTCAAATTCATGAGGAAATTATAGGTCTCTATAGCAGTAGGAAAGACTGTGCCTTATTCTACATCACAGCTCTCTTTTATCCCGAACCTGCAGGCTCTTGAAAGGCATTGCCATGGAGTAGTCAGGAGGTGGTCAGGAGGTGGTCAAGCACAGTCTCACACTGTACTGGTAACTGTTCCTGCCAGTCTTTGGACATTAGAGCTCAATCTTCCTATCCGTCAAAAATACAACACTTCTTCTGTAATCCCCCTCCGGCCTGATCTTCATGGAGCCTGAAGATTCACGTTTTCTCCCTGGGCTCCATGAAAATCAGAAGGTAGTCTGTCTGGACTTCTCTTCTAGTGTCCCTGAACATGCTGTGATGTAGGGGAGGTCCTCCAGTAGATCACAGACCCTAGTTATCTAAGCTGCCTGATGCCTCCTCTAGTGGAGCAGTCTCTGCTGTGACCCCTAAAACATTGATGTGCTTGTAGAGAAATGTCCTTATGGCTCATAAAAAAATACTACTTTTTGGGTAATCAGAATATAATTAATTTAATTTTTTAAAATATTTTTCTGTATTTAGTGCAATTATCATTGATTAATTTTATTAAAAAGAACAGGTTCTTTTTAAAAACAGAAAAAATTAGTACTCATGTCCTTCTGCCTGGTATTTTAATTAAAATATATATTTGCCCCACCTTCCATCCCCATGCTGTGCACTCACACATAGATGTGTGTGTATATACACACAGATATGCATACAAAGGCACACACACACACACATACACACACACACACACCCCTACACACATTCGACTTTGAGCTTCTTAGGCATAGGGGACATTCAAGCACAGTGTTGTGAATGTGGTAAACTGTCAATGTTTGTTAAGTCAAAGTGTTAGGAACTCTGTAAACCTTGGTTCAATGGACTGAATGTTTGTTTCTCTCCCCCAAGTTCATATATTGGGAGTATGAATTTGGAGAAGGGAGTATGGTGTTAGGAGGTGGAGAATTTGGGAGGTAACTAGGTCATCAGGGTGAAGTCCTCATGAATGGAATTAGTGCCCTAATAATACAGACCTGAGAGGGTCTTTTCTTCCTTTTTTCCTCCCTGTAAGGATAAAACAAGCAGCTGCAGAAGACAGTGGTCTGCAACACGGAAGAGGTCCCTGACCACAGCCTGACCATGCTGGCATCCTGACCTTGGACTTCCCAGACTCCAGAACTGTGAGAAATGCATCTGTTTTTGATAAGCCCTGCAGTCTATGGTACTTTGTTACAGCAGATGGAATTGATTAAGATACTTGATTTAGCTGAGACATTGATCTCTTTATATCAGTGGATTCTTACCAAGCATCTAGAATTTAGTTTTTTGGCCTTAAGCATAATAATTTAACAAACTATAAATGTAATCCAGTCTCACTTCCAGAGGTGAGGGTAAGTTTTCTTAAGGAGGGTCTCAGAGACAAGCCAGCCCCTCCTTAATCTCCTGCCTCGGGTTTTGGGAAGGTGAAGACGGCATGAGTCAGCCGGGGCTGTGCTGTGGAGTAACTGGCAATGTGGAAAAGACAGAAGTCCATTTATTTGGACCTCTTATAGTTAAATAAACATTAATAAAGTACTTTGTACTGGTCTTGTACAAGTTTTGAATTTTCTCTTTAATTAATGTTTTCTAGTTGTTTGCTGCTAGTGAATAGAAATACATCTGACTTTTATATATTAATCTTATATCTAGCTACCTGTTAAACTGTCCTATTATTTCAAATAATTTGTAGACCCTTTTAAGTTTTCTACATAGGCAATAATGTTTTCTAAAAATGGCGGTTTAACTTTCTCCTTTCTAATTACATTAGTAAAAGAAAGAGAATGAGTAAATATAAATATACTATTGTGGTTATTACATTTGTCAAGTATGAAGTATAAAATATAAAGTGGAAATTAAAAATGGGAAGCAGAAAGTGTCAGTTGTGAAATGTGAAATGTGAACAGAAAAATATTCACAGTGAATAGGCATTGATAAATTAAGTAATCATTTTGATAGTCCTAGAATAACCACTAGCAACATAATAAAAAGAAGTGCAACTAAGAAACCAGTGGATGAAATAAAATGGAACAACAACAAAAAATTTATTAACCCCTCAAAAGGCAAGGAAGGCATAATAAACCAAAAAAAAAAAAAAAAAAGAAAATATAAAATGAATATAAGTAGCAATATCAACATCTTAAAATCAACTATATTAATAATTACATTATATGCAAACAGACTAAAAACACCAATTAAAAGGCAGAAATGGTCAGACTGGATTTAAAAATCAAGGCTGAACCATATGATGCTACAAGAGAAACACTTTTAATAAAATGACACAGATGGGTTTGAAGTAAAAGATTTGAGAAAGATACACAGTAGTCCCCCTTATCTGTGGGTATACTTGTATATTTCAAGACCCCTAGTGGATGCCTGAAACCGCAAGTAGTAGCACACCCTATATACTGTGTCTTTTCCTATACCTACATACCTACATGATAAAGTTTAATTTCTAATTTAGGTGTAGTGAGATTAACAATAACTAATAATAAATCGAATAATTATAATAATATACTATGATAGAAGTTATGTGAATGTGGACTCTCAAAAATTAAAAAAAATTTTCTAATTGAACTATTTACTTATTTGTTTGTTTTGTTTTGTTTATTTTTAGAGAGAGGGGAAAGGAGAAAAAAAGGGAGAGAAACATCACTGTGTGGTGGTGTCTCACTCGCACCCCCAACTGGGGACCTGACATGTGCCCTGACTGGGAATCAAACCAGCGACACTTGGCTCGCAGGCCGACGATCAATCCACTGAGCCACAGCAGCCAGGTCTCTCAAAATATTTTATTTTATTGTGTTCACCCTTCTTCACTGTTTGTCCTTCACAACTTCATAGATTGTTCTTACCATAGACCTTAGCAATCTCAGTGCGTATGATTTTTTTTTCTTTCTTTTTGAAGCCTAGAACTTTCACCTTTTCAGTTAAAGTAAGCACTTTACAGCTTCTCTTTGGCATATCTGAATTGCCTATATTACTACTCTAGTGCTTTGTGGCCATTATTAATTAAGCAAAACAAGAGTTACTTGAAGACAGGCACTGATACACTACAACAATGGATCTGATAACCTACTAAGTGACTAATGGGCAGGGGGCATATACAGTGTGGAGATGCTGGAAAAAAGGATTGTTTATGGCCCAGGCAGGATGGAGCATGACAATGGGAGATTTCATCACACTAGTGAGAACAGCATGCAATTTAAAATTTGTGAATTGTTTGTTTCTGGAATTTTCCATTTAGTATTTTCAGACCTTGGTTGACCATGTGTAATTGAAACCACAGAAAGCAAAACCATAGATAGGGAAGGACTACTATATTATAAAAGGTAAAGAGGGATATTATATAAAACATAAGGAGCAATGAACTAGGAAGACATAGAAATCCAAAGTATGGATCTACCTGAGATACTGTGATTTATAATGGGAAATACATATTTGGTCCAGTACAAAACTCCTAAAGCCTTATGACTTTCCTGTGCTGTTAGTGATAAAGGTGCCTTTTGTTAGGTTAACGAGGTGACTTTTGGACAGCATCTCGGGATGGGGAACTAGTTGCCAGGAGAAACAACCATGTGATTAGATGGTTGGGACTTTCAGTCCACCACTTTTTAGGCAGCAGTTACAAGGTTTCAGCTTTGTGTAAAATCCTCAGTCAGGTGCTCCTTGTATTTACGGGATGAGAAGGGACTAGAGTAGCCCAGCCATTGCATAGGAAGTCCTTTATTTTTTGATCCTATGGTTGTTCTAGAGTTACTTCTGCTCTTGGACCTTTTTGTGTGTGGGGAGGGAGGGCGATAATGTTAATGTTGTTAAATTAATTAAACAAGGAGGTCATTAGAATGAGGTGGTTCAATGCTGTAGCAGCTTGTATAAACAAATCTAAGCCTAAGCCTGTAAATGCCTCAAGATAAAAAAATGAAACAAAGGACAATCAATCACAATTAGGCTACTAGACTTTAACCTATAGCCAATCAATAAAGTTCTTTATTTTGCTCCTACCTTTTCTGAATGAAAGTCTCTCCCCCAGTGCCTGTCAGTGGAGTAAGTGCTCCCAACCACTTCTGTTTTGGTGCAGGCCAGTTTGACTCAATTTTTTCTCAAATAAATCCTTAAAAATTTTAATATGCCTCAGTTTATCTTTAATAGTTCATGTAAATTCTTTTTACCATATCTAAACCTTGTATGATAAATAGCAATTTTCCTACTATTTCTGGAGAAAGTATAAATCTTATAAGCCTCTTAAAATAATTATTGGGTTTTTTTGTAAGGAAATTTAAATAATTTGAATTTGACCTGGCTTTTCATTTTATTAGATATTGGAAATATGTGTGAATTTGAGCAAAATGTTCTACTAAGGCAAATCTGTTTTAATCAATATATCCTTTTTTTTTTTTTTTTAGAAACGTACTATCTCTCTCTCTCTCTGAAAAAAATCAAAACCATAAATAAACTGCAGGTAAAAATTTCTACTGATGCTGGGTGCCTTCAGTAGGGCTCCAACTTTCATGTAAACAAGACCTACTTTGAGAGTTTCATCTTTGCCCAGAATGCCCCACAACACATTGTAAGAGGTTGTACAGTTTAGAGAGAAACCTTTGCTGGTTTAAAGATGTAAACTCCAATGTGATTTTTTTTTTTTTTCTCACTGTGTGGTTGCCTCTCACTCGCGCCCCCAACTGGGGACCTGACGTGCAACCTAGTAATGTGCCCTGACTGTGAATCAAACCAGCGACACTTGACTCGCAGGCCGACACTCAATCCACTGAGCCACAGCAGCCAGGGCTGCCGATATGATTTTTTTACTTGATCTTCATGATATGTAAAAAATATATCTCTCTGGGAGACATCACACGATTTGCTATCATTGACTGGAAAGAATGAAATTTCCTATTACACATGAATTTGAACATATATGTAACATATATCCACATACACACATATATCTTTGGAACCATTTTATTTGGTTCACAGTCCAGCTGAACAAATGTATAATGAAAAACACGGTAGAACCCACCTTTGACACTATCCTTGACAGAATTGAAAATGGGGCTCACAGAATTCTGAATGCTGTTAGCAAAATGATGTCCTCTCTCCCTAATACTTCTCATTACAAAATATCTAAGATACAAATGACAAGTGGGAGGTTATAATTGGAACTGATTATTTACTTCTCTGTAATATAATCAATGATATTGTGATAACTATGCATGGTGCCAGGCGGGTACTTGAAATATCGGGGGATGACTTTGTAAATTATATGATATTCTAAGCCCTATGCTGTACATCTGAAACTAAAATGAAATAATATTGAATGTAAACTGTAATTGAAAGATAAATTTTAAAAAATCCATCAACTCATTTCATCATGACTTTAAGGCAGAAATCTCCAACTCCCAGGTTATTTTTATCACACGTGTTTTCCTCTCTCTACTCTCTCATAGAGCCAAATTCCTACCACTCCCTGACCTTGCAAACCCGCCCATTATGTCCTCTGTAACTTGAAATCTGCAATCAAGAAAATCCCCCAGATTGTACATCTCCTTTCTGGATGGTCTCTGTAGAAAATCTATTTGGACTTCTGATTGCTGCAACAGAAAACTGACTGTTCCCTGTTTTCCTTGCAGCACTCTTTATAAATTTTTTAAAATTGTAGTAAAATAAACATATCATTATCATTTTAATCATTTTTAAAATGTACACTTCCATGGCATTAAGTACATTCATATTGTTGTGCAATTATCTCTACTATCCATCTTCAGGATCTTTCCCCCTGCAGCCTTCTTAATTGATGGTTATTTTCTCTCTTACCTGTCACCTCCCAAGGGACAGGGAAGGAGCAGGTGTCTCTTCATTGCTGTTACAGGCCACAGCCCTTCCATTTGCAATTTAATGGACAACAAAATTTATTGAAGCACATGGCATGAAATTAAACTTAACATCAAACCAAATCCTTCAAAGCTGCACTCATCTACAGATCCCTACTCACAATGACCAGATTTTAACACATTAGTCACTAGCTTTGTAAGAGTAAACTCAAAGTTCAACAAAAAGTTAACACTTTTCTTTTTCCGCTGGCATACATCTATTGGGAAGATATCTGCTATCAGAAAAGGGAGGTGTGTTTCAGCCTCCTTTCTCTCTTGCTAAGTACTTCCCCCAAGATCTAGGCTGCTGCTGGCTCCTACAGTAGCAGTAGGGATATGATTGGCTGCAGTGAGAAGCAGGAAATGTTTACTTGATAGACATCAAGTAATTGGCTCTTTAAAGCTAACATTTGTCTTATGAGAGCTTTCATGACAAAACGAGAAAAAGTTAAAAATGAGAAACTTGGACCCTGGCTGCTGTAGCTCAGTGGACTGAGCATCAGCCTGCGAACCAAGTGTCGCTGGTTCGATTCCCAGTCAGGGCATATGACTACATCAGGTCCCCAGTCAGGGGCATGAGTTAGAGGCCACCACACAATGATGTTTCTCACCCTCTCTCCTTTCCCCTCTCTCTAAAAATAAACAAACAAATAAACAAGTAAATAAATTATTTTGGAAAATGAGAAACTTGGAAAAATATTTATTTCATATTATTTGAGAGAATTACCATAATATATTGTAAATATTTAACCAACTACTTATTAATCATATACATTAGTTTTTTATTCAAAAAATCATATATATTTTCTTTCTAGTTTTCTTTTTTTTTAAGGAAATTTTATAGATTATGCTGTTACAGTAGTCCCAATTTTTTCCCTTTGCTCCCCTTTTCCCAGTACCCCCTTTCCCTCTAGCAATCCCACCCCCTTAGTTCATGTCCATGGGTCGTGCATATAAGTTCTTTGGCTTCACCCTTTCCTATATTATTCTTAACACCCCCCCTGTCTCTTTTGTACTAAGCGATTATGCTTCTTACTCTCTGCACCGTTTCCCCATTTCTCCCCCTCCCCGCTCCAAGCTGATAACCCTCCAAATGATCCCAATACCTAAGATTCTGTTCCTGTTCTGGTTTGCTTAGTTGGATTTTGTTTGTATTTTTTTAGATTCAGTTGATAGTTGTGAGTTTGTTGTCATTTTAGTGTTCATGGTTTTGATCTTCCTTAAGTAAGTCCCTTTGACATTTCATATAATAATAGCTTGGTGATGCTGAGCTCCTTTAGCTTCACCTTGTCTGGAAAGCACTTCATCTGCCATTCCATTCCAAATGATAGCCTTGCTGAATAGAGTAATCCTGGTTGCAGGTTGCCTTTCATCACATTGAATACTTCTTGCCAGTCCCTTCCTGCCTGCACAGTGTCCTCTAAGAAATCAGTTGGTAGTCCTATAGGCACGCCCCTGTAGGCAACTGTCTGCCTCTCTCTTGCTGCCCCCAGGACTTTGTCTTTATCTTTCACCTTTTGCATCTCAGTCATGATGCATCCTGGTGTGTGATCCCCTCTGGGTCCAGCTCGCCTAGGACCCTCTGTGTTTCCTGGACCTGTATGCCTATCTCCGTTGCAAAATTTGGGAAGTTTTCCCCATTTTTTTCAATTCTTGCTTCCTCATTCTGTGCTGGTTGACTGTTTTTTTCTTCCTTATGTTCCAAACCATTGACTTGAACCCCGGTTTTCTTCCCTTCACCATTGGTTTTGTGTGGATTTTCCTTCATTTCATTTAGCATAGCCTTTACTTCTTCTCTTATGTGTTTGCTGTACTCAAGCATATCTGTCAAGCCTGTGAGCATCTTTATCACCAGTGTTTTGAATTCTGTGTCTCTTAGGTTTACTATCTCCTCATATGTTAGGTTGGCTATCTTCTTGTTGCTTAGTTCTCCCACTGGAACCTTAATTCGTTCCCCCTTTTTGGCCATACTTCTCTGTCTCCTCATTCTGACCGACTCCTGTGTTTGTTTGCCCCTGCATCCCAAGTAGAGCTGTTGCTCCTGTTATGTTGTAAGGGGGCGGAACCGTAGGGATTCGTCAGTACAGGGCAACCTGTTTCACCATGCTGTGTCACTGCATGTGGGGGAGGGGTCTGAGAGGAAAAAATGCCGCCAGTTCTTCACTTGCTCCTTCTCCAGGCACCTCTCCCACCTCCGCACCAGACTGGCACCCCTCTAGCTGCTGCCGTGGCCGTTGCTCCCAGAGTGGGTGGGTCTGCAGACATTCTTGGACCATGGGGGCCCTTTAAGCAAGCGGACTCTGCTGAGACTGGCAGTTTCTGCCTCCACCCCAACCCCCACTGGTATGCACAATCAGAAGCAATGAGGTTTGATTTTCCCTGGTGCTGGGACCGTGAGCTGATAGGTCCGGTGAGGAGCTGGGAATGCTCCCCAGGTGTCCCTCTTGACTTTTTAAAGTGTGTGAGTGTGCTTTCTGCTGGCCTGCCACTGCTGCTACCCTGCCGCCACCACACTGTGTCCTCTCCGCCTTGGCTCCGCCCCTCCTACCTGTCTGGATGAGTATTTCTTCTTTATATCTTTTTTAAAATTATTTATTTATTTGTCTGCTTATTTATTTTTAGAGAGAAGGGAAAGGAGAAAGAGAGGGAGAGAAACATCACTGTGTGGTTGCCTCTCACTTGCGCCCCCAACTGGGGACCTGACGTGTAACCTAGTCATGTGCCCCGACTGGAAATCAAACCAGCGACACTTGGCTCGCAGGCCGACGCTCAATCCACTGAGCCACAGCAGCCAGGGCTCTTCTTTATATCTTTATTTGATGGACTTCCATGTAGTTTGATTTTCTGGAACTTCTGGTTGTTTCTAGTTTTGAGGTAGTTGTATTCCTTCTTAGTTGCGGAGGGAGATGCAGTGTGTCTGTCTATGCCTCCATCTTGGCTGGAAGTCTCTAGTTTTCTTTATTGTAAATGGGGCTCCAGTGAACACAATTGTATGTATAACTTTTCCCCCTATTTAAATGGACCTTATTTTTTTAAGAACTTTTAAGTTCACAGCAAAATTGAGCAGAAAATAGAGTTTCCACATACACCATGCCTCCATACTTGCACAATCTCTCCCACTGTCAACATCCTGCATTAGTGTGATAGACTTGTTACAATTGATGAATCTATGTTGAACATTATCACCCAAAGTCCACAGTTTACATTAGGGTTAACTCTAGATGTTATGTATTCTATGGGTTTTAAAAAGTGTATAATGACATGAATCCACTGTTATAGTATGAGACAGAACAGTTTCACTGCCCTAAAAATCCTCGGTGCTCTGCTTGTTTATCCCTCCCTCCTCCCAAACCCCTGAAAAAAACTGATCTATTTACTGTCCTCATAGATTTGCCTTTTCCATAATGTCATATAGTTGGAACTTTTCAGATTGGTTTCTTTCACTTAATAAAATGCACTTAAGTTTCCTCCATGTCTCTTCATGGCTTCATAGCTCATTCCTTTTCAAGGCTGAACAATACTCCATTGTCTGGATGTTTACCGTAGTTTATTCATTCATTCACCAACTGAAGGACAACTTGGTTGATTCCACGTTTTGGCAATTATAAATAAAGTTGTTGTGCAGGTTTCTGTGTTGACATAAGTTTTTAACTTGATTTGTTAAATACTAAAGAGCACAATTTCTGGATTGTATTGTAACAGTATTTGTACTTTAAGTTTTGTAAAAAATTGCCAAACTATTTTCCAAAGTGGCTGTATTGTTTTGCATCCCCACCAGTTATGAATGAGAATTCCTATTGCTCTACATCCCAACTAGCGTTTGGTGTTGTTAGTGTTCCAGGATTTGGCCACTCTACTAGGTGTGTAGTGGTTTCTCATTGTTGTTTTCATCTGCATTTTCCTGGTGACAGTTTGGGTGATGTGGAGAATCTTTTTATATGCTTATTTTCCATCTGTATATCTTTTCAGGGGTGATGTCTGTTCAGATCTCTTGTCCATCTTTTAATCAGGTTTTTAATTTCCTTATTTTGAATTTTAAGTATTCTTTATGGATTTTGGATAACAATTCTTTATCAGATGTGGCTTCTGCAAGTATTTTCTCCCAGCCTGTTGCTTGTCCTCTCATTCTTTTTTTTCAGTCTATCTTTTCTTTTTCTTAAAGTATATTTTATTGATTATGTTGTTACAGTAGTTCTAATCTTTTTCCCCTTTGATCCTCTCTTCCCAGTACCCCCCTTCCCTTCAGCAATGCCACCATCCTTAGTTCATGGCCATGGGTCATGCATATAAGTTCTTTGGCTTCACCATTTCCTATATTATTCTTAACTTCCCCCTGTCTATTTTGTACCAACCAATTATGCTTCTTAATCCCTGCACCATTTCCCCATTTCTCTCCCTTCCCCCTCCCAGCTGATAACCCTCCAAATGATTCCTATACCTATGATTCTTTTCCTATTCTGAGTTGCTTAGTTGGATTTTGTTTTTATATTTTAGATTCAGTTGTTGATAGTTGTGAGTTTGTTGTCATTTTAGTGTTCATAGTTTTGATCTTCTTTTTCTTAAATAAGTTTCTTTAACATTTCATATAATAATAGCTTGGTGATAATGAATTCTTTTAGCTTTACCTTGTCTGGGAAGTACTTCATCTGCCCTTCCATTCCAAATGATAGCTTTGCTGGATAGAGTAATCTTGGTTGTAGGTCCTTGCTTTTCATCACATTGGATATTTCTTGCCAGTCCCTTTTTGCCTGCAAAGTTTCTTTTGAGAAATCAGCTGATAGTCTTATAGGTACCCCTTTGTAGGTAACTCTCTGCTTTTCTCTTACTGCTTTTAACATTTTCTCTTTATCTTTCACCTTTGGCATTCTACTTATGAGTGTCTTGATGTTGTCCTCCTTGGGTCTAACTTGGTTGGGAATCTCTGTGCTTCCTGGACTTGTATGTCTATTTCCTTCACCAAATTTGGAAAGTTCTCCTTCATTGTTTTTTTCAAATAAGCTTTCAATTTCTTGCTCTTCCACTTCTCCTTCTGGCACCCTTATGATTCAGATGTTGGTATCTTTAAAGTTTTCCCAGAGGTTCCTAAGTCTCCCCTCATTTTTTTCAATTCTTGTTTCCTCATTCTCTATTGATTGACTGTTTTTTTTCTTCCTTATATTCCAAATAATTGATTTGAACCCTGGTTTTCTTCCCTTCACCACTGGTTTTGTGTCGATTTTCCTTCGTTTCACTTAGCATAGCCTTCACTTTTTCCCTTATGCGTTTGCTGTACTCAAGCATATCTGTCAAGCCTGTGAGCATCTTTATCACCAGTGTTTTGAGTTCTTCATCTGTTAGGTTGGCTATTTCCTTGTCTGTTAGGTTGGCTATCTCCCCATTGCTTAATTCTCCCACTGGAACCTTGATCCATTTCTCCTTTTGGTCCATACTTCTCTGTCTCCTAATCTTGACAGGTTCCTGTGTTTGTTTGCCTCCATGTCCCAGGTAGAGCTGTCGCTCCTGTTACATTGTAAGGGGCGGAGCCTTATGTATTCATCAATACAGGGTGACCCGTTTCACCATGTTGTGGTGCTGAATGTGGGGGAGTGCTCAGAGAGAGAACAATACCACTTGTTCATCACTTGCCCCTTTTCCAGGCACCTCTCCCACTTTCGTATGGGACTGGCGCCTCTCTAGCTGTTGCCCTGGCCATTGTTCCCAGAGTAGGTAGGTTTGTAGACGTTCTAGCACCATGGGGGCCCTTTAAATAAGCAGACTCTGCTGAGAGACTGGCAATTTCTTCCTCCACCCCAACCCCCACTGGTTTGCACAGTCAGAAGCAATGAGGCTTGATTTTCCCTGCACTGGGACTGTGAGCTGTGCAGTCTGGTCAGGAGCTGGGAATGCTCCCTGGGTGCCCCCCCGCCCCCCACTTTTTAAAATGAGTGACTGTGCTTTCTGTTGGCCTGCTGCTGCCGCCACCACCAACACCACCACCACCACCACCACCACACCACGTTCTCTCTGCCTGGGCTTCGCACCTCTTACCCATCTGGATGTGTATTTCTTCTTTATATCTTTGTTTGTTGGACTTCCATGCAGCTTGATTTTCTGGAACTTCTGGTGATCTCTAGTTTTGAGATAGTTGTGTTCCTTCTCAGTTGTGGAGGGAGACCCAGCATGTCTGTCTAGCCCTCCATCTTGGTCAGAAGATGTCTTCACATTCTCTTGACATTGTCTTTCACAGAAAAGAAGTTTCTAATTTTAATGAAACTTAGTTTATCAATTCTTTATATCAATGATCGTGTCTTTGATGTTTTATCTAAAAAGTTTTTGCCATGCCCAAGGTCATCTAGATTTTCTTTTTCATCTTACATTTAGGAATCTGCAACTTTTGTAATGTGTAGAATTATGTTGATTTTATCACTGTATCTATAGACATGTCTCACTACCTGAAACATATCAGATACTCCATAGAGATTTGTTGTATAAAAAAAAGCATCATGGGAAAAATGAATTATATTAAAAAATTTATACTACTCATAGTACATAATTTTGTTATTGTAGAATTTTATTATAAAAAACATACTGTGAGTCAAGATATGACAAAGTAAAAAGTTTTCCATAGCCAATAATATATTGTGTGCCCTGGGCATAGTGGCTCAGTTGGTTGGGTGTCATCTCACAAACTAAAAGGTCACCAGTTCGGTTCCAGTCAGGGCACATGCCTGGGTTGCAGGTTTCATCCCTGATTGGGGCATGTAAGAAGGGCAACAATTGATATTCCTCTCTCACATCAATGTTTCTCTCCCATTTTTATCCCTCCCTTCCCCCCTCTCTCTAATAATAATAGTATTATTTTAACTTGTATATACATTTAAAAAATGATTAAAATCTTCTAAAAAAGGTAACTTGTAACTGGATTTTATTAAAATACAATATTTTGGATTTTTAGCACCTTTATCTCTAAACAAATGATGTAATATGACACTTAACAAAGGGTTTTTTTCAAGGGTGTCAAAACTTCTTTTACATCTATGTCCGTAGACTATCCATGCTGTCATGACAAGAGGGAGGTAAAGAGTAATATTTATGGATCGTGGGTGCTCTTATTTTTTCCCTGAATGTGAGACAAAGATAAGAAAAAGGTATACTCTAATTTTGGGGGCGGGGTGGGGTGGGAATCACATTATGATCTAGTGGTTGGAGAAGAGTGACGGAAGCAAAGGCATCTTGATGACTCAGAGGTTCATCACATGATATAATACAAACTCCTCATGAAGTCAATTGCCTCAATAATGTCCAATTAATTTAAAAGAGTAAGTTATCACTCACAGTTGTTTATTTAAAAATTCAGTATACAGAAAGCCTATGACTTACTCAAGTTTCAGTGCAAACTTGGGATCCTATGCTGTAAGGGTTAACATGATTTTGATTGGTGTCTTTTCCTGCATTTAATATATTGAGTAAAAACAGCAAGAACAACATAAAAAAATAATGTATAACTCTTAAAAAAACACTGAGTTTATTAAATCAGAGAAAAATCTGTGATTACTTTATTTTAAGAAACATGTACATAATAAAATTGTTTTGATACATAACATGAACCACACTGATTTCAGGGTGAGATCTTGTTGATTGCAGTGCATTGATGATTAGACAGTCTGCATTCTGGGAAGATTCTTTGGCAGTTTTTGGCTCAACTGACTAGAAGAGACATAATTAAAGAGCTAAGTTTCATTTGGGATTTAACAGGTTATCACCTGTACAGTGTGTATAGTACACACTTTTTTTCATGGGAAAACCATGGAGTTACAGAACAAATATATTTTTAGGCTTATTTATCTACCTGAGAAAAGATGATAGCATCCAAATCCATAATCAACAGCAGGTAAATATTATATCTCTCTGTTTTCTATTTCAGCCTGTGCTAATTCCAAAGGTAAGTGCTGTCTTTTAAAGACAAATGAACAAACAAACCTTTGAGGCCAGTGTGTTTCAAATAGCAAGCAAGGTGTTACTTAATGTTAGTACCATTTGTTATTTTTCTGTTCTAGTTAATATTTGTTCAAATGCAGATATCTGCTAATTTTCAACAAGGTATGTTCCTGGAATCACATTTTTAGTACTCAATAATGAGATATGGCAATACATTTATACTTTTTTTTAGTTCCCTTTATAAGCAAAACCTTGTCAGTATAGGATGGTTTAGGTCCATGTAGATAGAATATAAAAATAGAAACCAGAACAACTAGCAAGTAGAGTTTGCTTATCTGTGGATTTGTGTAAAAATGTTTTACTTTAGCTTTTATTTATTGGATTTTTCTTTCACATTTCCAGTTTTTAAGAAAAGTCTCATTTTCTTCCCTTGTTCAGCAGCAATTATAAATTAGGCCTGCATATCCATATATCTCACAAATGATTTTTTAATTTTTAAAAATTAGGTCTGCCACATAAAGAACAGCTTAAATACCACCATGAGTTTACTTTACTTGCGATTCATTGTGTACTATAAAACTAATGGGACATTTAACTTCATCATGTCTAATGTTTCTTCCTCCTCTTATTCTGAAGGAGACAGCTGTAATGGTGAAAACTACAAGCTCTGTGTCATCCGTGGTGGCCTGATTAGGAGTGCTGCTGCTCTTGATCATGTTCCCTCATTCAGCCCTTAAGCCAGCAATACCTCTATGCATCAAGAACAGGCCTTTCAACATTTCCTGGGCTGCCCCAGCAATGCAGTGTTAACATTTCTTTAACGTGGATCTGAATCTTCAATTATTTAACATCGTAGCAAATCCTTCAGACTCAGAGTAAATCAACAATTGCCATATTTTATCCCCATGAATTAAGGTATTATTTTTATTTCTCTCAAGATGGAAAATTATTTAACGGAGGGTCACTGCTGAATGTGAGCCTTTCTAAACACCATAGGTAAACCACTGATGACATTGCAAAAGTTGACTCTTGGTGGAAATCCAACGGTCTTGCTGTCATTGACTGGGAAAGCTGGAAACCTCAATGGATAGAAATTGGGGCAATAGAATAATACAGTGATACCTCTGCTAAAGAGTGACCCTGCAAAGGAATTTTTTGACTAACAAAGATTGTTTTTGCTGTTTTTCAGACTTGGCTAACAAATGTTTTAGTGGATGAGAGCGCTAACATAAAGCAGCAAACGTGAACAGTTGGGCCATTCCAGGAGCTTATCTTCTCTGTATGCATGTGACAAAGAAATGAGGGGACCATATCACATACGGGTGACTCACCAACCTAACTGGGTTGTTTACATTCAAGACAGTGAGAAGTGAGACGCCTGATAACATAGGCTGCTTTGGATTTGATGATGATGTATATCAGAAGGTGAGAGAGGGCCATCGATTTGACCTTCTAGAGAGGGGCTTCCAGAGTGCCACAGAGAGAAACTAGTCTCATACCAGTGTCAGTACGGTGCATGCTCCGAGGGCAGCATCCAGAACGAATTAAATGATTTTCTCTAAAAACCTATGGGAAATCACATTTTGGCTAACAAAGGTTTCAGCTAACAAATGTGATTCCAGAACAAATTACAGTATCTTTGTTAGCCGAGGTATAACTGTATATAAAAACTACTCCTCAGCCTTCATTAGAAACCACCATCTTCACTGGTCAGAAATGAAAGTGAAAACAGTTGCCCAACAGTAACTTGAAAATGCTGGGAGGAGTTTTATGAACACTACTCTCACACTGGCTTCAGAAATGAGACCAAAATGTTTATGGGGCTTTTATTTCTATCTAGACTGCTCGGCAGCCGTCCGTCTTGAGAGACGATGGTGTAGCTTCTTAAGAGTCTATCTGCACCGCCGAGAATGGTTGTGCAGTCCGACTCGGGAGTGACACGGTATCTGTCTCCTCCCGTGTTGAATCGACATCTTGTGATGATGCTGGAGTGTCCTCTCCAGTGAAGCTGAAGCTACAGAGCCTGGGCAGGGTGATATGGAGGGTCTGCTGTTGCCCATGCAGCAGACCCCCCCTCTCTTCGCAGCTGAAGGGTCCAAGGGAAAGACGGAGTCAATACAGCTTGGCTTCAGGTGCACCGCAGGAGTTGCCGGTGTTGACTACAACGTCAAACCGCCTTAGGGACTCCGGCTCCGGATTTTCTGTCGGGATTTACTCCCTTAGCCTTTCCCCTGAAGAGGTATGCCGCAAGGCAGCAGAGGTTTTTTGGAATCAGAGTTTTCCTTCTCTGATGTGCCCTGACTGGAAGATCGAACCAGCGACACTTAGCTCACAGGCCGACGCTCAATCCACTGAGCCAAACCAGCCAGGGTTATCTAGACTGCTACAGTTATGGTTACAGGATAAATCCATAGCCCAAATGATGAGATTTTTCTGCAATGACCAACTGCAGTGGCAAAGGGTAAAAAGCACAGCACTTTGTTCTTCAATATATTTAGATAAAAAACTGAATTCAAGTTTAAATATTTTGAACTTTGTTCATTATCAAGTTAGAGAAGCCATGAAAATTGCTTAAAAGGCTAGACATAACCATGTTTTGCCAGTTTTTATTTTTCCCAAACCATTCTATCTGCATATTATTAAAGTTTTGTCACAAGCAAGAAAACTTACTTTTACACACAAGAATGTAAATTTAGTAAAATGGCTATATAAAGGCTATGAAAAATATTTTAGTATGCTCATTTTCCCTTAAGAATAGAATTCTATTAATAAAAGTATATATTTCTTTAAATGCCAAGCCAAAATGTCACTGACAAACAGTCTAGTCTTCAAATGATGATGGTTACAAACTTAGCATTTACAGGGGTTTCCTGCAGAACAGTTGTTAAACTTAAATTAAATCATGTAACCAGGGGTAAATTGCAGGATCAGCTATTTAATATGAAAGAGTAGTAGCAACTTTCCAAATTAGAAACATGCAAAACAGAGCCTGAGTAAATTATTAGCCAACAATGTTTTTTGTTATATTGCATCTAGAGTATGTTGAGTTTACTTCTGCTTTTGGATAACTTCATGCCCCTAGTTGTAATTCTACCTTTTGATGCAACATAAAATAGGTTAGATCCTTCTTTCAAAAACCAGTGCTCCAAGTATGTAAGGACATCAGTCATACCTACCAAAGTCTTCTCAATATATTATGCCTCAAGTAACAGATCTCTCAAGTCATGTCACTTATCCAAATTTTTTTGGGAGGTGGGGAGAAGGACTAGATTACATTTATTAATTTAAAAGTTATTTATTGAGTTTTTGTAATGTGTCAGACATAATGTTACTAACATTAATAACAGTAGAAACCAGTAACAATCCATGCTGTCAGAGAGTTTGTCATGATAGAAGATGAGTGAATGAGATGAAGCACATTTTAATAAAAATCTTATTTATTACTTTTTCATTGTGTTGTACTATTATACTTTTGAAGTTAAATTATGGGCTGTTACCTCTGAAGTCTACTTCAGAAACGAATAGACCAAATACCTTACTCACCAAAAACCATAGAATTACCTAAGTATTACTATATTGAAGTGTTTTAATACTTGTAGACAAGTTGTAGAACATAAGCACTGGTCTTACTGGAGACTTCCTGTAATTCAGGGAAGCTTTGCTGGGGCCTAGTCATTTTCTCAGTCTTACCTTTGAACACTCCACCTTTGCACTGGATTTCTGATTTTCCATATCTTGCAGGGAAGGACAGATGCAGATTTCTCTGCTAATCATCCCCTCTATCTTTTATTTCTCCTTATTTCCTGCTTATTTGCTTTCGGTCTATACTCATGAACATAACATTCCCAGTTTCTCATCTTGGTAACTTATACTTAGTCACCAAACTTGCAAGTCCCTTAGATGCCTCCTTTCTCTTTCCATTATCCAATAGGTAATTTAGATTTATCCATGTTAATTTCCACATAACTCTTTAATCTGTCCCTTCTGCTTTGTAAGGACAGATATTACCTTTATTGAGGCCCTCATCATTTCTCATGGAACAGTTTCCATCATCTCCTACTGGTGTCCCTTCCTACCAACTTGACCTCCCCTTCCAATATACTTTTTATGCAATAACCAGAAATATCTATCAAAGTTGCAATTTGGGGGCTCTATTACTAACATGTTTTTGTAGTTAAATTTTAATGCTTTAAAACAGTGTAAAAAACTCTTTGTATTGGGTCCTACTTATATACAAAGATTCAGATACCTTAATTTCTCCCCAAATCCCCTGTGCTTCACTACAAGGTTACTGGTAGTTCTCTGGGTGTATTATGCTTATTCCTATATATGAGCTCTCCCCTTATTCTTCCTACTGGACATAAAACTCTGCTCTGTCTAGTCTGTCTTATGAATTTGTACTCATTTCTAAAGACCCATCTGAAATTTCACCTCTCAGACTCTTCCATGTGGCATCAAGCATTTTCTCTAATAGTTTTTTTGTGGGTGCTGATATAGAACCTAATTTATAATACTGTAATTACTTATTTATAAGTTTGTCTCAACCATCACACTAAAGCATTCCCACAAGGACAGGAACTGAAATTTATTTCATTTTTATATTCTCAGTGTCTAGAATACTTCATAGAACATCATAAATATTTATTAAGTAAATGTAAGTATCTAAACAAAATTACCTTTTCCAATTCTGCTCTGTAGTTTTTTGTTTTAGAAACCAAGGTAACATTATCAATGTGTCCTTTACCACAGTTGATGGGTTGAGTCTTACTGAATTGTCAATGACTAAATTTGGCAGAAACTACTTGTGATACTTCTCTTTTCTAGGAGGACTTAGTATAGTATTTCTTCACTTATCATGGGTATTACGTTCTAGTCCCCCCCCCCCCAGGAGGTGAAAATTTACGAAGTAGGAACCTTACATTTATTTTAGTATTTATATATATTTTAAGGCTTTATAAACCCTTCCCACACACTTATAAACTGTTCCCAGTCCCTTATTAACCTTTCCCACTCTCTTATTAATATTTTCCACACTTTTATAAGCACTACTTATGTTCTTAAACATATTCTACACTCTTAAACCTACGTAACTTTAACAACATACATATACAGTACTGCAAAATCCTGGGATATAGCAAAAAATCCACGATAAATAATTGAATGTAGTATTTTTAAAACTCGTGCGATACAGTGAGGCCACAATAAGTGAACTGCGATATAGAGAGGGACTACTGTCATACAATTGGTGAGAGTGCCACATTGGGGACAGCAGGAATGATATTGTGGTGAGGGCATGAATATTTTGCTTCTAAGTTGAGTAGTGATTTCTCTGACTGCATCTTGAATATATTCTAGATATTGTTCTTTGTTTTAACTTTTCACATCACAGACAAATGGTTGCTGTTTATCTGCTCACTTGACTTTAATGAAGTTCAAAGGGTCCAGGGACTAACATTGAACACCTACTCTACACCTAGGGTGGAAAGAGAACAAGTGTTCTGATCAGAGTCCTAAGTGAGAATTCAGTGTTTACATTCCTGGGGTATAATATTGGGTAAATCAATTACCTCTCTGAGTCTCAATTTCTCCATCTAAATAAAGGCACTGAAATCTACTATGTAATTTTGATCTGTAGTTGGGGATTCACATATGCAGAAGGCCAGCTGAAGTTACACTCAGATTTCAATTGCATGGATGGTGGGTGCCTTTAACCACTGTTGTTCAAGGGTCAACTGTAATGCATATGTGCCAAAGAAAAAGAATACTAAATTTTAAAAATTATTTCATCCACACTAAAGAGAATGAATTCTTTAAAAATTATTCTTTATTTTTTTATTACCTATGATAGAAATGCTCATGAGAGTAAAAATACATGTAATAATCTACTCGTGATAGTAGTGAACACAAGAAATAACTATTATTTTTCCACAACTGACTTTGAACATGTGCTGTTGGTTGCCTTCCACACTGCCTAATTGAAATTCTGATACCACAGTTTTCCTCACATCCAGTTATTAACAAATAGTCCAATATTCAGGTATTAAAACATCCAGCTTCATAGAATATAAAAGCAGTGATTTTCTTTCTCACTTGGGATGACACAAATCAGTATAATGGAGTTGTTAAGAGGAGGGGGCCAGGAAATGGACTGTTTGGGTCCATTGCTCAGTTTTTGTCAACAGCTAGCCATGCAAATTTGAGCAATTCTTGACTCTACAATTTCTTTATCTTTAAAATGGGGATGATCATAGAATCATTCTAATAAGGTTGTTATGTGAATTAAATTATTAATACATGTAAGGTTGACACACAGGAAGTGGCATTCTAGTGTTGCTTATTATGATCCAGGTTAAAATTTTTTGCTTCTTCTCCTTGGGTATCAGGTATGGGGGAGAGGAATATGGTCAATTTCTTTATTTGTTTCAAGGATGGGTATAGGAGACCGGGTTGGGAGGAGGCAATGTAGTCAATGTAATTTTTACTTATTTAGTGGTATTTATAATAATTATTTTGTCTCTTAAAGGTCTTCCCACATGGCTGCCATGTGGGTCCACTGAGGTTTGGTTAGACGCACCCACCCTCCCTATGCAACTTGCACCTCTAAGGTTTTGCTCCTGAGGCACTGAAAAGAGAGAGTTGGCATACCTGAATGGAGGAGGCTGCTGGAGATTCAGGCTGGGAGGAGGGTCAGGAGATCAAACTGAAGTATGTTACATTTGAAATGCTTGTGAAACATCAGGTAGAGATATCAGGTAGGTAAGTGGGTATAGTTAGTTTAGGGATAAAGTCTGGGAATACACATTTGAGAGTTCTTTTTTTTTTAATTATATTTTATTAATTAGGCTATTACAATCATCCTGATTTTTCCCCCTTTGACCCTGCCTCCACCCAGAACCCTCCCCTTTAAAGCAATGAGTTGGGATGCATTTATCCAGATCAAGTAGAGCTAAAGAAGAGAAGACATCTAATAATTCAGTCTATGGAACTGCAATGTTCAGAGATCAGAAAGACGAGCAGGAGGAGCTTGTTAAGAAGACCAGGAAGGAATAGTCAGTGAGGTAGGAAAAACCAGGAAAGTGTGATATCCTGAAAGCTATGTGAAGGAAATATTTCAAGGAAGAGGGCTAGACAGAATAAGGATGCCCAAGTTCAACTTGATAGTGTTTACCTGTATGCTTTCTTTGATTACAGTTTTCCCCCAATGTTTTCCTCCCTCCCTTCCTTCCTTCCTTCTTTCTTTCCAATGGTTTGCTTGTTTTTGTTTTATTCCATCTATTCTAGAAACCTCCTCAGATGCCTCAGACAGGAAGTCTTGTCCTAAAAATAGCATTTGTTCCTAAAAAAAGTATGAGACCGGCCTAAACTGAATGGGCCTGGAACAAAAATATTACATACACAGGTTTTCAGAATTTGTTATTGCTTGCCGAGAGTGATACCTTGTTCAACTGCCTATCATCAGGAGCTGTATTCTGCCTTGACTTTCCATTTAAACTCCCTAAATCCTTACTAGATATATTCACAGTTCTGGGGCTTCCTCTCATTGAGAAGACATCCCATTGTTTTAAATTAATTGGTGTCTACTTATATATTAGTGTTAATATTGATCAAAATAATTGAAGTACTAATAGGACACTCAACATATACTGTTAATGAATCTACTAGGATTTTCCTGTAGTCTTTCTTATATGGGTCAAGGCAGGCATTTATCATGATTCTAGCCAGATTCTAGCCAAATTCTAGCTAATATCATTTCTATTTTATTTTTTTATTTTTCTATTACAGTTGTCCCATTTTACCCCATTGCTCCCCGCCACCCAGCCCACCCCTTCTCCCACAATATCCCTCCCCTTTATCCATGTCCATGAGTCATTTATACACGTTCCTTGACTAACCCTTCCCTTACTTATCCCCCTTCTCTCCCTCCCCCTCTCCCCTATTGACTGTTATTCTGCTCCTTGTCCTATTTAGTTTGTTTGTTTATGTTGTTCTTTAGTTTCCTGTATTAGGTGATACCATATGGTATTTTTCTTTCTTTGCCTGGCTTATTTCACTAAGCATAATTCTCTCTAGTTCCATCCATGTTGTCGCAAATGGCAGGAGTTCCTTCTTTCTTTCTGCTACATAGTATTCCATTGTGTAAATGTACCACTGTTTTTTGATACACTCATCTACAGATGGGCACTTAGGCTGTTTCCAGCACTTAGCTATTGTAAACAGGGCTGCTATGAACATAGGAGTGCATAAGTTCTTTTGAATTAGTGTTTTAGGATTTTTTGGGTATAATCCTAGCAGTGGAATCTCTGGTTCAAAAGGCAGTTCCATTTTTAGTTTTTTGAGGTAATTCCATACAGTTTTCCATAGTGGCTACACCAGTCTGCATTCCCACCAACAGCGCAGTAGGGTTCCCATTTCTTCACATCCTCGCCAGCACATGTTGTTTGTTGATTTGTTGCTGATGGCCATTCTGACTGGTGTAAAGTGGTATCTCATTGAGGTTTTTATTTGCATCTCCCTGATGGCTAATGATGTTGAGCATTTTTTCATGTGTCTATGGACCGTCTGTATGTCCTCTTCAGAGAAGTGTTTATTCAGGTCCTTTGCCCATTTTTTAATTGGGTTGTTTGTTTTCTTGATGTTGAGTCATATAAGCTCTTTATGTATTTTGGAGATCAGTCCCCTGTCTGAGATATCATTGGCAAATATGTTTTCCCATATGGTTAGTTTCCTTTTCATCTTGCTGATGTTTTCTTTTGTTGAGCAGAAACTCTTTAGTTTGATGTAGTCCCAATGCTTTATTTTTTCCTTTATTTCTCTTGCCTTAGGAAATGTATCCATGAAAATATTGTTACGTGGGATATCTGAAATTTTCCTGCCTATGTTTTCCTCTAGGATTTTTATGGTGTCACAGCTTACATTTAAGTCTTTGATCCATCTTGAGTTTATTCTTGTGTGTGGTGTAAGTTGGGGGTCTAGTTTCATTTTTTTGCACGTCCCTGTCCAGTTCTCCCAGCACCATTTGTTAAAGAGGCTCTTCTCACTCCATTTTATGTTCCTTCCTCCTTTATCAAAGATTAGTTGACCGTAGATTTCCGAATTTATTTCTGGGCTCTCTATTCTGTTCCACTAATCTATATGTCTGTTCTTATGCCAGTACCAGACTGTTTTGATCACAATGGCTTTGTTGTATAGTTTGATGTCTGGTATTGTGATTGCTCCTACTGTGTTCTTCTGTCTGAAGATTGCTTTTGCTATTCGGGATCTTTTTTGTTTCCATATAAATTTTTGGAGTATTTATTTCAGGTCTGGGAAATATGTCATTGGTATTTTAATAGGGATTGCATTGAATCTGTAAATTGCTTTGGGTAGTATGGCCATTTTGATGATGTTGATTCTTCCTATCCAAGAACATGGTATTTGCTTCCATTTATTTGTATCTTCCTTAATTTCTTTCTTCAGTGTTACGTAATTTTCAGAGTACAGGTCTTCTATCTCTTTGGTTAAGTTTATTACTAGGTACTTTATTTTTCTCATTGCTATAGTAAATGGTATTTTCTTCTTTTGTCTCTGTCTCTGATATTTTATTGTTGGTGTACAGAAATGCCTTTGATTTCTATATATTTATTTCATACCTTGCTATTTTGCCAAATTCACTTATTATATCGTGTAGTCTTTTAGTGAAGTTTATAGGGTTTTCTAGGTATACTATCATGTCATCTGCATATAATGATAGTTTTACTTCTTCTTTCCCAATTTGGATGACTTTTATTTCTTTTTCTTGTCTGATTGCTGTGGCTAGGACTCCCAACACTATGTTGAATAGGAGTGGAGAGAGTGGGCAGCCTTGTCTAGTTCCTGATCTCAGGGGGAATGCTTTCAGTTTTTGGCCATTGAGTATGATGATGGCTTCAGGTTTCTCATATATAGCCTTAATTATGTTAAGGTATGCTCCCTCTATTCCCATTTTGCTAAGTGTTTTCATCATAAATGGGTGTTGTACTTTATCAAGTGCTTTTTCTGCATCTATTGATATGATCATGTGATTTTTGTCTTTCATTTTGTTTAGGTGATGTATTATATTTCTTGATTTGCGAATATTAAACCATCCTTACATCCCTGGGATGAATCCCACTTGATTATGGTGTATGATCTTTTTGATGTATTTCTGGATCCTGTTTGCCAATATTTTATTGAGGATTTTAGCATCTATGTTCATCAGTGATATTGGCCTGTAATTTTCTTTCTTTGTTGTGTCTTGTCCTGGTTTTGGGATTAGGGTAATACTGGCTTCATAGAAAGAGTTTTGGATTTTTCCCCCTTCTTGGATTTTTTGGAATAGTTTGAGGAGGGTAGGAGTTAGTTCTTCCCTAAATGTTTTGTAAAATTCAACTGTGAAGCCATCTGGTCCAGGGCTTTTGTGTGCTGGGAGATTTTTGATTACTGTTTCAATTTCCTTCTTTGTTATTGGTTTGTTGAGACTCTCTACTTCTTGATTCAGTTTTGGAAGGTTATATGTTTCTAGAAATTTGTCCATTTCTTCTAGGTTGTCAAATTGCTTCCCATACAGTTGTTTGTAATTTCTTACAATCGTTTATATTTCTGTGCTATCAGTCGTGATTTCTCCTCTTTCATTTATGATTTTGTTTATTTGGGTCTTCTCTCTTTTTTTCTTGATGAGCTTGGCTAGAGGCTTGTTGATTTTGTTTATTTTTTCGAAGAACCAGCTCCTAGTTTCATCGATTTTTTGGATTGTTTGTTTAGTCTCTATATCATTTAATTCTGCTCTGATCTTGATGATTTTCTTCCTTCTTATTGCCCTATGCTTTGTTTGTTGTTGTTGTTCTAGTTCTTATAGCTTTAGGGTTAGATTTTTTATTTGAGATTCTTCTATCCTTTTCAGATATGCCTGTGTTACTATGAAGTTCCCTCTTAGGACTGCTTTTGCTGTGTCCCATAGGTTTTGGGCTGTTGTGTGTTCATTATTGTTAGTTTCCAGAAATTTCTTGATTTCTTCTTTGATGTCATTGTTAACCTATTCATTATTTAATAGCATGTTATTCATTCTCCATGAGTTTGGGTGTCTTTGATTTTTTTCTCTGAGGTTGATTTTTAGTTTCAATGCATTGTGGTCTGAAAAGATGCTTGATATGATTTCAATTTTCTTGAATTTGTTGAGGCTTGTTTTGTGTCCTATTATGTGGTCTATCTTTGAAAATGTCCCATGTGCATTTGAAAAGAATGTATATTTTGCTTCTTTGGGGTGAAAAGTTCTATATATATCAGTTAAGTCCATGTGGTTTAGTGTGCTGTTCAATGCCTGTATTTCCTTGGTGTTTCTTTGCTTCGAAGATCTGTCTATTGTTGATAATGGAGTGTTAAAGTCCTCTACTATGAGTGTGTTGCTGTTAATATCCCTCTTGTGGTCTTCTAGTATTTTCTTTATGTATTTGGGTGCTCCTATGTTGGGTACATATATGTTTATCAGTGTTATATCTTCTTGATGGATTGTTCCCTTAAGTATTATGAAATGTCCTTCTTTGTCTTTTTTTACTGCCTTTGTTTTGAAATCCGTTTTGTCTGTTATGAGTACTGCTACCCCAGCTTTTATTTCATATCCATTTGATTGGAATACGTTTTTGTATCCCTTTACTTTCAGTCTATGTAAATCTTTTGTTTTGAGGTGTGTTTCTTGTAGGCAGCGAATATGTGGGTCCTGTTTTCTTATCCATTCCATTACCCTATGTCTTTTAATTGGAGCATTTAATCCATTTACATTTAAGGTTTTATTGACATGTATTTATTCATTTCCCTTTGTACCTGTGTTCCTCTCCTCTTTTTTTCTTCTTTTTTCTTAAAGCATTCCCTTTAACATCTCTTGCAATGCTGGTTTGGTGGAGATGTATTCTTTTAGTCTTCCTTTGTCTGGGAAACTCCTTATTCCACCTTCCATTTTGAATGAGAGCCTTGCTGGGTAGAGTATTCTTGGTTGTAGGCCTTTGTTTTTCATTGCTTGAAATATTTTTGACCATTCCCTTCAGGCTTATAGTGTTTCTGTTGAGAAATTGGTCGCTAGCCTTATCAGAGCTCCCTTGTATGTTATTTGCTGTTTTTCTCTTGCTGCTTTTAGGATTCTCTCTGTCTTTGAATGTTGCTGTTTTAATTATGATGTGCCTTGGAGTGGGTTTTTTGGGGTTTCTCTTCATTGGTACTCTCTGTGCTTCCTGAAATTGCATAACTTTTTCTCTCGTCAGGTTTGGAAAATTTTCTGTCATTATTTCTCCTATCAGCTTTTCTATTCCTCATTCCTCTTCTTCTACCTCTTTTATTCCAATGACTCGAATGTTGTTTTTCCTCATGCTATACTGTAATTCCCTTACTTCTTCTTCGTACTTTTTCAATCTTTTTTCATTTTGTTATATTATCTGGGAATTTTTTTCTACATTGTCCTCTAACTCACTGATCTAATCCTCTGCATTGTTTAGCCTGCTTTTGATTGATTCTACTGTGTTTTTCAGTTCAGAGATTGTATTCTTCATTTCTTCCTGGTTCTTATTAAGTTTCTATGTCTTTTTTTATGCTGGTGTAGTTCTCCATAAGTTCCCTGTAATTTTCTTGGAGCTGTTGGTAACTTCCTTGGAGGTTGTCATAGTTGTTTTTGAGGTTTTTGAGCATATTGAGCTTCTTCACCATCATTGTTTTGAATTCCATGTCTGATATTTGGGCTATGTCTATTCCATCTATCTCTCTTTCTGGGGATTCCCCTTTCCTTTTCATTGAGAGGTTGTTTCTGCATCTTACCATGTTGGGTTCTTCTTATTTGTTTTTGTTTTTTGTGCTTGTCTGCTTTGACTTCCAACCTTTGTGGTACGAGATTCTTTATTGGAGATCTGGGGGTTTCAGTGGTGCAGTTTATTTGATCTCCTGAGCCTGATGTTCTTGGGTTACCCTTTATGTCATTTGTTTATGCTGTCTGGTTATATTTCAGATGCTCTTTGGTGGGATCTTCCCTCTGGCTATTTGAGAGTCACTCGGTGCACTTTGTCTTGAGTTCTTTTGTAGAGATGCTGTTAAAAACATAAGCACACAACCCAGGCAGGAAACCCACACCCTCAAAAATATCTCCCACCCTCTATCCCGCTATTGTCAGCAAATGAGCCAATATTAATATAAATGTAGGGAGGTTAGGGCTTTTATACTATGGGAAGAATAGATAAGAGTTGTTTTTAAAGAGGAAAAATATGATTTTTGAGAGAGGGGATGATAGATTACTAATAGTTGCAAGTAGTATCGAGACTATGAAAGATAGTAGGAAATATTTACATTGTATGTTACTAATAATAAAAGAGAAAGAGGGAAGAATGCAGAATATAGTAAGAAAGTGGAATTGTATAGTATTAGATTTATATAGCAGTTATATTCTATTTATTTAGTGTGAAAGGGAGGCCAAACAAAACAGACAAACAAATAAAAATTAAAGAGGAAGGATGAGGAGAGATGGTATGAAACAAATTAAAGAGATAGCTTTTTTAAAAAATATATTTTTAAATAAAAGTAAAAATTTAAATTAAAATAAAAAATAAGAAATTAAAATAAAATAAAATACAAATAAAAAACCTAAAATAGAAATAAAAATGAAAAAAAAATATATATATATACAAAAGGAAAGTTTTTACTCAGTTCAGCCTTTGTGTGTCGTCTTCTTTTTCTGGATCCACAGCTGGTCTAATGAGGCGGGCCAGAGGTTCCTGATCTTTGCAGGTTTGTCGCCTGTTTGGAGCCGGCTGGGGTGCTTGTGCGCAAGCCTCAGGCCTGCCGAGCTACACCCGGTAGTTGGTCTCTCACCTCTTGGGGCGGGACCCCGGACACTTGTGCACGGTGAAAGTGTCTGTGAGTCGCTGTAGCCAGCTGTTCCTGCGCCAAAGCCACGGCTGTTCCCGGTTCCCGCACTCGCCTGGGAGCGCACAAGCAGAGCCTGTGCAAGAGGTCTGTGCTCGGCCTGGTGCCCACTGCGGCTGGCCAGGGGTATCTGTGCCTGATCATCGGTGTGCCCAGTGGTCCCTCCCTGCACCCGTTGGGGCACTGATCTTATGTCTGTTGGTGTGTGTCCCAGGGGCACCCAGACATGCAGAGGGTGAACTGGTTGCATTCAGGGGCCAGTGTATGAGGGCACTTCCCTGTGCGCACCCGCGCTACGCAGGGGAAGGGTTAGGGAGTGGGCAAGTGCACTGCTGCGCCTGCACTCCTCAAGAATGTCCTATCACCCCCAACCTTTCCTCTCCTCTCTGCAGTACACAAGAGAGAAAAATAAAGAAAAATCACGTTCTCACATGCACAGCAGTACGCTGTTTCTTGTCTTTCAGTGCCAGATGTCACCTGGTTCTCTCCTGTCTCTGCAAGCAGGCAGAGATCCACTCTCCTCCCAATTCCTCTCTGTAGAAGCCTGTGGTTGCTAAAAAGTCTTTGTGTACTCCCAGCCGCAGCTCAGGGGACCACCCCAGTCAGAAATCCTGTCTCGTCCTTTTTTTCTCCGCTATCCTCACCAAACAGGTGGCTCCCAGATGGTTTTCTCTAATCCAGCAGTGCCAAGGCTTGACTCCTGCCAGTGTCCAGCTCCTCACTGAGATGTTCTGTCTGCAATTAGCCCAAACTACAGACAGGTCTCGGGAGCCAGAAAGCGCAGCCTCCCCTCACTCCTCCACCATCTTCTCTTCTCCTGATATCATTTCAATTAGGCTATCCCATCCTTACAGCACAGCATCATCAGCAATAGGTGGAAATGTGTCCAAGTGTTAAAGCCCAAAGTAGTGGACACATCAATGACATCTGATGGCAGGCTTTGGGAAGACAACCTTATTTACTATCATTGGACTCTTTGTGCTAGTACAAGTGACTTGGGCATTTGGCTGTAAACAATGACCTCTTATAGTCTACCTCCTACAATTGGATTGATGGATAAATAAAGTATGCTATATATAGATTAAAAATGTGTATATGAAATACTGAACCACAGCTAAAATGAAAAAAACAAAACAGAGCTAGATGTATCAATATTCCTCAAAACATTAAATTTAAAAAGCAAAATAAAATATACCAAATAACATAAATTTATTTAAATATTTAAAAATATGAAATAGTACATATTGCTCGCAACTGCATATATATATATGATAAAGTTTTAAAAACATAGATGCAAAGACTACCCACCAACTTTAGGAGAACTGTTATTCCTGCAGAGGTAGGGAAAGGAAGGAGATAACTTGGCAGTTTTAGAAGAATCTGACCTAACATTAACATATACTAAGTATCAGTGTTTCACAATTAAAGTTAAAATTTTAAAAAAGCTATCCCATATTAATGATTTTCTTTTCAAAGTGTTACCACAAATATCTCTCTACACTAAGAATAATCTCTTGTGGGAAAATGTGAAATCATCTGAAAATATCGGCTGCTTACAGCATTCCTAATCAAAGACATGGATTGTTACTTTCGTGACTTTATATGGGCTTAGTTGACTCTCATTTAGGTGATTAATCCACTGAAATGTTCTTCCTCCTCAGCCTTACTAAATATAAAACTTTAGACATTAATAATACCACATGGAAAATAAGATCACCTTTTAAAAGTAATATAAATAGATCTCTGTTTTCCTTCAGGAGACCTCTTGTCTGTGAAAAAATCTATTCAAAAATCTATATAAAAGTTTAGGCATTAAGACCATGTGGATAATGGAATCACCTTTTAAGAATAATATAAATAGATCTCTGTTTTCCTTCAGAAGACCTGCTTGTCTGTGCAAAAACCTATTCAAAATGGCCATTGGGCCATTTTGCTCTTAATGTGACATCTGCAGATGAGTCAAAGTCTATGCAACAATAATGAAAGATGTGTTTGAAAAACACCTGAATCCTCCTCTACCTGCCTGCTCCTGAAAGGAGCAGTAAGAAAAATATCTTAAATAAGAGCTTCATATTCATCATTTCTCCATTCAATAAATGAGGACAATAAAGAACATGAAAAACAGATTTGTGTGTCACTGCTATTACAGCTGGCACAAAGAGTCTTGCCAGCAAGGTTCTTCAGATCTTTTGAGAGGGAAGAATAAGGTTCCTATGGCTAACTTTAATTATCAGTTTTTCTCAGCATGACCTCATCTGTAATTCTGTTGGTTTTTTTTTTTTATCCACTACTACAATATAATGTCAATTTTTCCTTGACATAATGAAGAGTAGAAGATGTTGGATTTTTTAACCTTCAATCTACTGCTAAAATATTTATTGACTTTAAAGTTAAAGAAAGGTAATCTTAACTCCATTCATTGATATGGCAATTATTTATTGGGTGTTTGCCTCATGCTAGGCACTAGGGATAAAGAAGTGAACATACCAAAGTCTCTGTTCTCCAGGGACTTAAATTTTTGTGGGTAAAGGAACAACTAACTAACTAACTAATGCATGTATGTCAAATGGTGATTAGTGCTGTCAAGAATAACAAAGCAGTATAAAAGAATTAGTGAGTGTGGGTGAACAGTGGAAATTTCATATAGGGTTTTCAAATAAAGCCTCCTTAATGAGATAACCTGATGGAAGGAGGACCAGGACACAATTATATCTAAGAAGAGCATTCTTGAAACAGGAAGGAGCAAATGCAAAAGTCTTTAAGTGAGACCAAGTTTGGGGTGTTTCAGGACATCAAGAAGGTCAGTGTTGCTGATACAAAAGGAAGAGTGAGGATACTGGGGAACCAGGTAATTAACTTTGTTTAAACTAAGGATCTGAATGAAGGTAACTTAAAAATAATTGAAGAGAAATTTCTGGAGAAAACTGGGTCAAATCAAATATAATATCTACATTTTATTTTTTAAATAAATATACATTAAAGTTGGATAGTAACAGAGTATCTATTATGATAAGATATTGCTACAGTGGTCTTGAGATGCCAATAATTTATAGCAAATTAGAGAATTTGTAAGAAGGTCATATGGGATATGGCACATGCAATAGCATGGAGCTAAAGAAGGTGACCATTGTGCTACAGCTGTTCATGAACCAGGGATTGAGAATTCTGAAATAATATGAGCGAACCCAGGATAACAAGACATAGGAGCAAGTGGGATGCATTTTGAATGCTATAGTGTTCAAAAATTTTATTCAAAGTACCACTAGAGCTCTTAGAAATTCATCTAACAATCATCAATATCTGAAGGGAGGCCTTGTATTAGGCTCCTGTGAGATAGAATTTATGTGTAGGACATTTCTTGGTTTGATATTTGTTGGTTTATTAAAGCATACCATACCTAAGCAAATTATTTCCTTTCAGTTTTCAACTCTCAGCAAGCCACTTAAAAAAATTCGTGTGGTCATTTGACCTGACCTAGTTATAATCCAGATCATCTTCTTTCATAAAGACTCAAAAGAGATTATAGTACCTCAAATGCCATTTCCCTCCTTAGTTTAGGGAAGAAGTTTTCCTCTCTGACAGCTTCCAAATATTGCACTTTTATATGTACTTCATCCTGGCATACAGAGAGAGCTTTGATAGATAAGTCACACTCAGATTTAGACATTGATTCATTTGTTTATCTATTAATTCATCATTTATTCATTCATTTTCAGGAGAAGTAAAAGTTCAGAGGCAGTGAAATACAGTAAGGCAAATTGAGAGCTATTTGCCAAGTTTCCTTATTTTGTTGATATCCTGCTGCACCCAAGGCTGCAATTACCTAATAATTAGATCCTTCTGCTTAAGTAAGAATTGTTTTGACAACTATGATGGTACCACATCATGATAAATAAAAAAGGAGGAATCCTTTCTTTACAATACTGATAAGTTTTTCAACAATATTATATCAGGTTTTTGATGCTCCATGAATTCTGATAAAATAGAAAAAGGCAAATATTAACAAATATTATTACCACTTTCAAGATAAAGAAAATAATATATGGAGAGGATAAGAGGTTTAACTAATTTTACCCAATAATCAGTAAGTACATCAAGGATAGGCTGCATATCACTGCTGCCCGCTGTTTAAGCTTACAGTGCCTCCAGAATAATGAGGGTGTAAGAGAAGGATTGTGGTAGATGAAACAAAAAGGGAAAACATAGGAAACATATAGAAGAAAATATGAAACACCCAATTCTATTACCAACAGGTAATCATTTCACTTTTTCTAAATAACAAATGTTAAACTTTATTTCCCTTAAATCAAATAGCAAGCAAAAGGAACTAAAACCAAATGAACTGCTCCATTTCTAATAACAGATTCTTCAAAATTTAGGTTTGTAAAAAATATCTGCTCAAGTTGAAAATTATTAAAAACACTGAATTTTTGTTTTAATTTATTTTGACTTAAATCATTTTGAGTCTCCAGACTATAATACTTAGTCAACTGTCTCCTAAAAATGTGAAGTCATCAATTACTGTTATATAAACACAAATACGCACTTTCCTGTTTAGAAGATCAAAAGTTAGAGTGAAGCGGCCGCTGGAGATGCCTGACGTGGTGGTGTGAGGGGCGGCCAGCAGCGCGATGGAGCTGGCCAGGGACCGCTTACACTTGAGAAGGACCACTGAACAACACATACCTGAGGTGGAAGTGCAGGTCAAACGCAGGAGGACGGCCTTCCTGAGCAACCGAGAGTGCCAGCTGTACCCAAGGTGGTCCCGGCAGCAGCAAGTACCCATGGTGGACTTCCAGGCGGAACTGAGGCAGGCTTTCCTAGCTGAGACACCCAGAGGCGTTTAAAGCAGTCTTGGGACATCCCAGTAGCTGATTCCAAGAGAAAAACCAGGCTCGTTTGCCCCAGCTTGCATTGTTTGTAGCAGAACCTGTGTCATACCTTTCTCTGTAGCCTTCCCTTAGGTCTAAAGGATGCTGGAATTTTACTCTGGACCTTGGATCTGGTGGAACAGCAATCTTGACTGTGGGAAAGAGCAACAAGATGCTGCAGCACATCGACTACAGGATGAGGTGCATCCTGCAAGATGGTCGGATCTTCATCGGCACTTTTAAGGCTTTTGACAAGAATATGAACTTGATCCTCTGTGACTGTGATAAGTTCAGGAAGATCAAACCAAAAGAATGTGAGGCAGCCAGAGCGTGAAGAGACGCGGTCTTGGGCCTGGTGCTGCTGCCTGAGGAGAAGTTGGTTTCCATGATGGTGGAGGGACTTCCCCGCAAAAATACTGGCATTGCTTGTGTACCACTGGCAGAAGCCGCAGGAGGTCTTGGGGTTGGCAGGGTCGTGGGCAGCAGAGTCCCAGCTGGTATTCCAATTCTACAGGCTCCTGCAGGACTAGCAGGCCCGGTTCGAGGGATAGGGGGACCCTCCCAGCAGATAATGATTCCACAAGGACAAGGTACTGTCGCAGCTGCTGCTGTGGCAGCCACTGCCAGCATTGCTGGAGCTCCTACTCAGTACCCACTAGGTCGGGGGACTCTCCCCACACCTGTGGGCCAGGCAACGCCCCCTCCAGATATTATGCCTCCTCCCCCTCGTATGAGACCACCCATGGGACCACCAATTGGGTTTCCCCCTGCTCAAGGGACCCTGATAGGCATGCCTCCTCCAGGGATGAGACCCCCCTCCACCAGGAATCAGAGGTCCACCTCCCCCAAGAATGTGTCTACCAAGACCCTAGGAAACTGTTGGCCCTTAGTCACTGTTTGCCTGTACTGTGTCTTGTGAAACTGGGCAGCGTGTTTGTGAGCCTCTGTCCCCTCTGCAGCATTAATATTCACTAATAAATGCATAAATCAATTTAAATAAAAGATCAAAAGTTAAGTTCTATTCCTATGCTGAGGATAATTCTACAAAAGGCATCACTAAAGGATTGTTCTGTAAGCAAAATAGACTATAAATACTTCCAATCATTTTTTAAATCATTTAAATACTTTCAATCAATCTTTCTAAGATGATAGGTAAGACCTGTTTAAAACCCAAAGAGTGCCAGTCTGTCTCTTGAATTACCTGATTAATGACGCTTGGTCTGTTTGTCTAGGGCAGCATTGTTTCTTACTGCTCATTAACTGTTCAAAAATCACAAAACCCTTAACTTGTACACAGACTTTTTGATCAGATGCTTGGTTTTTCCAATCTCTTAATTGTTCCACACCACTCATTTTTAAATCTGAAGAAACATATGTCTTCATCTCAGCAGACTGTCATAATCACACTTTTTTTGTCTTTAGTAAATTCATGGCATTATATTTATTTTCATATTGAATATATTCTTTACAAAGTTTTCTAACTTTCTCATTTAACTTAGTTTCTCATTCAGCTCGGGATAATTTTCTTTCATTATTTTTTAAATGATCTTTCTTCCATTTTCTCTATTAGATAGATTTTAATTCTTCTAGATCTGTACTCTATGTTGCTTTCCTTTCATTTATTCTAAGTCTTTGTCTTTTTCTTTCTTTTTGCTTTATATTATAGATTCCATCACCTTTTCTTCTAGAGTACTTGTTTAGTTTTCACCATTTTCTGACACTTTTAAGTTTAATTCCAAAGAATTCTTTCTCTCTCTCTGTATAATATGATGGCTTTTTTTTGATAGTAGCTTTATTTTGGCTTGTGGATTCAACAGCTTCTTGATTCTCACTGAGAATATCAACTGGATATTATTACTGTTATTGTTATATGTTTTATTTTGTTCCATTTTCTTTGGAATCAATTGTTCCTTTTATTAATTTTTTAAAATTTCATACTGTTTGTTTCAAGTGTTTGGTGATTTTGATAATCCATTTATATTTTTAAAAGTCAAGAATGATTGGAAAAACTGTTACAGAAGTCTATCTCCTGCATTTGTTTAGGTGTACTTACTCAACAAGATTCTGATTGAATGAAGGGATGAACTGTAAAGTGTTAAAGGGGCTGAGGCATCTTGACAAGATTCCATCCGGAGCATTAAATATATATATATATATATATATATATATATATATATATATATTATAGTACACAAAGCACTTAACTCCCCTTTTCACTTTAACCTGGATCTCTTTTAAATATACCATATTTCTTACCTCTCAATTTTCTCACTGATGTCTTAATCAAAGCTTTCTTTCTTTCTTCCTAAGTCGGTGAATTTAAATTGGGTATTTTCAGAAACCAATGGTCACTTATACCAATATACTTTTAAAAGAGTCTGACTGGTTATAAAGAGATTTAATGCAAGCCTCCAGTTTAACTTGGAGGACTGAGTCACCCCTGTAATAACATGTTTCTTTGAACCACCACAGGCATCCTTTGCCATTCAACCTCTGCTTTGCATCAGGTGATGAAAGGACCAGCAGCAAACAAAAGCAAAGGTAAAATATACTTTTTGTTCTGTTTGAAAAACTTTAAAGACTGTTTTTAGAAATATTCTTTGTTAGGTAACATTAGAAAAATAATTTTTGTTTATTTTCTTGAACACCCAATTTCATTTTGGGCCTAACTTTATTAACTTTTCAAATACAGTATTTTCAAAATGCGAGTTTGCTTTTATGAACCTAGCACTCTCAAAAATATATTTGTTATTGATCATCATGTTAAATTTTAGTTACTTTTATTTACTATAAATTTATATTTGAAAATGATTCTCACTTTAATGACTATTCAAGGCTATTTACCTCTCTGCTACATGTACAATTTCTCTAAAAACCTCCTTTTGTAGTAGTTTCAGTATATTATCATAACCTAACACTTAACTGGAAATAGCACAATATATTCCATGAAGCAAGTTAGTAAATGAACTGTAAATCAGCCATAGGAACATAAATGGCTTTATGAAGCATCCATAACCTTAACATTTTTAATAACATATTTGTGAAGAATTTCATAAGCTAACTTTATAGACATTAATAATTTTCTTTAGAGTGTAAGTGCATGTCCTTATGTGATAAAGATTTTATTTTTGCATGATCTTTAATAAAGATTTTCTGAAAGATGTGCTCCATAATCCTCATACTTACTATAATGGGCAGTATTAGAGTACTGTTATTTGGAACAAGTGTTGCAGATTTTAGGAAACTTAGTTCCTTTCTGGAAATGGGTATTTTTTGGTCATAAAATAGATTTTTAACTTTTTTTCTAATTGGTAACAAAAAGACTGAATGTTTAGAGAAAAGAAAATCTCTTAGTAATTGGGAAGAGGATCTGTACATATAGATACATATAGATAGATAAATTTATATTTTCCAGGAGAGAAAGAAAAGTACCAAAGAATATGATAAAGATAAAATCTTAACCCTTTGAGTGCCATGCATAATTCGAAATTTGGATCAACATGAGAAAAAATTATATCGATATGTATTATTCCATTGTTATTTACATTTATAGCCATTGGAAAAAGTCGCTGGAAGCAACGCTGGCACTTTTGGGAAAATTTGTCAGCGTCGCTCACAGTGGTGTTGGCAGTCAAAGGGTTAAATAATGTAATTCATTGGAGGGAGAAAATCTTAAAGTCAAGAAATTTCCTAATGATGGAAAAAAAAATCTGTCTATGTTAGTGGTTACATACAGCAAAACCTGTCTACTTTAGTGGTTGTACATAAAGTAAAATATTTAATAAATTATACATTGAATAAGATAGTTTAGACAATAAAACTTGATATCTCTAACTCCTTTATTGCTAGCTCCTGAATAACTAACTTTAATTTAGAATGTTTGTTAGTTGAGATACTTAACTTATTTTTATATACTATTATTGTAGAAATATCTAAGAAAGCTTAGTGTATGATTTATTTTATCCTTGTTTATATATTAAAATTCAGTTTGATGATGGAAAGAGTATCTCTTGTTGAAGTATTCATAGATTCATAACATTTAAATATAATCACAAGCAAAGAGTTGAGAAGGTGTTAAATGAAGAAAATTTAAAATATATATAATATATTTTTTATAAATAACATATATTATATAATATATAAAATATATAGAGATTCAGGGTTCAAATCCTTTTTTTTTTTGAGAATCATAATGTATAACATATTTTCTTAACAATGAACTCTATGTGAACCTGATTCTTTCTGGGGAAAGCTTTAGAAAATTCAGTAATTAAAGTTATATTTATACTTATAGCATCTTCATAAGTACTTGTTTGTTGAAGCCTTAGTCTACTAAGTTTAGCACATTCCTTGAGCTTTTCTATGTGTAATGGAATTGCAGGTGCTGTGAATTTCTATCAGGAATAATTAGTTATCTTTTTCACCTAAGAATAGATTAATGTTTATAGTAGATTCAAACGAATGAATTCCAAGTCTCCTCTTATCAAGTATATTTGAAAAAAACAAATCTTGCTCTTCAAGGAACACTATTTCTTTGATATTTTATATTGGGTGGTTCAATAATTGGTTATTATCAAAGGCTGCAATTGTCCTAACTTTATCATAAACATTCTAGAACAAACTGATTGCATCCTTAGTTTAACCAGAACTGTGACTGGAACACTTCTGAATTTCCTTATTGTATTAAGAGACACTCTCCAGGTTACATTTGGAAATTAAAATGTATTTCAAAATACTTTCAAGTTACATGGTTTATAAAATTAGACTGCATGCAATTAATGGTCTCGAACAAATAAATTTTTTTTTTTATCCTCAGCCAAGGACATTTTTTCATTGCCTTTAGAGAGAGAGGCAGGAAGAGAGAAACATTGATGTGAGAGGAAAACATTTATTGGTTGCCTCCTGTATGCACTCAGACCAGGGTTTGAACCCTCAACCTAGGTGTGTGCCTTGACCAGAAATTGAACTTGCAACCTTTTGGTTATGGGATGATGCTCCAACCAACCAGCCAGGGCACAAATAAACTTATTTTTAAAGAATTAAAAATTCTTTATCTGAATAAGTATTTACTTCACATTTATGGTTAGTATATGTTACTATAACTACTGCAGAAACTCAACTCTCTTTACTCATATCTATGTGTAACACAGTTCTCATATTGTGTGCATAGGTAACTACAGTAGAGAACAAGTTTTCTAATTATCCTTTAAAAATGCATGCAAATTATTGATTAGTTAGCTACTATATTTGGTATTTCAACAATTTATTATAACAAAGCATAATTTGCTTGGTTGCATGATAATATCTACCATTTGTTACTAAAACCTGGTGGGGCTTGGTCTAACTGGCAGTCAGTTGCAGCATCAAGAACCTCATTATTCATCCAGCCAAAGGGCTTAAGAGGAGATATATCTATGTAGCTAATCATGTAAGATCTGTTGAGGGAAGATTGTCCAGACTACAGAAAAGTTTTATGAGCTTACTTGAGCCAAAATTTTTAGGACATGCCTGGAAGCAAAATCTAAATGGACTGAAAAAAATGTTCTGGAGAATGGCATTTTTACAACTTGTTTTATATGCTGTAATTAAAAGAGAAGCTGTCAGGAGGGTTACATGAAATCCATTGGTGGTAGATTAAGGGGTTGGGAAAAGGGAAAGCAAGAAGATTTCTAGGATTGTATAAAAGGTAAAATGGAGACATACATATTTCTTTTACATTGTGGGGTACAAGATAGTTAATAATCAACATTTGTAGCACTTAGAGACGGTATTCAGGGAACAAGATAACATTGAGGGGTTCTGTGGTCTTGTGCTCTGGTGGTTTTATGTACTGGTGCTGGTGGTTGTGCCTTTGAGGGGTAGAAAAAGTAAATTACTCTGACATTTCAAAAGTATGTTATCCTAGACGCATAAGAACATGCACAGAGGTCACTCAACATGAAAATTGACCTTTGCTAAGAAAGTTATGGGTCTGAAATGTGACTACGTGCCATGACCAGCTCAGTTAAGAATTTATAATCAGACCATCTGTGTGCTTACTCTCTGTCTCTGAGCCTGTCAGGCCTCATATGGCCCCCTGACGGCTCATCAGGCTCATTACATAGCCCCTTTTTGGTTCACAAATCCGAAGCTATAAAGTGAAGAAAAATACATACAAACATAATTTCACCAGCTCTTACTTCATGTGCCATGATCTTTTTAGATTGCTTAAGTTTGATGGGTTTGACAGCTTATAGTCATGTTTACTGAAGGTTGACAGGGATATTTCAGGTAGGAAACATTAGTTGTAATGTTAAAGGGCACTGCAAACTCAGGTATGAATCAACTGAATACCAGGATGTCAGACCATTAAGTGGTGAGATGTCCAGAGAGTAATTCAATTCAGAGGGTTTGTCATCTTGGTTAGAGAAACTGTCCTGTGTCAAAATCTCAGCCAGAAGCTTACAGAGTTGCAGAGAGACAAGGAGTGTTGGGCAAGATTTCATCCTGTATTCATAAATTTTTAAGTCTGAATCTAAGTTCTAGTTCATAAATATAATTTTTAAAAGCTGGGGCTTCAGCTCATAGGCTGAGGATAAATGACAGTACTATATTTGGATACACAAAATACTGCCATGATTTATCATCATACCTTCGTCAGTCCTCCCCACCGAAGACAGTATTGTGATATGCTGGAAAGGCAAATTAAAACAATAAAAATAAAAATTGAATAGATAAGACAATGGAAATTTTCTAGTGTGCTAATAACGGTAACTGTGTAGAGTGTAAGATTTTAACCTCTGTTCCATACTGCCTTTGGTTATATTGCACTGAGATTTTCTTATTTTGTGTTGTAAACACACCAGGGCAACTGAACAGAGCTCAAAGAAAGCAAGATGATTTAAAACAGGATTTATAAGAGTAAAGTTTGAGGAATAATAAAAATAAATAAAAATAATGGTATACACATTGAAGAATTTTTTAAAAGAGGTCAGGAGTTAATCCTCATCAAAAGTATAATTGGGTAAAATGTAATGGAATTGAAGCACTTAAGAAAATTCAAGAAAAAATAATCTGAAGTTTACTAGGTAAAATCCAGCTTCCTGAATTATTTAAAATTAGGTTGAATAAATCATCAGGACTAACATATAGTTATAACTGGAGTTTGGCATTGTTTACAATCACAGAAGGCCTATTACTCTACAGCATAGTTTTCCACTTGTAATAAATAAAGTACTAGTGTTGTGCACTGCATTTTGTGGTGCATAATAATACTAATCAATTTCTTCAAGCCTATCTTCTTCACCACTGTTAGTTTTCCTTTACTGTAGGTAATTAATCAACTTATAAGTAGCTCTTAATGTCTACATGTCAGAATAAAGTGGTAACTTAAACCTCTAGCTGATGGTGTTTACTTCAACTATACACACACACACACACACACACACATCCTTCTTATTTCCCCAAAAGGGATTTTTCTTGCCAGATTGTACAAAATCAAAATATTTCCTCAAAAACATTATAAAAAATTATCTTTGTAATAAAATTCAAAGATGTCACTTTCTTTAGGAACCTATATCTGATCTTCCATAGTCAGAAGCAGTTTTTAATCATCTTTTGTTCCCAAAGAACTGTATTAGTTTTTTTAATTACAGTAACAGTTTTGAATAGCTCCCACATCAAAATAGTACAAAATCCCAACAGAACTTGCCTCTCATAGAAATCTCACCCAACTCCTACTCATTTCTCTCTTTCAGCCACTTGATCTCTTTCCTGAAGGCAATTCTTAGGAGACATTCCTCAATATGCAAATTTCATATATATGTATATATCCCATTTTCAGGAAAATAATGGCAGCATTCTATACACACCTTGCTTTCAAAATATTTTAAGCATATGTACACATATATAAAATAAATATATATCTTAAAGAATAATTATATCTGGTGGATATCCATATCAATATGTAGAGGTAATCTCATTCTTTGTTAGAGCAGCATAGTATTTCATTGTGTGGAAGTCCATGGTTTATTTAATCATTTGCCTTAATGATGGACATTTGTTTCCAATCTTAGTAATTATAGTCAATGCTTAACTGAATAACAAAGAAGCAGAATTTCTAGGTGAAAGAGTTTGTGCATTTGTAATTTAGATAGAAATCTCTAATCTCCTGTATTCACCAGGAAGGCACCATAGTTTTTTACTCTTTCTTCATTACAGACAGTTTGGAGTCAGTGCCTGCATATTTCACCTTGCTCAAGTTTTGTACCTTGCCAAAATGTGTGTGCTTGCACAGAGAGATAGGTGTATTTTGCAAAGCTAGATCAACCTAGTTTCCAAGGAATTCCTGTAAGGGCTGAGGCAGAATTCTAAATTAAGTCATGTTAACTTGGAACAAAACAATGTGATCTAGCCACAATCTTTTATCTCTAAAAGCACCTGCTTTTCACTTCATTCTTGTTCCCTGACATTAAGATCTAGGATCTGGAGAACCAAGTCAAACCATGTCAAAGGATATTCCATTCCTCAGGTTCAGTCTCAGCTCTCCATTTCTAGTTTCTATCTGCTTACCCTGATTGGTATCTCAGGCCTTCTGGGCAATGGCTTAGGTCATATTTTGGGATAAGGGGGTGTTCTTGACTACGCACATTGAAAAGACTTAATGTTTCACAGAACAAAGATTGCTTTACAGTTCAAAAATGTTAATTAGAAAGTTAAAGATTTAAATCAATTTAATGTTATTTTAAGGAGCTTAGTTAAAAACAGGTTGACAGAGGGAACATTTTATTCAGATACAGACCTAAGACTTTGTGTGCTTTTCCAAGAAAACTGTTGATCTTAGCTGCTGATCTTTTGTTAAAGATTAAGTATATATACTTATAAAGAAAGACAATTATATTTTCAGACTACTGTATTTCTTAAAATGCATTTTTTTACTTATTCTATTATTTATTTGATCATTTTTAATTTTTTAATTACAGTCAAAATACAATATAATATTAGTTTCAGGTGTATAACACAATGAAAAGACAATTGTCTCACTTCTGATCACCTCGATGGGTCTACTTACTACCCAGCTGAAACCATATACAATTATTACAATATTATAGATTATATTCCCTAGGCTGTACTTTACATCCCTGGCAATTTGCACACCTTAATCCCTTTCCCCATTTTCACCCATCCCTCCAACCCCACTTCCATTTGGCAACCGTCAAAATATTCTCTGCATCTATGAGTTTATTTCTGTTTTATGTGCTTATTTTGTGTTTTAGATTACACATATAAGTAAAATTCTATGGTATTTATCTTCCCCTATCAGACTTATTTCACTTAGCATAATACCCTTTAATTCATCCACTTTGTTGTACATGGCAAGATTTGGTTCATTTTTATGGCTGAGTAACATTTCATTGCATATACGTATATATAATCATCCCTTCTTTATCTATTAGTCTATTAATGGATATGGATACTTAGGTTGCTTTCATGGGGCAATGAAATAGAGATGTATATGTCTGTCTTTTTGAATTAGTGTTTTGGGTTTCTTCCACTAAATATCCAGAAGTGGAGTTGCTAGGTCCTTCTTTGTCCCTCTTATGGTTTTTATTTTAAAGACTATTTTGTATGATATAAGTATTGCTACCACACCTTTTTTTGTTTTTTTGTTTTTTTAAATAATTTATTTGTTTATTTGTTTATTTATTTTATTTTTAGAGAGAGGGGAAAGGAGAGAGGGAGAGAAACATCACTGTGTGGTTGCTTCTCACCCGCGCCCCCAACCGGGGACCTGACATGCAACCTAATAATGTGCCCTGACTGGGAATCGAACCAGCGACACTTGGCTCGCAGGCCGACGCTCAATCCACTGAGCCACAGCAGCCAGGGCTTGTTTTTATTTTCATAAAATCTTTTCCATCCCTTTACTTTCAGTCTGTGTGTGTCTTTTGATCTGAACTGAGTTGCTTCTAGTATGGGTTTTGTTTTCCTATCCATTCAGCCATGCTATGTCTTTTAATTGGTGCATTTAATCCACTTACATTTAAAGTGATTATTGATATGCGGTTATTGTAATTTTATCATTCATATTTATGTTCTTTTTCCCCTTTGTCTTAAAGAAGTTTCTTTAATATTTCTTACAATACTAATTTGGTGGTGATGAACTCCTTTAGCTCTTTCTTGTCTGGGAAGCTCTTTATCGCTCTTCAATTTTAAATGTTAGCCTTTCTGGTTAGAGTAATCTTGGGTGTAGGTCTTTGCTTTTCATCACTTTGAATATTTTCTGCCAATCCCTTCTTTCCTGAAAATTTTCTGTTGAGAAATCAGCTGATAGTCTTATGGGAGTTCCCTTGTAGATAATGAACTGCTTGTCTCTTGCTGCTTTTAAGATTTTTTCTTTGTCTTTAACCTTTGGCACTTTAGTTATGATATGTTTTGGTGTGGGCCTCTGTGGGTTCATCATATTTGAGACTCTCTGCACTTTCTGGACTTGTATGTCTATTTCCTTTGCCAGGGCTGAACAGTTTTCCATTATTATTATTTTAAATAAGTTCTCTCTCTCTTTTTTTTTTTTTTTGCTCTCTCCCTTCTCCTTGAGATACTCCCCTGGTGTGAATCATGGTATGCTTGATGCTGCCTCTTAAAAAAATCCTCATTTAAAAATTTTTTTTTTAGTTTTGCTGTTTGGATTGGGTATTTTCTGCCAATCTTGTCTTCCAAATAGCTCATTCAGTTCTCTGCTTCATCTAATCTACTGCTGATTCTCTGTGATGTATTCTTAAAAAAAAAAAAAAAAAAAAAGATTTTATTTATTTATTTTTAGACAGAAGTGGGTGGAGAGAGAAAGAGATGGAGAGAAATATTAATGCATGGTTGCATCTCATGCATCCCCTACTGGGGACCTGGCCTGCAACCCAGGCATGTGCCCTCACTGGGAATTGAACCAACGACACTTTGGTTTGCAGGCCGGTGCTCAATTCACTGAGCCACACAAACCAGGGCTGATGTATTCTTCATTTCAGTTATTGTATCCTTTATTTCTGACTTGTCTTTTTGTATGCTTTCTATCTCCTTTTTTATGTTTCCTACCTCTTTGTTAGAGTTCTTACTGAATTCATTCAGCATCCTTATAACCAATGTTTTTCACTCTGCATCTGGTAAACTGCTGGTCTCCATTTTGTTTAGTTCTTTTTCTGGAGTTTTGTTCTGTTCTTTCAATTGAGACATGTTCCTTTGTATCCCCATTTTGGTCACTTTTCTGTGTTTGTTTCTATGTATTAGGTAGAGCTGCTATGTATCTCAGTTTCAGTAGAATAGCCTCATGTAGTAGGTGTCCTGTGGAGCTCAGTGGCATAGTCTCCCTAGGCACCTGAGCTGGGTGTCCCAGGTATGTCCCTTGTGTGGGTTGTATGTGCCCTCCTGCTGTAGATGAGCCTTGATTACTTTTGGCATGCCAGTGGGAGGGACTGACCCTCAGGCTAATTGGCTGTGAGCATTCGCTGTGACCATAGGGGAGGAGCTGACCCCATAAAGGAAAATTTGCTTTAGCGGGGCTCTGATGCCTACCAAATCTGCCCTTTGGGTGTCACTTGTGGAAGTGGTTGGGTGGTGTTCTGGTGTGATTTGAAACTTGCCTGGTAGGTGTGTTGGTTCTTGGACCTCTTGGGAGAGGGTCTGGTATAGGCCAGGATTAGAAGCCACTGTCTTTGCTCTGTCCAGGGACACCCGGTATTATCTGCAAAGTAATTCGCAGATGGTTGCCACTTGGGCTGGGTTTTGGAGGTACCTTGGAGGGGCTAAGCTTTGAACTAAGGCTGGCTGACACTAGTGCCAGACTTGGGATCACTTAGCAAGAGGTATGGGACATGACAAAGCTAGAAGCTGCTTGTTTGGGGTTTGTGAACCTTTAAGAGATTGTTGGGAAGTCTGCAGCATGAGCCAAGACAGACAGTTTGTATGGAAAAGCTATGTAAACAGCTTGGGTGAGCCTGCAAGTTGGGTGGGGCAGGGTCTCAAAGGTACACCAGTGCCACGCAAACAGTGTTTGCCAGATTGATGGAGATTCAAATATGGCACCCACCTGCACCTGCCAGAGGTGGGTTTGGCAAAAGGTACAGTGGCTTCTCCTAGCATTCCTGTGTGAGAGAAAGCTGTCCCGTCACCTGCTCTCATCCTGAAGCCAGACAATTCAGTTCTTCCCCATATGTCTGATGCTTGGGCATTTCAAGTTGCTGCTTCAGCTCTGGACCTCAGAGTGAGTGAGTCTGTCAGCAAATAAATCCATGTGCAGGCCCTTAAAGAGGAACACTTGGGATTCTGGAGCCTTCTATCTCACTTAGTTCATGGTTATATGTGGGTAATAGCACAAGTTGCTAGGCTATAACAACTAGTGAAGATAAAGGTAGAACTCAGTAGGAGGAATTTTAATGGCATGGATGTACTGAGAGAAAGAGATCTAGAGGAATTCTAAAACAAGGGGCACTTTGGGGAAAGGGAGGCCTGGGGAGGTTCCAGGTGAAGGAAGGAGGGTAGGAGAAGCAGACAGCTAATGATCATTTGGTATGGTGGGTGGGAACTGAAAAATGTGTCTGGGAGATATCAAGTGAAGGAATCTTTTCCCAGCAAGCCATGTTTAATTAAGAGTGACAGAGGGTGAGCCAGCACTGTCACCTGCCTGTGTGGGAAGTAGACACCTGAGGAGCACAGCAAAAAAATAAAAAAAACACATAGGCATAAGATTTTACTTATTTATTTTGCCTGTATTCTTTGTGTACCCTCACATTTTGTCAGGAGCTCTGTCTGTCACCGGCTACGGAATGTGCACCTCCCATTAAATTGAATTAGGAGAATAATAATGTGCAAGGATAGGAGGAAAGAATAACTTGGAAACTTTGTGATAAGTGAATGAGGACATCCTGTGGTATATAGAAGGGGCTGACCAAAGGGCAAAAAATAATCAGTGGAAAACTATATTCTGAATAAAACCCAAAGCAGGAAGTATTTTAGTAGAATAGATTTTTTTTTGTAACCATGTATAGCTTTCTCTAACATGACTGGATTTTAACTTTTTAAAAAAGTGTTTTCCTATTAATGAGTACCTAGGCATATTCATTTTTCTCATCTTGAGACAGTTTTGAGAGCCACAATTCCTGTTGTATTCATAAAATTATATTCCCTTAAAAATATTGTTCTCTTTATAATTTATAACTCCAGTGTAACGTATTTCATGTTACTATGTGGAGTCATCTTTCTCATTTTATATTGTGGAAGAGTACAGATATTTATTCAGTGGATGAAGAAAATACCTCCATAGTTCTTAAAAACTCATATTTTTGTATAGCCATTTGTTTAGGACTTGAATAAGGTTTTATAAATTATTTTATTATTTTTTAATTAAAAAATTTTAAATTATAGTTGACATTCAATGTTTTATATTAGTTTTTGGTGAATAGTATAGTGGTCAGACAGTTATATATTTATGAAGTGATCCCTTCAACATTCTAGTACCCACCCAACACTATAATTATTACAATATAATTGACAATATTGCCTATGCTGTACTTTACATCCCCATGGTTGTTTTGTAACTACCAATTTTTACTTCTTTTACCCAGCCCCACAACACGCCCCACCCCCCCATCTGGCAACCTTCAGTTTGTTATCTGTATCTTTGAGTCTGCTTCTATTTTGTTAGTTTATTTTGTTCATTAGATTTCACATATAAGTGAAATCATATGGTATTTCTCTTTCTCTCACTGGCTTATTTCACTTAGCATAATGATCTCCAGGTCCATCTATGCTGTTGCAAAGGGTAAGAGTTTCTTCTTTTTATGGCTGAATAGTATTCCATTGTGTAAATGTACATGGCTTTTGTATCCACTCATCTACTTATAGGCACTTGAGTTGCTTCCAAATCTTGGCTATTATAAATAATGCTGCAATGAATATAGGGGTGCATATATTCTTTCAAATAAATATTTTGAATTTCTTGGCTATATTCCCAGAAGTGAAATTCATGGGTCATACTGCAGTTACACTTCTGCTTTTTCTAAGGAAATTTCATACTACTTTCCACAGTGGCTGCACCAATCTGCCTTTGAGTTTCTGTTTAAATTTTAGGATTATGTCTTCTATTTCTGTAAAAAATGCCATTGGTAAATTTAAAGGAATTGCATTGAATTTGTAGATTGCTTTGGGTACTACGGACATTTTAACAATGTTGATTTGTTATATCTGTGAGCACAGTATATAATTCCATTTACTTGTATCTTCTTCAATTTCTTTCTTCAGTGTCATATTTTTTTGGGTGTAGATCTTTTACCTTCTTTGTTAAAATTATTCCTAAGTGGTTTTTTGGGGAGTGCAATTCTAAATTTGATTATTTTCTTAATTTCTCTTTCTGACAGTTCATTTTTGCTGTACGAAATGTAACCAATTTCTGAATATTTTGTATTTTGCTACTTAACCGAATTTATCAGATTTACAACTTTTTTGGTGGAATATTCAGGGTCCTAAATATATAGTATTATGTCATCTGCAGATAAAGACAGATTTACTTTTTTCTTCCCAATTTGGATGGTTTTTATTTCTTATTCTCATCTGATTGCTGTGGCCAGGACTTCTAATACTATGTCAAATAAAAGTGGTGAAAGTAGACAACCTTGTCTTGTTCCTGATCTTAAGGAAAATTATTTTAGTTTTCCTCATTGTAGTCATATATGATTTTAATATATTAAGGTATGCTGTCTCTGCTCCCACTTTGTTGAGAGTTTTTATCATAAATGGGTGCTGGATTTTGTCCAATGCTTTTTCTGCACTTATTGATATGATCATGTAATTTTTATCATTTATTTTTTTAATGTGGTGTATCATGTTAGTTGATTTGAGAACATTGAAGCAACCTTGCACTGCAAGAATAAAGCCAACTTGATTATGGTGCTATGATCCTTTTAATGTATTACTGAATTTGGTTTACTAATATTTTGTTGAGGATTTCTGCAACTATGTTCATCAGGGATGTTGGCCTATAATTTTTTTTTTTTTTGTAAAATCTTTGTCTGGTTTTGGAATCAAGGTAATGCTGGCCTCATAAAGTGAGCTTGGAAGTCTTTACTCCTCTTGAATATTTTAGAATAGTTTGAGAAAAATTAGTGTTAACTCTTTTTTGAATGTTTGGTAAAATTCACCTGTGAAGCCATCCAGTCCAGGACTTTTCTTCACTTAGATTACTGATTCACTTTTGTTGGTAGTAAAAGGTCTTTTCAGGTTTTCTTTTTCTTTTTCTTTTTGATTCAGTCTTGGAAGATTGTTGTTTCTAGGAATTTATACATTTCTTCCAACTGTCCAATTTGTTGTCATATAATTGCAATATTTTGTTATAATCTTTTGTATTTCTGTGGTGTCAGTTGTCACTTCTCTTTTATTTCTGATTTTATTTATTTGGTTTCTCTTTCTTTTGATGCATCTGATTAAAGCTTTGTTAATCTTGTTTGTCTCTTCAACGAACCAGCTCTTGGTTTCATTGGTCATTTGTATTGTTTTTTTTTTTTTTAGGCAATTTCATTTGTTTCTGCTCTGATCTTGATTATTTTCTTCCTTCTAATAGCTTTGAGTTTTGTTATTGTTGTTGTTCTTGTTCTTTTTCAATGTAAGTGAGACTGTATATTTGAGATTTTTCTTGTTTCTTAAAATAGGCCTGTATTAATATGAATTTTTCTTTTAGACCTTGGGTCAGTGTGTTTCTATTTTCATTTGTCTCAAGGTTTTCTTTGATTTCCTCCTTGATGTCATTGTTAACACATTCATTGTTTATGACATGTTATTAAACCCATGTATTTGTGTGTTTTCCAATTTTTTACTTGTAATTGATTCCTAGTTTCATACTCTTATGGTCAGAAAAGATACTTGGTATGATTTTAATTTTCTTAAATTTATTGGAACTTGGTTTGTGACCTAACATGTGGCCTGTCTTGGAAAATGTTTCATATGCACTTGAAAAGAATGTATGTTCCATTTTGGAGTAAAGTCCTCTAAAAAATATCAATTAAAATCACCTGGTCTCATGTGTTATTTAAGGCCGCTGTTTCTTTGATTTTCCATCTGAAATATCTATCAATCAATGTGAATAGGATGTTAAAACCTCCTATTATTTCTGTATTATTGTCTTTCTCTCCCTTTATGTATTTCAATATTTACATTATGTATATAGGTACTTCTATGTTGGGTGCATAAATGTCACAATGGTTATACCCTCCCCTTTTGTTAGGTTGATTCCTTTATCATTATGTAATATCCTTCTTTGTCTTTTATTATAGCCTTTGTATTAAAGTCTGTTATGTCTGATTTAGGTATTGCTACCTCAGCTTTTTTTGTTTCCACTTGCAAAAAGTATCTTTTTCCATACCTTTATTTTTTAACTTTTTAATTGAATTTTTAGTGTGATATTGGTGAATAAAATTATATAGGTTTCAGGTGTATAATAAAATTATATAGGTTTCAGGTGTATAATTCTATAGCACATCATCTGTATATTGTATTGTGTGTTCACCACCCCAAATCTAGTCTCCTTCCACATCATTTACCTCCTTATACCCTTTTCTACCTCTCTCATTCCTATGTTCCCTTGGTAATCACCATACTGTTGTTTGTGTCTATGATGTTTGTTTGTTTCTTTGTTTGCCTAATTGCTTCACATTTTTATCCAGCCCCTCAATTGCTTCCCCTCTGACAGCTGTCAATCTGTTCTTTATCTATGAGTCTGTATCTATTTTGCTTGTTAGTTTATTTTGTTCATTAGATTCCATATATGAGTGAAATTATCTGTTTCTTGACTTTCTTTGACTGGCTTATTTTACCATGCTGTCACAAAAGTAAGATCGCCTTCTTTTTTATGGTTGAGTAATATTCCGTTGTGTAAATGTACCACAGCTTTTTTATCCACCCATCTACTAATGGGCACTTGGGCTGCTTTCAAATCTTGGCTATTGTAAATAACACTGCAATGAATACAGGAGTGTTTCAGTTTTCTTTAAATATATTTTCAGAAGTGGAATTGCTGGGTCATAAGGGAGTTCCATTTTTAATTTTTTGAGATTACTCCATACTACTTTCCACAGTGGGTGCACCAGTCTGCATTCCCACCAACAGTGTAAGATGGTTCCCTTTTCTCTGCATCTTTGCCTGAACTTGTTTATTATTTATTGATGATAGCCATTCTAACAGGTGTGAGGCGACATTTCATCGCAGTTTAAATTTGCATTTCTCTAATGATTAGTGATTTTAAGCATCTATTTATATGTCTACTGGCCATCTGTTTATCCTCTTTGAAGTAGTGTCTATTCAGGTACTTTTCCCATTTTTAAACTGGATTGTTTGTTTTTTTGGTGTTAAGTTTTATAAGTTCTTTATAAATTTTGGATGTTAATGCCTTATCAAGTGTATCATTGGTAAATATGTTCTCTTATTCAGTTGATTGTCTTTTCATATTTTGATTGTTTCCTTTACCAGGGCAGGAAATTTTCAGTGATTATTTCCTGAAGTAGGTTTTTGATACCTTGTTCTCTCTCCTTCTGTTATATGCATGATATGAATGTTGGTATTCTTGATTTTGTCTTACAGTTGCCTTAAGCAATCTTCATTCTTTTTAAGTCCTTTTTCTTATTGCTGCTTTGATTGAGTGTTTTTTTCTACATTGTCTTTCAGATTGCTGATTTGATTCTCTGCTTTATTCAACCTACTTTTTATTCCTTCCAATGTCTTCTTGATGTCAGATATGTTACACTTCATTTTTGATTGACCCTTTTTCATGGTTTCTATGTCTATTTTCATGCTGTTGTAGTTCTCCCTAAGTTTCTTGGGCATCCTTATAATCATTACTTTGAACTTTGTGTCTGGTAAATTGCTTGCCTCTATTTTACTTGGCTTTTTTTCTGAAGTTTTCTCCTTTCATTTGGGGCATATTTCTCACTCTCCCTATTTTTGCTCTCTTTGTGTTTATTTCTATGTATTAGATCTGCTATGACTCCCAGTCTTCGTGGGATGATTTTATGTAGTCTGTGTCCTCTGGGACCCAGTGATCCCATCTCCTTCATCTCCTGAGATAGTGCTCTAGGTATATTTCTTTTTTGGATTTTGAGGGCCCTTCTACTGTAATTGAGTCTTGATTGTGGTTGGCCTGTTCATTTGTGGGATCAGCCCTCAGGTTGGCTGCCTATTGGATCACTGTGCTGGCTGCTCTGTGAGTGCTGATCAAAACAAAATCAAAACAAAACAAAAACAAAAGAGGAAAACAAAAAAGAGAAAAAATAAAAATAATGAAACAAAAATACAATAAATAATAGTATATATAAAAACATATATAAATTTAAAATTAAAATATAAAATTAAAAAATAGAAATGGGAAAAGAATAATAAAAGAAGAAAGGGAAAACAGAAAGCAAATAGAAGGGAAAAAGAAAAAAGAGAGAAGACAGAAAAAATATTTTAAAATAGAAAAAGAAAATATTTAAGAAAGCAAAACATTAAAAAAATTAAAAAGAAAAATAAAGAAATGGGATTTTATGCAGTGTTTGGTGCCTTCTGCAATGTCCCTTTGAATATGGTATTTTTGAAGTTTGTTGGATTTTGATCCATTGCAGTCTGAGACTGGCCACTTGGTATGATGGTTCTGGGCCCCTGGGAGGGACTCTGGCTCAGGCTGATGTCAGATGTCAGATTCGCTTTCCATGCCTTGCCCTTGGCAACCTGCTTGAAGCTACAATTGATCCACAGCCTGTTGCTGTCTCTGCTGGACCTGGCTGTGCCTAGGAAGGACCAAGCTGCTCTCCAAGGCTAGCTTTTACCAGCACTGGTCCCAGGGGGTAGGCCAGCAAGTGTCCCAAGGCAGCCCAGAATCTGCTCCTGTCTGCCTCCATGGGCTCATCAGTTGCCTGCTAGACTTAGTCACTGAAAGAGCCTCTAGCAGAATGGAGGGGAGGGAACTAGTGGGTCTCAGATGAGGGAGAGGTGCTGTTCAGGCTTCAGTGAAGGTGATAGTTGTGGCTGTGGCCCCAGAGCCACTGAGTCTGTCTTGGATTTTGCCCTGACCTCAGCAGGGCAGGGCCTCTAGTATTCAAGCAGTTGGGTTCCTGGGAGCCAGACATTGGGTCTGTTCACAACCAGGAGGGTGTTTCTATGGGATCCCACATGAGGGAGAAGCTCCAGTCAGGTTCACGGGAAAGTAAGGGTGCGGAAGGGTGGGGCGGGATGGCCTGTCCCCACAGCCATTGACCAGAATGAATCACAGCAGCCCAATGCCCAATGCATACCTCTCCAAACCTCCCCTGGCTTCCACCTCCTCAGCTTCATTAATCATTTTAAATTTTTGTTTACCTTGGTGTCCTAGGCCTGAGAATGCTATAATGTTTGTCTGGTGACACCTGGGGGTATAAAATGATAATTACATATAACATGCAGCATAACAGGTGATCAGCTTTGCTAAAGGAAATACTCAAAAGTCACAGATTTCAAGGCAAGAGCTTCTGTGAAACAGAGTTCCTGGTTTTAAGCAACCAAAACAGAACACTGATTTGAGCAGAAACGTATTGTCCCTTAAGGACAAGGCTGCCATTTAACATTCACACCATGGATATCAGGCTCCGGATCCCCTGGCAGACACTATCGCTCCTGAACACTGGACTTGCTTTCACCACTGGAATGCCACCTTTTAGATTCTTTGGTTCCCAAGATTTCAGTGCCAAGTCTAGTACAGGATGCATCTAATTGGCCTGACCATGGTCACATATCAGCACCCTAGCTGCAAGGAAGGCTGGAGAACAGCTGGATCTTTTGGCTTACTTAATGAAGTAATAAAAAGTTATTAAAAGATTAAATGAGATGAATATTTACAAAATGCTGAAGCACAGTGGCTAAGATTTGATGAGTTTTCCAGAATGACACTTGTTATTATTTTACATCTTTATTTGATCATGAACTTTTCTGAAAGCAAGGACCACATTTTACTTATCTTATATTCTGTATACAGGGTCTTAATCTCTGTAAGTGTTTGTTGAATTGTGTTGTTTGCTCCTGAATTGAAGCTAAGTTACTACACTTACTTCTATAATTCCGTTTATGTATAGGCCTCTTTAAGACCTTTAGATAAAATATGCTTTAAAAATATAAATATGTAACAATAATATCCACCCAATACTTGAGTATCTTTCTTCAAAATTACTAATAGAAAATTAAATCTCTTCACAGGTTTTCTAAATCACATAAAAGCCGAAGATAAAATTATCGTCTTATCATGAAACTATTATCTGAAGGACAATTAAAGTTTTGTGTCCAACCAATACATCTCACATCATGGTTGCTTATAGTTTTTTCCCTGAAGTCTGTCTCTTCTCTAAAACCTGCCCGACTTCCAATTTATCAAAGGAAACCTTTTATAGCTGCTTGGAATGCTCCAATCGATAAGTGTTTGATAAAATATAATATAAGACTAAACTTGAAGATGTTTCAGATGATTGGAAGTCCAAATGCCAAAGCCAGGGGGCAAAATGTCACTATATTTTATATCAACAGATTGGGATACTTTCCATGGTATACATCACAGGGCATTCCCATTAATGGGGGTCTCCCTCAGAACACAAGTTTGCAAGAACATCTTAAAAAAACTGACCAAGATATTAATTATTATATACCTGCCAAAGATTTTAGTGGACTTGCTGTTATTGACTGGGAACACTGGCGACCTCAGTGGATGCGGAACTGGAACAAAAAAGATGTCTACAGACAGAAGTCAAGAAAGCTTATTTCTGATATGCTGAAGAACGTATCAGCTACTGACATTGAATGCTTAGCCAAAGCAAACTTTGAAAGAAGTGCAAAAGCTTTCATGAAGGAAACCATCGAACTGGGAATTAAGAGCAGACCCAAAGGTCTTTGGGGTTATTATTTATATCCTGATTGCCACAACTATAATGTTTATGCCCCCAACTACACCGGGTCATGCCCAGAAAAGGAAGTTTTGAGGAACAATGAGCTCTTTTGGCTCTGGAACAGCAGCACTGCTTTATATCCTTCTATTGGCATCAGGAAATCTCTTGGAGATGGAGAAAACATTTTGCACTTTTCACAATTTCAGGTGCATGAATCCATGAGGATCTCCACCATGACATCCCATGATCATGCTCTGCCTGTATTCGTCTACACAAGGCTAGGCTACAGAGGTGAACCTTTACTTTTTCTTTCCAAGGTAAGACACCCCTTGCCAAAGAGAGGGGGATTTCCTCCCTATCACTAAAAGAGATATTTCTTTGTTAATTATGTTCTTGGAATTTCTAATTAGTGGTCTGTTAGATTAAATTTTCATATAAGCAAAATGAATTTTGGTTATCTTATTATTATTATTTTAAAAAATGAAATAAGGAGGGCTGAGGTTAAACTACAATATCAGCTACTAGCACTACTTCCTGCTTCCCAGCTTTGTGCTCTTACAATTTGGCCCTTTGGAAAGGTTATTGAAGCGGTTGGTGGTAAGCAATTTGGAAGATAAGAGAGGATGTTTTAAAATGGAGTAGTTTGCTCATACATGTGGAAGTGCAATGGTAGGCATTCGTCCTTCTGACCTCACCATCTAAAATGCCAAGAGAAAAGAAAAATGTTTTCTTTCTAATGAATAATACTGGCTTTGATAAAATATATAAAAGAGGTACAATGTGAATATACTTATCACTACTGAACTATATACCTAGAAATGGCTAGATAGTAAATTTTATGTGTGTGTGTGTGTGTTTTACCACAATTATTATTTTTTTAATATTAAAGTATAAGAAAATTGCAATTCTGCTAAAAGTAGGTGTATTTATAGATTTAGCCATCTGGCTTATTCTTGATTTTATGACCACAACTAATGGAAGGTTGATACGAGTTTCTAAATTTAATAATAAATTCATCTCTAGTAGATGGTTTTGTAACCTTAGATTAAAACTTAAAAATAAAAGTTTTAGTCTGTTTACTTAAGTCATATATGTAGCCAAAGACCTCAAACAAACCATGAGGTTAACTTTTTTTTTTCCTAATTATTTATTTATTTATTTTATTTTTAGAGAAAGGGGAAAGGAGGAAGAGAGGGAGAGAAATATCACTGTGTGGTTGCTTCTCACTCGCTCCCCCAACCGGGGACCTGACATGCAACCTAGTAATGTGCCCTGACTGGGAATCGAACCAGCGACACTTGGCTCGCAGGCCAATGCTCAATCCACTGAGCCACAGCAGCCAGGGAACTTTTATTTTTTAAAGTATATTTTATTGATCATGCTGTTACAGTTGTCCCAACTTCTTTTCCCTTTGCTTCCCTCCACCCGGTACCCACCTTCCCTTCAGCAATCCCACGCCCTCTTAGTTCATGTCCATGGGTTGTGCATATATGTTCTCTGGCTTCACTTTTCCTATATTATTCTTAACTTCCCCTTGTCTATTTTGTATCTTCCCATTCTGCTTCTTAATCCCTGCACCATTTCTCCCTCTCCACTCTCCCAGCTGATAACCCTCCAAATGATCCCCATACCTATGATTCTGTTCCTATTCCGGTTGTTTGCTTAGTTTGTTTTTGTTTTTACTTTTTAGATTCTGTTGTTGATAGTTGTAAGTTTGTTGTCATTTTAATGCTCATAGTTTTGATCCTCTTTTTCTTAAATAAGTCCCTTTAACATTTCATATAATAGTGGCTTGGTGATGATGAACTCCTTTAGCTTGACTTTGTCTTTGAAGCACTTTATCTGCCCTTCCATTCTAAATGATAGCTTTGCTGGACAGAGTAATCTTGGTTGTAAGTCCTTGCTTTTCATCACTTTGAATACTTCTTGCCAGCTCCTTCTTGCCTGCAAAGTTTCTTTGGAGAAATCAGCTGATAGTCTTATAGGAACTCCTTTGTAGGTAACTGTCTTCTTTTCTCTTGCTGCTTTTAAGATTCTCCCTTTATTTTTGACCTCTGGCATTTTAATTATGATGTGTCTTGGTGTGCTTCTCTGGGTCTAGCTTATTTGGGACTCTGTGCTTCTTGGACTTATATTTCTATTTCCTTTGCCAAATTTGGGAAGTTTTCTTCATTATTTTTTCACGTGAGTTTTGAATTTCTTGCTCTTCCTCTCCTCCTTCTGGCACACCTATGATTTGGATGTTGGCACATTTAAAGTTTTCCCAGAGGTTCCTAAGCCTCTCCTCATTTTTTTCAATTCTTGTTTCCTCCTTCTTTACTGGTTGACTTTTATTTCTTCCTTATATTCCAAATCATTGGTTTGAATCCTAGTTTCCTTCCATTCACCATTGGCTTTGTGTATATTTTCCTTCATTTCACTTAACATAGCCTTTAATTCTTCCCTTCTGCATTTGCTGTACTTAAGCATATCTGTCAAGTCTATGAGCATCTTTATCACCAGTGTTTTGAATTCTGCACCTATTAGGTTGGCTATCTCCTTATTGCCTAGTTCTCCCACTAGAACCTTGATCCGTTTCCTCTATTGGGCCATACTTCTCTGTATCCTCACCTTGACAGGCTCCTGTGTTTGCCTCTGTGTCTTAGGTAGAGCTGTCACACGTGTTATGCAGTAAGGGGCAGAGCCTTAAGTATTCGTCAGTGCAAGGCAACCTGTTTCACCATATTGTGGTGCTTATGTGGGGGAGGGGTCTAAGAGGGAACAATGCCGCTTACTCAGCTCTCGCCCCTTTTCCAGGCACTCCTCCCACTCCCCATATGGGACTGGTACCTCTCTAGTTGTTGCTCTGCCCGTGGTTCCCAGAGTGTGTGGATCTGTGGACATTCTAGGACTATGGGGGCCCTTTAAATAAGCATATTCTGCTGGGAGACTGGCAGCTTCTTCCTCCACTGCAACCCCACTGGTTTTCACAGTCAGAAGCAATGTGGCTTTATTTCCCCTGGTGCCAGAACCATGAGCTGCATGGAGCACTCCTTACGTGTCCCTCCCTACTTTTTTTAATGTGTTACTGCATTGTCTGCTGGCCTGTTGCTGCTGGTGCAGCCACAGCTGTCATTATATTGCTTCCTCTCTGCCCAGCTCTACCCCTCTTACCTGTCTGGATGAGTATTTTTTCTTTATATCTTTGTTTGTTGGACTTCCATACAGTTTGACTTTCTGGAACTTCTGGTTGTCTTCAGTTTTGAGGTAGTTGTAGTCCTTCTTATTTATGGAAGGAGATTGCAGCGTGTCTACTTATGCCTCCATCTCGGCCAGAAGTCCAACTTTTAAAATAGATAAACTTTCAGCCCAATTTTCCCTCCCTTTTTCTTCCTTTGGTACTCTAGTCACTTAAATGGAAAAATCTAGAGATAAAAATTTAAAAGTAAATGATACTCTACCTTTTGAACTTGAATAGTTATATGTAACCTTTCTATGGTGAGAAGACTTGGGACTTCCTCATGTCTTCACATTTATGATATGGTGGTATTTTAAGATATTACTGGGTTTTATGAGTTTATCACATTTCTTCTTTGTTTCCCATTACAAGTTTCAATTCTCCAGCATGTATTAAATGTATAAATGTATAAAGATACTCTGAGTGTTAGGCATCCAAAGGCAGAGGCTCAGGACACACCCAGGTGAGGACTCTACCATAACTGGTAGGTATCTGTCAAGCATATAGGAAAGTAGAGCTTACTCCTCAGAGGAAGAAATGCTACAAATGTATGAAGATTTAGTAAATGCTATGCTTTTGACACTATTAATGAGGTTAGGAAGAAAAAAACTCTGTGTGAACTGATATTTTTATTACCCAGAAAAAATAGCAACAAACAATTGAAGATTATAGGAAATCAGTACTATCTGGAAGGTTTGTAAAAGTTCCCTTAATCTTTACAAAATAACCTTAACTTTGGGATTGAAAGTTAAATACCACTTTCTTCTATGAAACTTACTTTCCTTTTCTATGTTTGGCTTAAATAAGTTTCCTTCTTTAGTGATAATAACTTTACTTTTGAAAGAAACGATAAACTTTAAGGGACAAAGTGTTCATTTCAACAAGATTATTTTAGACTACTGGTACATTCTGCACATTCTTCAAACCTAGGTTAAGCTACATGAATAGCCTCAGAGATGCATCTGTTCTCTTGAAGGAAAGAAGAAACTTGGGTCTTATCTGTAAACAGTTTTCTTTGGCAGTCCCAAGGTATCATTCTGTATCATTCTGAAAACCTTCTGGATGTTAAGGTATTTTCAAATGTTTGATGCTATTTTACTTTATCCTCCATAAAAATCTGCCCACAAATTTTAGAAACCCGATATTTATTTGTATCAACCTATAAGTGACTAGTAATGCCTTCCATATTTGAACTTCCCAAAGATGTCCGCATTTTATAAAATATATATGTGTGTGTGTGTACACATGTAGCTAGGATTAGAAAAGGAACTTACCAATAAGTAACAAATTTCTTTACCTATCTAGACCTCAGTGCCTCATTTTCTTAATTTACAAAATGGGACAGTATTACCTATCCTACCTATGTAACAGAAGTATTATGAAAGTCAAATAAAAAAATATGAAAATTTGAAACACTACAGAAATACATAGAAAAGCTATTGCTTTTTTTATCAGGGATTAAAGTTTTAAATTTGGGAGGGGAATATCTAAAAATTGAGTCTCTGTCAGCAGCCATAGCTTGATGGAATGATATGGGTCAATAGCACTTCATGTCACACTACTTATATATAAATATAACCTAGATATAACTTTATGTCTGCTTTAAAAAATAATGCAAGATGTTCTCTTGACTGTATATTTCAAGATGTTTTTCCCTGTAATGAATCAACATTCCTTCTGGTAACACACAGTGGGAGCTTATTAGTGATTCTCCAGCTCCTCACAGTGGGTACGTTGCTTACATGCACTGTGGTTTACCAGGGATCAAAACCCAAGTGTAGAGAATGATTTGAGCCTTGATTTGAGCCAGGGAGTGTGGGTAGGCCAAAGCAGTCCTATACCATGCTAGCACCTGGAAGATTTGTTGCTATTACATCCTTTTCTTTTTCTTTTTCTAATTTATTGATGGGGTGGGGGAAGGAAGAGAGAGAGGAAGGGAGAGATAGAACAAAACGCCAATTTGTTGTTTCATTTATTTACGCATTCATTTGTTGCTTTTTGTATGTGCCCTGATTGGGATTGAACTCACAACCTTAGTGTATTGAGATGATGCTCCCAACCAGGGATTTGTTTTTTCTTTATTTCTCCTTTCATGTGACATCACTCATGGGCTTTCAGATGGTCCCAATCTACTTTCAGAGGCACCTTACTTGTGACTTCCCTGGTTAGTTCCCTTGCTTTTTTTGGTGCCAAAACATATCTGTTCTGTGATTAATTCAGCACCCTGCTCTCTGCTAGGTGACTGAGAGCTAACTTGGTACAGAAATTTGCATTAACATATGGTCCTTACTCCTTACCTCCAAGCAACAGGTGCATGAAGACTTGCCATTTTGAATCAGCCCCAATAAACTTTTCTGATAATGACACTAAAGGACACATTGAAAACAAGCTAAATGCCCTGTTGATACCAACTTTATAAAGCATGGCTTTCATGACAAACATCTGTAGCTTCCTTACTTAATATGGACCAATAACCTATAAATACAAAGTGTGAATGCTGTGTTTCCTTCCTCACTCCCAAAGGAATTCACGGGAGATTTCTGGTTTCTAGTCCAGCATGTAAGAAGTTTGAAAGTTGCCACTGGATTTAAAAAAATAAAAAGCTACACAAACTGAAAAGTCAGCTTTTCTTAGAGTCATAGGGAAGTGAAGGAACAGGGCAGATTGCTGCCCTCAAAACTGGAGAGACAGACAGGTGAATACAGAGAGTCCCAGCTTACCAGATCAAAGCCCATGAGCAGAAACTTCTGCAGGCACCATGGCTGGATGGAGCAGGGAAACCTGAACTGTAATTGATATTTGCCAGAGGCTCAGTGTGGACAGGGCCAAAAGATTAAAAACTCCAGGGACTCAGTCATGGGTAGTGGGGAGGGGAGTACACTTAATTGGGTTTTACCTCCAGGAGCTTATTCGTTCCTCATCGTGACTATCAGAGAAACATCTCCTCATGCATTTGGCAGGCAGAGGAGAAATGCAATCATTTTGAAGAGTTCAGTGCTTGTTGTTGTTAACAGAATGTACACTCAGGAGAAACTAACCCAAACCAAACCTATTGGGGTCTTATCAGAGCCAAACTGACCCGGGGGAAGGGAAACACTCAGCTCCAGCTGGTTCTAGCATTCCACTTGGAAGAAGGGAAATACCAAATTCTAGTCGCATCTAGCCAGCCTGTCCCATCTAAGAAAAGGTAAAAAAACACTTGAGAAGCATTTGTGAAGTTTGCAGTCTAGAGGCAAAGTCTCTCTAAAGACAGATAATCACAGGGCTATAAAACCCTTCCATTTTCCCCACACCTTACTAGTACACTACTAAAGGCCTATTCATAGGAGCTCCTTTTACCCAGTATGAGATATCTGCCCATCAAGAAAAATTAAATCATGTCTAACTAACAAGAAAAAAATGACAAGACATACTAAAAGGCAAAAGCACAATTTGAAGAGACAGAGCAAGCCCCAGAGCCAAACATGTATGTCAGGGATGTTGGAATGATTGGACCAGGAGTTTAAAGCAACCATGAATGTGCTAATGATTCTGTTGGATAAAGTAGACTGCATGGAAGAACAAATGGATAAGGTAAGCAGAAAGAAGGAAATTCTAAGAAAGAAACAGGAAGAAATATTAGAGATCAAAAATGCTATAACAGATATGGATAAAACTGGAGAATTTTATGCTAAGTGAAATAAGCCAGGCAGCAAAAGACAAATACCGTATGATCTCACCTAATACAGGAACCTAATGAACAAAACAAACAAACATGCTAAATAGAACCAGAGGCATGGCAACAAGGAACAGACTGACAGTGACCAGAGGGGAGTGGGGAGAATAGGAGAAAGAAAAGGAGGGTCTAGTCAAGGAACATGTATAAAGGACCCATGGACATGGACAACAGGGTGGGGACTGATTGTGGGAGTGGGGGAGGGGGAGGGCAATGAGGGAAAATTAGGACAACTGTAATAGAGCAACAGTAAAAAAACCAACAATGCTGTAACAGAAATAAAGAATATCTTTGATGAACTTATTAGATTGCACATGATTGAGAAAAGAATTTTTGAACTTCAATATAGCTCCATAGAAACCTCCAAAACTAAAAAGGAAAGAACATAAATCTAAAATAAAACAAACAAACAAAAAAAAAACAGAACAGAATATCCAAGAGCTGAGATAGCTGAAAAGGTGTAACATACACTTAATAAGAATTCACAGAAGGCCACTGGGGGATTTTGGTCCCTCTGATCACATCATGACATCATGTGAGTATGGCATCACTGTATTCAGGGAAGTTCCAAAGTGAGTGGAGGGAGGAGCTCTGCTCCCTTATGTATTTGCCAAAAATGGCCATGGCCATGGCCCCAGTAGGTCTTCATTCTGGGCACTTACATTATATCGTTTGAGCCCCACAAAATCTGCCCTTCTTTTCATGTTAGCTCTGACCTATTCAGCAAATGCTATGGTCATTGAGAATGAAAATGGATGTGAGCCTGGAAGAGAAATTAGTTTAAACCAATTAGTTTAAACCAAAATCTCTTCCTTTTTGGAAATTTCCAGAAAATTGCCCAGGGAAAAACAAAACAAAACAAAACCCACAACTTTAAAAACTGAGTTTGCAAAACCATTAAATTTAGTGGATTATAAAATTGTCAGATAAGGAGACATCTCTCAAGTATTGATATTAATATAAAATTCCCCAGGCAAACTAGAGTTTAAAATTCTGCTTTTAGCCCTGGCTGCTGTGGCTCAGTGGATTGAGCACTGGCCTGTAAACCAAAGGGTTGCTGGTTCAATTCCCAGTCAGGGCACATGCCTGGGTTGCAGGCCAGGTTCCCAGTTGGGAGTGTGAGAGGCAACCAATCAATATATCTCTTATACATCGATATTTCTCTCCCTTTTTTTCTCCCTCCATTCCCCTTTCTAAAGATAAAAAAAAAAAAAAAATTCTGCTTTTATTTGCCACCAAATCACCCAATTACATTTTCCAGCATGTCACTAATGGAAATTCATCCTTGGAGTAAAAACTGAAAGCTTAATATACTACACAGTGGGGAATCTATTATAATTTAATGACTTTATTTAGGAAACCTACTGTAGGAAATTAATTTAGGAAACCAACTACATACATTTGACTCCTAATTCCCTCTGAAATGGCCTCAATCTACATTAATCTTTAAACACCAAAATAATGATCTTTTAGCATTACAAAATCAAATTTCCCCTGCTGCCTTACCATGACTTGATGAGTCATAAATAAAGTTTATTAAATCAGGTACTTTGAAATTAAACACAAATAATTTCAGGGATCAAATACAAGGGCTAGACCAAATCAGAGCCTCCAGGTCTTTAACACTGTGTTCCTTGGCCTGGACTTGGAATCCAAATTACTCCAATCCGTGGAAGTCACTGCAGAGTCAAAGTTCTCAGAGGATTGTTACAAACCAAAAAGGTAATTTAGCTAAGAAGAATGTGAGCCATTCCTTACATTTGGAGAAGGAAAATGTTTGGGTTTTGTTTCTGGATCATGCACATATAAACAACTTTTGGTGGCTATTTACAGGCTAATTGCCTTCAAAATAATATCTTGTTTGGCTAAATGTAAGTCTCTCTTTAAACATATTTAATAGGTTTTCCCATATGATTTAGAGTATAATTTCTGAGCCTTGGGTCATTCAACATTGTCATTATTCTAAGAAAGTAGAAAATAATTTTATTCTATTAGATTAAACTCAGCCTCTAATCCTAATTCCTGGCATGTTGTTTTATATTCAAATGAATAATGAACTCTACTCTCTTCTATCTAGCAAGATCTAATCAGTACCATTGGAGAAAGTGCTGCCTTGGGGGCTGCAGGCATTGTTATCTGGGGAGACATGAATTTAACTTCATCTAAGGTAAGACAGTACCTTGAAGCTTTAGTTAATTTTGTTTTAAGAACTTCCTCTGTTTTCCTGTAGAGGTCTCATGGCTTCCACAGTAAACTAGCTTTAGGAAAAAGTCCATATGAGTGTCTGATACAGAGAAGGAACTCAATAAATATAAGTTTTTATTAAGATAGTAATAAAAATACTAACATTTGTTGAATATTTATTATGTGCTAGGATTGTGCTAAGTGCTTTTTTGTTTTATATTTGCTCCCTTACTTGCCATAATAACCTTTATGAGGTAGGGACTACTGTCCTTATTTACAGCTGAGGAAAGAAGAGAAGAAATATAAATGAAACTGGAAAAGCCAGTGTTCATGCTGCCTGTCACCTACCAGACCCAATAACCAGAGAGACAGGGAATGAATCTTTATGGGTGCTTTATTCAGATGGTCAGTGATCTGAGAAGACAGAGGGTTTGTACCCTAACAAACCATCTTAAATTCCATTTTAAACTGACCTTTTTTATAAGGAGAACAAGAGTATAGGTAAAGGGTTTGAAATTCGGGGAAACGGTTAATGGATAAAAGCTGCAGCATTCTTTCATCTGTGCGGCGAGCATGGTAGTCATCTCACCCTGGAGCACAATGGCTCAGATACCATCTTGGTTGCTTGCAGTCCCCCTGAGGCACAAAGGTGGAACTGCTTATGGTCTCCCCAGTTCCTGAAACAACAGCTTTTTACACACATTGATTACTAAACTTATTAACTATTACCTGAAACTAAAATTTTTCTAACATTTGAGTCCCCCATCATAACTGCAGTAATAGCTAGTTATGCTAGTTAGTGGTGGAGCTGGAATTAACCACAGAGAGTTTCACTCTAGAGCCCTTGCATTCAACTCCTACGTAAGATTGGTTATATTCTGTTTTGAAAAATAGAAACAGATGGTAACTTTTGAATCTTCACATTGAACTTATTTTTCCTCAATGGAGAAATTAGCTGAAAATTAATAGCATTTAAAATAAGACTTATATGTCTTTTTAAATTTCTCCCAGCTCAGACACTATTTACTTCAAGAGTTATCCTAGTTTTTACTAATCCACATTAATCACAACCTCTTTTGTATTTCCAGATGCTGTTTGTTTATATTTCTATAGTATAATATGACCTGGCTGGTTTGGCTCAGTGGATTGAGCGTCGGCCTGCGAGCTAAGTGTCGCTGGTTCGATCTTCCAGTCAGAGCACATCAGAGAAGGAAAACTCTGACTCCAAAAAACCTCCGCTGCCTTGCAGCATACCTCTTCAGGGGAAAGGCTAAGGGAGTAAACCCCGACAGAAAATCCGGAGCCGGAGTCCCTAAGGCGGTTTGACGTTGTAGTCAACACCGGCAACTCCTGCGGCGCACCTGAAACCAAGCTGTATTGACTCCGTCTTTCCCTTGGACCCTTCAGCTGCGAAGAGAGGGGGGGGTCTGCTGCATGGGCAACAGCAGACCCTCCATATCACTCTGCCCAGGCTCTGTAGCTTCAGCTTCACTGGAGAGGACACTCCAGTGTCATCGCAAGATGTCGATTCAACACGGGAGGAGACAGATATCGTGTCACTCCCGAGTCGGACTGCACAACCATTCTCGGCGGTGCAGATAGACTCTTAAGAAGCTACACCATCGTCTCTCGAGATGGATGGCTGCCGACGAGTATAATATATTTTGCCTTGACTTGTATCCTCAATATTTTTTATTAAATTGAATGTTTTTGCAGGTCCATGATGATCTGATATCCTTTGAATTTCACAGCCTCAATTTGTTTCTACCAAAACATCATTTGTGAAACAATTTATGACAATATATGATTAAAAGTCTTCTCTGTCCACATGAAAATAAGGTAGAAACTGAGAGAATCAATTCCTGTCTTTCCAGGTGTGATATTTCCCCTCCAGCCCATGTGGCTCATGAGAAGAGCTTGATCAGCAAGCTGACTGCACAACTAGGGGGCCTCTACTGAGAACACAGAGTAGGAACCACACACACATTAAACACCCAGTCAGCCTTCTGGGATTTTCTCTATATAAATTGTATACAGATAACTAGAGCCCAGGGCAATTGATATTTGAGCATAATTAACAGGCAAATCTAGAAGGCTATAATTTGACACTCAACAATAAATTGGTAGAAGATGATGTAACAGGTTCTAACACAACCACAAAAGCTACCACAGACCTGAAAGGTGGCAGAACAGTGGTTCTAACATGATTTCTAATCTAGATCTGTTCTGCTTTCTTTCACACTCATTACCTTGGGAACTGGGAGGAATAAAAAAGGTATAAATTGCAAGAAGTCAAGGTTACATAATGCTGACTCTGGGACCCATTTACAATTTCAGTTGCTTAGCTCTACTGTAATATATTCTCCATTTCCCATCTCTTTGACCTTTTGCCCTTTCTGATATGCTATAATCCCTGAGCCTGATTTCACCAACTGGAAACAAGCTGTCAGGTTACAATCAAGTCCAAAGAGTTGGTATCTTGTGGGCTTAGAATGCTCTAACCCTATAAGAACCAGAAAAAACACTAAAAGCCTTTTTCTTTTCCTACATGTCTAGGGCAACTGTACAAAAGTGAAGCAGTTTCTGAGTTCTGATTTAGGGAGCTACATAATCAACGTGACCAGAGCCGCTGAGGTGTGCAGCCTTTGCCTCTGTAGGAATAACGGGAGATGCATGAGGAAGATGTGGAAAGCTCCAGATTACCTTCACTTGAACCCTGCAAGTTACCACATAGAGGTCTCTGAGGATGGAGAATTTAATGTGAAAGGAGAAGCATCTGATACAGACCTGGCAGTGATGGCAGAGAAATTTTCCTGTCATTGTTATCAGGGATATGAAGGGGCTGACTGCAGAGAAATGAAGACGGTTGATGGCAGTTCTGGGGTCTCCTCTTTCTCTGGCTCACTGATAACTCTATGTCTGCTGGTTTTAGCAGGTTATTAGAGCATTCAATTGTGAGATAATTGAGTTCAAGGGGATTTGTGTGGTCTCTAGAGTAGTCAATTAGGAAAGAGATAAACTTATGACATTTTTTCTAGTGTGAAATCCACTGAGAGGTATTATAAGTAAACATTATGTATGTCACATAACATAAATAGAAACATAACACTTTATTTAGCTTCAGTTTAGCTAAGAAACCAGGTCCACAAGTAAAATCAATGCACTTTTTTTCCTTACTGGAATTTTTAAGTCCTCTTAAACTACAACTAATATAGTTTAGTCTTTATATAAACATAGTATATACATAAAAGTATACATATAAACATTAAATTGTTGATTTCAAAGACTGCTTTTACAGCTAGCCATTTAGTTAAGGCCAGATTACTAAGTAATCATCTGATTCAACCGACAGGGTCATTTTAGGATGTGACCTGGTCATTGGGTCCACTGAAGAGGATCAAATGCAGAGTTACTGTTTCTGCCTTAGTTTCAAACTGGGCTTCTGCTCCCTGCCTGGGCGTACTGAGCAAAGAACCAATTCCTGATGTGGCTTCTCATGAGGGCACAGGGACTGAGGCAAGGGGAGCTGTTCACAATTCACTGCAAAGGCATCTCTTCCAATATGGTGCCCCTCTCACCCACCAGAGTTCTTCCATCACAGACCCTGGCAATTTAAATCCTGTCAAAGTCTTCAGGATAATATTCATGTTTGCCTAGGCTGACATTGATCTAGATGAGGAAGTTGGAACCATGTTAATAAAAATGCAAATAGTGTCTTTTGCAAGCAAAAAATTATTGTTTAAAAACTACTTAATAAGTACATTTAAGGGACCCAGAAATGCTATTGGAAAGGGGCTACCAAGAAATATTCCATCTTTTTGGTCTGCATATATGCACTTTGAGTGTGGTTTATACTCATTTTGAATTCAATTTGTATCACGGATTCACTACCCACATAGTTATGTGGTATAACCTTAGACACATAACCTTAGGCACGTTTTTTTATTCCCCCTTTTCTCATCTAAAATTTGGTAATATAATTTCTATCTCAATGAATTATTCTGAGAAGTAAATGGAATAACACATCCCATACATACTTTGGCTTCTAGTATATGTTTTTAATCTTCAACTACATTCCATTGATCATCAAAATAATGAAAACACTTAGGATAAAACAGAGTCTTTGTCAATTTTCTCTTTCTGATGTTTTTATAATCTCTTATGCATTGTGTTCTCTTGAGGGGTGTGCTCAATGGATAAGATTTCCTTCCCCTGAAGACAATCTACTTAGAAGGTAAACTGAAGATAGGTGGGATGCTAATTATAGAAGGCATTAGAGTTGATTCAACCTCGTCTTCAGCTCTTTTGTCTTTCTATTGAACATTTGCAATCCAGGACTGTTTTTTTCAACTCTGGGTCCCTGCTTATCAGAGGTTACTGACATTGTTAAGGTCAATTTCTAAATGTAAAATATAAACAAAACAAAAAAAACTGTTATAGTACCATAACTAAGAGATAGCATTACATAGATCACCTTTCTAAAAATGTAAGTTTATGTTCACATTAAATGTAATATCACATTATAGAAAAATTTTTAAATAGAAAAAGTGAAGAAAATTGCCAATAAGCACTAAAGCATACACTGGTAACTTTTGGTGCATTTTTTCCTAACATTCCTTCTAAAGACTTTTTTTAACATGATTGTAAAATAACATATTTGTATTTCCTCCTGCATTTTTCACTTAACTATATGCTATAAGTAGTTTTCATGTTATTTTTTAATCCTCATAAATATAATTTAAATATAATTTTAAGGCCATATGTTTATCAACTAGATGTAGCATGATTTAATTTACAATTTCCTTAAGTTTCAATTTTTAAACATCAAGATTTTACTATTTAAAAACCGCATCAGAGGTGACTTTCCAGATCACCCTCCTAATTCATTCATTCACTTATTAATTTGTACATTAATCAATTTATTAAGCATTGTTTCTTATCAGCCACTACTCAAGGTTTTGAAACACATCCTTGTCTTCTTGAAATTTATATTCTAGCTTGGGGAGACAGACATTCTATATACAAGTAAGCCATTTATATCAGATGTTAGATCTATATGGGAAAGAAAATAAGGAGCAGAGTGGGAGAAAGTCGAATTTTCCATGTGTTGGGCTTCATTGAGCACAATCAGGGAGAGTTAACTATGAGGATGCTAAGGTGAAGAGTATGCCAGGTAAATGAATCAGCTGGTACACATTAAGTAATGGGCCTGGTATATTCAAGGAAGAGGGCACTGGATCTGGATACTTCCCTTAACAATTGGCTTCCCTTGTTTATTCTTTGATCTGTAGCATTTATCTGAAATAATATGTATTATGTATATATTTATTTTCTGTCTTCCTTCACTAAAATATGAATATAAATTAGGACTATAGGGACTTCACTTTGTTCACTGCTTAAACAATACTTGCTGCAGTTCCTGGCACATAGTAGGTTCTCAATGTATATATTGAATGAATCAATGAGTGACTCAGAAATCTGAATCAAAGTGGAATCTATAAATATGTTAGAAGGGTCTTTTTAAAAACTCTACATATTAGTAGTGAGTCATTGCAAAGCCATTCTCAAGCATTCCTGTTCTGTTTTTATCCTAGCACATTTGCCTCTGAAGTCACATAGTTTAATTCCTCTGTGAAAAGCTGAGGCCTGAAGAGAGTAAATCACTTGGCAAAGAAAAAGAGCCAGTTTGTAGAAGAGCCCAATCTAGAATTCAGGTGGTGGTCAGAATGGCCATCATTAACAGATCATCAAAAAACAAGTGCTGGCGAGAATGTGGAGAAAAGGGAACCCTAGTGCACTGTTGGTGGGAATGCCGACTGGTGCAGCCACTGTTGAAAAAAAGTATGGAATTTCCTCAAATAACTAAAAATGGAACTGCCTTTTGATCTAGTGATTCCACTGCTGGGATCATGCCTAAAGAGTCCTGAAACACCAATTCAGAAGAACCTATGCATCCCTATGTTCATAGCAGTGCTATTTACAATAGCCAAGTGCTGGAAACAGCCTAAGTGCCCATCTGTAGATGAGTAGATCAAAAAATGGTGGTAGATTTACACAATGGAATACTATGCAGCAGAAAGAAAGAAGGAACTCCTGCCTTTCAAGAGAGCATGGATGGAATGGGAGGATGTTATGCTAAGTGAAATAAGCCAGGTGGCAAAAGACAAATACCATATCATTTCACCTATAAGAGGAACTTAATGAACAAAACAAACATATGAGAAAAATAGAACCAGAGGTATGGAAATAAGGAACAGACTGACAAACACCAGAGGGGAGGGGGAAGAAGGAGAATAGGGGAAAGAAGGGGAATGGTCTAGTCAAGGAACTAATATAAATGACCTATGGACATGGACAACAGGGTGCGGGATTGACTCTGGGAGTGGGTGGGGATAGGGTCATGGAGCAGGGGAGAACAATGGGGGGAAAATTGGGACAACTGTAAAAGAACAACAATAAAATAAAGGCAATAAATAAATAAATATTTTAGTAAAAATAAATAAATAAGTAAAATACAGGTTGCTAAAAATTCTTTCCACCATAACTCTGGTTGTAAAAGAATTCAAATATATTTATTTAGCATTTGGCTCTGAATTTAATGCACTTTTTATTAATTGGGGATACTACTACTGATTATCTTTAATCAGTCTTCACATTCTTCAGCCATAGATTCTCCGTGGACTTATTTTGGCTCAATCCTCTTGGGTAGGAAATCCACCTCCTAGGCTGCTTAATGACCACAGCTTCTTAGGATCTTCCTAACTTCCCTTTATGAAAATAGCAAGTTATTCAGACTTTCAATCTTTCATGTTTTCTTTTAAAAAAGGATGATAATAATGGTACCTCTTGTCCTTTTATATTGATTTAATATCAAGTAGGTAACATTCTTAGCATTAAAGCTGTAACATTTTTAACAACCTAGTAAATGTCAACTATTATTATCAAATACTTTCATTATTGGTACCCATAAAAGCTGTGATAGGTAGAAGAAATTATATCTGACTCAGAGTAATAAAATGACTTAATATTCTACAGAAGTAACCAACTTTGAACCCTTTTATTTTGACTTTAAACTAGTTATCTTTTCATTAGATCTCAACAGAAACGACGGAAGACTTGTTTACACCAAAGTTCTTTTTACAGAGAATGATAACCCACAAGTACAGTGATTCCGGTCTCAGGTAGTCAGTGCTTTTTGTGACTCCATGGAACAAAAACTGTTAAATTACTTAACTAATCTACTAACAATGTACACTTAGTTCTCATAATCTAAATATTTAAATATCATTTACCCTTAAAAATACCAGTCTCTTAGGAAAATGTCCGATTCCAGGCCTAAGAGAGAGAACTGTAAAAGGTAAGTCTGGAAGATCTTGTTATACCATAAAGCAAGAATAATTATCAAGGATCACTAGGATTGTACAAAACACTCACTAGCCAACTCAGAGTCAGACTCCTACTCGCAAAAAGGCAAAAATTCAAAAATCACTAAAGAAGTAACTGCAGTGGATTGAAATGCATCAATTGTATTTAAATCCATGAGGTCAAAATGATACAAGAGAAAAACCTTTATTAACCACTTTTGAAGAACATTGATGAACCGACTCATTATTCTGAAAACAGATAAATAAAGGGAAAAAATCAATCTTTTTTTATACATTATCTATGTGGACTATACTTCAGGGTAACTAAATAGTGAAGAGGGGGTGGTTTCTTCTTATTGAAACCAATGAATGAAGAAGGTATGGCAGAATATAACTATTGTGCAATTTCTGATGAATTAATGGACATAGGCACTGATTCTCAATGGCTGCTAACATCACACAGAAAGATAAAACCAGACATTACATACCACCTAATTGAAGTATATTAATATTTATAAGATTATAATCTTTACAAAAATCAACCCCAAATCTGATCAGCCTCTACCAATTTATAGCAAACATAAGAAACAAAGAAAAATACAAAAAAAAAAAAAATGCCCTGGCCAAGGGGCTCAGCTGGTTGGAGCACTTTCCTGTACACCAAAAAAAGGTTGTGGGTTTGATTCCCAGTCAGGGCTCATACCTAGGTTGCGGGTTAAATCCCTAGTTGAGGTGTGTACGGGAGGCAACTGATAGGTGTTTCTCTCTCACATCAATGTTTCTCTCTCCTTTTCCCTTTCTCTAAAAATCAGTGAACATATCCTTGGGTGAGGATAAAAAAGTACAAAACAACACATCACGGATGTAATTATCAAAATTGAGATCCTAGGGAACTCTACAGGACAAATACCTTGGTTTTGTCAATAAATAAATTTTTAAAAAGTGGGGGGAGAACCCATATGCATATCAATATGGGGCTTGTTAAGTAAATTACAGTACATTTGTACAATGAAATAACATTCAGTTTCATAAAGGATTGAGGAAGTTCTCTATGCTGATGTCCAAAGATGTCTAAAATACATTGATCTTGTTTAGATGTTATTATGATTTTTATCTAATCATATTGAGGAAAACTCATGATACATTGGAAAAGTATTTTTAATCACATTTTAGAACAATTTCCTGGAGATGGGGAAATGAATCTAAAGTTTCCTAAGCATCTACTGGCTATGGAACTCTAAGGGATACAAATGCCATAAGTGATTGACCAAGTTCAAGAAAGTGACGATCTCATCAAGGAAAGGAGAACCACAAGAAGCCATTACTAAGACATGTATATCACACGTAAAGAAATACACATAGAGTGCTATCAATTTTTTTAGATGTTTTCTTCTTCCAAGCCTTGAGCAGTAGCTTGTTATGTTATTATTATTTAAAATCATAAAATAAAACTTCACGGGAAAAATAAATATATTGTCAAAGTGAATTTAGTAGTATGCTTTTTGTTTGTACCAGATAATTAAATATATACACTTACAGCTTCCTTTGTCTTTAATGCTAATCTTAAGAACTTGGAAAATTTCAATATTACTGAACATTCATTTATGAACTTGGCACTTTATTTTTCTCTGTGGGACCAAAAACCATTATTTTTTCACTTTAATTGTGGGACCTTAGAACAAGTTTCTCTTTCACTACATCTGCAAAGTAAAAGTATTAGATCATCATTGAGACCACTCATTGCATTCTGTTAAGATACTGACAAAAGTAATTTTCTGCAATGTGGTTGATGGCTACGTCAAAGTAACTTACAATTCATTTGTCAAGGCAAACGGATAGTAAATGTATTTCTAATGTAACACCTGTGGCACTGTGTTCGTGCACCAAAATGTAACAGGATGCTCTACTCATTCACCAAGGAGCATTTACTGATTTTAATTTGTATGTATTCTTGCAATCTATACTAACTTTTGAACTTAAGAAATAGGCCATCGATCCAAGATGGCGGAGGAGAAAGTGGAAGCTACACTAACCTCCTCCCAGGACCAGTCTGGATTTACAACTTAATTTTGGAGAAATCATCTGGAATAACCAACCGAACACTAGCTGGAAAGAAGTCTTATAACCACAGAGAGAAAGAAAAGGCCGCTACATCACAACTTGACTGGTAGGGAGTGCGGAGACGCGGAAGGGCTGGCTGGGCTCACACGGGTGGCTGCTGAAGGGACTGAGAAACAGCTCAGCAGCCGGGGATTCCCCCTGAGAAGGGCAGGGACTAAACCCCCAGCTGGGCTTCCCAGCCTACAGCAACAGAGAGGAAAGTAAAATAGTATCAGCTGTGAAAAGCGAAAAGCCACAGGATTTCTTGCTAGCTGGAGAGAAACAGCAGGAGAAAAAGAATTGTTAAGTGGATCACATACGAAAATATTTTGGCCCCCACTTACCCTGGGCTCAAGCAGAGGGAAGGCAGAGAGGACTGGAGACACTTGGGAAGAGTTTGGCATGGTGACTTTGAGGGGAGAACTGGAGGAACAGCCGACTGGGTCCCAGTGCTGACTCATCCCCAGTACTGCGGGTAGACCATTCCCCTCCAAGTGGCATCAGCCTGAGGGGAAGCAAAAGCCCTGCCTACAGGAATGAAGCTGCCATACCCACGGTCCTTAAGCCTGACAGCTAATCACAGATTGAATAGATTAACAAGTAAAGGAGACAGACAACAGCAGTAGATCCCTGGAAGTCTCCAACAGGCTACCTAGGGCCAGACTGGTACATGATCTGACGCCACCAGAGGCAGATCCAGGAAGTGCATATCTTTCTAAGAAGCACCAACAAACAATAGGAGTCACAAAAATGGGGAGACAGAGAAACAACCTCCCATCAAAAGGAAAGGCAGAATCCCCAGAAAGAGTGCTAAATGAAATAGAGGGGAGCGAACTATCAGATATGGAATTCAAAACATGGATTATGGAGAAGCTGAATGAGCTCAGCGGAAACTACAAAGAACTTCAGGGAAACTACAAGGAACTCCAGAAAAACTACAAGGAACTCACAGAGAATTACACGAGCATGAAAAAAGACATAGAAGCTATCAATAAGAGCCAGGAGGAAATGAAGAATACGATCTCTGAATTGAAGAACACAGTAGAAGGAATTAAAAGCAGGCTAGAGGAAGCAGAAGATCGGATCAGCGAGCTGGAAGACAACGTACACAAAAACTCCCAGACAATGCAACAAAATGAAAAAACAACTGAACAAGACAGAAGAGGTTCTAAGACAGCTGCAGGACAACATGAAACGTAATAATATCCATATCATAGGAATTCCAGAAGGAGAAGAAGAAGAGCAAGGGATAGAAAACCTCTTTGAAAAACTAATGACAGAAAACTTCCCTCACATGAGGAGAGAAAGAGTCACGCAAGTCCAGGAAGGACAGAGGGTCCCAATGAAGATGAACCCCAACAGGCCCACCTCAAGACACATCATAATTAAAATGGCGACATTCAAAGACAAAGAGAGGATCCTAAAAGCAGCAAGAGAGAAACAACTAATAACATACAAGGGAGCTCGAATAAGGCTATCCTCAGATTTCTCAGCAGAAACACTACAAGCTAGAAGTGAATGGCAAAAAATATTCCAACCAATGAAAAACAAAGGCCTACAACCTAGAATACTATACCCAGCAAAGCTCTCATTCAAAATGGAGGGTGAAATAAGGAGCTTCCAAGACAAAAGAAGGCTAAAAGAATACATCTCCACCAAACCAGCAATGCAAGAGATACTAAAGGGTCTGCTCTAAGATGATAAAGAAACAGAGAGAGACAGAGAAGAACACGAGTACAAAAGGGAAAAATGACAATGAATAAGTACTTATTGGTAATAACCTTAAATGTAAATGGATTAAACGTTCCAATTAAAAGACATAGGGTAGCTGAATGGATTAGAAAGAATGACCCACATATATGCTGTCTACAAGAGACCCACCTTAGGACAAAAGATCTACACAGACTGAAAGTAAAAGGATGGAAAAAAGTATTTCAAGCAAATGGACATGAAAAAAAAGCCAAGGTAGCAATACTTATATCAGACAAAACATATTTCATAGCAAAGTCCATAAAAAGAGACAAAGAAGGGCATTTCATAATACTAAAGGGAAAAATCCATCAAGAAGATATAACCCTTATAAATATATATGCACCCAACTTAGGAGCACCCAAATATATAAGGAAAATTTTGAAAGACTCCAAGAAAGATATAGACAGCAACACACTCATAGTAGGGGACTTTAACACCCCATTGTCAACAATGGACAGATCTTTGAAGCAAAGAAACACCAAAGATATTGACGCACTGAACAACACTCTAGATCAAATGGACTTAGTCGATATATATAGAAGTTTTCATCCCAAAGAAGCAAAATATACATACTTCTCAAGTGCACATGGAACATTTTCAAAGATAGACCACATGGTAAGACACAAAACAAGCCTTAACAAATTCAAGAAAATTGAAATTATATCAAGCATCTTCTCAGATCACAATGGCTTAAAATTGGAAATCAACCTCAAGGAAAAACCTCAAAAACATTCAAACTCATGGAGAATGAACAACATGCTATTAAATAATGAATGGGTTAACAATGACATCAAGGAAGAAATCAAAAAGTTTCTGGAAACTAATGATAATGAACACACAACAACCCAAAACCTATGGGATACAGCGAAAGCAGTCCTAAGAGGAAAGTTCATAGCAATATAGGCCTACCTAAAAAAGCTAGAAGAATATCTAATAAAAAATTTAACCCTACAGCTACAAGAACTAGAGGAAGAACAAAAAGCAAAGCCCAGATCAAGTAGAAGAAAGGAAATCATCAAGATCAGGGCACAATTAAATGACATAGAGTCTAAACTAACAGTTCAAAAGATCAACAAAAGTAGGAGCTGGTTCTTTGAAAAAATAAACAAAATTGACAAGCCTTTAACCAGGCTCATCAAGAAAAAAATAGAGAGGACCCAAATAAATAAAATCAGAAACGAAAGAGGAGAAATCACAACTGATACCACAGAAATACAAAGGATTATAAGAAATTATTACGAACAACTGTATGGCAAGAAATTTGACAACCTAGAGGAAATGGACAAATTCCTGGAAACCTATAGTCTTCCCAAACTGAATCAAGAAGAAGCAGAAAGTCTGAATAGACCAATAACAGCTAATGAAATTGAAGCAGTAATCAAAAAACTCCCAGCACACGAAAGCCCTGGACCGGATGGCTTCACAAGTGAATCTACAAAACATTTAGGAAAGAACTAACTCCTATCCTCCTCAGACTATTGCAAAAGATACAAGAAGAAGGAAGACTGCCAAACTCATTCTGTGAAGCCAGTATAACCCTAATTCCAAAACCAGGTCAAGACACAACAAAGAAAGAACACTACAGGTCAATATCGCTGATGAACATAGATGCTAAAATCCTCAACAAAATATTGGCAAACCGGATCCAGCAACACATTAGAAAGATCATACACCACGATCGAGTAGGATTCATCCCAGGGATGCAAAATTGGTTTACTATTCGCAAATCAATAAACGTAATACACCACATAAACAAAATGAAAGACAAAAACCACATGATCATATCAATAGATGCAGAAAAAGCATTTGATAAAGTACGACACGCATTTATGATGAAAACTCTCAGCAAAATGGGAATAGAGGGAGCATACCTCAACATAATAAAGGCCATATATGAGAAACCTGAAGCCAACATCATACTCAATGGGTAAAAAGTGAGAGCATTCCCCCTGAGATCAGGAACAAGACAAGGATGTCCGCTCTCTCCACTCCTATTCAACATAGTCTTGGAAGTTCTAGCCACCGCAATCAGACAAGAAAGAGAAATAAAAGGCATCCAAATTGGAAAAGAGGAAGTAAAACTGTCATTATTTGCAGATGACATGATAATGTACATAGAAAATCCTTTAGACTCCACAAAAAAACTACTCAACCTTATAAGTGAATTTGGCAAAATAGCAGGATACAAAGTCAATATTAAGAAATCAAAGGCATTTTATACACCAACAATAAAAACTCAGAGATAGAAACTGAAAGAAAAATTCAATTTACCATAGCAACAAGAAAAATAAAATACCTAAAAATAAATTTAACCAAGGAGGTAAAAGACCTGTACTCAGAAAACTACATAACGCTGAAGAAAGAAATTAAAGAAGATACAAACAAATGGAAGCATATACCATGCTCATGGATGGGAAGAATCAACATCATTAAAATGTCCATACTACCCAAAGCAATTTATAGATTCAATGCAATCCCTATTAAAATACCAGCAACATATTTCACAGACCTAGAACAAATATTTCAAAAATTTATATGGAATCAAAAAAGAGCCTGAATAGCCACAGCAATTTTGAGGAAGAACACAGTAGGAAGAATCACAATACCTGATATCAAACTATACTACAAGGCCACGGTAATCAAAACAGTCTGGTACTGGCATAAAAACAGACATATAGATCAATGGAACAGAATAGAGAGCCAGAAATAAACCCAGGTTCATATGGTCAACTAATATTTGACAAAGGGGGAAAGAACATCAAATGGAGTGAAAAGAGCCTCTTCAACAAATGGTGTTGGGAGAATTGGACAGGGACATGCAAAAAAATGAAACTAGACCACCAACTTACACCATACACCAGAATAAACTCAAAATGGATCAAAGACTTAAATGTAAGCCGTGATACCATAAAAGTCCTAGAGGAAAAAATAGGCAGGAAAATTTCAGATATCCCACGTAGCAACTTTTTCACTGATATATCTCCTAAAGCAAGGGAAATAAAGGAAAGAATAAACAAATAGGACTACATCAAACTAAAAAGTTTCTGCTCAGCTGAAGAAAACATCAGCAAGATGAAAAGAAAACCAACCATATGGGAAAATATATTCGCCAATGACATCTCAGACAAGGGATTGATCTCCAAAATATATAAAGAACTCATACGACTCAACACCAAGAAGACAGACAACCCAATTAAAAAATGGGCAAAGGACCTGAACAAACACTTCTCCAAAGAAGACATACAGAGGACCCATAGACATATGAAAGTATGCTCAACATCACTAGCCATCAGAGAGATGCAAATAAAAACCATAATGAGATACCACCTCACACCAGTCAGAATGGCCATAATCAAAAAATCAACAAACAACTTGTGCTGGAGAGGATGTGGAGAAACGGGAACCCTAGTGCATTGCTGGTGGGAATGCAGACTGGTGCAGCCACTATGGAAAACAGTTTGGAATTTCCTCAAAAACTAAAAATGGAACTGCCTTTTGAACCAGCAATTCCATTGCTAGGATTATATACGAAAAATCCTGAAACACCAATTCAAAAGAATCTATGCACTCCAATGTTCATAGCAGCACTATTTACAATAGCCAGGTGCTGGAAACAACCTAAATGCCCATCTGTAGATGAGTGGATCAAAAAACGGTGGTACATTTACACAATGGAGTTCTATGTAGCAGAAAGAAAGAAGGAACTTCTACCATTTGCAACAACATGGATGGAATTAGAGAGAATAATGCTTAGTGAAATAAGCCAGGCAATGAAAGAAAAATACCTTATGCTGTCACCTATTACAGGAAACTAATGAACAACACAAACAAATGAGCAAAATTGAACCAGAGCTATGTAAACAAGAAGTAAACTAACAGTAACAAGGGGGGAGGTGGAAGGGAGAGAAGGGGGTAAGAAGGGGAAGTGTGAAGTCAAAGAACATGTATAAATGTCCCACGGACATGGGCAACTGAGTGGGGACTGAATGTGGGGGAAGGGAGGGGGCAGGGTACAGGGAAGCAAGAGGGGGAAAAAATGAGACAACTGTAATGGAAAAACAAACAAAAAATTTTTTTTAGTGGGGGAAAAATGAAAATATGAAGAATGGTAATGCCAGTTCAGTGAATATTAGGTCAAAGGTTCTCCTTCACGTTGTATATTTTTCTCCCTATTTGATCTCTCCAGAGTTTGGCATTCTAAACAAGTAAGTAATGACTTAAGTTTCTTTGCATAGACCTAATAAGACCAGTTGTTAATAGAGGTTCCTTTTTTTTGACCAAGTCTTTGACTGGAATGTCAAGCCTAAAGGAGACATACTTGGGCTCAAGTTGTTACCAAAAAGCCCTGAGGAACTGGGAATAACTTTCAAAGGTAATAAAAGCCCGCGAGATAAAAGGCCTGCTACCATGGTTGGTTGTGCGGTCCACAGCAATCTTTCCAGGGAAGGAACGAAGGTTGTTTTCCTGAAAGATGGCTAGAAGGGACCTTAAGGCACAATGGAAAACCAGAAAGACTTGGAAAGGACAGGTGTGTACAGGCAAGGATGAATGCCAGGTATGTGGCCCAGCTTCTGTGCCCTGAAGAGCAGACTGAGGGTCACCCTAAGTGTTCCTTGGGTAAGTTCCAGCAAAGCAGAACTAAAGTTCATAAGTGATCATTTTCTGCTCTTGTTATGTTTATGCAAATGAACAGGATAAATTAAAAATGGACTTAATGTAGTCCCTTTAAAGACAAGGAGGGTAATCTTAGGGAGAAAAATCATTATTCAAGGAAAATCACAATGATCAGTAGTAGACTGTAAAGTAGGTCAGCTAACTGTCTTAAAAGTTTCTTCTCATTTAAAATATGGTTTCACTTGAAAATTAAACCATGTCTGTGATATCACCAAAGAGATTCAAGTTGCAGACAAGTAGAATGTCAAGTGCCTTGCAACTGGATGTCTTCCCAATAAGACAGTCTTACAGATTTAGAGACTTGTTTGTTGGTTATGTTACATAAATTAACATGTGTTTTCTGTTTTCAAAGGGCATAAGCCTATGACCGCATTACCTGAGTGATTGTCTGTACACATAAGCCTCACTTAATCCTCTCTGCAGCGTTGCCTCCTGAGACTCAACAGTTTGGCTGAACTAAATGGCTGGGTTGGTGAAGAATGGGGTGGTCTGTGGGCTTCACTTTAAAACTGGTTTCTCTTTTCTATCCTAATGGCTTGGACAGAAAGGGCCCAGAGGTCTGAGAGGGGGGAAACATAAACTATTTCCCTCAGCCCAAACTAAATATAATGGGCAAAAGGGTTTTGGACAGGCGAGATGTGCCTAGCACACCTTCCTCCAAAGAAGCCCCCCCCCCTTTTTTTTCCCTAATGTGGAACATTGAAAAATTAATCCCTGCCTTTTGTCATCTAGTAGTTATGGATTGAATGATGTCTTTTAACCCTTTTCGCCAAATCTGTTGCCCCCAGAACACAACAAGGACGCCAGCCTGTTAAACCAAGCACGCCGTTGACCAGAGACAGCCAACTGACCTGGAGTCTGCACGATCCTTCCCCATGTGGGAAGGCCACCCTCCCCTCCACACCCCCACTATTATTAGGGATTTCTGGACCCAAGGGTAGGTAGGATGACGACCATGTCCAGCTTGAAGCAGCTAGAGGAGCTTGAGACCTTCGCCCATTGTCCTTTACAAGATTACAAAGGGTCTTAATATCTGAGAGGGAGGGATAGTTATTTTTTACGAACCATGGGTATGGACTTGGGGGGGGGATTGCTGGGGGAGGGAGATACTGGGTGGAGGGGAGTAAAAGGGAGAAAGTTGGAACTATTGTAACAATATAATCAATAAAGAAAAGCTGGGGGGGAAATAAAAAAGAAATAGGCCATCATTCCCTATTAAAAGTTATTAACTTATTTTGCCCTCTGGAGGCAGATGGTCCAAGACTCTGCTTGACAAGAATAAAGAGACTAAGGATTGTCAGTCTCGCTATCTGATCTCCCCTCAACCCTAGGGAAACACTAATACACATGGGCATGCCTGAGGTGACAGCTGGGAGAGGTCAGCTCTAAATGTGGTAATGCTCTGTACTAGAGAAGTATTTGTCATTAAAAGAGTCATATTTCTTTCAAATGCTCTATGCTTGATACTTACAGATTAAATTTTGTTTATTGCACTGTTCATAGGGATGCAGACTGGTACAGCCACTGCAGAAAACAGTATGGAATGTCCTCAAAAAACTAAAAGTATAACTTTGGTTTGACCCAGCAATTCCATGTCTGGGAATATAGCCTAAAAATCCCAGAACACCAATCAGAAAGAATATACATACCCCTATGTTCATAGCAGCATTACTTACAATAGCCAAGATCTGGAAACAGCCTAAGTGCCCATTAGTAGATGAGTGGATGAGTGGATAAAAAGGCTGTGGTACACTTACACAATGAAATACTACGCAACTATAAAAATGAAGGAACCTTAACCTTTGCGACAGCATGGATGAAACTGGAGAATATTATGCTAAATGAAATAAGCCATTCATAGAAAGACAAATACCGTATGATTTCACTCATATGTGGAATATAATGAACAAAATAAACTGATAAACAAAATAGATCCAGAGGCATGAATACATGGAACAGACTGACAGATCTCAGAATCTCAGAGGTTGGCGGCGGGGGGTGGGAGGAGGGGATTCTGGATAAAAAAAGGTAAAGGGATTAGCTAAAGAACATATATGCATATATGCATAGCCCATGGACACAGAAAACAGTGTGGGGAAGGTGGCAGGGGTGGGGGTGGGCGGTGAGGGGGCTGGGTAAATGTGGACAAAGGCAGGGGAATTGGGGACACCTGTAATAGTGTTAACAATAAAAAAAATATTTCACAAGAAGATTGCTAAAGACATTTCTTTTGTGGAGCTTAAGCATCCTCCAAAAAGAAATAGTCTGAGATGCTAATGAGAGTCATTATCAGGGGTTATTTTCCAGCTATGCCAAAAATATAACAAAGGTGCCCTTTACTAATAAGGATGTGAAACTAAATCCTGGGTTCCTTAACCAAGATCAAGTGTCCCTTTTCGATCCTTTACATCTTTCCACAGACTCCCAAGAAATACATCTATAGATACTTGGCCTTCAACTTCTTGAATATGGACTTCCCCAAGAATTCGGCATCATCGGGAAAAAAATTATACATGAGTGACTGGGTCAAATGCTGGCTTTGAACTTACATATTCTTCCCTTTCATTGACTCTTGACGCACACATTGTTAACAGCCACTGGCCCACACAGATCCCCCAAGGTCCCTTTTATTGTCTGTTGCACACCCCTCCTCCCAGATTCGGTGTGCTTCCCCTCCTCCTTCCCTCCCATTAATTCAGTAGAGTTTTGCTTCCAGCCACCTTCATTGGGTCCCCTGTATGATTAGGCAAATGCTGCCCTCTGCAGGACTTTATGGATATTGCACCCTTTCTTGGCTTCCCCTTCTTTCTCTTTAGAGCTTTTTCCTGAGAAAACTTCCTTAATAAATCATTTGCCCATGAAACCTCATGTTAGGATCTGCGGCTGCGGACCCTGATCTAAGTACCATTTATTCTCCAAATATTTAGTAACAAACATAAAAGAGGAGCTTGCCTTTTACATGGAAACAATACCATGAGCAAGTCAAAATACAAGTTGGAAAAAGATGTTTGAAACTTGTAACAAAGGGCTAATTCCCCTAAAAGAGCTAAAGAGCTCTTAAGTAAATCAATTCTAAGTGACCCAAATTTAACATAGGAAAAGGATATGGGCGGAGAGAAATTGGGAGAAAAGGGGACAACTGTAATTGAAAAACCAAAAATAAAAAATAATTTAAAAAATGGTTTCACTTGAAAATTAAACCATATCTGTGATATCACCAAAGAGACTCAAGTTGCAGGCAAGTAGAATGTCAAGTGCCTTGCAACTGGATGTCTTCCCAATAAGACAGTCTTACAGATTTAGAGACTTGTTTGTTGGTTATGTTACATAAATTAACATGTGTTTTCTGTTTTCAAAGGGCATAAGCCTATGACCGCATTACCTGAGTGATTGTCTGTACGCATAAGCCTCACTTAATCCTCTCTGCAGCGTTGCCTCCTGAGACTCAACGGTTTGGCTGAACTAAATGGCTGGGTTGGTGAAGAATGGGGTGGTCTGTGGGCTTTACTTTAAAACTGGTTTCTCTTTTCTATCCTAATGGCTTGGACAGAAAGGGCCCAGAGGTCTGAGAGGGGGGAAACATAAACTATTTCCCTCAGCCCAAACTAAATATAATGGGCAAAAGGGTTTTGGACAGGCGAGATGTGCCTAGCACACCTTCCTCCAAAGAAGCCCCTCCGCCCTTTTTTTTCCTCCTAATGTGGAACATTGAAAAATTAATCCCTGCCTTTTGTCACCTAGTAGTTATGGATTGAATGATGTCTTTTAACCCTTTTTGCCAAATCTGTTGCCTCCAGAACACAACAAGGACACCAGCCTGCTAAACCAAGCACGCTGTTGTCCGGAGACAGCCAACTGACCTGGAGTCTGCACGATCCTTCCCCATGTGGGAAGGCCACCCTCCCCTCCACACCCCCACTATTATTAGGGATTTCTGGACCCAAGGGTAGGTAAGATGACGACCATGTCCAGCTTGAGGCAGCTAGAGGAGCTTGAGACCTTCGCCCATTGTCCTTTACAAGATTACAAAGGGTCTTAATATCTGAGAGGGAGGGATAATTATTTTTTATGAACCATGGGTATGGACTTGGGGGGGGATTGCTGGGGGAGGGAGATACTGGGTGGAGGGGAGTAAAGGGGAGAAAATTGGAACTATTGTAACAATATAATCAATAAAGAAAAGTTGGGAAAATAAATAAATAAAATAAAATAAAATAAAATGCCCTTTTAGTATAAAAAAATAAATAAAAAAAATAAATAAATAAATAAGGATATGAACAGTAAAATCACAGTAAAGGAAAAAAAGTAAAGACAAAAATCATAGTAAAGAAAATACGAATGGCTCAATTCCTCAAAATAAAAGAAAGTATGATTAAAATGACAATGAGATAGCATTTTTACATTACTTAACAAAGTATAATAATACAGTGTTAGCTTGATTATTGGGAAATGACTCAATTTTTGGAGGAAGTGTTAACTGATGCATTCTCTTTAAGTTTTAACATTATATATTACACTTTAAAATGGAAATGACTTGCCTTTTCAACACTAGTTGTTCTCCTCATTCTTCTCTTTAAGTTCTGTAATAGAATTTGCTATTGTCTAAATATTTGTATCCCTTCAAAATTCATATCTTAAAATTCCAATACCTAATGTGACAGTAGTAGAGGTAGGGCCATTGTGAGGTGATTAGTTTATCTGTGTAACCCTAATGAATGGAATGAGTACTTTTCTCCTACTAGAATGCAAGCTTTAAAAGAGTAGAGCCTGGTCTCTGTGGTATCCTCCATGCCTACATTTGGCATATAATAATACTTAATTTTAAATGATTGAATCAATAAATTAAGTAGTTGGAGCCTGTGGTATGGTTTGAGATGCAGTATCTGAAATTCTCAATCAGGCAATCACTGAAGACACTGTGGGAGCCCATTAAATGATTATATCATTTAAATCTAAATAGAAGTAAAATAGCTAAGGAATTGGAGTAAGAGAGAAATAAGATTTAACAGAGGTTGTGGGCCAGTTAAGATCAGAATCATGAAGCAGTTTTAATTAATTACACATAAGTAGATGGTAGATCTTGGTGGTAGTGTTGGGGGACTTGCTTGGGTTGTTGGGTTGTTGAGATTATAGCCAAGAGAAATCTTTAGAGTACAGAGAACAAAACAGAATCAAAGCCAAAGCAGACAGAGTACTACTGTGTCTGTCAAAATGCTTTAAGCAGAGAAGAGAAAAGCAGGGTACAAAGGAAAACTAAAGGCATTAATCAGAACAGATTGAGCAACTGGAAAATAACAGGTTATAGGATTTTGGGGAGACCAGCAAGCCCTAGAGTACAGGTGCAAAGGATTTATGGGGAATACATGGCATTATTCCTGGGTCAAGAGGAAAATATTTGTGGTGCCAGCCAATCCATCAGAAATATGACAAATAATGGAGAGTCCCCAACTTTGCCACTAGTAGGAACATGGAAGGGGGCAAGGTTGAGGTGTGAAATCTCCATCCATTCTGCTGGTACCCATGTCATAGTTCAGTTGCTTACAGAGTTACTTGACTCTACACACACTGCTACAAGAGGCTGAGGGTTTCTGGAGCTCTGGTTTGAGACCTTGGTTCCAGGCACACTCCTTTGGGTACTCTATAGAGTTCTCTCTCACAGATTTAAATTTTTTATTGTAAATCTTTAAAAACAGCTGGAAACATCTCACACATCATGCAAGACAGCTTTTTAATGAAACTAATCTCTTGAGCTGAAAAACCCACATAACCTCACAAAAACTGGTTTATTTTCCTCATCTGAACTGCTGAATTTGTGAAACCAAAGGATTCAACTAAAATTTGGTTGACCTGAGGTAAAAAGAAAAAAAGTTTAGTGGTATCTGTAAAATAAGAACAGTACTTGTTATTATTAGGATTAAATGTATTCATATGTTATGCAAAGTGTCTGAGAAAAGGGAGGGAGGGAGAGGAAAGAAAGGAAAGGAAAAATATTAAAATGTTAATGACAATTCAACTGTTTTCTAAGATTTGAGACTATGGCTAGACTCAAACTAATGCCCTTTGTTTTCTGTTTTCTCAGTGTATCTATGGGGTCTGTCCAGAAGATATCCAGTCATGAATATATATTTTTTTAAAAAGACATTTATTGAAGAAGATACAAGAAATATTGTACATAAGACAATGATGCCTCAGGTCCCTTCAAAGTAGATACCTTGGGACCTCACACATTCTCCCAACTGCCATTAGCTGCCCTGCTGTATTTTTCTGAATCTCATCAATGGTCTGAAATCTCTTCCCTTTCAGAGGTGATTTTAGTTTTGGGAAAAGTCAGAAGTCACAGGGCCCATATCTGGGCTGTAGGGGCACTGAGTCACCTGGGTGATTTGATGTTTCACCAGAAAACTCAGCATAAGATGTGATGTGTGAGCAGATGAGTATTGTTGTGGAGCAAGTGCGAGAATCAAACGGTCGGAGACAACCAAATTAGAATTTAAAGAGCCTTTATTAGCTGGCCAGCGACTGCCCACCTGTCCACAAGCCGGACTTAGGTGGACAGCCCCGACCTTAGGGATTGGGGGGTTTATAAAGCATTTCAGGTGCATTCTTGTTCCTGCAGGTGCAAAAACTTGGACAGAAATACAGCTTGTATAGACAAAAATTTTCCACTATTCCCCAGGTCATTGCTCAAAGGAATAGGTCACTGCTGAAAGGAATAACAGTTAGGTCAATTTCCTTGTTCTGCTTGGTCTGAGCATGCAACTGCGGGGGTCTGGTTCCCAGGACCCAAGTTCAGCTGATTACCCTACTGGCTGGACATCTAAGAAATACCCTTTAACATGTATCATGATGAAGCTGCCAATCACCAGTTGCTCATAGCTGCAGCCTTCTGAATCATCCAAAGTCTCCATGGAGGAATGTTCAAGCTTAACACAAAATTTGATGCAGATTTGCTGCTCTACTCACTCAGTCATTTTGAATGTGACAGCCACACAGTACACATGCTCACTCAATGATATCTACCACCCCCACTGACTAGTACAGTGACATCATCATTGTTCACTCATGCACATTCCAGTCCACTCACCTTGGCTCCCAGGTTACATCAATATTGCGCAAACTATTCTCTTTATATTAACAATGGCAGGACTTTTTCCAGACAGGCCTTTGTATATCTACAAAATGTGTGAGTTCAGTCACTTTGGGTCCAGACTACCCATCATCCCCCACTGCATTTTCTAAGAAAGTTGTTAACTAGACTGTCCTTCAATTAATCACTGTTGGTAAAGTTAGAAGATGTAAGGGAGGAAGAAATTTTACACTACCTTTTGAGGTTCTTCTGGTCAGCCTAAGAATTAAATTGACATGAAACAGGCTAACAGGAGAAAATAGCCAAATTTAAGTATGTAGGTACATATGGGAGTTCCATAAGAATTAGGCAGTTGAGGCTTATCGGCATCTTGAGCTAAGGAGAAGGGGATAGTGGTTTGGGACTTGAAAGTGGAAGCAGGAAATCCCCATGAAGATAGAGAAGCAAAGGTTTGAAAAACATTGTTAGCTAGGTCATGCAGACATGATGGGACACAGAGAAGACTGATCTCTAGACCCTACAGTCTCCCCACCACACCTGGCCCAGATTCTTTATAGATATTCCTGGTGATAGCTCTTTTCCTGGAACATGCCCTTTATCTAAATTCTTTTAGGCACTTAAGGAGCAGGTAACAGGATACATTTTTCAAATCTTCTCTTTCTCAAAAGTCATCAGCTTAAATTAATCCTCATGCCAAAGAGACACATTTTGGGGTGACAAGTCTTGCTCCCCTACACTTCTACCTTTAAAACTTCTGGAAGTTTAACAATCCAGAAGCTAAGTTTATAGATTGTCTTATTGAACCAGTTAGTTCTGACAATAGGTCAGTCCAGTTAAATTCATTTCAGGAGGTAGTGATGTGGGGGTGGGGGAAGTGGGTTCCAGTTAGGCCTTTATTAGATAAGAAAGCAACCATGTATTTAGTGAGGCATTTCCATGGAAACAGAAGACAAACAGAGGTCAGTGGTTGGAGCAAAGCATAAACCAGTTTCTGGGCCTTGGTGGTAGCCACACTGGATGTTTTCTAGATATTAGAGTCAAAGCACCTTTTGCAGTTTGGAATGCCTCCTATGATGTCATTGGGTGTTCAGGTAAACTTTCTGAATGGCTTATACAGCAATAGGCATAAAGATTGTCTAAACATGGGTTATTGTGGTGATCCCTTTTAAGTTTAAATCAGGTTGATCAGTTTCAGTTTGTAGGGCTTCAGGAAAAGGGCAGCTTTAGTTCTCAATGACTCCGAGTTGAAAGTAGGAGAAAAATTGGAAACATTATTTGCATAGTTGTAGCCAAATATTAGAGGACACTAGAAAAATTCAGGATCCAGTCCAGTTTACAGGTGAAAAGCAAAACCTCAAAGGCAATTACCAGAACTAAAATTTAATCCACAAGTGTGTATTATAGTTCCTATAGAAATATAATTTTCTTTCTCTCTAATATCATCCTAATTTTTGTCAAAGATAAGCCACATTAAGTCTAATTTATTGAGATCTCTGCCTCTGTGACTGGCTGCCTTCTCTGAGGAGGCTGAGCTAGTCTCACCCTCTGCAGTGGCCCCATTTTGGAAAACTTAGGCACTCGCAGGGCACCCTCAAATCTCCCACTGGCACCTGTCTCCTGGCATATGCGAGCTGCTCTCCGAGTACTAACCCCACTGAAGTCCTTGTCATGTCTCGCCAGCCAGTCCTGGGCTGGAGCCTGAGCTCTATCTAGGCAGTGTCATGTTGGTGGTAGGTACAGACCTGGGCTTCCAGAGCTGCTAGTTACTGCAGTATGCTGGGAGTATCAGACCATAGCTAATGAGTACAGCAACCACTGCACGTCAGCTTGCATTTCTTTTAGTCCTAAGAATCAGTCAGTTGGAGCAGTCAACAAAAGCCAGATCATTTCCAATGCAGAGAACACAGTCTAAGGATTTAAAAGGTCCTTTGGTTGAAAATTCTCTGATATGATTGTGGAGGCAGGAATATCTAATGTTGCATATGATATTGTGCAATTGCCCAGTGGATTAACAGGTATAAAGGTGAAATATATGGATGCGGAATGAAATTTTCTCATGGAGCAAGTGACTGCCATGCTTTTGTCTAAACTGAAGGAGACAGGAGAAAGTGTTCTTAAACAGCCTGTTGTGGACTGTGTTGTTTTGGTTCCTTGTTTCTATACTGATGCAGAAAGACAGTCAGTGATGGATGTAACAGATTCCTGGTCTCAGTTGTCTGTGATTAATGAATGGAACCACAGCACTTGCTCTTGCTTATGCTATCTGTAATTATGCAAGATCTTCCTGCCTTATAAGAGAAACCAAGAAATGTAGTTTTCATAGATATGGGACATTCTTCTTACCAAGTTTCTATATGTGCATTTAAGAGAGGAAAACTTAAAGTTCTGTCCACCGTATTTGACACAACACTGGGAGGCAGGAAATTTGATGAGGTGTTAATAAGTTTCCTCTGTGAAGAATTTGGGAAAAAAATACACACTAGACATAAAGTCCAAAAGCCATGCATTATTATGACTCTCCAGAGTGTGAGAAAGTCAAGAAATTGATGAATACAAATGCTTCAGACCTCTTTCGAGCATCAAATGTTTTACAAATCATGATGATGTATCTGAAACTATGAATAGAGGCAAATTTCTGGATATGTGTGATGATCTCTTAGCTAGAGTGGAGCTTTCACTTTGTAGTGTTTTGGAACAAGTCAAATAAAAGAAAGAAGATATTTATGCCGTGGAGATAGTTGGTGGTGTGGCAGGGATCCTGGCAGGAAAAGAGAAGATTAACACATTTTTTGGTAAAGAGCTCAGTACAACACTAAATATCAATGAAGCTGTCACTCAAGGCTGTGCATTGCAGTACACAATCTTATAGCCTGCTTTCAAAGTCATAGAATTTTCTATCACTGATGTACTATCATATCCAATATCTCTGGGATGGAGTTCTCCAGCTGAAGGATCAAGTGGCTACAAACTCTTAAAAAATATATATCATGCTTCTTCTTTCTCTAAAGTATTCACATTTTATAGAAAGAAACCTTTCACTCTTGAAGTCTATTATAGCTCTCTTCAGGATTTGCCCTATCCAAATCTTGTTATAGCTCCGTTTTCCATTCAAAAAGTCACTCCTCAGTCTGATGGCTCTAGTTCAAAAGTCAAAGTCAAGGTTTGAGTAAATGTCCATGGCATTTTCAGTTTGTCCAGGACATTGCTAGTGGAAGAGCACAAGTTTGAGGAAAATGAGGAACCAATGGAATCAGATCAGAATGCAAAGGAGAAAAAGAAGATGCAAGTGGACAAAGAGGAACCACATGCTAAAGAACAACAGCAGCAGATGCCAGCAGAAAATAAAGCCAAGCCTGAAGAAATGGAGACCTCCCAAGCTGGTTCAAAAGACAAAAAGATAGATCAACCCCTTCAAGCCAAAAAGGTAAAAATGAAGACCAGGACCATGGACCTGTCAATTGAGAATCAGCTATTATGGCAGATAGATAGAGAGATGCTCAACTTGTACATTGAAAATGAGGGTAAGATGATCATGCAGAATAAGCTGGAGAAGGAGAGGAATGATGCTAAGAAACAGTAGAAGAATATGTGTATGAAATGAGAGACAGGTTCAGTGGTGAATATGAGAAGTTTGTGAGTGAAATGACCATAACAGTTTTATCTTGCAACTAGAAGCTACCAAAAATTGGTTCTGTGAGGATGGAGAAGACCATCCAGATCAAGTGTACATCAATAAATTGACTGAGTTAAAAAATCTAGGTCAGCCCTGGCTGGTGTGGCTCAGTGGATTGAGCACTGGCCTGAGGACCAAAGGATCACCAGTTCAATTCCCAGTCAGGGCACGTTCTTGGGTTGTGCGCCAGGTCCCCAGTTGGGGGTGCACAAGAGGCAACCACACATTGATGTTTCTCTCCTCCTTCCCCCTTCCTTTCCCTCTAAAGATAAATAAATAAAATCTAAAAAAGAAAATCAATTCTTTAAAAAATAAAATCCACGTCAATCCATTAAGATAAAGTTCCAGGAATCTGAAGAAACCAAAATTGTTTGAAGAACTAGAGAAACAAATCCAATAGTATAGGAAAATAATCAGCTCTTTCAACATCAGGGCTGCTGCTGACATGATGAAAGTGGAAAAAGTATGAATGAGGCCATGGAGTAGATGAATAAGAAACTGAATCTGCAGAACAAGCAAAGTCTGACCATGGATCAAGTTATCAAGGCAAACAGTGAAGCTGAAATTAAGCAAATGATGAGTACCTGTAGCCCTATACTTTCAAAACTCAAACCCAAAGTGGAATCTCCAAAAGAGGAGCAAAATAATGCAAAGCAGACTGAACCAAAGATAAACAAGGAGACAGCCTAGGCCCTCAGTTTGCCGAGCAGGGCACAGACTCAGCTGGGCCTTTGGGTTCAGATAAGAAGCCTCCTAAAATGGACATTGATTCCAACAATTGTTTATATTAAAACAGGCTATTAAAAAGCTAGCAAAAAACTAATTTATTTGTTAAGTAAGTCTAATTTCAAAAACCTTGCCCTGGTTTGATCAATGTAGGAAGAATAGCAATTGGTCTGATAGGCTCTTTTATCTTTATTTTTAAAATATATTTTCTATTGTTAGCTTTTAAAAAATTATTATTATTTTTTAGGTTGTATTTATTTATTTTCAGAGCAAAGGGAACGGAGGGAGAAAGAGAAGGAAACCTCAATGTGTGGTTGCCTCTCATGCTCCCCCAACTGGGGACCTGGCATACAACCCAGGCAAGTGCCCTGACTGGGAATTGAACCAGTGACACTTAGTTCACAGGCTGAGGCTCAATCCACTGATTGAAACTCTTTGTAAGAACTCTCCAAGTTGGACTTTTAACAGTCTCTTGATGTTACGAAGCCCAGCCAAATATTTGCCATCAGACATTGCCTGTAATATCTTTCGATTTGGGTTAATTGCTCTCTACTCAAGGTCCCCAGAATAACCTGAGTCTCTTGCACCTACCATGGAGTGACCTTCCTTATTGATCTGGTAAGACTGCTGGGAACCCTGCAAGCTATCTACCAAGCTGATTTTTTCCAAGGAACGTTCTATTAGCATCCATAAAGTTAATCTTAATTCCTTAAGCTGTTTTGTCATATCTGAGTCTCTGCATATGTCTCTCAAACATGATATTCCAGTCAAAGCCTTAGTGTTACAGAATGGGGGTCTCCAAAAATCCCCAGAGCCTGCAGGTTGGGGGATGGGAAAAAGGAAACAGCTTTTAAGATGCCTTCACATGCCTGTGGCTAGTGGCTAGTGGCTAGTGTCTTTGTTACACAAATGGCTTTGATACTTGTAAGGCCCCAGCCAGATGGGAGGAGCTTTGGACCATGGAATGGTACACAAAGAGCACACAGAGCCTGCATAAGGCCCACTGCGCCAGAGGATGCAGTCAGGGGTTTAAAATAGGCGGCAGACATTTTAGCTAGGTTCTCCATGCGGTTTTGAAGAGGAAGTTCTCCATGCGGCTTTAAAAGGGCAAAGGGAGAACCATGCGTGATCCAGTGCAACATTGCACATGTTTTCCTGGACTGTTATATGGAGGCTAATGACATCGTACCCCAGATCCTGAAGGAGAGAGCTGACAGATAAGGGATGGGGAACTTCTGGGCATGTTTTTGGCTTCTAGCTTTGGGGGGAGCAAGGGAAGTGCTGGGTCCTGTGGGAAAACAGGGCTCTAAGCTGAAGTGCTCACTGTCCTCCCCAGGTTGGAATATTGTAAATAAAGACCTGTTTTCCTCAACACTAGTTGTTGGGATTTACACCAAGGCACCATGTGAAAAAACCCCCTTTCGCTCTGTAACATTAGTAATATAACCAATGCTTCTAATTCTCCTGTTAAAAGGAGAACGTATTCTCAGTAAACTTATACGAATAACTATATTACACAAAAATATGAGTACTCACTAAGAACTTTCAAATTCTCTATAAATCAGGTAGGGAGACAAAGATAAATGTTTTAAGTCTGCTTACAATGTTAATTTACCAAATTGCTGTAAGTACAACTAGTTTACAAAAAAAAAAAAAAAAATCTTATAACCGGTAAACAAAAATTAAAGAACCAGTAATTTTTCAAATAAAAAAAAAAAAAAAAAATAACCATTTTCATTTGTTCATTCAGTCCCATGTCAATAATTACTTAATTTAGAATTTGAGGAGGATCTGGTCAAGACAATGATGTAGGCAGACATGACTTGCCTCTTTGCACAACCACATCAAAATTACAACTAAAATATAGGACAAGCATCAGCCAGAACTGTCAGAAATCAAGTTGAATGGAAGTCTGACAACTATAGAATTAAAGAAACCATATCCATCAAGATGGGAAGGAGTGGCACAGATGTGAAACGGGCTGGTCTCTCACCCACGTGTGGTGGATAAAAATTTGGGAAGGATATCTCAGGAATGAGGAGTCCCAGCCCCACACCAGGCCCCCAGCCCAGGGTTCCAGTGCCAGGAAGATAAGTTCCCACAACTTCTGGCAGCAAAAACCTGCAGGGATTGAGTCAGTGGGAGAAACTTCTGGAGCCCCTAGCAGTTCACCATAAAGAACCCACACCTAGACTTACCCACACTCACTCTCTCTGAGCTCTAGGACTGAGGCAGTAGCTTGAAAGGCACCAGTGGTATACAGGGAGAAACTGAAGTGTCTGACATCAAGGCCAGCAGAGGCCATTGTCTCTTCTAAACCTTCTCCTAATGGAGCCAGCAAGCTGGTGTCATATCTGAGACTCCAACAACCTGACTAACACTGTTTGACCTGCCTTGGAGATCCCCAGAGACTCCACTACACCCAATTTACAGGCCCACCCAAGCTGCTTTTCCATATGAATGACTTGTCTTGGCTCATGCTTCACAACTTTCTAAATCCTATCAAACAAGCGACAGCTGGCCTCAGTGAGCTCCAGGTCTGGCACTACCAGGACACAGCTTAGATTCACAGCTTGGCTTTGCCTGGGAATCTCCAAGCTTAGCACAAGTAGTGCCATCTCAGAATGTTTTATAGCTCAAGCAGGGTGGCCCTGGGCAAAACGCAGGTGGGGGCTGATCTTAGCTTGCAAAACCCAGGAAACACCAGGGCCAGTGCACTCTGTGGGCAGCTACAGACCATGTTGGAGCACCACCACCCTGCCCCTATACAGCTGATCCTCCACAGAGAGCAGAGGTTGGTGTCAGTGGTCACAGGAGATCTTTGCAGCTGACAGGCCTAGGTAAATCCCTCCCATTGATCTGCCAACAGCAACCAAGGCTCAACTACAAGAGGAGAGTGTACTCAGCCCACACAAAGAGTGCACCTTGAGTTCCCAGTTTGGGTGATAGGGGAAGATGTGCCACTGGACCCTACAGAACACCAACTACATTAGGCCATACTACCAAAACACAGGACTCAAAGCAACTCTACCTAATAGACATAAACAAGTGCAGAGAGGCTGCCAAATTGAGGAGGCAAAGAAATATGGCCCAAATGAAAGAATAGAACAAAACCCCAGAGAAAGAACTAAATAAAATTGAGATAGCCAACTTATCAGATGTAGAGTTCAAAACACTGGTGATCAGGATGCTCAGAGAAATGACTGAGTATGGCCACAAAATAAAGGAAGAAGTGAATATTATACAAAGTGAGATAAAGAAAAATATACAGGGAACCACCAGTGATGGGAAAGAAGCTGGAATTCAAATCAACAGTTTGGAACAAAAGGAAATACAGAAAATGAAACAGTTGTAAATTAAACTTAGCTTTTTAAATATTAAAACTTGATGAAGACACGACCCATGGACATGAACTAAGGGGGGTGGGATTGCTGGAGGGAAGGGGAGTACTGGGCAGAGGGGAGCAAAGGAGAAAAAAATTGGAACTACTGTAACAACATAATCAATAAAATATACTTTAAAAAAATGATGCTTAACCTAATCAGTCATGCGGCTGTGGAGGAAAGAGGAAACACACACACACACACATGCAGAATGAGGTATAATTTTAGTCCCACTCAATTGGACAAACTGAATAGTATGACCTTAGCAAGTATTGGTGAGAATACAGAGTAGGAGGAAATCTCATGTATTCCTGCTAGGAATGCTAATTTGTATATACATTTCAGAGAGCAATTTGACAACATTTTTTATTTTAAGATGAACATCTTCAACCTAGAAATTCCAATTGTTTTATTCTAGAGAAATGCTAGCAAGTGTGCATCTAAAACATATGCAGGAATAGTCAATGCAGTATTTTTATATTGTGATAGAAACAAATTGTAGGCAACTTAAACATTCCATCAATATAAAAAAAAATACTTGATGAAGACAATGTGAATCACAGTTGGCAAGACACAAAATTTTGCATTCTAGAAAGATAACTTTAAAATGTAAAGAAAAATATTTTACAATCTATTATTAAAAGTAGATGGAAGTCCAAGAAAATTAGTCCTTTTAACATATAAAAGAAAATTAAGTTTTAGTTTTACATAAATACACCATTGGTGTTAAAACTTATTTTTATAAACCCTTGTAATAACAAGTCAACTTTTGCTGCTTGATTACACAAGATGAAGTTCTTTCTTTCCTTTTTCCTTCCCATTCTGTGACAACTAAGACAAAATTGCTTTCATCCCCCTTTTTGGAAATTGTTCTCCATTTTTCACACCAATTTTTTCCCCTCAAACATATCCTACTTTCCTTGCACACAGAGTTGCTTTCCTTATTCATTTTTAGCAGCTTTAATCACATGCATTAATTATATTTTAACCTTAGAGACTTTCAGAAGTAAATAATTGTAAACTGTCTTTACATTATATTTTGTGCCTTGGCAAACATATATTTTATAATTTTTAGAAACATAATTCCTTTTTTAATAATACAATCTTTTAACATAAGAGGTGCTTTTTAACAAGTTCAAAATTATCTGTAGTTCCTCTGTAATGGAAAGCCAAAGGTAGATAAACCTACTTTCAGTAATTAATGTTTCATCATTTTATCTTAATTGAAAATGATCTAGATATTCAATAAATTTCCATTATTTAAATCAACTTAGCAAAGGTCTAGTTTCAAGTTACCAAAAGATTTTGGTAGCTTCTTTTAAGTACCTATCTCATAAAACATTATTATATTTCAACATTATCTCATTTACATTGATTTAATTTACTTGTTTTTTAACAATTATATATGTTACTTATGAAATTTTTATTACACTGTTATTTTTTCTTGCCAACAAATTTTATAGCAGAGATAACATAAACTTATTTGACTTGTAGTAAACTTAGGTAGTATAAAAGTATAATATTAAACGTGGATAGCTCTAAAGACATGTCTATTTTAATTAAATCAATAAACCCAAACCAGCTTTGGTATTAAATATTTCCCAGATCATCACATAAACCTGAAATTTATTGAGGTTAGTTTTTATTATATATCTTAATGTATATAAGTGCTTAATTTTAAGCCAATGAAATAGCACTTGTTATAAATTAATCCTGGCAATACTAGTCAGAGGTGGAAAATATCATGCATTTATAACACACACATATACATACATATACATACAGAGAGTCTTTAGCTTCCATTAAAAATTTTTAGTCCTGAGATGTGTACAATAATACAAAACTCACTAGTTTATAAGTAACAGTTGGAATAGGTTAAGTTTCTCTGCTCGCATTGCTACTTTTTTTTATTATTTGTGGAGAAGACACTTAATATTTCTATTTGTCCTTGACAATTTTAAGGATGTGTAGGGTAAATTTAGGCTAGGGTGCCTTTCACATATTATATTTTTGAAAAAGCCCCTTTTCCTCTTTCTTACCCCCTTTGATTTCAGGTTCTAGTAATCGAATTAACTGGGCTCTGTCTCAGGCAATTGTAAACTGTGTTTATATATGCTGATTTTGTAGAGAATTACAAGACAAAGACAGTTGCTTCTGTTAATCCTTGAACATTGGCATCCAGATTACCTACTTTCTAATTGCTTGTAGAAGGCCCGGGGTATTGATGAGGAGATGGGGAAGTTTTTAAAAGAAGGAATTTATATTTGATTTTTGCTTTAAGTCTTATTCTTCTTCTCTCATCTTTGGTTTGCTGTTATACTTCTTTGTATGAGAGTTCTCTAATTTTTTTTTCCCTTTCAAACATAGTCAATTCAAAAAGGATCCACTATCTGGCCATTGAGAAGTAGGCTCTGTTAACCTTAATAGCAACTCTAACCAATAATGCTCTTTATGGCTTAACAAAGGACACAAAAAACATCCAACATGAAAGTGCAAAAAAAAATGAAGCCCTCAGAAGATCCAGAAAGTTCACTACCAGAGCTAGCCTGAAAAAGCATAGACTTTTGTTGTCATAAGCAGAGACAACAAAGGTTGAGAGTCTCTAAGGTTAGCCCCTTATAGACTGGGACACCTTACAACAAATATCCCTGATGCCTGGCATGGCTGAACAAAGACACAAATTGTTGCCAATCACAAGCCCAGGGTCTTACTTGTGCTTCTGAGCAAGTGGCTACTATTGCTTGGAAATTCAGTCTGACTGGCTATGAAATGCACACCTATATGTGCCCCCTCTGGATGGCAGAGTATTCTTATTAGTTAAAAAGCCCAGCTCTCAAGACATAGAACAACACAAACGACATAACAGAAACAAAGAACAGTGACTACCTGTGGGAGAAAATGGAGCAATAAAACCAAAGTACTCTCCAAATTTACCATTCGCAGATACCTTACCATGCTAATTAAAATTTAGAAAGAGAGGAAAAGGATTCTTACCATGTTAGTCTCCAATAAATGCTGCAGGCAGAGATCTGAGAGGCTGACATAGTAAGAACTCTTACTTCCTATCAGTTTTTTTGGTCACATATCCCAGAGTCTCTCAGATGTAGCAATCTCAAAGCGAGTGGCATCCAAACAGTTAAGCTGCCTTACTGTGGGTGCCAAATTCTTCTGGCTGGTCTAAGAATTAAATTGACAAGAGACAGGTTAACGGGAGAAAATAACCAAATTTAAGTATGTAGGTACATACGGGAGTTCCATAAGAATTAGGCAGTTGAGGCTTATCGGCATCTTGAGCTAAGGAGAAGGGGATAGTGGTTTGGGACTTGAAAGTGGAGGCAGGCAATCCCCATGAAGATAGAGAAGCAAAGGTTTGGAAAACAAATGTTAGCTGGGTCATGCAGACACAATGGGACACAGAGAAGACTGATCTCTAGACCCTGCAGTCTCTCGCACCACACCTGGCCCACATTCTTTGTAGATATTCCTGGTGATAGCTCTTTTCCTGGAACATGCCCTTTATCTAAATTCTTTTAGGCACTTAAGGAGCAGGTAACAGGATACATTTTTCAAATCTCTTTCTTAAAAAATCATAAACTTAAATTAATCCTCATACCAAAGAGACACATTTTGGGGTGGCAAGTCTTGCTCCCCTACACTTCTACCTTTAAAACTTCTGGAAGTTTAACAATCCAGAAGCTGAGTTTATAGATTGTCTTATTGAACCAGTTAGTTCTGACAATAGGTCAGTCCAGTTAAAGTCATTTCAGGAGGTAATGATGTAGGGGTAGGGGAGGTGGGTTCCAGTTAGGCCTTTATTAGATAAGAAAGCAACCATGTATTTAGTGAGGCATTCCCATGGAAACAGAAGACAAACAGAGGTCAGTGGTTGGAGCAAAGCATAAACCAGTTTCTGGGCCTTGGTGGTAGCCACACTGGATGTTTTCTAGATATTAGAGTCAAAACACCTTTTGCAGTTTGGAATGCCTCCTATGATGTCATTGGGTGTTCAGGTAAACTTTCTGAATGGCTTATACAGCAATAGGCATAAAGATTGTCTAAACATGGGTTATTGTGGTGATCCCTTTTAAGTTTAAATCAGGTTGATCAGTTTCAGTTTGTAGGGCTTCAGGAAAAGGGCAGCTTTAGTTCTCAATGACTCCGAGTTGAAAGTAGGAGAAAAATTGGAAACATTATTTGCATAGTTGTAGCCAAATATTAGAGGACACTAGAAAAATTCAGGATCCAGTCCAGTTTACAGGTGGAAAGCAAAACTTCAAAGACAATTACCAGAACTAAAATTTAATCCACAAGTGTGTATTATAGTTCCTATAGAAATATAATTTTCTTTCTAATATCATCCTAATTTTTGCCACATTAAAACTAATTTATTTGTATAGCAAATCTAATTTCCAAAAACTTATTCTGATTATGTCAATGCAGCAAGAATAGCAATTGATCAGATAGGCTCTTTTAAGTCTTTTTTGTTGAAACTTTTCATAAGGAATCTCCAGGTAGAACTCTTAACAGCCTCTTGATAATTAAGAAGACAAGACAAATATTTGCCATCAGATACTGCCTGTAATACCTTTATATTTGGGTTAATTCCTCTCTCCTCAATATCCCCAAAATATCCTGAGGTTCTTGTGCCTGCCATAGAGTGACCTTTCTTACTGACCTGGTAAGGTTGCTGGGAATACTGTAAGCCACATACCAAACTGATTTTTTCCAAGGGTGCTCTGTTACATCCCGTAAAGTCAGTCTTAGTTCCTAGAGCTGTCTGGTCATTTGTGAGTCTATGCATGTGTCTCTCGAACATGCTATTCCAGACAAACCCTTGGCAATATAACCAATGATTCTAAACATTGGAAAGTTTGTAAAAATAAGTATAGTATTTTCATTTTCCTGATCGAAGCTTTGTAACCTATTGCCATGCTAATACATTAATCATTTGGATTAAATACATAACACACAAAGTTGAATAAAAATAATAATAAAAGGTGTCACCATTCTGTTAAAGTTATCTAAACCAAAAACAGGGAGATAGTGTAAAGGGAAGAGCCCTGAGTACCTCTGAAGATATTTAGAGTAAGTTTTAATTCTTATTTTTCAAGTGTGTATGATTCTAATAGCAAAGTACAATGGTTAATTATACAAGCAAAAGGGTGTCCATCATCTATATACTATATTAGACAATTAAAATATACAGTCTCCCTGCTCAGAAAATGTCTTGCATTTGTTTCATATTTTTATCTCTATAATGAGAGTAACTTGTACACTAGAGTTTTTGTAAGCAGCAAGAACATTAGAATTAACTAGCTTTAGTATGGTGGGCAAGTGATTTGATTATTTCGAATGCTTATTTCTTCGTTTGGAAAATAAGGATGATAATTCTTACCTTAGAGTGTTACTGAAAACTTTAAATGTCATAATTAATAGTTTACTGAAAATTCTTAGATGACTTCATAATCAGTGTTGATTTTCTGATTTTAAAGATTTGCTTGAAATCGACTTTCTGTAAACACTGTCTCTTAATGACATTTTAGTGAAACGTTTGCCGTACTCTTGTAACATTTAAAATATAACAAATATTGGTTAAGGTGGTTTAGGCCATCAATAAAAATTACCCTATCTTGGATTTTTTAAATTGTCGCTCTTGCATGTTAAGAATTAAAAGCAAATAAGCTACATATAATTGAATAAAACAATATTATTTTTTTCAAAACCATAAACATTTATTAAGTACATTAAGTGCAACCTTAAGAGACTTGGTTCATTGTAATTACATTGAGAAATGAGCATGTGCCTTTGAAGGATTTTTTTTTTTTTTTAGCAAAAGAATAGATTTTATAAAGACCTTTTCCGCAACACCCAACTTAATATTTGGCCCATCCTCCAACCTCATACTCAGTTCAAACTCTTCAAAAATTCTGAAGCAGAACAGCCCCCATCCTAATGAATATTCCTGGATATTTTTACAGGTGATTTCCCCATCCACTCAGGATCCCTTCCTTTTTTGTACCTTTCATTGAGTTGGTGAGGCTTAGGGACACACCCATCCTATCTCTAATAGCCAGATCCTTATTTGCCTTAAGTCACTCTAACACTGAGTTTCCTGCTTCTTCTCTCTCATGTGAGAATCCTGGGGCATTCCTGTTTTTTTCTGCTCTCAGGAGACCAACACAACTGTCTGCTCTTGTACCAGGATAAATGTGCTCAGGTTTTTATGGAATGGTGTAAAGGACAGAGATAACTACGGATATTATGCATCTTTATAATGATGTAGTTAATTTTTTTTTGGATAGCATTAGTCATATGTTTCAATATATTTGATGTGCTAGATGTACTGTTTATTTTACTAATGACAACAATAATAGTTACTAATGATTACTCTTATCTTATAGATGTTATAAACATGCTAAAATAAGTTTGATACTGAGGAATAATCTTTCTAACTATGGCTTCTTTGCTTGTTGGTAACTACTCTTCCTCCTCTTTTGTGAATTAAACCAAACTAATATGTAACCATATATATAACCATAATTTGTCTTGCTTTATTCATTTTAAGTACCACTTACTTATATGCCACTTACTTATTCTATTGATCCAACTTAAAAGATTGAAAACTGTCTGAATAAATGACATTTGGCAAATCAGAAAAATACTTCAACTGGACTGAGGGAAGACAGTTTGAAGTCTTAATTAGTTTTCCTAGAGGCAGCCAAATAAAGCAATGCACACTAAGGTCTGAGTCAGTTTCATGACCCATGAAGACTTTCATATACATATAGGTTCCCGCTCAGACCGTACTGTGTGGTGAGAAATGCCATCACCAAGGCATTGCACCGTCATCAGATCTGACTCCACCGCAGTGTGAATTTGCTAACTATTTCATTTCCACAAGAACAACTGCTTAATAACTTACATATTTAGATTTAAAATATATATTTTTTTAATTTCCTAGAGAAGCTTTAATGTGAGCAGGTCTATGAATCATTAAGCAGTCTTGGCCTTTGCCTCCTTTTTCCATGCTTTCATACAGAAGAGGGTGGAGACAAGGGATTAACATTAATAATAATAACATAGAAACAACTTACATTTATTTGGTATATACTATGTGCTGGGTGTACGGCAGGAAAAAGAACATTTCTTCAGTTTCTTAGGTTCTGGAGCTGGAGCCTATGAATTGAATTGACAAAAGACAACTTGAATGTTTTTACATACACACAAGAAACTTCATAAGAAAAATGAACACCCAAAGAAGTGGTTAGGACCAAGAACTTATATATCTTTTTAACCAAGGATGATAAATTGTGGAAAAGTGACAAGACAAAGGAAAGGGGGTTTAATTTTCTAGGGGCAATAAACTATGGGAAAGTGACTGGAACTATTTGAGGGAAACTAGTGGAAAATAAAGGTTATTTTAATAGATTTGTTGATATAAATCTATTTCTTAGTCGCTCTCTGGTGCTAAGATGTTGTCCTTCTCCTGGTACAGAGAGTGTACCTTTCACATATGAAATCTTATATCCTGCTTTGGGCAGAAGTGGGAAAGTTAGAGAACCCTTTTTGCATTTGCTGCTGTTTGCTCAATCAATTCCCTTCTGCTCAAAATAATCAATTTGCAAACTGGCATATCTGGGGGTGGCATGTTCTGAACCTCTTCCCAGGCATTGTTTTAAGTGATTTGTGTACATTATATTATTAAATATTCACAACAGTCTTATGAGATAGTTTGTATTATTACCCACATTTTAAAACATTTTTTAAAATTATTTATTTATTTGTTTTTATTTTTATTTATTTTTATTTTTAGAGAGAGAGGAAAGGAGAAAGAGAGGGGGAGCAACATCATTGTGTGGTTGCCTGTCACTCGTGCCCCCAACTGGGGTCCTGCCGTACAACCTAGTCATGTGCCCTGACTGGGAATTGAACCAGTGACACTTGGTTCGCAGGCCAACACTCAATCCACTGAGCCACAGCAGCCAGGTTACCCACATTTTTAATTAAAACAAAAAACAAAAACTGAAATTCAGTGAAGTTAGTTTGGGCAAGTTCACATTTCTGCTAAGTTAAGAAGCCATAATTCAGGCCTGTTGAGCTTCATCTAGAGCGCTAAACCAATTAGTCTAGTAGTTTAGTCATTTACAAACATTAAGGAGTCCTCAGACAGATAAGAATTCTATGCTGGCTGCTGAAGAGATGAAGGAGATTTAATAACTTGCCCCAAACCACTTAATTAAAAAAGGGATGCTCTTAGAGTTCAAAATCCAGGTGTGTCAAAATCTAAAGCTTTTGTGTACCAAAGTCATTTGATCCATTCCACAGTAAAAAGTACAGGTTACATTATGACCTAGTCGTCGGCAGCCGTCCGTCTCGAGAGACGATGGTGTAGCTTCTTAAGAGTCTATCTGCACCGCCGAGAATGGCTGTGCAGTCCAACTCGGGAGTGACACGGTATCTGTCTCCTCCCGTGTTGAATCGACATCTTGCGATGACGCTGGAGTGTCCTCTCCAGTGAAGCTGAAGCTACAGAGCCTGGGCAGGGTGATATGGAGGGTCTGCTGTTGCCCATGCAGCAGACCCCCCCTCTCTTCGCAGCTGAAGGGTCCAAGGGAAAGACGGAGTCAATACAGCTTGGCTTCAGGTGCGCCGCAGGAGTTGCCGGTGTTGACTACAACGTCAAACCGCCTTAGGGACTCCGGCTCCAGATTTTCTGTCGGGGTTTACTCCCTTAGCCTTTTCCCTGAAGAGGTATGCCGCAAGGCAGCGGAGGTTTTTTTTTTTTTTTTTTGGAGTCAGAGTTTTCCTTCTCTGATTATGACCTAGTACACACATGTATAAATATATAACTGGCAGGAAAGATTCATAAAATAATACTCACTCTTACTACATGTAATGGCATTCTGGAGCTTCCAATCCTATCCTATTTTATTCCACTCTATTACAGTCTATTTTACTTATTATTTTTAAAATGTTTATTACAACCAAATAAATCAATTTTATGGCCTACATTAATTTCTTGGGTAATTATGTTTACAGTTACCCTCTATTTGTGTCTAAAACACATAGGACTACTTAGGTGATATTTAGTTTTTGCTCTGACATGCTCTTTATAACTAGATTTTGGCCAGAGACAATGTCAGTGTAGAGGTCTTCCATGGAAGAGTTGGCTTAGGGGTCTTATTTCCTTTAACTAGAAGCATCTGATCTTCCTCAAAGCCTGGCCTGTGGTAAAGGGCAATTTAAGTGTAAATATAGCTTTACTGAGTTCCTACAATTTGAAGTGAATTTTTCTAGGTATGACTCTTCTTCCTATTCCCCCTTTTTCATTGACCACATTCTTTAAAGGAGACTTAGAATACTGCCATTACACACAAACTTCTCTGTATTGTCTAAGAATATTAGCATCCATGGTAAATCTTTCTTTGGTGTTCTTGAACTAAGATTTCACAATTCTTAAAATTTTCTAGAGATACCTTTAATCTAATTACATATATTGACTTCTATAGGTTAAAAACAATTCTCTCCACACCTTATGACAGCTGCCTTATATTTTGGAGTAAATGCAAATGAACCACAATAAGCAAGATTTAATAGTATAGGTAGTCCAGGGGAAACAACACTGCATTTCAGGTTTACAGAGCTTCAAAGACAGCATTTCACACATCATCCCAGCATCCTTGGGAGTTAGATTGATTTAGGTATTATCATTATTTTTAGAGTTATGTGATACCTGAAGATTAAATAATTTTAATCTCCCAGCTGCCACATAATAGAGCCCAAGGTGGAAATATAGCCTCAACCGTTTTTTGCATCTAGGTTCCTAAAACCTTTAGCCATGAGTTGAAGCTATGAGATGGAAGAGTCAGCTAAGATAGCAAGAAAAAGATAAAAAATGAATGTAAGAAGAGGGGGAAAAAAGACATTGTAATGGAAGACACCAATGAATATTTCTAGTGCTTCTATGTGGCTCTAGTATTCTAATCTTGGTCTATATTACACCATTAGCTAAAAAAGTGATGGCAGTTGAGGACAGTTCTGAGAAAATAAGATTAGGTTAAATTAGAGTAGATTGTCTTTATGGTCTCTGCTAATTTGCAACCTCCAAAATACATCTTCCTCTCCATATCACAATGTAAGATCAAAGTAGCTATTGTTACTTAAGGTGGATAATTGTCACTTCTTCAATTGTCACCTCTTCAATTCTTTATCTTGTTAATGTGAAAATTGCATTTTTCCCAATTGCTTTAAGAAAATGGTAGAAGAGTAAAGTAAGTTGGTGAAACTGGGGAAAAAGAAGAAATTATTTAATGAATGGATTAGTTGTATAATAGAGTGATTCACTCATTCACCAGTTCAATTAAATATTTACGTACCAGGCACAGTACTAGGAATTGGGGACACAACAGTGACATTCTAGTCTATTAAAGTAGACAGACATATTTCAAAGTTGAACACAAACTGTGACTGGTGCTAAGAAATAAGTACAATTTTTATGAGAGACTTGGTATATTTGAAATAGCCTTGGTAACAATCAAAGATTAATACCTCAACAATCAGGTCTCTTTGGAAGGGCTGCATAGTGGAAACAGTCATTGAGAGATTATCCCTGGGCTCAAGTAGAGACTAAAAACTGTCTAGGGCAAATAGGTATACACCAGAGATGCAAGGCAAGATCCATGGAATGAGATGTTTATTCTTTATGGCCATAAGAAGCTGTAACTACAAAACTCTACTTCTTCATAGAAATAGAGACTTTCACATGGATAATAAAAGATTTGGGTTTTTTTTTTCCTGAGATTCTGGCTAAAAAGCTGACCTAGACTGAGTTGCCATACATTTCTCAGAAGTGGAAAAAGAGACAAACATGCTGGGAAAATATGTGGTTGCTTGAGACTTCAGCCCAAGTTTTGCTTTCACAAGATGTGTATTCTCAAGATAGACCATAGAACAAGTCTTTTAAGGAAGATAAATATTAAATCACTTATAACTCTTATAAAATTTTTGAACCAGTTCTCTATCCTAAAGAAAAAAATTAGTCTGCATCATAGGTGCATATTTAGAAGTCTGGTATCTCTATAGGATCCAGCTATCTTAAACAGATGAGCAAAAAGTACCTGTTTCATTATCTTGTGAAGCTGAGCTCATACCTTTTTCTTTGATGTAATTTACCTTCAACATTATTAAATGTGCTTAGTTATATTGGTGCAGTTGAGTCCCTATCACCTTTGGATAAAAGTAATTTATGAACAGATAGGTTTTTTCTGTTTTTGTTAGACTGTAGTGGCCATTTGGATCCTTGATATAATTCCATATGTAGGAGAAGTAACTATTATGTTGATTATTTATTTATTTATTTATTTATTTATTTATTATTTTTAGAGAGAAGGGAAGGGAGAGAGAAAGAGAGGGGGAAAAACATCAATGTGTGGTTGCCTCTTGTGCACCTCCAACTGGGGTCCTGGCACACAACCCAGGCATGTGCTCTGCCTGGGAATTGAACGGTGACCCTTTGGTTCACAGGTAGGCACTCAATCTAGTGAGCCACACAAGCCAGGATTATGTTGATAATTTAAAGAAACAAAGAACAAAAGTCATCTGACTGCTCAAGGTATGAGAAACATTGGTCATTGCTAATAAAACAGTTGCAAACCCATAGACCATGTTACAGCTACTATACTTTTGTAAACTTCATTGTACAAGACATTGGTAATAATAGGAAGGTTCATTATTCTTCTTAAACTTTGACTTCATTGGTATTAACTAAATCCTTTCACCTATTCATGCTAGGCAACTGAGTCATTGTAATCACAGAAGAACTAGGACTGGTCTCAGTTTATGGTGGATGGATGTTGTGTTGACTGTAGGTCAGGCATCACTAAGCTTGGCCTAGGGTTTAACAAGTAGCATCTCAGAAAGCATCCCTAGTGAAGCTATTGTGTTTTTCATTAGCCTCTAGAATTCAGAGACTCTTCAAGTCTTTATTAAATTATTTGATTATTTAGTTTCAGTCATATTTCAGTGTTTCTGTGCCTCATGCTTAACTACAGAAGGCATACTTGTCTTTCAAGTAGTGTTTAAACTTTATGGCTTCTGGATGGTACGTTTCATTTATTGTTTGAACATCTTTATTTTAAAGTGTTCCCATGAGCCATAATATTAAGCTTACTGAAATTCAAAGCACATCATTTAGCATATATAAGAGGGGTGACTGACAAGAGATTCTCTACTTGACTATACAATCAGATTCATTGAGTTCATTTTTTTGACTGGGTCTCAAATCCTGAGCTTCTGTGTCCTTTGTTGTAGAGTCTGGTTCTAGCTAAAATCTTGATAAGTTAGTTTAGCAAGAATACCTCATCCTCCATATATTATTATCTTGGATAGTTAATCAGATTCCTCATCTTCTAACATCTCTCAGGTGATTTCTGATTATCCTGGCTTGCCTTCAGCAAGTGTCTTGTTAGGTTGGTTCACCAGAATCCCTCCTTACCCCCAATGCTTGCTCTGAGTAATTTTCTATCCGCTGGCCTCCCCCTGCCCCTCAACTCTGTGCCTTTGCTACAAATTGACACTTTTCCTTGTTGTATTCAGAATTGAGTCTGGTTCTCTATAGTTCAATTTTTCCCTGTTGCAATCGTTTTTCTTCATAACATTTGTTTTTACTGCTTTAACTACTCTCCAGCCTTTGTTGTTCTTTGACAGCTTTTTGGCTTCTGAATATGTTTTGTTTTTTCTTTGAACACCTTTATTTTAAAGTTTTATCACTGGCCATACTTTTAAATTTACTGAAATTCAAAATATATTCAGTTTATTCATTTAATTATCTCATTTAGCATTTATCTATTGAGTATCAATTAGGTGATTCAGAAATTAAACAATTACCTAATCCTACAATTAAATGTATATTATGTACATTTTTAATAAGGCTTCTAAGGTCTACAAAGATATTTTGGATTTAGAATGTTGTAGGTACATTCACATTCTTTCCGGAAGAATTTTCTTCCAAGAATAAAATAGACTGCTTTCTTATTTTTGATAAACATTCTTGGATTTTGACCTACTATGCATTTTCCAAAACTAAAATATTAATATTGTTAAACAAAATTCAACTGAGTAAATTTTGAAGATCCACTTGGCTTTACTTGATCCACGAATCAGGCAGCATCCCATCTAGCAACTTCAAGTGCAGAGGGTACTCGAAGAAGATGTATAATATGGGAAGTTTTTATAGGGAAAAAGAAGGTAGGAGTGAGAAATTAAGAGTGAATTATTTCAGGCAGACACCTTCCCTTAGGGGGAGTGAGGGAGTCTTATCAGGAAGATTTTACAGGAAGCAATGTGGGACAAGAGAGCTACTAGCAAAGAAAAGAAAGGGATACTTTTAGGACAGGTCACCTTTTCTTTAGGGGGAAAAACCAGGAAGGGTTTTTATCATGCAGATTTCATCTACTTCATCTTCTTTCTATGGAGAAAGCAGAGGTCGGTCCCACATGACCTTACCTCACTGGTGCTTGGCAAGAAAATTTCAAACTGTTTGACTAAGATAATTTCTTAGAGGGGTTAAAACTGCAATTAAATCAGGTATTAAATCTAGATTTAGTATTATGGGCATGACTGATGACATTTGGGGCCTGTGGCTTTCTGTTTTATAATATCTTTTACAATGTATCAATAAAACTTGTTAAAGGATTAAATGTCTAGAGCTCATGTTTAATTAGACTGTGGTTTTTTCTACCTTTTTAGATATATTACTTCTTAATAATATCATGGCATAACAAGACCAATTCTAGTGGGATCAGGTAGGGAGAAAAAGGTCATATAGATAGCTTTAGAAAACTTCATTTTCTTATATCTGGAAAACAAAAAAAAATTAAAGAACCAGCAATGTCATATAAATTGTAATCATTTTCATCAGTTCATTCTGTCCCATGTAATTAAGACTTATTCTGCTTGGATCCAGTTTTTCCATTAGTTCTCTTGACTTTGCCTGATAATTGATAATTCCAAGAAGTTTGCAAGGCGATCAGTCAAGGCTGGTATGATTTGCTCGGTGAAGTGAGTGCCTCAATGACTAGACATCGTAAAAGGTATACCCCAAGTGGGAAACACATTCGTTAATAGTTTCTTTGTCACTGTAACAACATCAGCCTTGCAGTAGGGGAAAGCTTCAACCCATCCAGAAAACATACAGGCAACATGTTGATAACCCAGTCAAAGTGACAGTGGAATAAAATCCAGCTTAAATGTGCCATGGTGCATGAAAAAATAAAAAAGAAAGAAAAACAAAGGAAGGAAGGAAGGAAGAAATATTTTGAGGTGTTTTAGGGGTCCCTCTAGAATACTTCAAAGTTATTTTCAAGTCTGGACTTTATTTATGATTTCAGTTATGGGAAGTTTGTCAATATGTATCAAAACGTTTGTGCCCCAAGCCTTTGTTTAAAGATGTGCACTATAGAAGAGATATTTTCTTTTATTTAAAAATGTATCTTTGTACATGTGTATAAAATTTAAAAACAAGTAAGTAAATAATATCTTTCACTTAATGGTTCACATTATATTAGCAAATTCAATAAAAAATAAATTTTATGTAATATATTCTATGATTCATCTCTCACTGATGTTCTTCAGTATTTTTGCTGTTCTTTATATATATTTGTTGAACACAATTTTAAAAATTTAGAGTTTCCTTTGTATATTTCTTATTTTCATTAACAAATTATTTAGAAAAATGAAAAATATCTTAATATGTATGTAAAGATAAGTAGTTTTAGAAAAAATTAATTCTGCTCTAATCACTTAACATTGATTGGGTTCTAGTTAGAAATTATATATTGAACTGGAGAAATATGCCAAATAATATAATAGTTGAAAAAGATTGAGAAACTTAGTTCTCAAATTTAGATTTTTAGATATGTAAGAAACCTTAAGTTCTATATTTCAGAAATATAATTCAAGGATCATATCTGCAAGGTTTTGATATGTAAACACAGTTTGGCATTCTTTTGAATTCCTCAAGAGGCTGTTTATCTTGTGATATTTCACTGGTAGATATCTTAGAAACAAGAGGATTCTAAGACTTTGCCATCATTTTTATTTTCAAACATTTTTATTCATACAAGACACAAGCTTTACTATTTTTTTTTTAATTTTTTAAACTCAATTTAAAATTTGCCCCTAATATATTATATAAAGAAAGTGGTGCCAATGTTTTAAGGTTGATTTAATGTTTTATATAAACTTTACTGATAGTCATATACTTTTTGATTCAGACACTTGTATATATTTATGATTATTATGCTTTATTAGGTATCCTCAAAAAACTTGAGACCATTGGTTCATGGTTGAGAGTGTAGACTTTGTAGTTAGAAATCTAAGTTCCATAAATATACACTAAAGTAACATCTTTGGTTGATAAATGTTGGGGACTTGTGAATACATGTGCTATAAAAGGATTTCTTGTTTAGTACAATTTTGTTGAAGTCACGTCATCAAAATATTAGTTGTTGAGAGAAGAAAACTTTCTTACAATGAGCAGGATATGAGAAACATACTTTCTGTACCATGTAAAATGCTATAGGGGAGGTGAGACTTTACTCTCTCTGATTCTGTGACTGGGCTTGAGAATTAAACTGACCAAAGACAGCTTAACAGCAGAAAAGCATAACAATTATATCTGGTATTAATATTTTTATGTGGCATGGGAACATTTCTAGAAAAGAAGTAAACAAACAAACATAGGATAGGCCTGAGAGCTTATATACCTTTTCAACAAAGAATGATAAACTGTGTGGGTGTGACAAAAAAAAAGGGAAAAGGGATTTGAACAAGGGGTGGTAAATTGTGGGAAAGTGATGAGGAAATTCATGGGATAAACTCATAAAAAGAAAGAGTTATTTTATCTCTGTGTTATTTCCCCATCTTCAGTGATAAGAATGCTCTCTTCCTGCTACAAACAGGGCATTTTTTTAAAGTTATTTATTTATCTATCTATCTAGATATCTATCTGTCTATTTATTTATTTAGAGAGGGGAAGGGAGGGAGAAAGAGAGGGAGGTAAATATCAATGTGTGGTTGCCTCTCATGCACTCCCAACCAGGGATCCGGTCTGCAACCTAGGCATTTGCCCTGACTGGGAATCGAACCAGCAACCCTTTGCTTCACAGGCTAGCACTCAATCCACTAAGCCACACCAGCCAGGGCCAGGGAGGGCATCTTCTCAGAGGAAATTTTATGTCCTGTTTTTAGGTAAAAAGAGGAGGTCAGAGACCCCTTCCTGCATCTGCTGTTTCTCAAGGATCTTCAGCTCAAAATAATCAATATACCAAAGTAGCATATCTTAGGATGACAAGTTCTGATATACATAAATTCAAACATGCAAAGAAATTGAAAAAAATTACTCCACGTACTCACCATCCAGTTTTTACAATTAATTATTAATTCACAGCCCATCTTTTTCAGGTAAACGCAAATCTTCCCCTCCACACCTAGGTTCCCCTCCCCTGAATTATTTTGAAGTAAATATAAAAGTACATATAATAATATTTTATAAAAGTTTTTACAAATGTATTTGTTTCAGGCATCTATGATATTTTAATTTTTCTAAAAAATTTCACTTTAGTTATCTTTATCAACTTTGTTACTATACAGATGAAAGATTACGGCTATAAAGAAGGAGGTTGAGTGATTGTCCCTTTGATTCAGTCTGGTTCTATCTAGCTATTCAAACCAGAAACCAAGAAGATATAAATTATCACTGTCGGTACTCTTCAAATGCATTTGGTGACCAATGGCCGTCAAATCTTGTCTTCTTCCTATCTCTGTCACTCTTGTGCTCTCCTACTTATTTACACCACTTCAATCTGTTCCTCTCCAACTGTATCTTGTATAGAGTGGTAATTATAATGATCATTCTGAAACACATTTGATCATGTCACTACCCTACCAGATGCTCCTTGGGACCAAAAGTCCTTGAGGTTCAGCCCCCAGTTCTGTTAGCTGACATCCCCTCTAACCCCCAATATCTAAACACTCTCAACATTTAAATATGTAGAACGTTTTCCATATTTAAAATCAATACTTCTACATTTAGAAAATACATTAAAAATCGGAACATTTGACATCATTCCAAATAATTTGAGCAAAATAGCTGATCATCTTTTAGGACAAGATATGGCCTTAGTTATAGTTCACACATCTTGCCTCTTTTACCTATTTTGTTGTCTGCCTATGGGCTATAATCATAATTCTTTGGTACGGCATCTGAGCTTCCTAATTGCGAACATCATCTGTTGAATATACCACTGCAAATACTATGCCTCTGTGTCTAATCCCTGCCTCCATTTCCAGCCTCCACTCCTACCTGGGTTTGCCCAGCTTTAGCATCATTATCTGCCTGGAGCTGCATCTTGTCTACCCAGGTGTCTGAGCATATCTTAAAACACTGTTCTTATGCTTTTCAAATCTGGCCATTAATTTCTGCATTTCTCACATCTACCAACAAGTGTGTAATGTCTTCCTTTATTTTTTATGTTCTAAAAACTATCAGTGCTTGCCATAGTACTTTATATACTTATAGGGGTTCAGGGTAAGTTGGATGAATGATTGGCTGGTTTAATTATCTTTAGGAACTAAGGCCCCAAATGGGCTGAGAAGTGCTCTGGGCAATTAAGATCATAGCCAGTCCAAATAGACTCTTTGTTACTTGTGAAACTCTGGGCTTATGTTAGTTCCTCTAACTGGGTCTCAGAAGTGAATATTGAGAATACCGAAGGTTTTGCTAACAGTCTAAATGGAATTCATTTATTTCTTTGATTTCAGTCACAAATCTATGATCTGTGATTTCTGAATCTTGCCTTTATATTTTAGATCTGAGAATGTTTCTCTCTGCCACCTCCTCTTTTCTTTTTCTCCTTTTACTTGTATATTAATACTTAATTATCAATCTCTCAACTGATTTTTTTCCTAAAGAAATTAAATTCCTCTGGAACTCTTACCTCTGTGATTCAAACCTTCATTCATTGTCAAGTTCAAGTGAATCTTCTTGGCCTTATGCTTTTGAACTGGTTCACAGATACCAATTGTCTTGCTTTACATGAAACAGTGATATTTGAATAGGTTATATTGGCAAGTATCAGGTGGCCCATGGGGTAAGGGAAATTGCCTTTATGCCTTAACGTCTAAACTCTTCAGGAAGGCTTTATTCCATAATGAACCTGGAAAATATGGGGTCTGGTTCTGACTCTGATGCTGGTTTAATGTTTTTATGTCAGTTTGGGTAAAAGAGTTACATTATGATACATATAAATGTACCAGCCTGTCTCTTGAAACGAAAACAGCTTTGAGAAAAGAGAAGAGGCTTGTAGAAACTACAATCTTTTTTTAATCTGTGGTGATTATGAGTTTCCTAGGACTGCTGTAACAAATAGCCGTAAACTCTGTAGCTTAAAACATCAGAAGTGTATTTTTTCCTACAGTTCCAAAGTCTAGAAATTCTAAATCAAGGCGACGACAGGCTGATGTTCCCTCCCAAGACTCCAGAGAAGAATCTTTCTTTGCATCTTCCTAGCTTCTGGTGGCTCCTGGCGGTCCTTGACATTCCTGGCTTGTACCTGCATCACTTCAATCTCTGCCTCCAGAGTCACATGCCCTTTCCCCTATATCTCTGTGTCTTTGTGTCTTCTCCTCTTAAATGCATACCAGTCATTGGATTTAGGGCCCACCATAAATCTAGGATGATATCATCTCAACATCCTTTCAATGTCAACAGCCTGATTTTTTTTTTTTTTTTAATTTAGATTCACGATTTTCAAGAATAGAAGTGTCCAGTTTTTTGGTTTTGTTTTTTTTAAGATTTCTATGGGTGGAGATTTTATTAGTAGTCTAATTCTGCCCCATGTTTTTCTTATATAAAATGATTATGTGGGAAATAAATTTGAATGTTAATTATTTTAATAAACTTAAACTACTCCTTTCCTGAGATACCAGGGACATCTAATCCTTTCTTTATTCCATTTACTTTTCCCAGTCCCCATCATTCAGGTATTGGTATTGGTGATTGGTAGCTGAAAGGAATTAGTTTTTTCCCCCAACATTACTTCAGGTGAATATTTTCTATGTTCTAAATAAGGAAATTTATAAAGGCTTAAACTACAAAAAAATTTAGCTCCGTTACATGTTCTAAACATAGCAGGGAAATCCATTACCTTCAAAGCATGAGGTTATAATAGTTCTTAAGATTTGATTTTATTCTGTCTATTATGTTCACTTCAGAATACTGTAATTATTTTTTCAGCAATGGATAATTTATATGGTACGGACACACGTTCCTGGGGAAAATGGTACAATTCTTACTGTAAATTCATGTAGCAGTATACTACTAATCTAATTATAATGAAAGAATACAGTTTTCTCCTAGAATTACAGAACATTGAAATATGTCTTATTGTAGGTAATTATTACAAATAGAAAATATTAAATAATACTTAGCTTAATTTCTTATTCTTGGCTCAGACCATTTTATTGCACCAAAAATGTGCCATAACCCCTCACACTGTGCAATCAGAATGACAAGACAATCTCACTTACAGACTACAAGAGACCAAACTCATATATTGCTTTTATTAAGCTAGGCCAGAACTAATACTTCTAGTGGAAGAAATAAAGTAATAAAATGTTATATTAACTTTAAACATGAGATTACATTACTCTGAGCTATGACAAAGACTGTTCCAAACAGCACTTCAATTCATCCCTCAATAGGACATTTGGATTGATTCAATAGTTTTAAGCAAATTTTACCTTCTGTGCCTGCCCTCCTTCAAAAAAAAAAAAAAAAGATCTCACAAGTCTATGATAGGTTGTTTTCAGTTTTTGGCGGACCACTATGAACTGATCTTTCAAGAAAGAAGCCAGAATGAGAAGTTCAACTTGGAATTTATTTTTATTTAATAGGCTTTTGCTAAGGCATTGCTTGATGCAGCATTCTACACAATGGGGGAGGCAAAAGGAAAACAGCTGCATACACCTCTCTGCAGATGCAGTAATGATTTTGGAAAATGAGACAAATGTTAACTGTTGTATCACAAATAAGAAGAAATAATTTTATTTATTCAAACACAGGAGCTTTCTATCTTCAAAAATTGAATTAAACTCCCTAAACTTAAAGTTGAGAGCTTGGTAAAGCTTATAATCAATAAAACAGAAATGTAGTATAACAATAAATTCCATATTTCTTTCTTTTTCAGTTATAGATAAAGCAACTTGCAAAAGCTTCCAGACCCATGAAGCAGGAAGAATAATATTTAAAAGTAATATCATTATACCTCCTTACCCATCAAAGTGGCTTCATTCCATGATTCTCTCTTCTGTGCTTAAATCTTGCATCAAACATTTGATAAACCAAAGTGTGTAGGAAAAACTTAATGATTTCCATAGCCATTACTCTCTGCAATGGGAGTGCTAAAGTTCAAGCATATCTTCTTTAGGAGCTTTGCTGGGTCCAATGGAGCATACCAGGTTGTGTTCATCTTCCTTTTGATTCCATGTTGCTTGTCTAAGGATTTCAGAGCACCTCCTTATCTCCCAGATATTCCTATACTCTGGGCTTGGAATGCACCAACTGAACCTTGTTCTAAGAAGTTTAATGTGTCGATAGATTTGAGCTTCTTCTCTTTAATAGGAAACCCCCAAAAAGATGCCATAGGACAACCCATTACATTATTTTATGTTGACAGACTCGGCTTATATCCTCACATAGATAAGCATGGCAGCATGGAGCATGGAGGAATCCCCCAGTCGGGTTCCTTAACAGCACATCTGGATAAAGCTAAAACCGACATTGCCAATTACATGCCAAAAGACAACGCAGGCTTGGCCATTATTGACTGGGAAGAATGGAGGCCTATCTGGGCAAGAAACTGGTCACCTAAAGACATTTATAGGAATCGGTCTATTGAGTTGGTTCAACAACAAAATTCACAACTTTCTGTCACAGAAGCCACCAATCTAGCCAAAAAAAATTTTGAAATGGCAGGAAAGAATTTCATGCTAGAGACTTTAAAACTGGGACAATCACTTCGGCCGAAACACTTATGGGGTTATTATCTTTTTCCTGATTGTTATAATCATTTTTATACTAAACCTCAATACAATGGAAGTTGCTTTGATATAGAAAAGAAAAGAAATGATGAGCTCAACTGGTTGTGGAATGCAAGTACTGCTCTTTTCCCATCCATTTATTTGAATACCTATCTAAGGTCTTCTCCCAAAGCTGCACTGTTTGTCCGTCATCGTGTTCTGGAAGCCATTCGGGTTTCTAAAGTACCAAATGCTAAAAGTCCACTTCCAATTTTTCTGTACACTCGTCCAGTTTTTACTGATGTATCTTCAGAATACCTTACTCAGGTAAGTAAATCAAGGTACGAGGTCTATGAAATAGTGTCCATAAATAGTGTTTTGGGGAATTTAACATCATTAAAAAAAATTTTTTTTTTTATGAAAGTTTATTTGAACTAAACTGACAACATATGCCAAGGGCAAGATCTCGAAGAGTCTGGAAAATAGCATTTTTGCAGCTTAACACCATTTTTGAAGGGAATAAAATTTAGCTTATTTTTTTAAAATAATTTTATTTATTTATTTTTAGAGAGAGAGGAAGGGAGGGAGAAAGAGAGGGAGAAAAACATCAATGTGTGGTTGCCTCTCACGTGCCCCCAACTTGGGATCTAGCCCGCAGCCCAGGCATGTGCCCTGACTGGGAATTGAACCGGTGACCCTTTGGTTCGCAGGCCGGCACTCAATCCACTGAGCTACACCAGCCAGGGAAAATTTAGCTTTTAATATCTTCTAGGAATATGTACACAGTTGGTTCTGTATTATTATATAATGCAAAATAAGAATATGTTTATTTCTTAGCAGCCATGGAAAATTAGGTATTATAAGCAATGTATTGACTCAGTTCCTTTTTTTCCTTTCTTTCTTGGGCCTGATCTCTTGTCACTAGAAGTAACAAAAATAATATAAATACCTGTATTTTTGTTATGGTAGGACAGTGCTGGTGTGAGAGATGGAAATAAATAGTGGGGAAAACAAAAGAAGAATAGTATTTCATAATACATGAAAATTATGTAAAATTTAAATTATTATTGTTGGGACAGCATTCTTAGCTGTGGTGTTACTGTTCTATGTATAACGCTTTCATTTTATTTCTGTCTGTTAACTTTTTTTCTGTCATATTTTCCAGGATGACCTTGTGCATACAGTTGGTGAAACTGTTTCTCTAGGTGCTTCTGGAATTATAATGTGGGGAAGCCTCAATTTAAGCCAAAGTGTGGTAAGTTGAATTGATAAGATATAGATGAAAACATTTCTACTTTTAATGTTTTTGAGGATTGTTGTCGTATTGAATAGTAAATACTATACCTGGCACATAGTAGGAGGTGCTCAGTGAATACTGGCTGAATCAAACTATCTTTCATTTGTGTGGTTATTTTGGGAAGAAAACATTGTACTTGTTTTTCAGTGAGATTAATTGAAGTTCTTTAGGCTACAATCTTAGTTTTCTGACACAGTGTTTTGTGCACTTTTCTATTATACTGTGCTGTGTCTCTTTTTAAAAGAGGTCCAACTAGTCAATATGCATTCATTTGTTCTTTCTTGAATTCATTTGATTACTGTTCATTAAGCACTTATTTATCCATTTAGTCATTCAGTGACAGTTTATTGCAGGAGTCAGCAAGCAAAGTCTATGGGTCAAATCTGGACTACTGCTTGCTTCTTTCTGTACAGATCATGAACCAAGAATGATTTTTACATTTTAAATAAATTTAAAAAATAAAATAAGAGTAATATTTCATAGTATGTGAAAATTGTGTAAAATTTAAATATCAGTATCAATAAAATTTTATTAGAACATAGTCAAGGTCATTTGTTTAGGTGTCTGTGGCTGCTTTTGAACTACAAAGGAATAACTGAGGTTATATCACTCAAAACATCAAAATGTTTACTGTCTTTCCCTTAACAGAAAAAGTTCCCAGCCCCTTGTTTTATTGATTAAGTGCCAGGCAATTGTTTAGATGCTACAAATGTAGCAGTGAACAAAGCAAAGCTTTTGTCATGGACCTATACCCTCATTAGTGGAAATACAACTATACGGTACAATATGTCAGGTAACTGAGCTACAGCTGCATTGAAAATTCAATAAAACAATACAGGCAGGATGAATAGTGATGGAGTGGTGTTATTTAAGATGGGGTAGTCATAGAAGGCCTCTCTGTTGAAGTACTGTTGGATCAGATACCTGATGGAAATAAGAGACCAAGGTTTAAGTGCAATAGCTTTGAGGCTGCAATGTGCTTTTCATGAAAGACCAAGAAGTTCAGTGGGACTGGATTGCTGTGAGCAAGGAAGAGAGGGGTAAAGGGTATGGTCAGTGAGAGGGTGGAGGGTTGGCTGTAGGGCTTTATAGGCCATGGTGGGCTTTTACCCTGAGATAAAGAACCACTGAAAGGTAGAGTAGAAGAGTGGGCATTTCCAATAAACATTACAGAAGAATGACTTAGCTGAGTTGAGAGTAGAGTTTAAAGGAGCAAGAGTAGGAGCAGGTGGCTTGGATCATAGGTGCTGGCAGGTGTTTGAATTTTGAATATAGTCCAATAATAGAATTGAGGATTGGTTGAGGGTTTGGACAAGTAGGATAGATAAGTAGTTAAAATGTTAAAATGACTCCTAGGCTTTTGTCTTGAAGCAGTTATCTCTGAGATGGAAAAGACTTTAAGAGTGGTTTGGTGAGGGCTCAGCAGGGAGGAAAATGGGATGAGGCTGTGTGTGGGCAACTGGGAGTTATGTTTTGAGAATATTAGTAAATTATTCAGTTTCCCTAAGGTAGAGTAAAAGGAACTCTTCTTTATTTTCCACAGGTTATATTTAGTAGTGTCTATTTTAGGTAAAAAAAAAATTTTTTTAAGTATATTTTATTGATTATGTTGTTACAATAGTTCCAATTATTTTCCTCCTTGGCTCCCCTCCACCCAGTATCCCTTTCTCCAGCAATCTCACCCCCCTTAGTTCATGTCCATGAGTCATGCATATAAGTTCCTTGGCTTCACCCTTTCCAATATTATTTTTTTAATTAATTAATTAATTAATTTTTATAACAATAAAAAATAACAATTCCCCCTTCTCAGACTTAAGACCCTTTATAATCTTATAAAGAACAATGAACAAAGGTCTCATGCTCCTCTAGCTGCTTCAAGCTGGACATGATCTTCGTCCTACATACCCTTGGGTCCAGAAATCCCTAATAAGAGTGGGGGTATAGCAGGGAGGGTGACCTTACCACATGGGGAAGGATCTTGCAGACTCCAGGTCAGTTGGCTGTCCTCGGACAATGGCATGCTTGGATTAATAGGCTGGTATCCTTGTTGTATTAGACAATCACTCAGGCAATGAGATCATAGGCTTATGCCCTCTGGTTCAGTTTTGCTCGTTTGTTTGCGTTGTTCATTAGTCTCCTGTATTAGGTGATATCATATGGTATTTTTCTTTCATTGCCTGGTTTACTTCACTAAGCACAATTCTCTCTAGTTCCATCCATGTTGTTGCAAATGGTAGAAGATTCTTCTTTCTTTCTTCTGCATAGTACTCCATGGTGTAAATGTACCACTGTTTTTTGATCCACTCATCTACAGATGAACACTTAGGCTGTTTTCAGAATTTGGCTATTATAAATAGTGCTGCTATGAACATAGGGGTGCATAGGTTCTTTTGAGTTGGTGTTTCAGGATTCTTCAGATATAATTCTAGCAATGGAATTGCTGGTTCAAAAGGCTTTTCCATTTTTAGTTTTTTGAGGAAATTCCATACTCTTTTCCATAGTGGCTTCACCAGTCTGCATTCCCACCAACAATGTGCTAAGGTTCCCTTTTCTCCGCATCCTCGCCAGCACTTGTGGTTTGTTGATTTGTTGATGATGGCCATTCTGACAGGTGTAAAGTGGTATCTCATTGTGATTTTTATTTGCATCTCTCTGATGGCTAGTGATGTTGAGCATTCTTTCATATGTATATGGATCCTCCGTATATCCTCTTTGGAGAAGTGTTTGTTCAGGTCCTTTGTCCATTTTTTAATTGGGTTGTCTGTCTTCAAGGTGTTGAGTCATATAAGTTCTTTATATATTTTGGAGATCAACCCCTTGTCTGAGGTATCATTGGCAAATATATTTTCCCATATAGTTGGTTCCCTTTTAATCTTGCTGATGTTCTATTTTGCTGAGCAGAAACTCTTTAGTTTGATGTAGTCCCATTCATTTATTCTTTCCTTTATTTTCCTTGCCTTAGAACATATATCAGTGAAAATATTGCTACATGGGATCTGAAATTTTCCTCCCTATGTTTTCCTCTAGGACTTTATGGTGTCATTGCTTACATTTAAGTCTTTGATCCATCTTGAGTTTATTCTGGTGTGTGGTGTAAGTTGGGGGTTTAGTTTCATTTTTTTGCATGTCCCTGTCCAGTTCTCCCAACACCATTAGTGGAAGAGGCTCTTTTCACTCTATTTTATGTTTCTTCCCCCTTTGTCAAATATTGGTTGACCATATAGACTTGGGTTTATTTCAGGACTCTCTATTCTGTTCCATTGATCTATATGTCTGTTTTTATGCCAGTACCAGACTGTTTTGATTACCATGGCCTTGTAGTATAGTTTAGTTTCAGGTATTGTGATTCCTCTTACTGTGTTCTTCTTCCTCAAGATTGCTATGGCTATTCGGGCTCTTTTTTGGTTCCATATAAATTTTTGAAGTATTTGTTCTAGGTTTGTGAAATATGTCATTGGTGTTTTAATAGGGATGACATTGAATCTATAAATTACTTTGGGGAGGATGGACATTTTAATGATGTTGTTTCTTCCTATCCATGAACATGGTATGTATTTCCATTTATTTGCATCTTTCTTAATTCTTTCTTCAGTGTTATGTAGTTTTCTGAGTACAGGACTTTTACCTCCTTGGTTAAGTTTATTCCCAAGTACTTTATTTTTCTTGTTGCTATAGTAAATGGGATTTTTTTCTAGTTTCGGTCTCTGATATTTTATTATTGGTGTAAAGAAATGCCTTTGATTTCTGAATATTGATTTTGTACCCTGCTATTATGCTGAATTCACTTATTAGGTTGAGTAGTTTTTCGTGGAATCTGTAGGGTTTTCTATGTACACTACTATCATGTCGTTTGCAAATAATAACAGTTTTACTTGCTGTTTTTCAATGGATTTTTTTACTTCTCTTTCTTGTCTGATTGCTGTAGCTAGGACTTCCAAGACTATGTTGAATAGGAGTAGAGAGAGTGGACATCCTTGTCTTATTCCTGACCTCATGGGGAATGCTTTCAGTTTTTGCCCATTGAGTACAATGTTGGCCTCATGTTTCTCACATATGGCCTTTATTATGTTGAGTTATGCTCCCTCTATCCCCATTTTGCTGAGTGTTTTCATCGTAAATGGGTGTTGTTGGGTGTTGTACTTTATCAAAGGCCTTTTCAGCATCTATTGTTATATTCTTGTGATTTTTGTTTTCATTTTGTTTACGTGGTATATTATGTTTACTAATTTGCAAATATTAAACCATCCTTGCATCCATGGTATGAATCCCACTTGATCATGGTGTATGATTTTTCTAATGTTTTGCTGAATCCTGTTTGCCAATATTTTCTTGAGGATTTTAATATCTCTGTTCATCAGCGATATTGACCTGTAGTTTTCCTTCTTTGTTGTGTCTTGACCTGGTTTTGGAATTAGAGTAATACTGCCTTCATAGAACAAGTTTGGGAGTCTTCCCTCTTCTTGGATTTTTTTTGAATAGTCTGAGAATGATAGGAGTTAGTTCTTTCCTACATGTTTTGTAAAATTTACCCGTGAAGCCATCCAGCCCAGGGCTTTTGTGTGCCTGGAGTCTTTTGCTTACTGCTTCAATTTCACTGTTCTTATAGGTCTGTTCAGGCTTTCTGCTTCTTATTGACTCAGTTTTGGAAGATTCTATGTTTCCAGAAATTTTTCCATTTCTCTAGGTTGTCAAATATCTTGTGATACAGTTGTTCATAATAATTTTTGACAATCTTTGTATTTCTGTGGTATCAGTTGTGATTTCTCCTCTTTCATTTCTGATTTTGTTTATTTAGGTCCTCTCTTTTTTTTTCTTGATGAACCTGGCTAAAGGCTTGTCGATTTTGTTTATCTCTTCAAAGATCTAGCTCCTACTTTTGTTGATCTTTTGAATTGTTTGTTTAGTCTCTATGTCATTTAATTCTGCTATGATCTTGATGATTTTATTCCTTCTACTTGTCTGGGCTTTGTTTGTTGTTGCTGTTCTAGTTCTTGTAGCTGTAGGGTTAGATTTTTTATTAGAGATTCTTCTATCATTTTCAGATAGGCCTTATTGCTATGAACTTTCTTCTCAGGACTGCTTTTCCTCTGTCCCATAGGTTTTGGGTTGTTGTGTGTTCATTATCATTCATTTCCAGTAACTTCTTTATTTCTTCTTTGATGTCATTGTTAACCCATTCTTTATTTCATAGCATGTTATTCATTCTCCATGAGTTTGAATGTTTTTGAGTTTTTTCCTTGAGGTTAATTTCCAGTTTTGTGCCATTGTGACCTGAGAAGATGCTTGATATAATTTCAATTTTCTTGAATTTGTTAAGGCTTGTTTTGTGTCCTACCATGTGGTCTATTTGAAAATGTTCTATGTGCACTTGAAAAGAATGTATATTTTGCTTCTTTGGGGTGAAAATTCTATTTATATCAACTAAGTCCATTTGATCTAGAGTGTTGTTCAATGCCTCAAGATCTTTGGTGTTTCTTTGCTTTGAAGATCTGTCCATTGTTGACCATGGGGTGTGTTAAGGTCCCCTACTATGAGTGTGTTGCTGCCTATATCCTTCCTAAAGTCTTCTAAATTTTTTCTTACATATTTGGGTGCTCCTATCTTGGAAGCATATATGTTTACAAGGGTTATACCTTCCTGATGGATTTTTCCCTTAAGCATTATGAAATGTCCTTCTTTGTCTTTTTTTATGACCTTTGCTATGAAATCTGTGTTGTCTGTTATGAGTATTGCTACCCCAGCTTTTCTTTTCATGTCCATTTGCTTGAGATACTTTTTCCATCTATTCACTTTCAGTCTGTGCAGAGCTTTTGTTCTAAGGTGGTCTCTTGTAGATAGCATATATGTCGGTTATCTTTTCTAATCCATTCAGCTACCCTATGTCTTTTGATTGGTGCATTTAATCCATAACCATTTAATGTTATTATTGATAGGTATTTATTCATTTCATTTGCCTCCTTTGTACTTGTGTTCCTCTTGGTCTCTCTCTGTTTCTTCATCTTCTTAAAGCAGACACTTTAGCATCTCTTGCAATGCTGGTTTGATGGAGGTGTATTCTTTTATCCTTCTTTTGTCTGGGAAATGCTTTATTTCACCTTCCATTCTGAATGACAGCCTTGCTGGATAGAGTATTCTTGGTTGTAGGCCTTTGTTTTTCTTTGCTTGAAATTATTTTTGCCATTCCCTTCTGACTTGTAATGTTTCTGTTGAAAAAATATGATGATAGCCTTATTGGATCTCCCTTGTATGTAATTAATTGTTTCTCTCTTGCTGCTTTTAGGATTCTCTTTGTCTTTCAATGTTGCCATTTTAATTATGATGTTTCTTGAAGTGAGCCTGTTGGGATTCATCTTCATTGGGACCCTCTGTGCTTCCTGGACTTGCATAACTTTTTCTCTCATCAAGTTAGGGAAGGTTCTGTCATTACTTTTTCAAACCGGTTTTTTATCCCTTGCTCCTCTTCTCCTTCTGGTATTCCTATGATACAGATATTATCATGTTTCATGTTGTCCTGAAGCTGTCTTAGAACCTGTTTATTCTTTTTCAGTCATTTTTTATTTTTTTGCACTGTCTGGAAATTTTTTTCTACGTTGTCCTCCAGCTCACTGATCTGATATTCTGCTTCCTCTAGCCTGCTTTTAATTCCTTCTACAGTGTTCTTTAATTCCGAAATTGTATTTTTCATTTCCTCCTGGCTCTTATTGATAGCTTCTATGTCCTTTTTCATGCTGATGTAATTCTCAGTAAGTACCTTGTAGTTTTCCTGGAGTTCCTTGTAGTTTCCCTAGAGTTCATTGTAGTTTTCTTTGAGCTCCTTGAGTTCATTGAGCTTCCACATAATCCATGTTTTGAATTCCATGTCTGATAGTTTGCTTTTCTCTATTTCATTTAGCACTCTTTCTGGGGATTCCTTCTTTCCTTTCAGTGGGGGGTTGTTTCTCTGTCTTCCCATTTTTGTGACTCTTCTTGTTTGTTGCTGCTTCTTACATTGATCTGCACTTCCTGGATCTGCTGGTGACGTCAGATTGTGTACCAGTCTGGGCCTAGGTAACCTGTTGGAGACTGATCAAGATCTACTGCCTTTGTCTGTCTCCTTTAGTTGTTAATCTATTCAATCTGTGATCAGCTATCAGGCTTAAGCACTGAGGGTGGGGCAGATTGATTCCGGTCGGCAGGGCTTTTGATTCCTCTCAGGCTGATGCCATTTGGAAGGGAATGGTCTATCTGCAGTATTGGGAATGAGTTAGCACTGGTACTTGGTGGGCTGCTCCCTCAGTTCTCTCCTCAAAGCCACCACCCCAAGTTCTCCTCAAGTATCTCTAGTCCTCTCTGCCCTCCCTCTGCATAGGTAAAATTTTAAGTAACACTTCTTTTATGAGGAAAAGTGTCTGTTTTGGTCTGTTTTATTGATTTTCTCCTAATGCATTTTCTTTAGTTCAAAATGCCTTTAACTCTCATGGTCTAATCATTTTCTCTCTTTCATTATTTTCATCCTTGTTTAGTTCTCCATGTTAGTGCTTATCTCCCACCTCTTTCACACTTGTATCTTAAAGCAAGAGGAAAGCTGTCACATGGATACCACTGAATTGGAACTGAACTTTTTCTTCTCTGATGAATTTGCAAATAGTGATGTAGGTGCCATAGAGAATGTCTAATACAGTTCATGACCCAGGGGTCTTATCATCTGGCCCACAGAGAAGAGACTGTACTCTAAGACTATCCATATTTTTACTTCATTTATAAAAGCACTTAAGAGAAGTCACCTTTGCCAATTGCTTTCAAGGTAATCTGAGCCCTTCTGCCTGTTTGGTAGAATTCTATTGTCTCAAGTTTGATCATCAATAAAGAGGAATAACATAAAATATAAAACCAGAGAAAGGTGTATATATTTCTTTTGCAAAATTTTTCATATGTCAGAAAATTATTTTAAAATTATAATACACCTATGTATATTTCTAATTTTTATTTGTTGTTTTCCCAGATCTTTCTCAAGGGTTCTCTGCACTGCTTCCTTTTTTTTAAGAACTGAGGACTCCATCCTTACTCTGATGAGGAATAAATTAGGCATTCCTTAGTTAGTAGGATGATGTGACAGACTATTTAATTGTCACAGTTTTTTTACTTTTGCTTTCATCTTAGACTCACATTTTTCTACAAAGACGCTCAGAACGTCTTCAAAATTATTAATACAGGGACAATCCTTCAACTATATTATCCCCGTGGACTCTGTTCTGTATACTTTTGATACATTTCCCAATTCATGATTATTCTCAATTCTAGTTCTATTACTTTCTCTCTTTTTTCTATGTCATTTGTAATCAATAGTCATGGATTATTTGTCATGTTTCTTGAGGTTCACTGACAACTTGTGGAACTCATAATTTCAAATTTAGTTTTAATGACTGGTAAGCAAACCATATCTTTCCATTCTATTTTGTTATCCATTGGTGTGGTAAAACCAACTCTTTTTGGTCCCAGCTTATGAGACCTGGCATTATTAAAAATTAAGTTATAGAAACAGAGTAAAATAAATTATATTAAAAACAAAGTAATAAATGCTCATGATATATCCATTACTTATTCCATTTCTTAGGGTTATTCACATCTATTATAACTATAAGTGGAAATATTACTTAATGATGTGCTACTCCACACCATACTACTATACTGTGTAATGATGAGATACTTGATTCTCAGCTCTGCACTCAGTGATGTCAGATTGGCAGGTTAAAATTTGCCATGGTAGGAGTATTCACACCATGGGTATTGATGAGTGCTATAAACCATGCCCTATCTTTTAAAAAGCCAGATTTAGATCTTTCCAAAGACTATATACCTTGTGTAGGCTAATGATTCTCAAACCATTTTCATGCCTTCACTCCTCCTTTTGCCTAGCTCTCATCTCTGTGGACAACTGTAATGTCATTTGAACTTGCTATGAATTCTCATATATTCTTGGCACTGTGAATACAGTGTTGAAGAATATTGACAAAGTCTCTGCACTTATGGAATTTTTGCTAAAGTTGGAGGGATAGAAACAATATCCACAGACAAAAAATATTTAATGTGATATGTACTATCAGAGAATTAAACAGTTGTTAGAAGTAGACAGAAAAGGTATCTGAGAAGGGCATTGTCTAATTAAAGCTGCAATCTGAAGAACAAGATGGAGTGAACCATGTTAGAAATTAGAAGAAAGAGAATTTCAAGCAGAGGAAAGAGTAAGTGCAATTTGAAATGAATTATCATGCTTGTGGAACAACTAGGACATCTAAGATAGCAAAGTGGGTGAGGGAGAGTTGTACAAGAGGAAGGAAGGGTTATACCACATCAATCTATATACAAGTCAAGAGAAGTTTAATTTTATTCTGCACACCATGCACAGCTATTGGAGAGTTAAGAGATTTTCTATTACTGTCATAAAATTACAGCAAACTGTGGTTTAAACAACAATTTTATTATCTTACAGTTTTTTAGATCAGAAGTCCAATGTGGAGTCTCAGGAGGCTAAAATCAAGTTTTTATCAGGGTTAACTTCCTTTCTAGGGGAGGAACCTCACTTGCTCATTTGGGTTGTTGGAACAATTAATTCCTCTTGGTTGTCACAATAAGATCTCTACTTTCTGGATGGCTGTGGCTAGAAATACAGTGTCTAGGGGTCACTGTATTTTTAAGCTTTTGGCTCTCTCCTCCAGCCTTCAAAGCCAGCAATGCTGGGTTGAGTCTTCTTTTTACCTTTGAATTTTCCCTCCTTATTTTGTCTATTGTTTTTATCCCAGCTGGAAAATTTCTACATTTTTAAAGACTCATGAATAGATAGATCTCATCCAGATAATTCAAGATAATCTCCCCATCTGAAGGTCCATATCCTTAAACATATGTGTAAAGCCCCTTTTGCCACATAAGGATACATGGTCACAGGCCCTTATTCTGCATACCATCGATGGTCTCACCCCAAGTAAGGTAAGAAGAAACAGATTCAAGTGGAAGCTGCCAAGATGCCTTGACTCGCTTATTGACCTACCACCAGTCCCTTGGTCTGCTGAAAGACTAGCACAGTGAGCTCACTCAATGATATTGTTTGTTGTTCATGAAACAAAGTGGCTATCTTCTATCTTTTCAAAAATACAGTGTTCCAAATTTAGAATGCACTAGTCTCAAGATGAATCATTTTAGGTTACTCACCATTCATACTCTGCCAAATAAATATATTTGGAAAAGAGCTATTATAATTCACCCATAACCTGAACTATACATAAGATGTAATATAAGGTCTACTCAGGCAAACCTGTTTAGTTGTTTTGAGCTAGCAATTTAGAAACTACTTATTTCCCAATGCTCTTTAAATTTTTCAGAAAAATGCATGATACTTATTACATTTATTTATAATTTCTTGAAGGCTAACTAATGATACACTGGGCCCTGTGATAAGCATTTTTATATACTTATTATCTTTTTATCTTCACAACAACCACATGAGATAGATGCTATAATTATCCTTAATTTACAGATGATGATGTTAAAGCACAGCCAGGTTAATTAATTTGCCTAAGGTCACCCAGATATGAAACTAAGGTTTAGAAAGCTTGAGAGATTCCCAAGTTGTTCACACAGCTAGTTATTAATGGAACTTTGGCTCTAATCCAACCAGGACAGATGGGTCCCAGAGTCCATTCTGCTCCCCACTCCCCATTAGTTTATGAATTATTGAGGAAGACCAAGTATAAGGTATGTTAAGCTTCAATAAGTCAGTTATTTCAGTGGCATAAAATAGCATGTGAAACTTGCAAATATTATAAAAAAAGAATAATTTTGCTTATTAAGGTAAAAAAGATGAAATATTTTCTAATCTTTGTTTTGTGTGTGTGTGTGTGTGTGTGTGTGTGTGTGTGTGTGTGTGTTTCTTTAGCAATTCCCTATTGCAATGAATTAATTCACATATGAAATAACTTGGATATTGATATGTTGGCCTTATAATTTTATAGGACACCTGCACAAAACTAAAAGATTATATGAAGACTACATTGAATCCTTACTTAATCAATGTTACCCTGGCAGCCAAAATATGTAGCCAAGTGTTTTGTCAGGACCAAGGATTTTGCACAAGGAAAAACTCAAGTTCAGATGACTATCTTCACCTGAACCCAATGAATTTAGCTATTGAAATTAGTGAAGATGGAAAATTCAAAATACAAGGGAAACCTTCAAATGAAGACCTACAAAACTTTGCCGAACATTTTCATTGTAGTTGTTATGCCAATGTTGACTGTGAAAAGAAAGTTGATATAAAAGACACTCATACTATTCATGTGTGTGCTTCTGAAAATGTTTGTATCAACACTATTCTAAACTCAGAAGATGAAATATACCATTCAAGTACAGCTTTAGTGCTCTTTTTATTATTTTTAATTTTTTTTGAAAATGAATACTATGACATGAAAACAAGATTTTGAAGGTGTCAGAGAAGAATTTTGATGGTGTCTTGAAAGAGACAATGTGTCTATGGATTTGAAGATTGAATAACAGCTAGGTGGTGTGGAAACATGAGACAGAAGGAACTTCAGAAGGATGGAACATTGAGTGTGGTTTTTGAGTGGTATATGGTAGGTGATGGACAGATGATGACTTTAAAATAAAGACACTCTCAAACCTCTTCACCTGCTCTATTTTTTTCCATGCACACATAACATGATTTTATTTCCCATAGCCTCTCTATAATGTAAGCATCATGAGGACAGGTATTTGGTCTGCTATATCCACAGTGTGATGAACAGTATCTGGGACTTAGTAGGTGTCCACTAAATATTTGTTGAACAATTAAAAGCATATGGGGAACTACTAAAGAATTTTAAGTGTGGGAGTTGTCCTGACCACTTGCCATAATCTGAGTTCTCTTGGACCAATGCTGCCCTTTTCTTTAGCTTTGTACTGCATCTTCCACTCCAATTATTATTCTACTGTCAAAGCCATCTTTTCATAAGAAATCCATGAAAGCCCTGACTGGTGTGGGTCAGTGGGCTGAGCATTATCTGCAAACTAAAAGTCACTGGTTTGATTCCTAGTCAGGGCACATGCCTTGGTTGCAGGTCAGGTCTTCAGTTGGGCATGTGTGAGAGGCAGTTGACCAATGTTTCTCTTGCACATTGATGTTTCCTTCCCTCTCTTTCTCCCTCCCTTACCCTCTCTCTATAAGTAAATAAATAAATAAAGTTTTGGTTTTTTTAAAGAAAGCCATGCAAAGAGGCAATTTGATAATCATCTGTAAACAACATGTTATATGGACTAGTTTACTTAGAATACATTAATAGCTGTGAGATGATCAGGATTTAGAACAAAAGGAAGCAGCAAAGTAAATTGGAAAGGGCATTAATTTTTGAATTGGACAGTTATAAAGCAAGTACAAGTTTCCAATACTTCTAGCTATATAAGCCTGAGAGAATTAGCTAACCTGGCTCAGCTTCCATTCTAACAATATAACAATAATACAGTGATACCATGGCTAACAAAGATAATTTGTTCCAGAATCACATTTATTTGTCACACATATACAGACAGAAAAGATAAGCTCCTGGAATAGCCCGACCATTCATGTTTGCTGCTTTATGTTAGCATGTGCATCCACACTAAAACATTCATTAGCTGAGTCTGAAAAACAGCAAAAAAAAAAAAATTTGTTAGCCAAAGAATTCATTAGCCGGGTCACTCGTTAGCCAAGGTAGCACTATATATACTTTTTAGGCTTAAGAGGACTGAATAGTATATTTCATGGAAAGCATCTGGCCTTAGAAATAACTGTCTAAGAAATAAGTGTCTCTGTGGGAGAAGAAATAGATATATTTTTATTGAATCTGGGAGGGTACTTATATTGCTGTTGTGAAATAGAATGTCAAAGCAGTAGACTTCTACCATGCAGACTTGGCCATGAACCCAGTAAGAGAATAGGTCACTAAATATGATACTAAAAGAGACTTGGCAGGAATAGTTGATGTAATATACGTACATAACTCTGTATTTTATTAGGTTTGCAGAAGTAAAATTGTATTTCCATTGAGATCAAATATTTTTGTCAGGGATCATGCTTATATCTCAGGTGCAAAGAGGATAATATAGTGTCACATCTCTTCTGGAACTTGTATACTGATGGAGATAATGGCTTTTAAAATAGAAGTTGTCCATAGCATGTGATATATACATAAAGTGTAAAAATTAAAGAGTTCTAAGAACACAGGTTCATTCAGTTGATTCACACAAAGTACTAAAAAGTGGTTGCCCACTCTTCATCAAACTTAGCATAAAAATATATAGGTCTAACTGTTCATTTGCATCTCCATTTCTTTAAGAAGGCTCCTATATCTCATAAAATATTAAATAAGTTTGTATGGTTTTCTCCTATTAATCTGTCTTTATCAGTTCAATTTTCATACCCAGCCAGGAGCCTGAAAAGGGTAGAATAAAACTTTTTCTTCCTCCACAGTTCAAAGCCAGCTGAAATTATTCAGATTAGCTAATTCCAAACTGTTCAACCTGCCTTGCCTTGTTTTTCTCAAAAACACTCCACTAAGAGCTGCTGGTGTTGGCTCTTCCTTCCCTCCTGCTTCTGTTTTCTGTCCCAAACCTGGTTTTTCTCATGTGGCTCTCCTTGTCATCACTCAGTCACTTTTATAAATTAAGACTCCATCACAAAACAAATGGGGAAGCAGAAATGTTTTTCTCTTTGTTAATAGTCTGTTTTTTACCATGAGTGCTTCTGCAATTAATTCAGAGCTCAACATGTTAGCTGAAAAGTACTTTTTAGACTAACTCTGAAAAGAGAACCTTTCATTAAAGGGTCATTTTTGGAAAGTTCTTGAATAACTGTACCTAATAAGTGGAAGTTTCCTTTGAACTTGACAAACAATCTCAACTCTAGGTTCAGGATTCATATTTCAAAACTCAGCAGCTTGCCTTCCAGTATTACCCAGCTTAGAATACTGTGACTCATTATCTGTTCCACTTGCAAAACTTCCAGGATTGTTTCAACACAATCATTCTGCACAAGATACTGACATGTTGATGACACTGAAATTTGACATGGAGTGGTTAAGAATTGGAATGTAAAGAACCTATGATAAAAATCCATCAACTAAATTAAGAACCCAGTGTTTCTCATTTCTGCTTTGTTTTCAATCAAGAGGGAAGGAAGGAAAGGGGGAGAGAGTGGGAGAGAAGAAAAGAAGAAAGAGGAAGGGGAAAAGACTAGAATTCATTCATTTCTTTGGTTTTATTGAGACTTCTAATTAGCACAGGATTACCTGACTGGTGTGGCTCAGTGGATTGAGCATTGGCCTGTGACCCAGGTGTCGCTGGTTTGATTCTCAATCAGGGCACATAACTAGGTTGCACGTCAGGTTCCCAGTTGGGAGAGTGAGTGAGAGGCAACCACACAGTGATGTTTCTCTCCCTCTCTTTCTCCTTTCCCTGCTCTCTAAAAATAAATAAATAAAAAAACAAATACATAAATTATTTAAAAAATAAAATAGAATAATTAGCAAAGGAATGAAAAGAACATCTGATGCAGATACAATTAGCCTTCAACTCACTGCAAAAGCTTAGTGTTAGTACTTGAATGCCCTGCCTTGTGTTAAACAAAACATTTTAACTTCTAGAGATGAAAGTCTTTTCATTTATTAATTTTAGAGAGATAGAGAGAAAGGAGAAGGGAGAGAGAAATGTTGATTTGTTGTTCCACTTATTTATGTCTTCTTGGTTGATTCTAGTATGTGACCTGACTGGGGATCGAACCACAACCTTGGCATATGGGGATGATGCTCTAACCAACTGATGTACTCAGCCAGGGCCTGAAAGTCTTTTTAAAAGAAAGGGTTTATCAGGCCATTGTTAACAAAAAACAAACAAACAAACAGAAATGGTTTGGGGCATAGACTCTAGGTCACCGGCAACATGACTAGATTGAAAAAATAACATCCCCAGAGATTTACAAGCATGGTTTTTTGTTTGTTTGTTTAGTACATCAAGTTTGGGGGTTGTGGTATAAATCATTCTGAAAGGATTTCAATTAGCTACAGACAAAAAGGAAGTGGGCCAGTTCTGGGATAGGCGCAGTGGAGTCACAAGGAAGAAATGCCTGCTCCTGTGGATTTGCTGTGGGCAGTAGATTGGAAAATTTATGTGTAAATAAGAAGCTGTGCCTGGCTGTTTTTTCTTTGGCATAATCATGGAAATTACCATAATCCTAAATTCCATCAGATATAAAGGAATGTGAGCAGGGTTTTGTTTTGTTTTGTTTTGTTGTCAGAACTGATCCATAGCTATTAACAGGCTAACTGTTCTTTCTCTTCCTCTTACTCTCCGGCCATTGCAATGTTAATTTAGAACATATCAGAACTTTTTCTTGTTAGTGGACTGGCCTGTAGGTCAACCTACTCCTAGTTTTTCTTTGGTCTTTCTTTTCCCATTGTCTCAGACTTCTTTCTAGAGCCCAGACTACGAAGCTACAAAGTGGTGGTACTGTTTGTGAAGTGCCCAATCCTCAGTCTGCTCTACACACACAGGTTATGGTACAGAGTCGCTAAGATCTTAAAAGTAAAATTTTTGAGGCATTTGGTTTCTTGTGAGGAACAAGGAAAATGTTCTATTTGTTACAGAACATATTTCTTTACATCTAAACTTTATTCTTATAAAGTCATTGCTGCTCATGGTAAAATAATACATAATTACAAAGTAGGAAAGTAAAGTCCTCTTCTCTCCTCCCTGTTTTAGTAATAACTTCTAGCTATAATTTATTGTATGTAATTCCAGAAATGTACTAGGAGTGAGGAAACAAATGTGTGTGCATATTGTTAAGAGATAAACTGAGGTATATTCAGAATTTTATGTTTATTTGAGGAAACATTGATTAAAACTGAGCAGCACCAAGCCAGAAGTGGTTAGAAGCTCTCTACCAACAGCAGCCAGACTTATATAGAAAAAGTGAGGAAAGAAAGAAAATTAGAATGGGGGAAAAGATGTTGGCAGAGTAGGTAGCAGTGTTGTCTGCTTGCTCCCACAGTTTGAGAACTTGGAATACAAATATGGAGTGGAGTGAGTGAGTGCAGATTTCAGATAAGGAGAACAGGAATGGGAGCATGGGAACAGCGTGAAAGAGGGCATAAAGCTCAGCCTGCACTCTCCAAGCAGAGTCACTGGGTTGCCCAGCCTGGCACCTCTGCCGCACTGCAGCCGAAAGAGGCAGTTACTGACTGGCTCATTAGCCAGGATCTGCTTGAAACGTCCCCCTGCCATAAATGCCCTGACCAGCAAAGTCCCGGAGGGAGTCAGCAAGAAGGTTTGGTTGAAATAACCGGAGGCATGGAAAGACAAAGAACAGCCCGGACTGTCAGAAACTGTGTGAATTGAGTCTGGGTGAGGACTCCCTGGGCTGGCAACCCTGCACCCAGGGGTGCTTGCATCAAGGCTCCACCAAACAAAAACACAGAACTGGGCTGCAAAGAGGAGCCCATGTGGAAAAGTTGCAGCAGATCCCCAGACTTGGTGGGGGACACCAGGCAGGAAACACTGCACCTACACGTGCACACACACCAAGGCTCTACCAAACAAAAATGCAGAACTGAACTGGGGAGAGGGGCCCATACGGGAAAGTTGCAGCAGAACCCAAGACTTGGTAGGGACCCCAGGCAGGCAATTCTGTGCATGCATGCGCACACCAAGGCCAGAGGTGAATTTAATGGCAGGCACACCAGGCGTGCGCCCTGAGCCCTGACTTCTGAAGGGTCCCACAAGTTTATAACTTGTACGTAATTAAAATTGCACATATGAAACAAAACTTGATGTCATTAGAAAAAAGTGTAAAGTTGGGGTTTTGCGAGGTCCTTCAGAAGTCGGGGCCCAGGGCACGAGACTGGTATACTCAGTGCGCCCACTGTTAAATCCGCCTTTGACCAAGACTCTGCCATGCAGGGACGTGGGACCGGTGCTACAGCTTGGAGGCAACACAGAGATTTCTTTGGAGGAGGAGTGAAGACAGGACCCCAGGCTGGGCAGGGACTATGAGCATGCGCACTGGCTCACCAGTAGAGTACCATTGCTAGATAAGCCTGAGGAGCGTAGGACCAGTGGAGGGGATCCAACTCAGTGCAGCTCACAGCAGAGAGCTGTGGGAGGCCCACGAGTGAGAAAATAGCAGCCTTAGAATCTAGCTAGATCTCCTCACAGGCAGCCAGCCAGAAGAAATATTTTAAGTCCATGGAATTTTGACCAGGGGCAGATCCATAAAAAGAAGACAATGCCCAAAGCATCTCCACAAAAGAACTCAAGACATGGTGGGCAAAGTAACTCTCAATAAACTAACCAGAGGGAAGGTTCAACCAAAGAATAACTGAAATGCAACCAGACAGCTTAAACAAACAGCATAAAGGGCATTTCAAGAGCATCAAGCTCAGGAAATCAAGAGACTGCACCATTGAATCCCCCTAGATCTCCTATACAGAATCTCATACCACGAGTAGGAAATCAAAGCAGACAAATCTAAAAAACAAAAACAACCAAGAAGAGACATCCGAAATAAGGAAACAAAGAAACAACCTCCCAGTGAAAGGAAAAGAGGAATCCTCAGAAAGAGTGCTAAATGAAACAAAGGTAAGCAAACTATCAAACATGGAATTCAAAAGAATGGTTATAAGGAAGCTCAATGAACTTGACAAACTCAGAGGAAACTATAACAAACTCCAGGGGAACTGCAAAGAACTCCAGGGACACTAAAAAGCACTCCGGGAAGCTATAAGGAACTTACTGAGAACTACACCAGCATAAAAAAGGACATAGAAACTATTAATAAGAACCAGTAAAAAAGGAAGAATACAATTTCTGAACTAGAAAACACAGCAAAAGCAATCAAAAACAGGCTAAATGAAGCAGAGGATTGTATCAGTGAGTTAAAGGACAACATAGAAAAAATTTCCCAGACAATACAACAAAATGAAAAAATATTTAAAAAGAATGAAGAAGGATTAAGAGAACTGCAGAACAACATGAAACAAAACAATATCAATATCATAGGGATAAAAGAAGGTGAAAAAGAGGAGCAAGGGATGGAAAACCTGATAAAGAAAGTAATGACAGAAAATTTTTCTAACTTGATGAGAGAAAAAGTCATGCAAGTCCAGGAAGCATAGAAGGTCCCAATGAAGATGAACCAAAAAAGGCCCACTCCAAGACACATCATAATTAAAATGGCAATATTCAAACACAAAGAGAGAATCCTAAAGGCAGCAAGAGAAAAACAGCAAATAACATACAAGGGAGATCCGATAAGACTATCAACTAATTTCTCAACAGAAACACAACAAGCCAGAAGGGAATGACAAAAAATATCTTAAGCAATGAAAAACAAAGACCTACAACCAAGACTACTCTACCCAGCAAGGTTCTCTTTCAAAATGGAAGGTGAAATAAGGAGTTTCCCAGACAAAGGAAGACTGAAAGAATACATGTCTACCAAACCAGCATTGCAAGAGATTCTGAAGGGAATGCTTAAAGAAAAATAAGAAAAAGAGAGCGAGAGAGAGAGTACACAGGTACAAATGGAAATGAATAAATATCTGTCAATAATAACCTTAAATGTAAATGGATTAAATGTTCCAATCAAAAGACATAGGGTAGCAGAATGGATGTGAAAACATGACCCACATATATGCTGTCTACAAGAGACACACCTCAAAACAAAAGATTTACACAGACTGAAATTGAAGGGATGGAAAAAAGTATTCTAAGCAAATGGACATGAAAAAAAAGCTGGGGTAGCAATACTTATATCAGACAAAATAGATTTCACAGCCAGGGCCATAAAAAGAGACAAAGAAGAACATTTTATAACACTTAAGGGAACCATTCATCAAGAAGATGTAACCCTGGTAAACATATATGCACCCAACATAGGAGCACCCAAATATATAAGGAAAATACTAGAAGACTACAAGAAGGATATCAATAGCAACACACTCATAGAAGGAGAATTTAACACTCCATGGTTGACAATGGACAGATCTGCAAAGCAAAGAAACACCAAAGATATTGAGGCATTGAACAACACTCTAGATCAAATGGACTTAGTTGATATATATGGAATTTTCACCCCAAAGAAGCAAAATATACATTCTTTTCAAGTGCACATGGAATATTTTCAAATAGACCACATGGTAGAACACAAAACAAGCCTCAAAAAATTCAAGAAAATTGAAATTATATCAAGCATCTTTTCAGATCACAGTGGCTCAAAACTGGAAATTAACCTCAAGGAAAAAACTCAAAAACATTCAAATTCATGGAGAATGAATAACATGCTATTAAATAATGAATGGGTTAACAAAGACATCAAGGAAGAAATCAAAAAGTTTCTGTAAACAAGTGGTAATGAACACACAACAACCCAAAACCAATGGGACACAGCAAAAGCAGTCCTGAGAGGAAAGTACATAGCAATACAGGCATACCTAAAAAAGATAGAAGAATCTCAAATAAAAATCTAACCCTACAGCTACAAGAACTAGAAGAACAACAACAAACAAAGCCCAGAGCGAGTAGAATAAAGGAAATCATCAAGATCAGAGCAGAATTAAATGACATAGAGACTAAACAAACAATTCAAAGATCAACAAAAGTAGGAGCTGGTTCTTTGAAAAGATAAACAAAATCGACAAGCCTTTAGCCAGGTTCATCAAGAAAAAAAAAAGAGAACTCAAATAAACAAAATCAGAAATGAAAGAGGAGAAATCACAACCGATACTACAGAAATACAAAGGATTGTAAGAAATTATTACGAACAACTGTATGGCAAGAAATTTGACAACCTAGATGAAATGGACAAATTTCTGGAAACGTAGAATCTTCCAAAACTGAATCAAGAAGAAGAAGAAAGCCTGAACAGACCGATAAGAACTAGTGAAATTCAAGCAGTAATCAAAAAACTCCTTGCACACAAAAGCCCTGGGCTGGATGTCTTCACAGGTGAATTTTACAAAACATTTAGGGAAGAACTAACACCTATCATTCTCAAACTATTCCAAAAAATCCAAGAAGAGGGAAGACTCCCAAACTCTTTCTATGTAACCAGTATTTCCCTATTCCAAAACCAGGTCAAGACACAACAAAGAAAGAAAACTACAGGCCAATATCGCTGATGAACATAGATGCTAAAATCCTCAACAAAATATTGGCAAACAGGATCCAGCAATACATCAGAAAGATCATACACCACGATCAAGTGGGATTCATCACAAGGATGCAAGAATGGTTTAATATTCACAAATCACCACATAAACAAAATGAAAGGAAAAAAATTACATGATCATATCAATAGATGCTGAAAAAGGATTTGATGAAGTATTTTAATATTCTTTAAAAAATAGGAAGAAGAAAAAAAGAACCCAACGTGTACAAATAAAATTATAAACTTTGTGTACTTGCCAATGTGGCTTAGCTTGTAGGAGTGTCATCCTGTAAACCAGGGGATGGGGAGTTCAATCCTTGATCAGAGTGCATATCTAGGTTTCAGGTTTGATCCCGTCAAGGCACATGTGTTTGTCTCTCACATCGATATTTCTCTTTCTCTTTCTCTCTCTTCTTACCATCCTCTCTCTCTAAAATTAATAAACAAATGTTTTTAATATTAAACAAATAAACTATGGTTTTGCTAAAAATACAAATGTCAGTGAGATGTCTCCTCCTTGGCTTGAATGAGAAGCTGAAACTACTGAGGGCTCTTTGGCCTGGCAGCACTTTCCTGCAGACTTTTTGTTTTGTTGGTAACAAAAGCTGAAAAGCTGGGCTCACAACATGTAGCAAACAGAATTGCTTCATGTTCACAGATGGCACAGTGGGCTTGTGACTAGGAAATGGCAAGATATTTCAAGAATATCTGAATTAGATTTATATCCTTTAATTTCTGCTGTCTTCACATCACTGAGTTTCATTTTCAACAAGGAGAGGCTGTTGATGTCAGCAAAGGGAGAATGAAAAAAGGTTTCAATTTTCAGGTTGTCTGAGCAGAAGTACTTTAAAAAGTTATGCAGAGTTTCAAGTTCAGCGTAGTTCAGTATCACATATTTGTAAAAGAGAAGTTCATATTTTGCTTTCATTTCATGAAGAAGCATTATGAAAGGTCAATGATTCAAGCCCTGGCATTAATAAAGGTGACATGTTGCTGTAGACAAGCAGAACCATAGAAAGCAATAGGTCGTGGAGTTTACTGGGTAAAGATAATTCCTTTAAGCTGTGTTACCAAGCACCACAGCTGTTCTAGGTATTTACAGGGTGCCAAGGAGTTTGGTTTGTAGAAGAAACATTTCATCATTTCAAAGATATTGATGGGTTTGAAGTTTCAAAAAGGACTTATTAAGCACAAGTCTATTGAGAAGGCATCAGCTGGATGGATAAAGAAGCTTCTAATTCCTCCATCTCATGCCTCAAAATATTATTTTTAAAAAGTCAACCATCACAGAATAATTTCACTTTAAGGGGCATGTCTATAACCATCTCCTTTGCCTCAAACTCCACACTAACTTGACCATTTTTGAAGTACACATCTTTTACCAGTTATTTTGTTGCAGTTTAAGACTAGGCAGACCAAATTCTGGCAAAGTCTTGCCTTTTCAACTTGAACCTTCTTCTCTTGAAAAGTAAAAAACCTCTACATACATATTTTAAAGTATATTTTATTGATTATGCTGTTACAGTTGTCCCAATTTATTTTCTCTTTGCTCCGCTCCACCCAGTACTCCCCTTCCATCCAGCAATCCCACCCTCCATAGTTCATGTCCATGGGTCGTTCATATAAGTTCTTTGGCTTCACCCTTACCTGATTATTCTTAACTTCCCTCATCTATTTTGTACCTACCAATTATGTTTCTACACCCCTGCATCATTTCCCCATTTCTCCCCCTTCCCCCTTCCAGCTGATAACCCTTCAAGTGATCCCCATACTTATGACTCTGTTCCTATTCTGGTTGTTTGCTTAGTTTGTTTTTGTTTTCATTTTTTTAGGTTCTGTTGTTGATAGTTGTTAGTTGTCATTTTAATGTTCATAGTTCTGATCCTCTTTTCCTTAAACAAGTCCCTTTAGCATTTCATATAATAAGGGCTTGGTGATGATGAACTCCTTTAGCTTTACCTTGTCTGGGAAGCACTTCATCTGCCCTTCCATTCCAAATGATACCTTTGCTGGATAGAGTAATCTTGGTTGTAGGTCCTTGCTTCTCATCACCTTGAATACTTCTTGCCAATCTCTTTTTATCTGCAAAGTTTCTTTGAGAAATCAGCTGATAGTTTTATAAGAACCCCTTTGCAAGTAACCGTCTTCTTTTCTCTTGTTGCTTTATGATACTCTCTATCTTTAACCTTTGACATTTTAATTATGATGTGTCTTGGTGTAGTCCTTTTTGGGTCTAGATTGTTTGGGACTCCCTGTGCTTCCTAGACTTGTATGTCTATTTCCTTCACCAAATTTGGGAAGTTTTTCTGCATTATTTTTTCACATAAGTTTTCAATTTTTTTCTCTTCCTCTTCTCCTTCTAGTATCCCTATGATTTAGATGTTGGCATGTTTAAAATTGTCCCAGAGATTCCTAAGCATCTCCTCATTTCTTCAAATTCTTGTTTCTTCATTCTGTACCAGTTGACTATATACTTCTTCCTTATGTTCCAAATTGTTGCTTTGAACACCAGCTTACTTCCCTTCACCACTGGTTTCATGTGGATTTTTCTTCATTTCACTAGAATAACCTTCACTTCTTCCCTTATGTGTTTGCCATACTCAATCATGGATGTGAGCACCATGAGCTTCCTTATCACCAGTGTTTTGAACTCTTCATCTGTTAGGTTGACTATCTTTTCCCTGCTTATTTATCCCACTATAACCTTGATCTGTTCCCATTTTTGGGCCATATTTCTCTGTCTCCTTATTTCAACAGGCTCCTATGTTTGCTTCTGAGTCTTAGGTAGAGCTGTTGCACCTGTTATGATGTAAGGGGTGGAGCCTTAGTTATACATCAGTACAGGTGACCTATTTCACTGTGTTGTGATGATGTATGTGGGGGAGGGAACAATGCTGCTTGCTCAGGGATTGCTGCTTTTATAGGCACTTCTCCCAGTTCCTGTATGGGACTGGCGCCCCTCTAGCTGTTGCCCTGCTTGTGGATCCCAGAGTGGGTGGGGCTACATACATTCTAGGATGACAGGGGCCCTCTAAATAAGTGGACTCTGCTGAGAGGCCAGCAGTTTCTTCTTCCACTTCAACACTCACTGGTTTTCACAGTCAGAAGCAACGAGGCTTTATTTTTCCCAGTGCTAGAACTGTGAGTTCTGGTGCTGGGATCACTCCCTATGTGCCCCTCCCTATTTTTTATGATGTGTGACTGTGCTTTCTGCTGGCTGGCCACAGCTGCTCTCACCTCCACCTCCACACCATGTTCTCTCTGCCCCGGCTCCACCCCTCCTAACTCTCTGGATGAATATTTCTTCTCTATATCTTTGTTAGACTTCCTTGCAGCTCTGTTTTCTGGAACTTCTGGTTGTCTCCAGTTTTGAGGTAGTTGTATTCCTTCTTAGTTGTGGAGAGAGACGCAATGTGTCTACCTACACATCTGTCTTGGCTGCAAGTCCTATACCAATAAATATTTGCAACAATATATGAGGTACTACATCAGCTCTTTTAGCTTCATGCTACTTCCATTGGCAAGAATGTTATACAAAAAGCACTGGGTCTTCAGTATTCTGTAACACACAGTGCGAAGCAAAGTCAGCAAACATTTGATATCTCTTCTTTATTTTCTTTGACATTTTCTACTTAAGCCAATACTGAAGTGAAGAAAGACAGACACTCATCATCATAATAACAGGGCACATATGTAAAAGTTTCTACAAATGGAAAGCTGTTCCAATGATCATGACAAATTAATGAGCATATGTTGCATGTATACTAGACTAGCCATCGTCGTCGGCAGCCGTCCGTCTCGAGAGACGATGGTGTAGCTTCTTAAGAGTCTATCTGCACTGCCGAGAATGGCTGTGCAGTCCGACTCGGGAGTGACATGGTATCTGTCTCCTCCCGTGTTGAATCGACATCTTGTGATGACGCTGAAGGTACAGAGCCTGGGCAGGGTAATATGGAGGGTCTGCTGTTGCCCATGCAGCAGACCCCCCCTCTCTTCGCAGCTGAAGGGTCCAAGGGAAAGACGGAGTCAATACAGCTTGGCTTCAGGTGCGCCGCAGGAGTTGCCGGTGTTGACTACAACGTCAAACCGCCTTAGGGACTCCGGCTCCGGATTTTCTGTCGGGGTTTACTCCCTTAGCCTTTCCCCTGAAGAGGTATGCCGCAAGGCAGCGGAGGTTTTTTGGAGTCAGAGTTTTCCTTCTCTGATGTACCCTGACTAGCCATAATAGACATAAAATACTGTATTCCCCAAGATGATTTGAAAAAAAATCACATAAAAGTCACTGCTGAGTATGTGTGTGTTCACTTCTGTCTCCATGTGTGGAAACCTTTAGTGAAAGGCAAATGATTTATATAATCTGAAGAGAAATTGCGCATCACGCATATATCCTTATGGCTGAATCACAGACCTCCCTCAGAAGCCCTTCCTTGGACATCAAAATAAGAGCCCTGGTGCAAAGGAGTAAGTGGTGTCTTCAACCAAACCCCAAATCCAATGTTATGACAATAATGGAGGTGAGCTCAGTGGTGGGAGATCCACTTTTCTAGTGGTCTTAGAAAAGGCCTCACAAGGATCGAATGAGATAACATTGAAGTTGCAACCTGAAGCTTGAGTAAGAGTTTATTAGTTTGAAAAAAGGAGAAAAAGGACATTCTAGACAGAAACTGAAAAGGGAGATATCATATTATGGGAAATGTGAGTAGTGCGGGTGGCTCTAAGAAGCTAGGAGTTATGCTGAAAGTGTTCAGCTATCAAGAGAGAAAACTACTTAAGCTTGAAATTTAATTGTGCTTTTTATTTATTATGTGGCCTTGTGCAAGCTTCTTAAACTTTTGCCTCAGTTTCATAATTTTTAATATGGGATGACAGCTGGGTGTCAGCTTGTGCCTGGATCTTGTGTTTGTTCAAATAGAATTTCTTTAAACTTTCCTTGCCACACCAAGTACATAAAAATCCCATAAAAATAGATGCAACCACTTCCCCCTTCGTTTAAGGCAAATAACAATAACAATAGTAATAATTCTAATAACCAGAATATACTGAACCTCTATTCTGTACCAAAAGAATTGTATACTTATTTTACATGTATTATCACATTTCATCTTTATAACCCCTGATGTAGAAGCTCTCATTTCATGTGAGAGCAGCTTTAGAGTCAACACTTGAATCAAGCTCTTTCTTGTACTCTGTTTTAAATTTCCTGTGGTAACTGGCCTCTTTCAATTGTGTCCATGAATGTTGTGCCTGGATTTACCTTCTTTGATCAGCCCCTCAGAATGATGCTTCTCATCGATGGTCTGTTCACATTGATTGACTTGATTATATAAGGCTGCTTCTCCAATCATCCTCCTAGCTGCACACACCTCAGTCTGTGTGCAAGTGACACAGACCCCCCCCTCCTTGACCTGGTTTTGAGGGACACTGTGCTTTACTAAGGACCAGGGCTGCAGATCTCTGTTTATCTGAGACATGGGACCCAATGAATTAGTGAGCTACTGTCATACCCAGGTAAAACACTTTCTCCTGAAGCATGGTAGAATGAGTGCCTGTTACCTTTAGTAACATGAGATTGTGTTAAGCAAAAGCTGTGACCTCCCTGGGTCTCACTTGTGTGTTATAAAACTGAGCAGGACAAAGAAAGAAACAAAGAAAAATAAACACACACACACATACACATGCACGCACACAACCCAAACAAATATTTTTAAAAGGTGATCATGGAGTAGAGGCAAAGTATTTCTCTGGGGTCCATACAAACATGCTAGGTTTTTTTTTCATTCCTTCTGAGAAATGTTGTTAGGTTACAATGAATGGAGGAGACTGTTCTGCATGAGGGAAATGACTACAGCTGAATCTAGCTATATGTATTTAATTCACATTTCTTAATTTCCTCCCTTATACCTTTCCCTGTCAAATTATCTTATTCATCCAGCTTAAGGTTATAGAAAAAGTATCTTAGTTGCTGTCTTAATCCATTTGGGTAGCTATAACAAAATACTCCAAACCGCACTGCTTATAAACAACAGATATTTATTGCTTATGGTTCTGGAGGCTGAATGTCCAAGATCAAGGCAGCAGGATTGCATTTTGGAGAGAGCCCTCTTCCTGTTTCACACAGAGTCCTCACATGGTGGAAAGGGCTAGGGAGCTCTCTGGAGCATCCTTTATATGAACACTAATCTCACTCATCAGTGCTTCACCCTCTTAACCTAAGCACCTCCCAAAGGCCCTACCGACTAATACCATCACCTATGGGAATTAGGATTTCAACATACATGGGGGGCGGGGGGCAGACACAAACATTCAAACCATAGCAGTTGATTTCTGCCATTTTTATTTATGTAAGATAATTCTGTGAAGTAACATGTTCAAGAGTATAAAGGCATAGAAACAGAAGATTAAACTTGGGGCTTGCCAACCTCAATTTCCTGCCCACGTCATTGCTCTCAAGAAGGTTTGGCCTAAGGGTATTGTCATCCACAGACCTATAAACCCCCTGGACTCTTTTCTGATTCTAATTAAAAAATGGTGTCTCATGCTCTTTGTCAAAAGAAATATAACCTTTCCTTCTGCTTAGGATACTTACATTAAAAGTCACACATATGGACCTTCTTGGTGGATTCATGTGTTTTTCTCAGTGTCCCTTACACTCTTCTTGACAATACACTATATTATAAGCTAGATTTTTATCACTTCAAAAGCATATTTACTGATCTAACTTAGTGAGTGATTTCTTTCAGCCAAATAATATGAGAAACTTTAAAAACATAAGAGAAACCCCTCTCATGGTCTTCTTTCTTTACCATGAAAACATTTGTACACACTGCAGCATGTGTTAATCACTAGGTGTCCCACATGAACACCACTAAAAGAAGAAGTCAGAATAAAGAAAATGCTGTACTTAGATGTGAAGCACCCTGGATGCAAGCAGGAGAGCAGTGCTAATGGCTCCTTCCATTATGGTTGTGTCTGAAGTGACTGCTGTCCACACCACAGTTTTATTTCAGTTCCTCCCACAAGGAAACTAGTTCTGAAGCGTAGCCAGAGTTTTTATGCTGTCATGTTTACAATGCGAACGTACATCTATCCATGGTCTCAAGGCTGCCCCAGACTAGCAAGGTTCTCAAAACATTTGAGAGGCTTTTAATGAGTCCTTGCATATCCCATGTGAAGTGCGACATTTTTTTGTCTGCCTCCAAGTGGGAGGTAAAATATTTATTTGACTTACTTAAAGTCACAGATAAATAGAGACCAAGAGAGACAGAACACATAGACACAGGACATGAGCTTGATGTCCAGTCAATCCCTGTTAGCTCAACAAAGTCACGAGGATGAGTGCAGGTGATATGTCAGTGTAGTGAGTGTTTGTTGCAGTGATGATACTGCAGTTCAGGGGGAAGGGATGCTAAATATGTGCCCTGCACCAGATGGAGAAGCATCAGAGAATGAGGTGAAATGAGGAGGGAGCAGTGTGGGGAGACAGGAAGAAAGGAGGAATCAAAGGTCAGGTGTCAGGTGTCAGGTAAGGGGCAGGTAGAGAGACCTTGGGGCTGAATGTGAAGTGATAGGGATGCAGGGAATTGGGGTAGGAAAAAGTGGTCAGAGACAGGTCTACACATAGTGGTAGGGAAAAGCTGGTTTTGTGTCCAGGACTTAATTCATGAAGGGAACTGAGTGATGACACACAGAGATCAATACTATTAAAAGAAAAGTTTAATGTTTCTCACAGTTTCCCTGGAAACAAGAGGCATGGCTCACCACACAGGGATGCCTGAGGAATACCAGGTTTCAGTAAGAAAGCAGATGCAGGAGTGGAGATGGGTGTGGGTGGGCCAGTGCTTAGGCCATGGTCTTTATTTGGGTTTCTGTGGGAAAGGCAAGTTAGGATTGGCTAGTTAGAATAATTTTGGCAAGCTTTGGGTTTTAGGAGTGGTCCCTAGTTGCCTGGAACCTGCCCTGGGATGATTAAGGCAAAGGAAATTTTCTCCTGGAGTCTACAGGCCAGATAGAGAAGGTAGTCGTAGTCGGCAGCCGTCCGTCTCGAGAGACGATGGTGTAGCTTCTTAAGAGTCTATCTGCACCACCGAGAATGGCTGTGCAGTCTGACTCGGGAGTGACATGGTATCTGTCTCCTCCCGTGTTGAATCGACATCTTGCGATGACGCTGGAGTGTCCTCTCCAGTGAAGCTGAAGCTACAGAGCCTGGGCAGGGTGATATGGAGGGTCTGCTGTTGCCCATGCAGCAGACCCCCCCTCTCTTCGCAGCTGAGGGATCCAAGGGAAAGACGGAGTCAATACAGCTTGGCTTCAGGTGCGCCGCAGGTGTTGCCGGTGTTGACTACAACGTCAAACCTCCTTAGGGACTCCGGCTCCGGATTTTCTGTCGGGGTTTACTCCCTTAGCCTTTCCCCTGAAGAGGTATGCCGCAAGGCGGCGGAGGTTTTTTGGAATCAGAGTTTTCCTTCTCTGATGTGCCCTGACTGGAAGATCGAACCAGCGACACTTAGCTCGCAGGCCTACGCTCAATCCACTGAGCCAAACCAGCCAGGGCGAGATAGATAGAAAAGGTAGGGCTCTGGATATCAGATAGCATGCCCTTTGCTCTCAATGAAAATTGGTTAGCCCTGGGAGGCGCAGTCTCTCCCCAGCCAGAAAGTTTTTATATTTTATTTTATTTTGAAGATGTCAGAACATCATACCATTTAAAAAAAAAAACATGATGAATATAAGGTTTGATTGGCTTAGGGAACAAAATAGGGAGGTTGGAGTGTGTAGGCATGTGGCACAACATCACCAAGACTATGAAGGTTAGTGACTACAAGGTAAAGGGCAGGGATGAAAAATTTTCTGCAAAGAATTTTTACCTACATTCTGTCATTGATATAGTTTTGTTCCATCCACCATGAATGCTTTGCTGTTTTGTTTGTAGTAACATTGGCTGTCTTTTGTGCAGGTGTAATAAGATTATATTCTCAATTTGGAAAAACTAGTATATTTTGGAAAAGATTCTATCTTAGCCTACAGAAACTACCAGATTCTCTTTTCCCAAACCTGACTTAATTCTCCAGTACCAACTGATCTTCTCCTTAGTTGACCATAGATCTTGCTCTTCTAATCTTCCCCGTTCTGTCACCTTCATCCAAACCATCATTCCCAGAGCTGTCCATGATGCTTCTTTAGCTTGCCACAGCTTTCACCTCAGATACCTTTTTGGACTGGCTCATCTGCTTTCTTTTCTTACCCTTCCTCCTGTCCCAGAGGCATCTAACCTGACTTGCTTTTCACTTGCTTTTCTGTCTCTTTTTCCTTTAACTCCAACCCCAATGTAGCCATTGTCTATAGCCCCTTAAATGAGTCTCCCCATTCTCTTTATGAAAATGAGGTTAACCATCCCCTTGCTTCCTGCCAGTAGGTACAGCATCTGGAGTCTGTGGAGATGGAAGAAGTGGACATGCCTCCAAACAACTTTTATTACAGTTTTTCCCTCTTGTGCTATAAAACAATTGTCACAGATCTCATGGCTCCAAAATGATTATTTATAATCTTTGTGATGTCATAGAAAAAGTATTCAATTACCTTTTCAGCAGAAATGGTGACAGTAACAACACAACCAGCTACTATTCATTAAACATTTATGAAGCCCCAGACACTGTTCTAAACACTTCATATATTCAACTCATGTAAACCTTTCAACCATCCTATGAGGTTTGTGCTATTATCAACTGCAATTTAAATATGAGGAAACCCAGACATAGAGAGTTTAAGTAACTTGTCCATAATGCTGAGTAATGTATGTCCTATTTCTAACTTCTGTTCCTCACCATACTTTGTTGAAAAAAAAAAAAAACTGAATTGTTTAGCCACTATGAAATGAAAATTTAAACCCCAGTGACATATCACTATGCATTAACTAAACTGACTAAAATAACAAGTAGTGGTGAAAGAATAGAATAATTGGAACTCACACCCGACTGGTGGAAATTTGAAGTCATGCTGCCACTTTGAAAAACTCTCTGGTACTTCCTTATAAAGTTAAATATGTACCTACAATACAATCCAGCTATTCTACTCCTATTTATTTACCCAAGAAAACATAAAAATGTATGTCCCTACAAAGACGTGTTGGGAATGTTCATAATAGCTTTAGCATATTAGTTCAAAATTGGAAACAACCCAAATGTCTAATAACAAAGTTATGGTAAATAAGTTATGGTACAGACATACAATGTAATACTATCCAGCAATAAGAAAGAACTAACTACTGATACATGTAATAACATATAAATATTGAAAGCATTATACTAATCAAAGAAAGGCAGTCACAAAAGACTACAGAGTGTGTGATTCCATTTACATGAAATTCTAGAAAAGGCCTAACCATAGTGACAGAAAGCAGATATGTGGTTGCCAGGTTCTGGGGGCAGGGAGAGGAGATTGACTACAGAGGGCAAGAAGGAACTGTTCTGTTTCTTGATTGTAGTAATGGTTACACAGTTGCATGCATTTAACACTACCCATTGGATCATATATTTAAAACTGATTAATTTTATTATATATAAAGTATAACTCAACAAATCTGATTTTAAGAAGAAAAATGATACACAGTTCAATTAAAAACAAAAAAGAAAGAAATCAAACGGTTCTAGTCTCAGAGCTGCAGTCAATGTGCTCTCTAACATTGGGCAAATTACTCAGTATTTATGACAACAATTTTTTCTCTAACAAGAGGATGCTAATATATGCTTATCCAATACACATGATTATTGTGAGGACAAAATAAAGTAAAGGATGATAGATAAGAAAATACTTTAAAGAGTTAAAAAATGCTCCATTTTTGGCATAGGAGAGAAATTTCCCCTCCTCCACTGCATGCTGTCACCAGATGGCTCTGTCCAAGATAAACACCCCTTGATAGCCATAACTCATGACAGCTAGAAAAGTGGCCCTCAAACCCAAATTAATGCTATCCCTCTTAAGATGTGGTTATGACAATTTTCAAGTCCATCAAATGAAGACATATATCAAAATGGATCAAAGTTTGAAGAAGAGAGAAATGCATGTCTAATTCTTGCCATTGCCACATAACCAGCTACCATGGATTGTAGAGTCAGGCAAATATGGGTTTAGAATCTGGATGCACACATCTGAGTTGAGGAGACTGAGAGAGTGCTAACTCATCTCTAAGCCTTCTTAACTGGTAAAATCAGGAAATTGTGATGAGGATTACATGAGAAAATGCACAAAGGAACTTAGAGCAGTGTCTGTTACGGAAGTGCATTGTAATAACAATAATAAATAATAATAATAATAACCTAAAGTATTATTTTAAAAACAACTGAATAGTTTAGCCACTATGAAATGGAAATTTAAACCTCAATGATATATCACTATGCATTAACTAAAGTAACTAAAATAAAAAATAGTGGTGAACGAATGGAATAATTGGAACTCACACCCTGATGGTGGAAAATTGAAGTCGTACTGTCACTTTGAAAAACTCTCTGGTACTTCCTTATAAAGTTAAATATGTATCTATAATACAATCGAGCTAATTTATTATTATTATTGGGACTTTACCTCATTTAATTTATGCAAAACTTCTGCTTTTGTCCTGGCTGGCATGGCTCAGTGGATTAAGTGCTGGCCTGCAGGCTGAAAGGTTTCCAGTTTGATTCCCATTCAGGCCTACCTGCCTGGATTGTGGGCCAGGTCTCCAGTTGGGGGTGTGTGAGAGGCAACTGATTCATATTTCTCTCTCACATTGATGTTTCTCTCCCTCTCTTCCTCCCTCCTTTCCCTTCTCTCTTAAAATAAAATAAAACATTTTTTAAAAAACTGCTTTATCATTGCTAAGAATTTTCTCAAATCATATTTCCTAAAGCTTATTATTCCCATGTGAACACTGAGTACTTTAGAAATAAAGACATTTGCTTTAGAATTAGTGGGAGACATAGAAGTTACCATTGACTCTAATAGGGCAAGATTACTCATTTTCCCTAGACCTCAGCTCCCAGAGGGTGGGAAATTTTGACCCCTCATTCTGTAAATGTTGATGGGGATGTCATCCATATTGGGCTTCATTCCAATCTCTAAGAAATACATTCTCAATGGCAGATTTGTTTCTTCTTCAGAGATCATTTCAAACTTGGTAGTTTTTTTTAAGTAGTATATTTTATTGACTATATTGTTACAATAGTTCCAATTTTTTCCCCTTTGCTACCCTTATTAGTTGGTCCCTCTAGTGGTCAGAAAGTAGGTTCCTTGTAGGTGTCCCATGGTCCATTTTTATATCACAGGGGAGCTCTAAAGAGTAACATTAAAAGACTGCCTTCTTTGACAAGGATTTATTTTCACACTGTATATTTTTCTCCCTACCTGATCCCTCCAGAATTTGGCATTCTGAAGAAGTAGGAACGACATAAGGTTCTTTGCATAAAACTAATAAGACCAGTTGTTAATAGAGGTTTTGTTGACCATGACTTTGACTGGAATGTCGTATCTAAAGGAGATATGCTTGGACTATGGTTGTTACCAAAAAGCCCTGAGGAACTTGGTTTGACTTTCAAAGGTAATAAAAGCCCGCGACAAAAAAGGCCTGGTACCTTGGTTGGTTCTACGGTCCATGGCAATCTCTCCAGGGAAGGAACGAAGGTTGCTTTCCTGAAAGATGGCTAGAAGAGACCTTAAGGCACAATGGAAAAACTGAAGGACTTCCAAAAGACAGGTGTTTACAGGCAAGGCTGAATGGCAGCTATGTGGCTCAGCTCCTATGCTCTGAAGGGCAGACTGAAGGTCACCCTAAATGTTCCTTGTGTAAGTTCCAGCAAAGCAGAACTAAAGATCCTAAGTGATCGTTTGCTGCACTTGTTGTGTTTATGCAAACAAACAGGATAAATTAAAGCTGGACTTAATGCAGTCCCTTTAATTACAAGGAGGGTAATCTTAAGGAAAAAAATTGTGATTCAAGGAAAATCACAATGCTAAGTGGTAGACAATAAAGTAGTGTGGCTAACTGTCTTTAAAATTTCTTTTCATTTGAAGTTTTTCATTTGAAAGTTAAAAGTTAAACTATGTCTGTGGCATCATCAAAGATGCTTTATTTACTGGCAAAAAGAATGTCAAATGCCTTGCAACTGGATGTCTTTCCAATAAGACAGTCTTACAGATTTAGAGACTGGTTTGTGGGTTATGTTGCATAAATTAACATGTGTATTCTGTTTTCAAAGTGCATAAGCCTATGATCTCATTACCTGAGTGATTGTCTGTACGTATAGACCTGACTTAATCCTGTCTGCATGGCTGCCTCCTGAGACTCAACAATTAGGCTGAACTAAGTGGTTGGGTTGGTGAATAATGGGGTGGTCTGTGGGCTTCACTTCAAAACTGGTTTCTCTTTTCTATCCTAATGGGTTGGATAGAAGGGGCCCAGAGGTCTGAGAGGGAGGAAACCTAAAATATTCCCCTCAGCCCAGACTAAGTATAATGGGCAAAAGGGTTTTACAGGTGAGACGTGCTTGGCACACCTTCCCCCCAAAAGAAGCCCCTTTTTCCCCTAATGTGGGACATTGAAAAATTAATCCCTGCCTTTTGTCATCTAGTCGTTATGAATTGAATGATTTCTTTTAACCTTGTTGCCAAATTTGTTGCCCCCAGAATACAACAAGGATGCCAGCCTGTTAAAACAGCACGCCATTGTCTGGGGACAACCAAGTGACCCGGAGTCTGCAAGACCCTTCCCCATGTGGGAAGGTCACCCTCCCCTTCACACCCCCACTCTCATTAGGGATTTCCAGACCCAAGTGTAGGTAGGACGATGACCATGCCCAGCTTGAAGCAGCTAAAGAAGAGTGAAACATTTGCCCATTGTTTATAGAATTATAAAGGGTCTTAAGTCTAAGAGGGAGAGATTGTTATTTTTTGTTAAAAAAATTATTCATTTATTCATTATAGAATAAGAATAAGAATATCAGAAAGAGAGAAGCCAGAGAACTTGTATGCATGACCCACGGGCATGGACTAGGGGTGTGGGATTGCTGGGGGGGTGGTCTGGGCAAAGGGGAGAAAAGGGGAAAAATTGGAACTATTGTAACAACATAATCAATAAAATATACTTAAAAAAAAAAAAAGACTGCCTTCTTTGTTGGCCAGTGACCCTTTCTTATGAGGCCTGTTGTTTTCTCTTTAATTTTTTTCATCAAACTCAAATAAGGAATTAGTAATATATATTCCATGGAGAAATGAGATTTAAAAAATAATAAGTGCTACAGTCTCTTAAACATCTGAAATGCTAAGTTTTTCATTTTATGGTCAGAACAGATCACAGACTATAATTTCCACTGAAACCGCTAATATTGGAAAATTAAGCAGCCCAAAACCAACTCTGAAGAAAGTTCACAATTTATCAAATTGTGCAGGATTAATTTATGTTGCAAAATAAGGTAATTAAAAAAATAAGGATAATAATTTTTAAAAATTAGAAAGACAACCTGATAAACTTATTAATTACTCCAAAAATAAAACAAGTGTTATACAGAATAAGATCAGTGTACTAATAAATAACTTCCTTAATCAGAAATTTGTGAGTCATGTTCAATGATTCTTTTGAATCACCTCTAGCTCACAGCTCTATTAGTTCATAATGCCACAGTAAAATATTATAACTATGTTTTTGCTTTTCTACTTTTTATAATAATTTTATAGCATACATAGAGAAAAGTATGCAGGTCATATATCTGCAGTCCAAATTATTTTCACATTGAAATGCTTTTGTGTTTTTTCCCAGTCACCATCCTTTCCATCAAAGGTAATCACACTCTGACTTTTATCATCATAGACTTGTTTTTCAGTTTTATAATTTTATGTAAATAAAATAATACAGTATATAATCTTTTGTGTTTGTATTTCACTCCTCCCAAAATTATTTCTATAATATTCATTCATATTGTTGTATTGGTAGTTTGTTTTCATTGCTATATAACATTCTGTGGTATGAATATATACTAGTTTATCTAATAAATCACACCTAGGTTATAATATGGAACAATGTATAGAATGTGGACCAAAGGACAGATTCAAGTATGCCTATAGCAATGCTAGTCCAACTTAAATGTCCTTCAACATATTTTCTTACAATCTGTTGGCTTGCATTTATTCTCTCTTGATGATTTCTTTTGAAGAGCAGAGATTTCTTATTTTAATGTAACCCAAATTATTAGTCTTTTTCTCTAAGGGTAATGTTTTTTGTGTCCTGCTTAAGAAATCTTTGCCTAGACAAATGCTATGAATAAATTCTGCTACCTTCTAGAAGCTTTATTGTTTTATCTCTCATATGTAGACTTGCAATCTTCCTAGAATTTTTTTACGATAAAAGTTAGGGTCAAGATTCCTATATGAATATTTAATTTAACCTGCATCATTTAGTGATAAGATCCTTGCTCTTCAGTGTTAGCTTAACCTACTGGTTTTAAATAACATTAACCAAATGGAATAAAACCTAAAAAGAATGTTCTTTTCCAAAACCTATACATCTTTTTGTGCATATGAGTATCTGGAATCTGTGGTAAAAACTTTCTGTAATTTGTTTTTCTAAAAAAGACTTTTTTTAGAAACATTTTAATGATTGTTAAACCAAGACCACTACAAGATTCAACCATGGTCTTGGATATTTGCCATAGTCTTAAAGAAAAAAAAAACAAATTAGTTTTTGTTTTGCTTTATTTTAAAAAATAATTGTCAAGAAATGAACAGGATAATACTTGAGGTTAAACTTCCTTCCCAAGATAAAATATGTATTTTCTAAAAACAAAAGTTTATGCTTTCATAAAAAGAAGAAAAAAGCAGACTTATTGAAATGTAGCTAGCATTATGTAACTATAAGATACTTAAGTTTCTTAGAGTATTGAAATATTGTATACACTTAAAAAAAAAGTCTTGACTTCCAAGGATCGAGAAAATCACACATTTTTCTCATGTGTCAAGAGAGGTAACCTGGTAATAAAGAGTTAAAAGATCATTGGATTTAGAGCCAATCTTGGTTCCCATTTCTGCTCTGCCACTAGATGCTTGTTCAACTTTTCATTTTCTTCTTTCATGCAATTAAGTGGCCAGATCAGTATTCATCTTTTTTTTTTTTGTTCTGATGTGACATCTGCTTCACTGTATAACCTGCTCCCATGTACATGCCTGGGCCACAGTCTGCCCTGTTTATTAGTTTTCTTTTCAGTTTTACCTCTTATTCGGGAAGCTTTCCTGAGGCAAGAAAATAAAAGGCTATTGCAAAGCAATAAACTTTCATTCTCTAACTTATTAAACATAATTTAAGTTATTATTACTGAAAACTCATTTGTTAAGCAGAGAACCTAGAATAACCTATAATTCCTGATAGACCCTTCTTATTTTTTTCCTCAATTTTTGTTAGCAGAAGTCATAGAAAATATTGGCTTTGCTTGCAATACAAAGCATGTTAATTTTTCCAATAGTCCTAAGGAAATGTGTAGTTCCTCCTGCATATTTTCAGATAATTTCACCTTGTAACTGAAAACATGTATTTATTTGCCAACAAGTATTTCATTGAATCTAATACAGCATCAATTGTAAGATGCGCCATCTTTTTAAGCATCAGTAAGAAAAAAAAATGCTTTCAATTAAACCATGACATATCAGTTGTAAGATACATACCAATTTTTAAGATATTAAAATGCATAAATGTGTCTTGGAATCTATGAAATACAGTAATCATATTACTTCTCTAATTAAATTATTTACTCTATCATATCCAAGAAGAAAAGTATAAGCTTGAGTATGGTAGTTCCCAAACCTAGCCATTCCTCAGAAATATCTAGAAATTTCTAGATCCCTTTCATTGCCCACTGAATCAGAATACTGGAGGATGGGTCCAAGGAATATATATTAAATAAACCACCCAATAAGTTAAAAAACAATCCCACTTGGTTCCACTGGTCATTCATGTTTGGGAACTATTAACACAGAGGAAGCCTGTTTCTGGTCATAGGCTCTTTATCTCTATCCCTCTGTTGCCAGTTGCCTAATTTCTTGAACCAGCAAAAGGGGATGTCAGTGGCAAAGCTGCCTGGTACATTGCTGTTTCCATTCCCCTTCTATACGAAGAAAATGGATTGACAGACTAATGCTGTTTATATTTTCAAAAAATGGGTGTGTTAACTCTATTAATATTGAAATAGATTCTTGGCAAAGTTTAAATCAAGTATTAGCAGATACGAGGTAGTTTTGATATGAGAAAGAAGTAAGTTAATTATAAGGACCATAAGATAAACTTAATACCCAAATTTACCTATTTAAAAAAAATTTTATGTAAGTTTATTAGGTTATCAGGGGATGATATAAACACAGTGCATTTTAAATGAAACAAGGCATTTCACAAGCCTCTAATGACTTCCTTGAGAACTTCATGATAGTAAGTGAATTTATTTTAAGGTTAGTTAAATAAATAAAGCAAAGTTTGATCCTTGATTTTTTATTTATTTTATTTATTTATTTCAAATTATTTGATTTAAGATATATAACAACACACATTTATCCAATTTGAATATGATCAAAGCTGGTAAGGCTCATGAGCACTATAACCAGACTAAAATTGGCTATATTATCTTGACATGCTGAAACATTAGGAAATAAACAACAATAATATCTATTTTAAAAATTATGAGCTCTCCTATTTAGGTTAAAAGTTAATTTGAACAGGTATGGTAGATGTACAGCTGAAATGTCTGAAAAAGCCTTGAGCATTTTAGCTGATCTTAAGTTTGTCGTAATTGTGAGGTGTAATGTATTAGCATACTACGAGAAAACTCAACATCTTCCTTAATAAAATAACTTCCTAATTCTCCAGGCTTGGTAGTGGACAGAGTCTCCAGACAGGGTGAGTGGCAGAAGCTCACAGCTCTTTTCCTACTCTTAGTTTAAGAGAGTCCATGACACCAACAAGCTTTACCCTATATATTCTCACTCTGGCACAAACCATTAGCCTCCAGAAGACTGGAGGTAATTGCCACACAAAAATTACTACACACAGTTGACCTTTAAGAATGGCTCTCTTTAGAGAATAGAACCCTGGCTCTCCTCAGGGTCCCTTATGGGTGTGACCCTTGCCCAACTAAGGGTTATATTTTCTTGCTATCTACCCAGTTTGCCTTCCTGGGCAGTGTCTAATTTCCCCATCAATCAAGTGCCCACCAAACACTTATAAAGGCCCAGAGTGAGAAAGATGATCTATTTCTTTTTCATTGTAAACTCCCTTTTAAGTTATAATTCTATTTCCAGGATATATATTTTCCATGAATAAATGACATCCCAATTTCTAATCATGTGATTGGCATTACAGTATACCTTGATGTTACTAGAACAACTGTGTTGTAATATTGCCCTATAGTCAAACATTACTATGAGATATATAAATGTGGGCAGGACAGGGATGTCCTTTCCATGAAATCATAGTATTACCTACATTAAGAAATAATGTCTCTGCTTTTTCAGTGTACCATTCTTGAATGTTAAATTCAATTCTTCACCTCAAAACTCAAGATCAACTTCAACACATTACTGTGTTTCCCAAAGAAAGAGTACAGGTTGAAGAAATTGGGAAAGTGAAGCTTGGGGAGTAACACGGGATGATATAATAGTTCTCTCTGAATTCTGCATAGATGAGGAAGGACTTGAACAGCCTAATATTTAAAGTTCTTTTCAATTCAGAGGTTTATGGCTCTCTGACTTGTTCTATGGCATTTATAGACAGAAATACTAAGATCATTGGGTACAAAATACAAGGAAGCAGATTTTGGTTCAATATTATTAAAAACAAAAACTCTCAAATATCTTGAACTGCCCCCATTAAAAAAAGAAAGAAAGAAAGAAAGCCTTATCATGTGTGCTTTCTATTGTTTAAACTATCTAAAGAATTCCCTTGAAATGAGTCCTGGTTAGTGAGTGGTTAATAGTACAAGATCTGTAGCTGGATTGCTTGGTTCAAATCTTAAGTCCACCCACTTACTAGCTGAGACCTTGGACATATTATCCTGTATAATAGGGATAACAATAAGTTTGTTAGGTGGTATAATTCATAAAGTCTAGAATGGTAGGTGGCAAATATTAAACAATAATTGTTGGGTATTATTAGTTCCTTCCAAAGACTACTATTCTGTAATTCTGATCTTACCTGTGTTTCAATGTTTTTGGTATTCTTCATAGATAAAAAGAAGTCCATTAATATAATACCCAGAAAGAGCAAATGCTTAGGTTAATAGACTTCTTTGGCTGTGTGCTATGGTTTAAAGGCCAACTTAGTAGAAAGATGGAACACATATTAAAATAAGAAAGTTATGCTTCTATAAAAACAATTCATTATTTGGTGATTTTTAGGTGACTTTAAGTTTAGTTTAGCATTAAGAAAAAAATTAAGAATAGTAAATAAGGAAAAAAGTGTAAACAATGCAGAACTGCATAAATGAACAAATTCCTCTGGATTAGTTTTAAAGCACATAAACATAATTTTATATAGTTTATGAAAATGGAATAATACACTCTGATTTGAAATTTCATTTTTTTTAAATCTAAGACTTTTTAAAGAGCAGTTTTAGGTTCACAGCAAAATTGAGGGAAAGGTATAGTGATTTCCCATATATTCCCATACCCCCACATACTCACAGCCTCGTCCACTATTAACATCCTCCACACAGTGGTGCATTTGTTACAGCTGATGAACCTACACTGACACATCATAATCACCCAAATAAAGTTATTATGATGTCGTATTTTCTGGGGTGCAATTTCCTTTTGTGTTCTGTTAAATTTTAAGGGAAGATGTTCCATACGGTATATCTCACAGCTTTATAATTAAAAACAATTACAAACTAATGCCATTCAATAGATAAAATAAAGTCTCTTAGGAACATATATTTTTTAAAAACTCAATATAGGTTGATCATCTTGTATTATCTAAAGTTGTAGGGACTGACTGGTAGCTTTAGAAACTGTTGAGCCTGAGCCTGTGAGTTTTACTCTTGGATATCCATGGCTCCAGTCCAATTATTTCCCTATCAGCAAACTTGTGTTTGCATAACTCTGACATAAATTTGTGCCTACATATCACAAATCAGCATTTATAATGTTACCCACAGTCTTTCTAGAATGTTTATAAAAATTCTTCAGGAATTAAAAAATGAGTATAAATGACTAATATCTGGAAGATTTATATATTGAGAAAGGCCCTAAGGGATAACCTAGTACAATTTCTTCATTTTATACCTGAAGAAACAGATTCAAAGAAACCAAATGACCTGTCCAAGATTGCACATCAAACATGTAGTTGAGCTGGAGGGAAAAACCCAGTTCTTCTTTTTCTTTTTTCAATGTCTAAAGTCAGTGTCCTTTCTATTGTATTAAATAATAACTGAAACTTTTGGTGACCAAATCAAACACATTAAGTTAGTATTATTTCAAGAAATTATTAATAGTTAATTATAACTGGGCAATTTATCAACCTGATGAATGTGAAAACTTGCAACATTTGCTAAGCAAGTGAGTGGTTCATTGAGCTCTCTTTTTTACTGTACACATATACATACTAGTTTTAACAGAACTCTAAAAAGGAATATGTTTAACAAAGCTAGACATTTCATTGTATATTTTATTCATTATGTTGTTACAATAGTTCCCATTTTTTCCCCTTTGCTCCCCTCCGCTCAGTAGCCCCCATCCCCAAGTAATCCCACTCCCCTTAGATCATGTCCATGGGCTGTGCATACAAGTTCTTTGGAATCGCCCATTCCTATATTCTTCTTTTTTTTAAATAATTAATTATTTTTATAACAATAAAAAATAACAATTCCCTCCTCTCAGACTTAAGACCTTTTATAATATTATAAAGGACAATAGTTGGAGGTCTCATACTCCTCTAGCTGCTTCAAGCTGGACATGGTCATCATCTTACCACCATCACCCTTGGGTCCAGAAATCCCTAATAAGAGTGGGGTTGTGGAGGGGAAGGTGGCCTTCCCACATGGGGAAAAATCTTGAAGACTCCAGGTCAGTTGGCTGTCCCCGGACAATGGCGTGCTTGTTTTAACAGGTTGGCATCATTGTTGTATTCTGGGGGCAACAAATTTGGCAACAGGGTTAAAAGAAATCATTCAATTCATAACCACTAGAAGACAAAAGGCTGGTATTAATTTTTCAATGTCTCATATTAGGGGGAAAAATAAAGGCTCTTTGAAGGAAAGTGTGCAAGACATGTCACATTTGTCCAAAGGCCTTTTGCCCACTATACTTTGGACTGAGGGGAATATTTTAGGTTTCCCCCCTCTAAGACCTCTGGGCCCTTTATGTCCAAGCTACTAGGATAGAAAAGAGAAACCAGTTTTAAATGGAAGCCCAAAGACCACCCCGTACTTCACCAACCCAGCCTCTCAGTTCAGTCAAACCATTGAGTCTCAGGAGGCAGTCATGCAGACAGGATTAAGTGAGACCTATAAGTATGGACAATAACTCAAGTAATGAGATCATAGGCTTATGCCCTATGAAAACAGAACACACATGTTAATTTATGCAACATAACCCACAAACCAGTCTCTAAATCTGTAAGACTGTCTTTTTAAAAAGACATCCAGTTGCAAGGCATTTGACATTCTTTTTGCCAGCAAATAAAGCATCTTTGATGATGCCACAGACATAGTTTAACTTTTAACTTTCAAATGAAAATTTTTAAATGAAAAGAAACTTTAAAAGACAGCCAGCTGCACTACTTTATTGTCTACCACTGAGTATTGTGGTTTTCCTTGAATCACAATTTTTTTCCTTAATATTACCCTCCTTGTCATTAAAGTGACCACATTAAGTCCAGGTTTAATTTATCCTGTTCATTTGCATAAACACAACAAGAGCAGCAAATGATCACATATGATCTTTACATCTGCTTTGCTGGAACTTACAGAAGAAAACTTCAGGGTGACTTTCAGTCTTCATACAGGGCACAGCAGCTAAGCCACATACCTGCCATTCAGCATTGCCTGTAAACACCTGTCTTTTCGAAGTCCTTTGGGTTTTGAATTGTGCTTAAAGTCCCATCTAGCCATCTTTCAGGAAAGTAACCTTCGTTCCTTCCCTGGAGAGATTGCCATGGACCGCACAACCAACCAAGGTACCAGGCCTTGTTTTTTTCATGGGCTTTTATTACCTTCAAAAGTAATCCCAGTTCCTCAGGGCTTTTTGGTAACAACCAGAGCCCAAGCATGACTCCTTTAGGCATGACATTCCAGTCAAAGTCGTGGTCAACAAAATCTCTATTAACAACTGGTATTATTAGTTTTATGCGAAGAACTTTATGTCATTGCTTACTTCTTCAGAATGCTCCTTCAAATATTTACTAAAATTGCATTTCCATACTTTACATTTGGTTTGTTCACTGTCCTACATGTGAGGGTTTTTGGGGGGGATGGGGTGGGGAAGATTTGCTGGCTCATTTATTAATTTATTTTGCTTTCATTTTTTCCACTACATATTTTTGTTTGTTAGTTTTTCTATTACAGTTGTCTCACTTTTTTCCCTATTGCTTCCCCACACCCTGCCCATCCCTTCTCCCACAGTAAGTCTCCCCCGCCATTGTCCATGTCCATGGGTCATTTATACATGTTCTTCGACTAGACCCTTCCCCTTATTACCCCCTTCACTCCCTTCCCCCTCTCCTTTGTCACTGTTAGTCTATTCCTTGTTTATATACCTCTGCTTCAATTTTCCTCATTTGTTTGTGCTGTTCATTAGTCTCCTGTAATAGGTGATAGCATAAGGTATTTTTCTTTCGTTGTCTGGCTTATTTCACTAAGCATAATTCTCTCTAGCTCCATCCATGTTGTTGCAAATGGTAAAAGTTCCATCTTTCTTTCTGCTACATAGTACTCCGTTGTGTAAATGTACCACAGTCTTTTGATCCACTCATCTACAGATGGGCACTTAGGTTGTTTCCAGCACTTGGCTATTATAAATAGTGCTGCTATGAACATAGGCATGCATAGGTTCTTTTGAATTGGTGATTCTGGATTCTTTGGATATAATCCTAGCAATAAAATTGCTGGTTCAAAAGGTTTTTTTATTTTTAGTTTTTTGAGTAAATTCCAAACTGTTTTCCATAGTGGCTGCACCAGTCTGCATTCCCATGAACAGTGCACCAGGGTTCCTTTTTCTCCACATCCTTGCCAGCACATGCTGTTTGTTGATTTGTTGAAGACGGTCATTTTGACTGGAGTGAGGTGGTATCTCATTGTGGTTTTTATTTGCATTTCTCTGATGGCTAGTGATGTAGAACATCTTTCATATGTATATGGGCCCTCTGTACATCCTCTTTGGAGAAGTGTCTGTTCAGGTCCTTGCCCATTTTTTATTGGGTTGTCTGTCTTCTTGGTGTTGAGTTGTATAAGTTCTTCATATATTTTGGAGATCAATCCCTTGCCTGAGGTATCATTGGAAAATATGTTTTCCCATATGGTTGGTTTCCCTTTCATCTTGCTGATGTTTTCCTTTGCTGAGCAGAAACTCTTTAGTTTGATGTAGTCCCATTTGTTTGTTCTTTCCTTTATTTCCCTTGCCTTAGAAGATATATCAGTGAAAATGTTGCTACGTGGGATATCTGAAAATATTTTGCCAATGTTTTTTTCTAGTACTTTATGGTGCCACGGCTTGCATTTAAGTCTTTGATTCATCTTGAGTTTATTGTGGTCAATGGTGAAAGTAGGTTGTCTAGTTTCATTTATTTGCATGTCCCTGTCCAGATCTCCCAACACCATTAGTTGAAAAGGCCCTTTTTACTCCATTTTATGTTCCTTCACCCTTTGTCAAATATTAGTTGACCATACAGACCTGGGTTTACTTATGGGCTCTCTATTCTGTTCCATTGACCTGTATGTCTGTTCTTATGCCAGTACCAGACTGTTTTGATTACCGTGGCCTTATAGTATAGTTTGATATCAGGTATTGTGATTCTTCCTACTGTGTTCTTCTCCCTCAAGATTACTGTGGCTATTCGGGGTCTTTAGTGGCTCCATATAAATTTTTGAAGTATTTGTTCTAGGTTTGTGAAATATGTCATTGGTATTTTAATAGGGGGGGGCCTTCTTCAGGCTGGTTTGGCTCAGTGGATTGAACGTCGGCCTGCGAGCTAAGTGTCGCTGGTTCGATCTTCCAGTCAGGGCACATCAGAGAAGGAAAACTCTGATTCCAAAAAACCTCCGCCGCCTTGCGGCATACCTCTTCAGGGGAAAGGCTAAGGGAGTAAACCCCGACAGAAAATCCGGAGCCGGAGTCCCTAAGGCAGTTTGACGTTGTAGTCAACACCGGCAACTCCTGCGGCGCACCTGAAGCCAAGCTGTATTGACTCCGTCTTTCCCTTGGATCCTTCAGCTGCGAAGAGAGGGGGGGTCTGCTGCATGGGCAACAGCAGACCCTCCATATCACCCTGCCCAGGCTCTGTAGCTTCAGCTTCACTGGAGAGGACACTCCAGCGTCATCGCAAGATGTCGATTCAACACGGGAGGAGACAGATACCATGTCACTCCTGAGTCGGACTGCACAGCCATTCTCGGTGGTGCAGATAGACTCTTAAGAAGCTACACCATCGTCTCTCGAGGCTCTGTAGCTTCAGCTTCACTGGAGAGGACACTCCAGCGTCATCGCAAGATGTCGATTCAACACGGGAGGAGACAGATACCGTGTCACTCCCGAGTCGGACTGCACAACCATTCTCGGCGGTGCAGATAGACTCTTAAGAAGCTACACCATCATCTCTCGAGACGGACGGCTGCCGACGATGACGACAACGACGACGACGATTTTAATAGGGATTGCATTGCATCTATAAATTGCTTTAGATAGGATGGACATTTTAATGATGTTGATCTTCCCATCCATGAACATGGTATTTGTTTCCATTTACTTGTATGTTCCTTAATTTCTTACTTCAGTGTTATGTAGTTTTCTGAATACAGATCTTTTATCTCCTTGGTTAAATTTATTCTTAGGTACTTTATTTTTCTTGTTGTTATAGCAAATGGGATTTTTTTTTTTTAGTTTTTTTCTCTGATATTTTATTATTGGTGTAAAGAAATGCCTTCAATTTCTGAATATTGACTTTGTACCCTATTGTTTTGCCAAATTCACTTATTAGATCAAGTAGTCTTTTAGTGGAGTTTATAGGGTTTTCTATGTACACTATCATGTCATCTGCAAATAATGACAGTTTTACTTCCTTTTTTCCAATTTGGATGCCTTTTTTTCCTCTTTCTTGTCTGATTGTTATGGCTAGAACTTCCAAGACTATGTTGAATAGGAGTAGAAAGAGTGAACATCCTTTTCTTGATCCTTACCTCAGGAGGAATGCTTTCAGTTTTTGCCCATTGAGTATGATGTTGGCCTCATGTTTCTCACATATGGCCTTTATTATGTTGAGGTATGCTCCCTCTATTCGCATTTTTCTGAGACTTTTCATCATAAGTGGATATTGTACTTTATCAAATGACTTTTCAGCATCGATTGAGATGATCGTGTGGTTTTTGTCCTTCATTTTGTTTATGTGGTGTATTATGTTTATTGATTTGTGAATATTAAACCATCCTTGAATCCTTGGTATGAATCCTACTTGATCTTTCTAATGTGTTGCTGGATCTGGTTTGCCAATATTTTGTTGAGGATTTTAATATCTCTGTTCATCAGTGATACTGACCTGTAGTTTTCTTTCTTTGTTGTGTCTTGACCTGGTTTTGAAATTAGAGTAATACTGGATTCACAAAATGAGTTTGGGAGTCTTTCCTCTTCTTGGATTTTTTTTGAATAATCTGAGAATGATAGGAGTTAGTTCTTTCCTAAATGTTTTGTAAAGTTCACCCATGAAGTCATCCAGCCCAGGGCTTTTGTATGCAACGAGTTTTTTTATTACTGCTTCAATTTCACTAGTTCTTATAGGTCTGTTCAGGCTTTCTGCTTCTTATTGACTCAGTTTTGGAAGATTCTATGTTTCCAGAAATTTGTTCATTTCACCTAGGTTGTCAAATTTCTTGTGATACAGTTGTTTGTAATAATTTCTTACAATCCTTTGTATTTCTGTGGTATCATTTGTGATTTCTTCTCTTTCATTTCTTATTTTGTTTATTTGGGTTCTCTCTCTCTTTTTTTTGATGAGCCTGGCTAAAGGCTTGTCGATTTTACCTTTTCAAAGTACCAGCTTCTGGTTTTATTGATCTTTTGAATTGTTAGTTTAGTCTCTATGTCATTTAATTCTGCTCTGATCTTGATGATTTCGTTTCTTCTACTCGCTCTGGGTTTTGTTTATTGTTGTTCCTCTAGTTCCTGTAGCTGTACAGTTAGACTTTTTATTAGAGATTCTTCTATCATTTTTAGATAAGCCTGTATTGCTATGAAATTTCCTCTCACGACTGCTTTCGCTGTATCCATAGGTTTTGGGTTGTTGTGTGTTCGTTATCACTTGTTTACAGAAACTTTTTGATTTCCTTGATGTCTTTGTTAACCCATTCATTATTTAATAGCATGTTATTCATTCTCCATGAGTTTCAATGTTTTTGAGTTTTTTCCTTGAGGTTGGTTTCCAGTTTTAAGCCATTGTGATCTGAGAAGATGCTTGGTATAATTTCAATTTTCTTGAATTTATTGAGGCTTGTTTTGTGTCCTACCGTGGGGCCTATCTTTGAAAATGTTCCATGTACACTTAAAAAGAATGTATATTTTGCTTCTTTGGGGTGAAAATTTTTTATATATCAACTAAGTCCATTTGATCTAGAGTGTTGTTCAATGCCTCAATATCTTTGGTGTTTCTTTGCTTCAAAGATCTGTCCTTTCTTGACAATGGGGTGTTAAAGACCCATACTATGAGTGTGTTGCTGTCTATATCCTTCCTGAAGTCTTTCAAGATTTTCCTTACATATTTGGGTGCTCCTATTGGGTGCATATATGTTTACCAGGATTATATCTTCTTGATGGATTTTTCCCTTAAGTATTATGAAATGTCTTTCTTTGTCTCTTATTATAGCCTTTGTTGTGAAATATGTTTTTTCTGATATAAGTATTGTTACCCCAGCTTTTTTTCCATTTTCATTTGCTTGAAATACTATTTCCATCCCTTCACTTTCAGTCTGTGCAGAGATTTTGTTCTAAGGTAGGTCTCTTGTAGAGAGCAAATATGTGGGTCGTGCTTTCTAACCCATTCAGCTACCCTATGTCTTCTCATTGGTGCATTTAATTCATTTACATTTAAGGTTATTATTGATAGGCACTTATTCATTGTCATTTGCCCCCTTTGTTCTTGTGTTCCTCTCTCTCTCTCTGTTTCTTTATCTTCTTTTTCTTAAGTATATTTTATTGATTATGTTGTTACAGTAGTCCCAAATTTGTTTCCCTTTGTTACCCTCTGCCCATTACCCTCCTTCCCTCCAGCAATCCCACCCCTCTTAGTTCATCTCCATGGGTCGTGCATATAAGTTCGTTGGCTTCACCCTTTTCTATATATTATTAATACCCCCCTGTCTATTTTGTACCAACTGATTATGCTTCTTAGTTCCTGCACTATTTCCCCATTTCTCCCCCTCCCCCCTCCCAGCTGATAACTCTCCAAATGATCCCTATACCTATGAATCTGTTCCTATTCTGGTTTGCTTAGTTGAATTTTGTTTTTATTTTTTAGATTTGGTTGTTGATAGTTGTGAGTTTGTTGTCATTTTAGTGTACATAATTTTGATCTTCTTTTTCTTAAGTAAGTCCCTTTGACATTTTATATAATAATGGCTTGGTGATGATGAACTCCTTTAGCTTTACCTTGTCTGGGAAGCACTTAATCTGCCCTTACATTCCAAATGATACCTTTGCTGGATAGAGTAATCTTGGTTGCAGGCTGCCTTTCATCACATTGAATACTGCTTGCCAGTCCCTTCCTGCCTGCAAAGTGTCCTCTGAGAATTCAGCTGATAATCCTACAGACACACCCCTGTTGACGACTCTCTGCCTCTCTCCTGCTGCCCCCAATACTCTGTCTTTACCTATCACCTTTGGCACCTCAGTCATGATGCATCCTGGTGTGGTCCCCTCTGGGTCCAGCTCGCCTGGGACCATCCGTGTTTTTTGGACCTGTATTTCTATCTCCTTCGCACAATTTGGGAAGTTTTCCTCATATTTTAAAATTCTTGCTTCCTCATTCTGCACTGGTTGACTGTTTTTTTCTTCCTTATGTTCCAAATCATTGATTTGAACCCCGGTTTCCTTCCCTTCACAGTTGGTTTTGTGTGGATTTTTCTTTCTTTCACTTAGCATAGCCTTCACTTCTTCTCTTAAGCATGTACAGTACTCAAGCATATCTGTCAAGCCTGTGAGCATTTTTAGCACCAACGTTTTGAATTCTGTGTCTGGTAGGTTGTCTATCTCCTCATTCGTTATGTTGGCTATCTCCATGTCGCTTAGTTCTCCCACTGGAACTTTGATTCATTTCTCCTTTTGGGTCATACTTCTCTGTCTCCTCATTCTGACAGGCTCCTGTGTTTGTTTGCCTCGATGTCCCAGGTAGAGCTGTCATTCCTGTTAAGGGGTAGAGCCTTAGAGATTCATCAGTACAGAGCGACCTGTTTCACCACGTTATGGTGCTGTTTGTAGGGGAGGATTCCGAAAGGGAACAATGCCGCCTGCCCAGCACTTGCTCCTTTTTCAGGCACCTCTCCCACTTCCACACCAGACTGGTGCCGCTCTAGTTGCCCTGGTCATCGTTCCCAGAGTGGGTGGTTCTGCGGACATTTTAAGACCATGGGGGCTTTTTAAACAAGCAGACTCTGCTGAGAGATTGGCAGTTTCTGCCTCCACCCCAACCCATGCTGATCTGCACAGTCAGAAGCAATGAGGCTTGATTTTCCCCGGTGCTGGGATCGTGAGCTGCGAGGTCCGTTGAGGAGCTGGGAATGCTCCTCAGGTGTCCCTGCTGACTTTTTAAAACGTGTGGCTATGCTTTCTGCCAGCCTGCCTCTGCTTCCGCCACTGCCACCACCACACCGCATTCTCTCCACCCCGGCTCCGCCCCTCCTACCTGTCTGGATGAGTGTTTCTTCTTTATATCTTTGTTTGCTGGACTTCCATGTAGTTTAATTTTTCAGAACTTCTGGTTGTTTCTAGTATCGAGGTAGTTGTATTCCTTCTTAGTTATGGAGGGAGATGCAGCATGTCTTTCTACACCTCCATCTTGGCCAGAAGTCCCTCTTTATCTTCTTGAAGCAGATCCTTTAACATCTCTTATAGTGCTGGTTTGGCGGAGATGTATTCTTTTAGCCTTCTTTTGTCTTGGAAACTCCTTATTTCACCTTCCATTTTGAATGAGAGCCTTGCTGGGTAGAGTATTCTTGGTTGCAGGCCTTTGGTTTTCATTGCTGGGAATATTTTTTGCTATTCCTTTCTGGCTTGTAGTGTTTCTGTTGAGAAAGCTGATGATAGCCTTATTGGAGCTCCCTTGTATGTTGTTAGCTGTTTCTCTCTTGCTGCTTTTAGGATTCTCTCTTTGTCTTCGAATGTTACCATTTTAATTATGATGTGTCTTTAAATGAGCCTATTGGGGTCCCTCTTCATTGGGGCCCTCTGTGCTTCCTGGACTTTTGTGACTCTTTCTTTCCTCATGTTAGGGAAGTTTTCTGTCATTAGTTTTTCAAACAAGTTTTCTTCCCTTGCTCCTCTTCTTCTCTTTCTGGTATTCCTATGATATGGATATTATTATGTTTCACGTTGTCCTGCAGATCTTTTAAAACCTGTTCAGTCTTTTTTCATTTTGTTGCACTGTCTGGGAATTTTTTTCTACAATGTTCTCCAGCTCACTGATCTGATCTTCTGCTTCCTCTAGCCTGCCTTTAATTTTTCTACTGTGTTCTTCAATTCATAAATTGTATTTTTTCATTTCCTCCTGGCTCTGTTGATAGCTTCTATGTCCTTTTCCATGCTGGTGTAATTCCGTAAGTTCCTTGTAGTTTCCCTGGAGTTTCTTGTAGTTTCTCCTGGAGTTCTTTGTAGTTTTCTTTGAGCTCGCTGATCTCATTGAGCTTTCCTATAATCCATCTTTTGAATTCCATGTCTAATAGTTTGCTTCTCTCTATTTCATTTAGCACTCTTTCTGGGGATTCTTCCTTTCCTTTTAATGGGGCGTTGTTTCTCTGCCTCCCCATTTTTGTGACTCTTCTTGTTTGTTTCTGCTTCTTAGATTGATCTGCACTTACTGGGCCTACACACCCTATTGGAGACTACCAGAGATCTACTGCCTTTGTCTGTCCCCTTAATTGTTAATCTATCCAATCTGTGATCAGCCATCAGGCTAAAGGACCAAGGGTGGGACAGATTAATTCCTGTAGGCGGGGCTTTTGCTTACCCTCAGGCTGATGCCACTTGGAGGGGAATGATCTGCCTGCAGTATGGGGAATGATTCAGTACTGGGACCCATTCAGCTGCTCCCTTAGTTGTCCCCTCAAAGCCACTGCCCGAAATTCTCCTCAAGCGTCTCTAGTCCTCTCTGCCCTCCCTCTGCTTGAACCCAGGGTAAGTGGCTGCCAAAATATTTTCATATATGATCCACTTAAGAGCTCTTTTTTTCCAGTTGTTTCTCTCAGGCCAGCAAGAACCCCTGTGGGTTTTCATTTTTCACAGCTGGATACTATTTTACTTTCTGCTCTGTTGCTATAGGCTGGCAAGCCCATCAGGGGGTTTAGGCCTGCCCTTCTCAGGGACAACTCCCAGCTGCTGAGCTGTTTCTCAGTCTCTTCAGCTGCCACCCGTGGGAGCCCAGCCAGCCCTTTCACATCTCTGCACTTCCTACTGGTCATATTGTGATGAAGCAGCCTTTTCTGTCTCTCCGTGGTTATAAGACTTCTTTCCAGCTATTGTTCAGTTGGTTATTCCAGATGATTTCTCCACAATTAAGTTGTAAGTCCAGACTGGTCCTGGGAGGAGGTTAGTGAGCTCCACTTACTCCTCTGCCATCTTGGGTCTCTCAAAGCAAGACATTTTAAAGCACTTTTGGAATCACTAGTTTTCTCACAGCTACCATGACTGTGGAACTCTTATTATTACACAAGGAGGGTGTCAGAAGACCAGCTCTTCAATCCCTGAGGCTTGCTCCCAGTTGGTATCTTAGCTGCATGATATAAGCAACGAAGAGAGCTTGGTTTTTTGAATAAGAATGAAGAGACATTGATTTGGAACACTAATTGTGAAGGCCACATAATGAAAGAGAAAACATATCTATGTATGTAGTAAGAAAAGTTTCCTATGTGTAAACAAAAAGTGAAAGTTGTCGATTTAAGGCTTTTCCCATTTTTCATTTGCATCAAAGATCTTAACTGTCTTTCTACTGCCTGTTTAAATCCTATCCTGAAAGGATCTTTCCATTGCTCTGAGAACAAAAATAGAATATATTCCCAATAGGTTTGAAATTAATAGAAAATTAGCTGTTTAAGTCAATTATTTTTTCACTCCAGGGTTTCTTTCATAATGAGTTTCTTGAGCATTTAAAATGTGATAAGATTGACTACAAATAAATTTAAACATGTTGTGCCTGAAACAATTCATTTTATAAGATAAAGAGAATTTTTTTATGTTAAATTTCTAAAAAGAAGTAAGTGTCACATATGGAAGAGAACTCATGACTCTTTCCTTAAAAAGATTTTACATATGTACACTAAGGGAGAACTTATGTATATTATTGTTTTCTAGTTTCTAGATATATTTTTAGATCATGTAAAATTTTACTCATATATTAAATTTCCATTTATTAATTTTGACACTGGTTTAATTAAGTTGGTTGATAATACTGAATAGCTGTTAGAAATACAGCTTAAACTTAATTCTGAAATTGTGTACTATGAGAATAAGACAATGATCTCTTATTGGATCAGAGACTGTTAAATTCATAAATGGAAAAATATCTTGCTAATTCCATGTTGTTAGTACATGCAGACCAAGGGAAAAACAGTGACGTTAAAAATCTACCTCCATAAATGGAGAGCAGAGAAAGACCAAAGAAAGAGACTGGCTACTCCAGTCTGGCAATTAATAGAGTTTATTAAAAGAAATTTATGTATGAGGCATGTCTCGTGTGGCTGCAAAATGAAGTAGATATTCCGTGTATGAATTGGCAGGTGCCAAGGAAGTAATACGGTAGAAGGTGAATATGGAGAGTAATGGGCATTAGTATGTAATGTTTTATCAGTGAGAACAATGGACTGTTCCATTCTTCCAGAAATCAGCACCTAGCGGTAGGCAAGGGACGGGTGCTGATTTAAGTCAGAATGAACATTAATTACAACCAGACAGTCTTTAAGTGGGGTTTTTGGAAAGCAACTTCTTTTCTGGCTTGGGTATCCTCGAGGGACAGACAACATCACACCATGGAGCAATCTGTCCTCCACACATGCAAGTCATGATGAAACCTGGAATTAGACTCTGATTTAGTCCTTTGCAGAGTTATGCCTAGATGTGGACCAAGAAGTCAACCCCAGCTCACTTCTTACTGCCATAATTTAGCTCTTTTCATTGCCTCAAGTACGGACTCATATATAATATTAAGATTTTTTTTATTCATTGCTATTTATTTCTGATTTTTGCTCAGGATTTTATTAAATATTTGTAGGACATAACTCTCATATAAAAAGGCATTTGGTAATCTATGTCACCTTTAAGTTTTTGAGCTCCAGTATGGACCAGGCACTGTTCTAGAAAGTGGGAACACATCTGTGAAGAAAAGAGACAAAACTTGTAGAGATTCTAATGGAGAGAGAAACAAAAAAAGTATTGTAAGTAAGTAGATGAAGTAGGATGTTAGAAGGTAATAAGGGCTATGAAAACAGGAAAAATAAGATAAGGGGGGTCAGGACTTCCTGGAGGAGGTGTAAGGCAGGTTACCAATATAAATAGGGTAGTCAGGGTGGGCCTCATTGAAGATTGTTGAATAAAGACTTAAAACTGTGAAGGAGTTTTTATTTAACAACAGCAAGAACAATAACACAGTTTTCATTAGTCACGATTTTTAAAAATAATAAAAGAGTATCACAAATGTCTCGGCACTCAACTCTTTTTGTTATTAAACCTAGAAAAATGGGTCATTTTACATTCCTTTTTTTGTTGTTGTTGCTTAAATATTGAAATTAGTTTATTATTATATAACTGTTTTCTGATTTTTTTTATTTTTGTACTAAATGAAAGTAAAAGCACATATTGAAGAAATGATGCTCCATTTTAAATTAGAAAGGGTATATTGGATAATCTTTTTCTTCTTGATTAAAAAAAAGTTCCTGATGTGCATAGCATTTTTTTTTTTTTTGCATTTCTATAAGAGAATGTAGTATGTACCTTTTACAAATAACACTAATGGCAATAATGAATAGTTATTTAGTGCTCATCATAAATTAGTCAGATCTTGGGCTTAGTATTTCCATTGTTATCTTAACACAATCCTTAGAAAAATCCTGTGAGGTAGTTCTTGTTATTTTAACTGCAGAACCAGCTCAAAATGGTCCTATCCTGTTTAACATACTGAGTTGCTTTTCAGAGATAAAAGACCAAAACTGCACATCATGCAGCAGAAGCATGTGCAGAGAAGCTGCACCTGAAACCAAAGTTCCCCCTCTCCCAACCCTCCTCCCCAAACATGCAATCAAAGCACTGGAATATAATCTGAACTTGAACACAAGCCCTTTTTCAGAAGCAAAGGGTCACTTATCCAGGAAAATCTGGTGCTGACGCTCCTTATCATAAATGGCCATGGTCCAAAGTCTTCCAATTAAAACTTACCCTCCCAGCACAACTGCATTCGTTTCCCACTAACCCCTTAAAAATGCTAACCTAGTCCAGAGATCAAGATATATTTGAGGCACTACTCAGTCTTTCTTTTTCTTGGTTGGTGACTTCTCCATCAATTAACCTTTCCTTACTCCAAACTCTGACGTTTTGAGTTTGGCTTTTCTAAGGATGGGGCACATGAACCACTTTGCTAACATTATCACTGTGTCACAGATAAGGGAACACAGATTACATAAATTAGTAAATGCCAGAACTAGGATTCTAATCCATGTGGGTTTCAATCCAAAATTTTACTGTTTAACTTCCTACTGTTCTCAAGTGTGCGCAGCACAGTTGTAAAATTCAAGAACAATTTGGATAATAGAGGCATAAACATGCTTTTGTTTTTAAAACTATGTATTTTCTTTAAATTATTAAATTTACATTCTCACTAGGTCTTGTGATATGTGAAGGCTCTGATCAAAATAAGATGATCTTGACGTTTGGAATGGCTGTATCTGAAAAGATACAGAGAAAGCTAAACCACAGAAGTGCCCAGAATCACTCATTTGCTTTCTTCCATATCTTGAAAAAGTAATCCTAGCCCTTGACTTTTCTGAAAACAGCTAAATATTTCCCTTAAGAAATATTTATCAGAACTAGTTATTAGAATATGAATTTACAAGGTCTCAGGGACAAAACGCAGATTTAAATGGGGGGGGGGGTTGTTACAACCAGAACTGACTAAACTATATTTTTTAAACCTTAGTTTTTTAAATTTACTCATTCAGTGTAGTAATTACCTATCACAAGTTGCTGTGGTGAGGTACCATATTAGATCTTGATCCCTTGACCTCAGGAAGATGGTATAGTAGGCAAGTCAGAAATTAATCCACTAATTTTCCAGCCAATATAAAATGACATTTGTGACTTATACTTCCAAGGAATAGCCTGCTGGTATCTGAACAGCTATAATAAAATAGGAGGGTTGGTTTTTTTTCAGTGGAAAGGTTTCCCTGATAGGTGGCATTAACAGGAAAGAGAGAGGAATAAGCATTCCAGGCAAACAAGACAGCATGTGCACATGTGCTTTGGTGGTAAAGACAACCAAGGCAGAGGGACTGCAAGAAGGGCACCATGGCTAAAGTGGAGAGACCAGTGGGAGCCAGTAAGATGCAATACAGACTAGTATGGTTAAAAAGCTTTGCCTTTAGCAGTAAATTTTATTTCTCCACATTTCAATTAACATTTTAATTGCAATGTTGTAATTGTATTTATTTTTTAAGGTTACCAGTTTAGTACAAGCAATACTAGTTTTCTTATTACAGTAGTAATATTATTTTTACTTTTCAACTAATTTATTTAAAAATGAATGAATTTTGAGTTGTCATGTTCTTATTTTTATTTGTTTCAAGGTATCTTTTGATTTCTTCTTTGATCTCATTTTTAATCCATATATTATTTAGTAACATGCTGCTTAGCATCCATGTCTTTGTGTGTTTTTCAGTTTTTTTCTTGTGATTGATTTCTAGTTTCATACCATTATGGTCAGAGAAAATGCCTGATATGATTTCAAACTTTTTAAATGTATTGAGACTTGTTTTGTGCCCTCACATGTGGTCTATCCTAGAAAATTTTTCATGTGCACTTGAAACAATTTTATATTCTGCTGCTTTTGGATGAAATGCTCTGAAGATATCAATAAATATATCTGAAGTAGTGTGTCATTTAATGCTGCTATTTCCTAGTTGATTTTCTGTCTGGAAGATCAATTTGTTGATGTCAGTGAGGTATTAAAATCCCCAACTATGACTGTATTGCTGTCAATCTCTCCCTTTATGTTCACCAAGATTTGCTTTACAGAGACCCAAGATGGTGGAGGAGTAGGTGGAAGTAACACTAACCTTCTCCCAAGACCAATCTGAAATTACAACTTAACTGTGGATAAATCATCTGGAATAACCAACTGAACACTAGCTGGAGAGAAGCCTTTAACAATGGACATACAGAAGAAACCACCTCATCACGTGACTGGTACAGAGGAGATATGAGGAGGCTGGCTGTGCTCCCATGGGTGGCACCTCAAGGTATAGAGAAATATTTTTGCAGCCAGGGGCTTTTCCCTGAGAAGTGTAGTGTCTAAACCCCAAGCTGGGCTCCCCAGCTTACAGAATCAGAGCCAAGAGTAAACCAGATAGCATCCAGCTGGGAAAAAGCAAAAAGTGGTGGTGGGGGTTTTTTTGTTTGTTTTTGAGTTGCTGTGTTTTTCTGTGGGTTTTTTTTTTTTTTTTGCCAGCCTGAGAGAAACAACTGGAGGCACAGATACTTAAAGGGAAAATGCACAAAATTTTATTGGCACCCACTTACCCTGGGCTCCAGAAAATGTAGGGCTGAGTGGACTAGAGACACTTCAGGAGAGTTTGGGGTGGTGGCTTTGGGAAGAGAACTGAGGGAGCAGCCAAGGGGGATTAGCTGACTCATTCCCCATACTGCAAGAGTCATCTTGCTCAGGCAGACCACTCCCAAGTGGCATCAGCCTAAGGGGAAGCAATAACCCCACCCACAGGAATTGCTCTGCCACACTGAACAGTGCTTAAACCTGATTATTGATTACAGAGTGACTAAACAACTGAAGGAGAAAGCCAAAGACTGTGGATCACTGGTAGTCTCAAACACACTGCCTAGGGCCAAACTTGGACATGATCTGACATGTGGATCCAGAAAGAGAAGAAAGTGGTGAAAACCAGATACTACTGAGACAAATTCCACCATGGTCTTCATGAGTTATTTTCTCTCATGCATAACTTTCTAACATGCATTTCTTTTCCTCCCAGTTTGTGCATTTTAAGTGGCTAGTTTTTATATTGTAGCTTATTTCAAATATCATTTTGCTTCTCCCTTCTCTTACTCCATATTCCCATCTTATTTCCTCTTCTTATTTTTGTTTTAAATTCTATCTTCTCTCTTAATACAACTTGTTTCCACTCCACACTCTTACCATTTCTCTCCTCTTCAGCCTCTCAAAACCCCTTTTCTTGTCATTAGTCATCTCACATTCTTTTTCCCGTTCTTAAAATACACTTGTTCTTTCTCCACCTTGATCATTCTCTGTTCATTGGTCATGGATACGGTGGTTGTTGTGGCATTTCCGCAACCTTACTGATGTTAATGGGTGTATATTATAGTTTTTCTTTACTTTAGGGAAATTAACATCTTCATAAGATTGAGTGTTGTTTCCCATTAAAATGATATGTCTCTTTATTTGTTCAAGTCTTCTTTTTGTCTTCTTGTATTTTGAAGTTTTATTCATATTGATTACATAAACTTATCATTATGTTTATTTCTAGGTAATTTATCTTTGTTGATGTTATAGTAATGATATCTTTTCTTTTAATATATTTTCTAATTTTGTGTTGTTTGCACATATGAAGGGTATCATTTTCTTCATGCTAATTTTTACCTCAGCCATTTGACTAAATTCTCCCTACCTCAAAGTCTATCTCTTCAGCAAAACCAGAAAAGCCAGTGTCCAGAGTTCCTGCTCTAATTGAAAGGCCAGTCCTTTGAAGCCCACAGGTGGCTTGCTAAGCAGTCAATCAGGTAGCTTAACTTATTTCCAGGTTCTGTCTGCTTCAGTCTCCCTCCTGGAACCTGTGGGGGGGGGGATTCTTGTGTCCATGAACCATGTGGCTGCTAAGGCCTCAAGGTCCTGTGAATATACAGACCAGTATGTTGACTAGATGGGAAAAAGAGAGAGAGAGAGACTCCCTCTTGGAGGCCATGAGACACATGGCTGCTAAGGCCATATGGCTCATGAAGAGAACAAGCAAATACACTGTATGTATGAGTCCAAGTCACAAGCAAAAGCGATGAGCAAAAGAACAAGTTTCTTTGGAACTTGAAGTATTGAATATGGTCGGGGACGCTGAGATAATTCCAGCAAGGAGGATGAATGACCAGTATGCACGGAGGACTGTGGCTCGCTCAGACCATCAGCAAAAGAGTGAGAGGTCACACCATCCTTTTATTAGGATTTCAAAAGTTACTAGAACAGGGGATGTGACTTTCCAGCCAACAATAAAAGAATTTTTACAAGTGAAAGAATTCTTACAAAGTATCATTAATATGTAAAATGCAGCCAGGGTAACTTCTGGTTTAGATAACACCCATCAGGGATGCAAAGCAGATCCACTAATCATCAAGGCCAGCCCCAATTTAAGACTCTATCTTCAAGGAGGCAGATGGAGTACTCAACAGACCTCTTTGTCCTCAGGATTCCATGACCCAGTGGCCTGAACAGCCTAAAGCCCCAGGCGGAGACAAAATTAGCTCATCATCTCCTTAGTAATAGGACACCTGGGCTGAGGGGCATGGGAATGCCCCTACCCAGACATCTGTGTTCCTGCAACATCTCCCCATTTTGTTTTACAGATGTCTTAGGGAGCATGACCGAGAAGATAGCAGATTTAACTTTCTGTTTTTTCTTATAGCGCAGAAACATGATAACAAACACTAAAATGAGAATAAGGAATAAAGAGATTGTTCCAACATGAGTTCCAATAAACCCATTAATATATGGAACAGGATTCATTTTATCAATTCCATTCATAACATCTTCAAAGATATTTTGATCGGATAATTGTTCTAAATGTTTTTCAAAAGTAGTATGAATTTTAGTTTGTAAGGTAATAATAACCCTGGCTGGTTTAGCTCAGTGGATTGAGCGTTGGCCTGCGAGCTAAGTGTTGCTGGTTCGATCTTCCAGTCAGGGTACATCAGAGAAGGAAAACTCTAACTCCGAAAAACCTCCGCTGCCTTGCAGCATACCTCTTCTGGGGAAAGGCTAAGGGAGTAAACCCCGACAGAAAATCCGGAGCCGGAGTCCCTAAGGCGGTTTGACGTTGTAGTCAACACCGGCAACTCCTGCGGCGCACCTGAAGCCAAGCTGTATCGACTCTGTCTTTCCCTTGGACCCTTCAGCTGCGAAGAGAGGGGGGGTCTGCTGCATGGGCAACAGCAGACCCTCCATATCACCCTGCCCAGGCTCTGTAGCTTCAGCTTCACTGGAGAGGACACTCCAGCGTCATCGCAAGATGTCGATTCAACACGGGAGGAGACAGATGCCGTGTCACTCCCGAGTCGGACTGCACAGCCATTCTCGGCGGTGCAGATAGACTCTTAAGAAGCTACACCATCGTCTCTCGAGACGGACAGCTGCCGACGACGACGAAGGTAATAATATGCTGGGTTAGATTATCATGATTTAGCAAATGTTTACGAACCTTTTCCCAAGGGAATTCAGTTTCATTATAAGGAACAGGAGTAATACAATAGGAAGATTGGTTCCAATCACATTTTAACAATAACTGCCTTTTAACACTTTGTAATTGATCACCTACTAAAACAACCACTTGGTTCAAATCAGCTAACTCAGACTGCATTTCAGCATTAATTTGGCATTGAGAAGTCCATAATTGTTCAGAATTCTGATGCCAGGTCTGTATAAAATCTGCAGTCTGCACAGACTGATGAAGAGCAACACCAGCAGTTGCAGCGGTAGCTGTGACAGCAATTAGTCCCATGATGACTGCAATAAGGAGGCCGAGGAAGCGCTTGCCTCGGTGAAGCAGTTGTTCAGTCACCTTACAAAGGAGTCCAGAGGCAGGGCTGTCTTGCCATGCACAGTCAAGCTGAACAGGCATCCAGACTCCAGTTCAGGCTCTCGGGAGGTAGAGACTTTCCATGGGAGACATACTCATGGTATGATTAACACAGGTATGCAGAGTACAATTAAAACAAGAAATTTCTCCTGTCTCAGGAACCCAGGTAACTTTCCCTTTGAGTAATAAATAGGGGAGTCTAACAGAAGCCTGAAAGTTTCTGGTAACATTTTGTACAAAAGTAAGGTTATGAAAACCATTGGCCTGATATAGCCATCCCGTCCAGAAATTAAGAGGTCCAAAAGATGCACTCAATTTCCACAAATGAGGTTGAGAATAAAAGCCTTTCATATAGAGTAATGGTGGTGAAAAACAACTTTCTTGCCAAACAATGGAATCTCTGGCAATACCAGTCATCCAAGTAATGTGATTGGCCCATTGTATATTTTGCTTAGGATTTGCCGTACGAGCAGAGCCATATGGACTCCAAGTAATGATGCTTCCATAGGAAGTGTTAACAATAACTCATACTTGTTCTCCCCTGCATCGAGTCCAATGGACCCAATCAGTTACTGAGAGAAACGCTGGCATTTTACAGAGTGGCTCATCCAATGGAGAACAAAATTCACAATTGTTTGGAATATAACCAGTAGGAGTATAGCAGAGAGCATTATTAACAGTTTATTATATAACCCAGCGGTATTTCCTTCTACTGTGAGCCACTTTTGAAGACCAATTTTAAAGCAGTGATAACCGGCACCAAAACAAATGGGTGGACCAGAAACTCCTGTAACATAATATGAAACTATTATTCCTTCCTCATCAGGCTTTAAAGGACCACATGTATCAAAAGGACCGGGAAGCCAACCTGTTTCATTATGATATATAAGAACAGTGGGGTCCCACCAAGAGACCCCTCTCATTAAAGGAGGATTAGCAATATAAGCCCAATAAGTATAATTTTCAGCACTGGCTCTGGGGGCCTGAATAGATAAAATGGTGAGCATTGCCAAAAACAAGGTCTCAGCTGTAAGCGGGCTATGATTAGCTCTTACTAATACTTTTCTTTGATCTACTAATTGTTTAATCTGATTTCAAGTTGGCAGGTTTGGCAGGTTCCTCCTCGTTGTCCTCTCGTTCCCTCTTCTGGGCGGACATGATGCAGCTTAAGGCATTTATCAGGAATCCAGATATTCTGAGTGCCTGTGAAAATATAAGCATAGCCTTGGCCCCATCGAATAACAGTTGCTGGGAGCCAATTGGAGTTTAAAACATCATAATAAAAAACAGGTTGATTTATTGGTGAAACAGTTTTTATTGCCCAATGCCTTTGAGCTGGAACAAGAGAATCATCACCAATTTACAAAATATTTAGAGTAAATACTGCATTCATTAATCTTTTCTTTGGGGAGTCCATGCCATATTCCCCTTTTTGTTTTTCAAGAAGCTTTTTTAATGTTTGGTTATGACGCTTAATGAGAGTTTGCCCAGTGCTGTTATATGGAATGACAGTAATATGTTTAATATTATGCTGAGAAAAAAATTCCTGACATTTCTTAGAGAGATAAGCTGGAGCATTATCTGTTTTAATGGTTTCTGGCTTTCCAAGAACATAAAAAGCTTAGGAGGTGTGTAATAACAACACATCCTGTGCATTCAGAGGACAGTGCTGTAGCCCATGAAAATTTAGAGCAAATATCAATAGAATGATGAACAAATTTAAGCTTTCCAAAACTAAGTACAATAGTAACATCCATTTGCCAGGTTTGATTAGGTAGCAAACATTTAGGATTAACACCTATTGGTAAGGAAGGTTGATTAATAATTTGACATGTAGGACAATCCCTAACAATCTGACGTGCTTGATGCCAGGTAATGTTATGCCGGTGTCTAAGCGACCGAGCATTATCATGATGAAGCTGATGTTCAGCTTGAGCTTTGATAACAGAACCAACTAGAGTGTCTATATAATTGTTGCCTTCAGTTAATGGTCCTGGTAAACCTGTATGGGATTGAATTTGAGTTATGTAAATTAAATGATGGTGAGTTTGAAGGAGGAACTGCAACTGTAAGAAAAGAGTGTTAAGTTCAGAACCATTCTGTGGTATGGTTACAGTTTCCAGGGCTTGAACGGTATGGGCAGCATACTGTGAATCTGTAATGTGTTTAAAGGAACTGAAAGTACATCAGTTAGAAGCATAACAATAGCGAATAACTCTGCCTTTTGTACAGAAGTATAAGGGCTTTGAATAGTCTTACTGTTTTTCAAGTTACTATAACCAGCAACACCAAATTTATTAGTATCAGTAAAATATGTCTCTGCCTCAGATAAAGGTTGCGAGACAACACATTTAGGAAGTATCCGCTGAGTCTGCTTTAAAAACTGAAACATTTTGGAGGAAGGATATGAATTATGAATTTTACCTAGGAAGTCAGAAAAGGCATTTTTCCATTCCTCACATAATATCCAATGATTAGCAATTTCTTTATTGGTAAAGGAACAATGATTTCATCAGGATCTGGACCGCAAAGTCGTCTAAAATGTAATCTGCCATGAATTATAATTTGAACAATTTTACTGAGATAAGTCTCTAGTCTTTTGTTGATTTGTGTGGTAAGAATAGCCATTCAATAATATTTTCTTCTTGACATAACACTCCAGTAGGAGAATGAGCACTGTGGATAATGATTAACTTAAGATTAATTAGTTGCTAAATACAATTTAATTGGCTATTTTGGAAATATTGTTCAATTAATTCAAGCTCCTTTTCAGCCTCTTTAGTTAGTGATCTGGGGCTGTTTAGATTGGAGTCACCTTCAAGGGTGCAAAAAAGATTTTCAAGAGCATATGTAGGAATTCCTAAAGAAGGTCGGAGCCAATTAATATCTCCTAATAATTTTTGAAAATCATTTAAGGTTTGAAGAGAATCCTTATGAATTTTAACCTTCTGAGGTATTATATGACTTTTAGTTACTTGGTATTGGAGTAAACCCCGACAGAAAATCCGGAGCCGGAGTCCCTAAGGCGGTTTGACGTTGTGGTCAACACCGGCAACTCCTGCGGCGCACCTGAAGCCAAGCTGTATTGACTCCGTCTTTCCCTTGGATCCTTCAGCTGCGAAGAGAGGGGGGGTCTGCTGCATGGGCAACAGCAGACCCTCCATATCACCCTGCCCAGGCTCTGTAGCTTCAGCTTCACTGGAGAGGACACTCCAGCGTCATCGCAAGATGTCGATTCAACACGGGAGGAGACAGATGCCGTGTCACTCCCGAGTCGGACTGCACAGCCATTCTCGGCGGTGCAGATAGACTCTCAAGAAGCTACACCATCGTCTCTCGAGACGGACGGCTGCCGACGATTCTAAATAATTCCACGGCTCCTCTTCTTGTATTTTTTTCTGGAGCAATTTGAAGGCCATACTTAGCACACAAATTAGAAGTTAATTCAAACATTTGTAATAATTGTGCTTCAGAGGGATGTGCTAGTAGAATATCGTCCATGTAATGTAAGCACAGTCCCTCTGGAAACTGACCTCGGAGTTCTTCCAGAGGTTGATTAACAAAATATTGGCACATTGTAGGACTATTCAGCATTCCTTGAGGAAGTACCTTTCACTGATATCTTTGACTAGGCTTTTGATTATTAAGACAAGGTACAGTAAAAGCAAATTTTCCACAGTCCTCCATTTGTAAGGGAATAGTAAAGAAACAGTCCTTTAAATCAATTATAATAATATGCCAATGCTTTGGAATTAAAGTACGGTTAGGTAGCCCTGACTGTAAAGATCCCATAGGCTGAATTACCTCATTAATTTTTCTTAAATCAGTTAACATTCTCCACTTTCCAGATTTTTTCTTTAATACAAAGATAGGAGAATTCCATGGACTGTTGCTTATTTCGATGTGTCCTTGTTCTAACTGTTCTTGTATTAATTGATGAAGCGCTTCTGATTAGATACTTGTTAGAGGCCACTGTTCTACCCACACCGGTTTATTTGTTAACCATTTCAGAGGAAGGACAAAGCACTCAACAGTGGCCTTTAAAATAAATTTGCATCAGAGGAAGGATTTCCCAGGCCTCAACGATCCTGTCCTGTCCTGATATCAAATTCTGGCAGCTTAGGTTGTGAAAGAGTTGGATTATAACCCATATTAAACATAATATTCTTTGATATGGGGGAAATTGTGGGTATTGATAACGTAGCACCCCATTGCTGTAATAAATCTCTTCCCCATAAGGTGACAGATATTGGGGCCATATAAGGCTGTAAAACTGCAGTTTGTCCCTCAGGCCCATAGCAAGAATAAGACTTAGTGCTGTGATGTATCTTGTTAAGGGTGCCCAAGCCTACAAAGGTAGCCTTAATAATATTAGTGTCCCAATGTTTAGGCCAATGTTCCAAAGATATAATGGATACATCAGCTCCGGTATCTGCTAATCCAGTAATAGAGGTTCCATCCTCAAATTGTACAGTTAATTGAGGCCTCTGATCATTAATCAGAGTGTGCTAAAAAAACTTGTTTGTCAGTACTTCCAAATCCCCCAGTGCGCTTAGCAGGCACTGATTTTCCGGGAATGTACAGAAGAATTAATAATTGGGCAATGCGCTGCCCTTGCTCAAAAGAGAAAGGCTTTTCTTCTGTCATCATAACCTCAATTTCTCCCATAAAATCAGCATCAATTACTCCTAAATGTACTATAATTTCTTTACCAGTCAGGCTGCTTCTTCCTATTAGTAAGCCAACACTACCAGCCGGCAGGGGGCCATAAACACCTGTAGGAATTCTCTGGATCCCTTTGTAAGGAGACAAAAAAATGCAGCAGGAGTTGGTATATCTAAGGCCGCACTTGACCTGGTGGCATGGTAATAATTTGGAGTTAGGTTTTGATTCATCAGCTGATGAGTTTGCCCCGAGTTGACAGGAAACTGAGTAATTAGGCTCGTATTGTTTGAGGTTGGGCCCCGAGCTGGGCCCTGCTGCCAGTTTCCCGACCCTGCTGAAGAGAGGGGTGGCAGAAGATTGCCTTGTTTATCTTTTTTGGAATGACATTCATTGGTACAGTGCCTTTTTTGGTAACACCTTCAGCACAGTCCCAGAGGCTGGGAGGATCTTCCTCCCCGTTTTCCTCCTTTTCCTTTTCTGTAGTCTTTTCTAGTATGTCCAATTTTGCCACAATTATAACACTTAAGTTTAGAATTTTGAGAGCCTTCCTTTATAGCTGAGGCTAACAAATTAATACTATAAGTCTGGGATCCAACTTCTCTACATGCTCTGATATAATCTTCAACTGTTCTGCCCTTTTGTTTCACAGGAGCCAATGCCCTTTTACAATCCCCATTAGCATTTTCATATGCAAGGGTTAAGAGTAAAAGATTCTGTGCTTCAATGCCAGTAGTGGCCTTTTTGATAGCATTCTGGAGTCTGGCAAGAAATTCAGTATAGAGCTCATTAGCCTCTTGGAGGATTTTTACAAAAGATTTTGCTACCTCCCTAGGATTTTGTAATTGTTGCAAAGAGAAGAGGCAAATATCCTTCACTTGCACAAGAGTCTGATTAGGTAATTGAATTTGATTGGTAACCACGGAAAAGGCCCCGGTACCCGTGAGTTGCTCAAATGTCACTCCAGGCGTCTGATGGGCAGCGTTCTCACAGCTGACCCATTCCGCCTCCTCGTGCCACCAAGATTTAAATTGTAAAAATTGCGCGGGCTCCAGGGAGGGCAGAGAAAGAACATCCCAATCTGCTGGGATTAAATGGTTATCATTAGCAAATGAGGAAATGAGACCGTACACGTAGGGAAAGTACGGTCCATAACTAGAAACAGAGGATTTAAGGATGTTTAAAAACTGAAACTCAACATTGCGATGGACAACAACAACCTGGCCCTGCGGATGTTGATCATCCGGATGTTGTTGAATTTTTATTACTGGGAATATTGAAGAAGTATTAGTCAATGCTTTTGGGAGAGGTGTTTCATCCTCTGCCTGAAGCATGATCCTTGTTAAATTTGAAAGTTTAGTGAAATAAAAGGTGGAATCGATATAATCAGAAGGATTTTTTGGAACAAAAGCTGCAGTAGTGGCAGCTGGAGGCAACTTTGGGACAAACGACGGAGCCTCCTGAGCTAGAAATGCAGCAGGAGGAGCAGTAGGCTCCTTAGAATCTACATGATTAACAAGTTTTTCAAACTTATTATCTAGATTAACAGCAAATTTCTCAAACAATTTAGACATGTTGTTAAAGGCAGCTAACAGCTGGGCATTCTCACCAGGAAATGTTGGAAGTGGGATAAAGGAGGATACCGGAGTGGAGCCTCATTTTCTAATTCAAAGTCTGAAAGCGGGACTGGAGCCGCCGCCAGCAGAGGATTGGGCACAGTGGCTGCAGTAAGCGTGGGGGCAGGGCTATTGTTCCCGGTATCCTCTGCCAGAATGGAGGGGGCTGCGACGGCACCCTGAATATCTCTCGGAGCTTCATTGCTAATTATCTCCGGCTGGTATAAATTTGAGGCGAGGGCTGAGTACAACAAGCTTTTACTGAATCTGTCTCAGAGTCCGATTGAAATGGCTGCAAGGCCACAGCCACCTGAATAAAAGTAGCCCATGTTTCATCTGCTGTAGGATGACCAGTTTGAGGAGCTCTTCTAAGAGCTTTACCAACTCGTTTCCACACCCTTAAATTTAACTGATATTTTTCTCTCTGGAGTAAACCAATAACAGTGTTTCTTGACCTGCAAGAGTAAATCTGATGAAGTACTTTCTTTTATTTGTAAACCCGAACTTTTAAGTAAAGACTTTAAAAGCCTAACATATTTCTCATTAACTGAGGGATTGTTCCGCATTACTCCAATGCATTTTTCCGAAAAGTTCTGCGTACAGCCGCGCAGTCAATTCCCTTTTCAGTCCTGCCTGTTCCCGGTTCTTACCTTCAGGTCCCTCGATTGGGGACCATATGAAGTATTGAATATGGTTGGGGACGCTGAGATAATTCCAGCTAGCAGGATAAATGGCCAGTACGCACGGAGGACTGTGGCTGACTGAGACCATCAGCAAAAGAGCAAGAGGTCACACCGTCCTTTTATTAGGATTTCAAAAGTTACTAAAACAGGGGTGTGACTTTCCAGCCAACAATAAAAGAATTTTTACAAGTGAAAGAATTCTTACAAAGTATCATTAATATGTAAAATACAGCCAGGGTAACTTCTGGTTTAAATAACACCTATCAGGGGTGCAAAGCAGATCCACTAATCATCAAGGCCAGCCCCAATTTAAGACTTTATCTTCAAGGAGGCAAATGGAGTACTCAACAGACCTCTTTGTCCTCAGGATTCCATGACCCAGTGGACTGAACAGCCTAAAGCCACAGGCAGAGACAAGATTAGCTCATCATCTCCTGAGTCTCAGGACACCTGGCTGGAGGGGCATGGGAATGCCCCTACCTAGAGATCTGTGTTCCTGCAACAGGAACTACACATGCTTGAGTATGGAACAGACTAAGTGCTTTCTCACACTTTGGGTGGGTTCACTTCCCAATCAATTTCTTCTTTTCCCAGGCTAAACTGACAGGCCTCATAGGTTTAGTACCCGCCCCCCGCCAACATTTTGACTTCTATACTGCATGCGCCTGCCTCCCCCTGGACCCACCTCTCAGCTGGAGCCTCCCCTTGCCATCACCTTGGCTGGTGGCAAGAGACTTCCCTGATTCCCCATGTCCTGGGGCTTCCCAGCTTCCTGGCCCTCAAGGGCTCCAGCTGGTCAATGTGATAGCTCTGCCATCTCCAGGCAAACACTCCACTGCAGCCAGCCCCAAAATTGCTTCCACTGGGGGGTGGAGGGGCACCCTTCTGCTGTCAGTGACTTTCAGGGTTCGCAAGCTATGGGCCAGGCAGTTGCCTGGCACAGATGCCAGGCAGCCAGACTGTACTCTGCAGCAATTACCCAAGCCTCAGCCTCTGAGATGGTGAGTTCCGTGCCACACCTGAAGATGGGCACCCTCTTCTCCCTGCAGCTTGGCACAGTCTGCCAGCATTGGGTGCCTCAGCTCACTGAGAAGTTGGCTAAGTGTTCGGGCCATCCACGGACATTTACTGTGCTTATTCAACAGTCTTTTCACGAGAAGTGGGTTATAGACAACAGGAAACGCATGTGATCATGAGTTTTGCTTCAGTCTCACTTTCCCTGATGCTCTGTATTGTTACACTGGAATCTTCAGTGACACTTCTTGCTACACTTATGCTTTTTCATGATGTTACATCCCAGTATTCTACTAAATAACTAGGTCATCTTTTTTTTTTTTTTTTGATTTTTCAATTACAGTTGTACCATTTTTCCCCCATTGCTCACCAACACCCAGTCCACCCCTTCTCCCACAATTAATCCTTCCCCGTTGTCCATGTCCATGAGTCCTCCATACATGTTCCTTGACTAAACCCTTCCATCACTTATCCCACTTCTCTCCATCCCCCTCCCCCCTATTGGCTGTTATTCTGCTCCTTGTCCTATTTAGTTCATTTGTTTCTGTTGTTCTTTAGTATCCTGTAATAGGTGTTAGCGTAAGGTATTTTTCTTTCTTTGCCTGGCTTACTTAACTAAGCATAATTCTCTCTAGTTCCACCCATGTTGTTGCAAATAGCAGGAGTTACTTCTTTTTCTCTACTGCATAGTATTCCATTGTGTAAATGTACCACAGTTTTTGGATCCACTCATCTACAGATGGGCACTTAGGCTGTTTCCAGCACTTAGCTATTGTAAACAGTGCTCCTATGAACATAGGGGTGCCTAAGTTTTTTTAGAATTAGGGTTTTAGGATTTTTTGGGTATAATCCTAGCAGTGGAATCGCTGGTTCAAAAGGCAGTTCCATTTTTAGTTTTTGATGTAATTCCATACTGTTTTCCATAGTGGCTTCACCAGTCTACATTCCCACAAACAGTGCATTAGGGTTCCCATTTCTTCACATCCTCGCCAGCACTTGTTGTTTGTTGATTTGTTGATGATGGCCATTCTGAGTGGTGTAAAGTGATATCTCATTGTGGTTTTTATTTGCATCTCTCTGATGGCTAGTGATGTTGAGCATTTTTTAATGTGTCTATGACTTTCTGTATGTCCTCTTCGGAGAAGTGTTCAGTTTCTTTGCCCATTTTTAAATTGTGTTGTCTGTTTTCTTTTCTTTTTTTTTTCAGATTTAATGTGTTTTATTGATTAAAATATTACATTTGTGCCAATTTCCCTTCCCTCTGCTCCCCTCCACCCGGTGGCCCCCCTCCCTCCAGTTGTCCCCCCCTTTTAGATTATGTCCATTAGTTGTGCATACAGTTCCTCCCAACCTCTCTCCGTCTATTCCATTCCCTCCTACCTTGATCCCCAATTCCTATATCATCTCCCTCCCTTTCCCCATTCCCCCTCCCCGTTGACCTCCCCCCAATATGCTTCCCGTACCCACAGTTCCTTTTCCACTCTCGTTGCCTGTTTAGTTTGCCTTTGTTTCATCTCCTTAGCTTCTGTTTTTTAAACCAGTCCCTTTAACATCTCATATAACAGTGGTTTGGATCTAATGAACTCTTTCAGTTTTATTTTGTCCTGGAAACACTTTCTCTGTCCTTCTATTCTGAATGACAATTTTGCTGGATAGAGTATTCGTGGTTGTAGGTTTTGGATTTTCATTACTTTGAATATTTCTTGCCAGTCCCTTCTTGCCTGTAGGGTTTCCCTTGAGAAGTCTGCTGATAGTCTAATTGGGATCCCTTTGTACATAATTCTTTTCTTCTCTCTTGCTGCTTTTAAGATTCTCTCTTTATCTTTAATTTTTGACATTTTGATTATAATGTGTCTTGGAATGGTTCTCCCTGGGTCCAGTCTCTTGGGAACTCTCCTTGCTTCCTGGACCTGCAAGTCTATTCCCTTCCCCAAGTCTGGGAAGTTCTCCTTTATTATATTTTCACTCAATTTTTCAAGTTCTAGTTCATCTTCCTCATTCTCTGGCAAACCAATGATTCTTATGTTGGGCCTTTTATAGCTGTCCCAGAGGTTTCTGAGCCTCTCATTGTTGCTTCCCATTTCCTCTCGCTGCATTGGTTGACTGCTTGTTCCTTCTCCATATTCCAGTTTGTTGAAATGAACTCTGGATTTTTTTTTCTCACCACCTTTCTCGTATGCGGTTTTGTTCCTTTCGTTATGAAAGTTTTTCGCTTCTTTCTTATCTTTTTCCTGCTCTTTTGTGAATTCTGTAAGCCACCTGATAACAATGGCCCAGAACTGAGCCTCTGACAGGTTTCTTATCTGTTCATCTTTCAGGTTCTCTATCTGCTGCCTGGTGAGTTGTGTCACTGGGATTTCTATAGTTGTCTGCCTCATTTTGACAGATGCGTTTTGTTTTCTTGGGCCGGCTGTCTGGGGCAGTGCCTGTGTATGCGTCACAAATCAGCGACCGGCGCCTGCCTGTCCGCGACCTATTTCGCAGCCCTGTGGTGCTTTCTTTGGGGGCGGGGGTCCAAGATGGATTCACACAGTTATTCAGCTAGGAGACCAGGATCCATCCTCCCGCCCCCCTGGGCCTCACTGTTCAAGGCGATGCGGCGGCCGCTCTCCCCAGCGCCGGAGTCGCGCACCGCCAGGGGCTTGACCGGCCGGGATTCCTCGCCGCCCCGCTGCTCCAGGTGTGACCGCAAACAGCACTGCCCTCTTTAACTCTTACCTGCCCAAATGGCACCGCTGGTTTATAACTTCATATGTTGGGCTTCCGTGTAGTTTTATTTTCTGGAATTTCTAGTTATCCTTTGTTTTGAAGTAGTTGTATTCCTCTCTAGTTGTAGAGGGAGACCTAGCGTGTCCGTCTAAGCCTCCATCTTGGCCGGAAGTCGGGTTGTCTGTTTTCTTGATGTTGAGTCACATAAGCTCTTTACATATTTTAGAGATCAGTCCCTTATCTGAAATATCATTGGCAAATATGTTTTCCCATATGGTTAGTTTCCTTTTCATCTTGCTGATGTTTTCTTTTGCTGAGCAGAAACTCTTTAGTTTGATGTAGTCCTAATTGTTTATTTTTTCCAATATTACTCTTGCCTTAGGAGATGTATCGATGAAGATATTGTTACATGGGATATCTGAAATTTTCCTGCCTATGTTTTCCTGTAGGACTTTTATGGTGTCATGGCTTACATTTAAGTCTTTGATCCATCTTGAGTTTATTCTTGTGTGTGGTGTAAGTTGGTGGTCTAGTTTCATTTTTTTGCACGTCCCTGTCCAGTTCTCCCAGCACCATTTGTTAAAGAGGCTCTTCTCACTCCATTTTATGTTCCTTCATCCTTTATTAAATATTAGTTGACCATAGAGGCCTGGGTTTATTTCTGGGCTCTCTATTCTGTTTCACTGATCTATATGTCTGTTCTTGTACCGGTACCAGACTGTTTTGATCACAGAGGCTTTGTAGTATTGTTTGATATCTGGTGCTGTGATTCCTCCTGCTGTGTCCTTCTGTCTCAAGATTGCTTTTGCTATTTGAGGTCATTCTTGGTTTCATATGAATTTTTGAAGTATTTGTTCTAGGTCTGTGAAATATGTCCTTGGTATTTTAATAGGGATTGCATTGAATATGTGAATTTCTTTGGGTAGTAAGGCCATTTTGATGATGTTGATTCTGCCCATCCAAGAACATAGTATTTGCTTCCATTTATTTGTATCTTCCTTAATTTTTTTCTTCAATGTTGCATAATTTTCAGAGTACAGGTCTTTTATCTCTTTGGTTAAGTTTATTCCTAGGTACTTTATTTTTCTTGTTGCTATAGTAAATGGTATTTTCTTTTTTGTCTCTGTCTCTGATATTTTATTGTTGGTGGACAGAAATGCCTTAGATTTCTGTATATTTATTTTGAACCCTGCTATTTTGCAAATTCACTTATTACATCGAATAGTCTTTTAGTGGAGTTTATAGGGGTTTCTATGTATACTATCATGTCACCTGCATATAATGATAGTTTTACTTCTTCTTTCCCTATTTGGATGCCTTTTATTTCTTTTTCTTGTCTGATTGCTGTGGCTAGGACTTCCAATACTATGTTGAATAGGAGTGGAGAGAGTGGACAGCCTTGTCTTGTCTCTTATTTCAGGGGGAATGCTTTCAGTTTTTGTCCATAGAATAAGATGTTGGCTTCAGATTTCTCATATATAGCCTTAATTATGTTAAGGTATGCTCCCTCTATTCCCATTTTGCTGAGTATTTTCATTAAAAATGGGTGTTGTACTTTATCAAATGCTTTTTCTGCATCTATTGATATGATCATGTGATTTTTGTCTTTCATTTTGTTTAGGTGATGTATTATATTTCTTCATATGCATATATTAAACCATCCTTGCATTCCTGGGATGAATCTCACTTGATCATGGTGTATAATTTTTTGATGTATTGCTTGATCCTGTTTGCCAATATTTTATTGAGGATTTTAGCATCTACGTTCATCAGTGATATTGGCCTGTAGTTTTCTTTCTTTGTTGCATCTTGACCTAGTTTTGGAATTAGAGTAATACTGGTTTCATAGAAAGAGTTTGGGATTTTTTTCTCTTCTTGAAATCTTTGGAATAATTTGAAGAGGGTAGGACTTAATTCTTCCCTAAATCTTTTGTAAAATTTGCCTGTGAAGCCATCCGGTCCAGGGCTTTGTGTGCCGGTAGATTTTTGTTTACTGTTTCAGTTTCCTTTTTTGTTATTGGTCTGTTGAGACTTTCTACTTCTTGATTCAGTTTGGGAAGGTTATATGTTTCTAGAAATTTGTCCATATCTTCTAGGTTGTCAAATTTCTTGCCTTACATTGTTTGTGGTAATTTCTTATACTCCTTTGTATTTCTGTGGTATCAGTCGTGATTTCTCCTTTTTTGTTTCTGATTTTGTTTATTTGGGCCTACTCTGTTTTTTTCTTGATGAGCCTGGCTAAAGGCTTGTCAATTTTGTTTATTTTTTCAAAAAACCAGCTCCTAGTTTTGTTGATCTTTTAAATTGTTTGTTTGGTCTCTATGTCATTTAATTCTGCTCTCATCTTGATGATTTTCTTTCTTCTTCTTGCCCTAGGCTTTGTTTGCTGTTGTTCTAGTTCTTGTAGCTTTAGGGTTAGAATTTTTATTTGAGATTCTTCTATCCTTTTCAGATATGCCTGTATTACTGGGAAGTTCCCTCTTAGGACTGCTTTTGCTGTGTCCCATAGGTTTTGGGCTGTTGTGTGTTCATTATCGTTAGTTTCCAGAAATTTCTTTGTTTCTTCTTTGATGTCATTGTTAACCCATTCATTATTTAATAGCATGTTATTCATTCTACATGAGTTTGGATGTCTTTGATTTTTTTTCTCTGAGGTTGACTTTTAGTTTCAAGGCATTGTGGTCTGAAAAGATGCTTGATATAATTTCAATTTTCTTGAATTTGTTGAGGCTTGTTTTGTGTCCTATCTTGTGGTCTATCTTTTAAAATGTCCTATGTGCCTTTGAAAAGAATGTATATTTTGCTTCTTTGGGGTGAAAAGTTCACCCCAGTTAAGTCCATGTGGTTTAGTGTGTTGTTCAATGCCCGTATATCCCTGGTGTTTCTTTGCTTCGAAGATCTGTTGTTGATAATGGAGTGTTAAAGTCCCCTACTATGAGTGTGTTACTGTTAATATCCTTCTTGTGGTCTCCTAGAATTTTTTTATGTATTTGGGTGCTCCTGTGTTGGGTGCATATATGTTTATCAGTGTTATATCTTCTTTATGGATTCTTCCCTTGAGTGTTATGAAATGTTCTTTTTTGTCTTTTTTCATTGCCCTTACTTTGAAATCCATTTTGTCTGATATGAGTACTGCTACTCCAGCTTTTATTTCATGTCCGTTTACTTGGAATACTTTTTTGTATCCCTTTACCTTCAGTTCGTGTAAATCTTTTTTTTTCTTTTTTGAGGTGTGTTTCTTTTAGGCAGCAAATATGTGGGTCCTGTTTTCTTATCCATTCCATTACCCTCTGTCTTTTAATTGGAGCATTTAATCCATTTACATTTAAGGTTATTATTGACATGTATTTATTCATTTCCCTTTGTACCTCTGTTCCTCTCCTCTTTTTTTCTTCTTTTTCTCAAAATATTCCCTTTAGCATCTCTTGCAGTGCTGGTTTGGTGTAGATGTATTCTTTTAGTCTTCCTTTGTCTGAGAATCTCCTTATTTCATCTTCCATTTTGAATGAGAGCCTTGCTGGGTAGAGTATTCTTGATTGTCGGCCTTTGTTTTTCATTGCTTGAAATATCTTTGACCATTCCCTTCTGGCTTGTAGTGTTTCTGTTGAGAAATTGGTCGAAAGCCTTATCGGAGCTCCCTTGTATGTTATTTGCTGTTTTTCTTTTGCTGCTTTTAGGATTCTCTCTTTATCTTTGAAAGTTGCCATTTTAATTATGATGTGCCTTGGAGTGGGTTTTGGGGGGTTCTTCTTCATTGGTACTCTCTGTGCTTCCTGAACTTGCATAACTTTTTCTCTCATCAGGTTGGGAAAATTTTCTGTCATTATTTCTCCTATCAGCTTTTCTATTTCTCGTTCCTCTTCTTCTTTCTCTTTAATTCTGATGACTCGGATATTGTTCTTCTTTATGCTATCCTGTAATTCCCTTACATCTTCTTCGTACTTTTTAAATCTTTTTTCATTTTGTTGTATTGTCTTGGAATTATTTTCTACATTATCCTCTAACTCACTGATCCGATCATTTGCATCGTTTAGCCTGCTTTTGATTGATTCTACTGTGTTTTTCAGTTCAGAGATTGTATTCTTTATTTCTTCCTGGTTCTTCTTAATAGTTTCTATGTCTTTTTTATGCTGGTGTAGTTCTCCGTAAGTTCCCTGTAATATTCTTGGAGATGTTGGTAACTTCCTTGGAGGTTGTTGTAGTTGTTACTGAGGTTGTCGAGTATATTGAGCTTCTTCACCATCATTGTTTTGAATTCCATGTCTGACATTTAAGCTATGTTTATTCCATCTACCTCTCTTTCTGGGGATTTCTCTTTTCTCTTCATTGGGAGGTTGTTTCAGCATGTTACCATGTTGGATACTTTTTGTTTGTTTTTGTTTTTTGGGTTTGTCTGCTTTTACTTCACACCTTTGTGGTATGAGATTCTTTATAGGAGATCTGGGGGTTTCAGTGGTGCAGCCCTTTTGATCTCCTGAGCCTTATGTTCTTGGGTTATCCTTTATGTCATTTGTTTATGCTGTCTGGTTGTATTTCAGATGCTCTTTGGTGGGATCTTCCCTCTCGCTATTTGATTGAGAGTCACTCGGTGCACTTTGTCTTGAGTTCTTTTGTGGAGATGCTGTTAAAAACATAAACACACAGCCCAGGTAGAAAAACCACTACCTCAAAAATATCCCCCACCCTCTATCCCACTATCATCAGCAAATGAGCCAGTATTAATATAAATGTAGAGAGATTAGGGCTTTAATACTATGGGAAGAATAGATAAGAGTTGTTTTTAAAAAGGAAAAATATGATTTTTGAGAGAGGGGATGATAGATTAGTAATAGTAGCAAGTAGTGTCGAGACTATGCAAGACAGTAGGTACTATTTACATTGTATGTTAATAATAATAAAAGAAAAAGAGGGAAGATTGAAGAAGATAGTAAAAAAGTGGAATTGTATAGTATTAGATTTATGTAGTAGTTATATTCTATTTATTTAGTGTGAAAGGGAGGTTAAACAAAACAGACAAATAAACATAAATTAAGGAGGAAGGATGAGGAGAGATGATATTAAACAAATTAAAGAGATAGTTAAAAATGCTTTTTAATAAAAGTAAAAATTAAAATTAAAATTAAAAAATAAGAAATTTTAAAAATTAAAATAAAATAAAATTCAAATAAAAAACCTAAAATAGTAATAAAAATTTAAATGTATATATGTATATATATATATATATATATATATATATATATATACATATATACAAAAGGAAAGTTTTTACTCAGTTCAGCCTTTGTATGTCGTCTTCTTTTTCTGGATCCACAGCTACTCTAATGAGGTAGGCCAGAGGTTCCTGATCTTTGCTGTTTGGTACCTGTTTGGACCCGGCCGAGGAGCTTGTGCATGCGCTAGCCTCAGACCTGCCAAGCCGCGCCCCAGGAGTTGGTCTCTCGCCCCTTGGGGTGGGGCCCCAGACACTTGTGCACAGTGGAAGTGAGCATCTGTGAGTTGCTGCCACCTGCTGTTCCCGCACCGCAGCCGCCTGCTCTTCCCGCACCTGCCTGGGTGGGCATGAGTAGAGCCGGCACAAGTGGTCTGCATTCTGGCATGGCACTCACTGGGGCTGGACAGGGGTGTCTGCGCACGGTCTTCTGTGTGCCCAGTGGGCCCTCCCTGTGCCAGTTGGGGCACTGATATTATGTCTGTTTGAGTGTGTCTGAGGGGCACCTGGATGTGCGGCCCTGCACACTTGGGCCAGTGAATGAGGGCACTTCCCTCCCTGTGCACGCCTGCGCAACCCAAGTGGAGGGTTGGGGAGTGGGCGAGTGCACTTCTGCACCTGCACTCCTCAAGAATTTCCTATCACCCCCTATCTTTCCTCCCCTCTCCGCAGTTCACAAGAGAAAAATATAAAGAAAAATCACGTTCTCACATGCACAGCAGTACGGTGTTTTTTGTCTTTCAGTGCCAATGCTACCTGGTCCAGTCCAGTCTTTGCCAGTAGGCAGATATCCACTCTCCTCCCAATTCCTTTCTGGGGAATCCTGTGATCGCCAAAAAGCCTTTGTGTACTTCCAGCTGCAGCTTGGGGAGCCACCCCAGTTAGAAATCCTGCCTCATCACTTTTTCCTCACTATCCTAACCAAACAGGTCATTCCCAGATGGTTTTCTCTAATCCAGCAGTGCCAGGGCTCGACTCCTGCCTGTGTCCAGCTGCTCACCGAGATGTTCTGTTTGCAATTAGTCCAAACTACAGATGAGTCTCAGGAGTCAGAAAGCGCAGCCTCCCCTCACTCCTCCGTCATCTTCCTCCAGGTCTTCTTATTTATGGCTTTTTAAAAGTCTCAGTTGCACATGTTGATTTTTAGATTTCTGCCTTATCTTCCTAGCTAGATACACTTTTCAACATGAGGTTTGGGTTTGTAGCAAATGACATATAAACCTTAATTCTAGTACTTTTTTCTTCATTTTTAATACTCAGTTTTTCCAGAGTATAGAATGAGGAAAGTAGGTTTGTCTAAATGTATTCTATGATTTTGTTTCAGAAATCTCCTCGATCAATTTTCAAATAGTCATTTGAAGAGAGAATATATTAATACTAGCAATGATTATTTTTGCAGACTTTTAAAAATAATTCCTCCTTTGTTAACAAGTTCAGGATTAACTTTTGTAACATATAAAATTCACACAATTATTTCATAGTAACATAGAATTTTCTTTAATATAAAATGATCCCACTTACACACCTGACTCAGACTTCAGTCACTGAATAATTCTAGACTATATAAGAAAATTAAATTAATCCCAAACACTGGAAAATTAACACTACTAAAGATTTTCAAATAAATGTCCCAAGTAATTTCCTTCTTTGTTTTCCTCTTTGGCAGATCTAAAGTTATACTGTTTTTTATATTTTTCTGAAAGCACAACTATTTCCCTTAGGGTAAATGTTAGAAATATTTATTCGTTCCACTTATGAGATGTCATACTTTATGAAATATTTTGAGTTAGAATCCTGCCACTCACCTTCAAAAATCTTTTAATATTTTCTGTTTTCCAAACTGTGTTTCATCACAAAACTCTATTGAGGGAGGGTTATAGTCTATACATGAGAAAGGGATTAATGTCAAATAAGTTCTTGAGTACTGTGAATAAACAAAATTAAACACATTATTTTGTTTCAGTACTTCCGAGGGTCTTTGATATGCTAATGTATACCGTGAATACCCAAGACAGATACACTACACAGCATTTCCCAGATATGGCTGGCTAAGTTGGTTCTCTTTTTCTTTTTTATCATTTATTCTCCATGTATAAATTCAAGTAAAAGCGTCAATATATAATGCAGCAAAGATGATACCCTTGTGTCTCTTTTCTCTTGTTTTCCTTTTCTCATATTAAATCATAATCTGGTATATCAGTGGAACTCATTGCACAGATAGTCACAAATAGACGCTAAGGCATATTGAGAATTCACAACAGCTTCTTGAATGTTTTTTAAGCATGGCTCTGTAATGCAGATTTGCATCTATCTCTCTTATGCTTAAAACTTCTCAGTAGTTATTCATCATTTAAAACAATTAATGTTTGCCTCTTTCATTTCTGAACTCATCTCCTACAAAAACTCACATGCCATGAGTGTTCCGGCAGCACTGGGCAGCTCACAGATCACCCAAGACAGCAAATATGAAAAGCTGTTCTGAATGACAGTGTAAGAATTCTGCAGACCTGCTCCCCAGTGAAACTGGTGAAGAATTGTGAAAAATTGCCCCCTGATCAAGTGTCATTTACTTTCCTTCAGCAAACAGTTGCCTCTTGCCTCTCCTTCGGCCATACAGGTGTCATGAGCACTCTCTGGAAGGTGGGAGCACTGAAGATAACCACTCAGGCTCTGAAACTGCATGTGATGACCTTTGGACAGAGTTCAGTGTAAGTTGGGGCTTGGGGACAATGGCTTTGTGGGGCCCATTATCTTAGCTGTTTAGCCTTCTTACCTGATGAGGTATGATGTGGTCAGGAGAGACAAGAGGCAAGAATAGGGTCATCTGAAAGCCAAGACCAAGAAAAAGACTACCTCCTAGATCTGATAATATGTTACCTGAAGCAGTCTTGAGATTCTACAAATTTGAACTTAGTGATATAAAAGGAATATGTAGTATACCTGATGAAAGCAATTTGTAATTCTTTTTTTAAATATGCTTCATTGATTATGCTGTTACAGTTGTCCCAATTTCTTTTCCCCTTGTTCCCCTCCACCCAGTGACTACCCTCCCTCCAATTGCCCACCCCCTTAGTCCATGCACATTGGTTGTGCATATAGTTCTTTTCAACATCTTCCTATCTACTCCATTCCCTCCTACTATGCTTCTTAATTCCTGTACCATCTCCCTCCCCCATCCCCACTGACCTCCCTCCAAAATGTTCACCAATCCTATAATCCTTTTTCCACTCTCATTGCCTACTTAGTTTGCCTTTGTTTCAATTCCTAGCTTCTGTTGGTGGTTGTTGTGATACAGTTTTTATTTTAATGTTTATAGTTTTGATCCTCTTTCTCCTAAACAAGTCCCTTTAACATTTCATATAACAATGGCTTGGACCTGATGAACTCCTTCAGTTTTACTTTATCCTGGAAGCACTTTCTCTGCCCTTATATTCTGACAGCTTTGCTGGATAGAGTAATCATGGATGTAGGATTTTGCTTTTCATTACTTTGACTATTTCTTCCTAGTCCCTTCTTGCCTGCAGAGTTTATTTTGAGAAATCTGTTGATAGTCTTATTGAGATCTCTTTGTATGTAATTCTCTTCTCTCTTGCTGCTTCTAAGATTCTCTTTTTATCCTTAATTTTTGACATTTTGATTATAATGTGTCTGTGTTCTCCCTGGGTCTAGTTTCTTTGGAACTCTATGTGCTTCCTGGACCTAAAAGTCAATTTCCTTCCCCAAGTTAGGGAAGTCCTGCTTCATTATTTTTTCACATAATTTTTCAATTTCTAGTTCTTCTTCAGCTTCTGGCAACCCTATGATTCGAAGGTTGGCCTGCTTATAACTGTCCCATAGGTTTCTGAGCCTCTGCTCATTTTTCCTCACTTTTTGTTTCCTCTTTCTGCTCTGGTTGACTGTTTGTTCCCTTCCTATATTTCGATTTGTTGATTTGATCCCTGGTTTTCTTGCCCTCATCACTAATTTCATATGTGTTTTTATTCATTTCAACAGGACTAGCCTTCATTCCTTCCCCATCTTGTTTAAGATCTGCTGTTAGGTCTGTAAGCATTTGTATAACCAAAGCTCTGAACTGTGCCTCAGAAAGATTTCCCATCTGCTGCTTCTTTAGATTAGATATTTGCTGTCTGGTCATCTGCATCACTGGGATCTCTATCATGATCTGTGCCATCCTGACAGCTTTTTGTTTACCTTTGCTTCCTGGGCGGGGCTGTCACACTTCCTATGCTATAGGGGGCAGAGCCCTGCACACTCATCACTACTGGGTGACTCTTCTCACCACATTGGTGTTTTCTGTGAGGGTGGGGGTCTCAGATGAATTTCTGCCATTCACTCTCTGCTGAGAGACTGGGAGCCTCCTTCTCAATCCCCACACCCTCCAGCCCTCACAGAAGGCAATGGGAGTCTGCCTTCCCTGGCATTGGAATCACAAGCTGACGGGTTTGGTCTACAGCTGGGGGTGCTCCCCAGGTGCTTCTCGCCTCCCCTTACATATGTGTGTCTGTGCTTACTGCTGTCCCACCACTGTCACCACAGCTGCTGCTGCTGGCACAGCTTGACTTCTCCACCCCAGCTTTGCCCCTCACCCATCTGGATGAACACCACTTTTTAATAACTTCATATGTTGGACTTCCATATAGCTTTATTTTCTGGAACTTTTGGTTATTTCTGGTTTTGCGGTAGTTGTATTCCTTCTTAATTGTGGAGGGAGATGGAGCGTGTCAGTCTAGGCCTCCATCTTGGCCGGAAATCCACAACTTGTAATTCTTATTACAATATTTGATCTTCTTTGGGGCTTCTTTTAGAACCTCAAAGGTTCAGTTTATAACACACACCTCTTAACATCAATTTCTTTGTTTGAGCTGCTAATCAAGTAAGTTCTTTGTATACCATAGCTATGTCCAGACCTTTCTCTTGCCCCTCTTCACTTTCAACTGCCAATAAAAAACCTCTCCTTTTATTTCTTTGTTTTCTCATAATAAACATTTATTGAAAATAATCTATTTTCAGCCCAGATGGTTCTAATTGTCCATTTCTGGTTTAACCAACATAATTAAAATACTTTGAGGACCGCTGTAGCCACAGATTTCAATTGTATGTTTATTTCTTTGCCCATTCTTCTCTTTCTTTTCTTTCCCAAATAACCTCTTTTAGTTGTGGTTAACACTGTAATTTATCTTCCTCGTATTCTGTCCACTGTTCTTTAGGCAAGATCTGTTGCCTCATGGACAGGTCCAGTGTCCTTTTAATGTGAAATGCACTGTCATTATACCGGTTCTCAGGAAACCTTCTTATGTTGTCTCACATTAATCCCAGATAATTGAACCCTGTGTCACGAAGTTGTGTACATGATCTAGTCTTTCCAATAAGTCAGCTGGGCCACTGTTTGGCAAACTGTCTGCAGAGCAGCCAGCCCCAGGGAATATAAAAGAGTCACACACAGTAACTATGCTATTCACTCAGCCTTTTTGAATTCAGATTCACCCAAAGTAGAATATCAACATACACTAATATCCTACTCACACTCTAACAATCTAAGAGAAATATAACACACACACACAGAGAAATCAGTGGGGAATAATGAACCTGAGTCCCAGAGTCTCAGCCTGCAGGCAAGGGAGTCATCAGTGTCTTGTAAGAAAGGACTTCTGGAGCCAGGTGAGCAACAGGTCAGACAAAGTCCTTAGTCCAGCATGGCAGAGCCTCCAACGCCAAGAGAGATCAGCATGGCATGGATTAGCACTATGGTGTGTGGAGCTCAGCTGTATAAACAGTGGTCTGAATCCTGCCTCAGTTATACTTTGAAAGTGGTGTACTCCACCCTTCTGTGTCATTTGATAAGCATCTTGGAACCCCTGATGCCAAGTGGATAATTTGCGCCAGAGCATGTCAATAGGTTGTTCTGCTCTGCAGACATAGCTGTTGTGATCATGTGGACAGATATCTAGGAGTATCTTTTTGCCAGATGTGTCTAATTTGACTTAGGTACTTTCTCTCTTGAACCAGTGTCAGGGCTGACTGGCAGCCATCTTGGTTGACATGAGTGACTCCATGTTCTTTTATATACTTTATGCTATCTTGATCAGACCAATACCATTTTATTGGTCTTGCTCTCCATACCCTGCAGTACTTTAATACCTTTAGAATATCCTCCAGCCACTGGCTTGATGTTGCAATGGCTGGCCTAATCACCATTTTCACTCGAGACCTCCATTTACTACCACTCTCACACTTTTTTTATACTTCCGCTTATTTCCCTCTCTCTTCGGTGGCCTTCTCCTTTTTTCATTCTCTCTCTGAAAACTACTGAAATTATCACAACAAGGTCTAAGAAGAGGGGGGAAAGTTGAGCAAGTGTTATTAAAACTAAGCATTTAGGAGACATTTTTGGTCCTCAGTTTCTCTTATCTTCAATATTTGATAAAGCAAAACATCTTAATGATTTGATCTCCTAAATGTTGAAACATTTGGCAGAGGAGTAAGTGGAAGTTACACTAACCTCCTCCCAGGACCAATATAAAATTACAACTAAATTGTGGAGAAATCATCCAGAATAACCACCTGAACACTAGCTGGAGAGAAGCCTTATAACCACAGACAGACAAAGGAAACTGTTTTATCACAACATGACTGGTATGGAGTGCAGAGGAGATAGAAGTGGGCTGGCTGGGCTCCCATGGACATCAGTTGACAGCAATCCCTCTACAACAGTACACAAGATGTGGAGGGTGAAGTGACTCTCAGTCAGCTAGTCAGAGGGAAGGACCCACCAAAGAGTGACACAACAACAATAAAACCCAGTTACAACAAGACCACTCAAATAAGTGGCATAAAGGGAATCCCAAGAGCATCAGATTCAGGAGAGCAAGGAGACTGCATCACTGAAATCTGTGGTTTCCTACCACAGAAGGTCACACCATAAAGAAAGGAAGTCAAAGCAGATCAATCTAAGAAGTAGAAACAAACAAGAAGAGTCGCCAAAAATAGGAAGACAAAGAAGCAACCCCCAATCAAAAGAAAAGGAGGAATCCCCAGAAAGATTGCTAAATAAAATAGAGGCAAGCAAACTATCAGACACAGAATTTAAAATAATGGTCATAAGGAAGCTCAATGAGCTCAGAACTCCAGAGAACTCCAGGGGAGCTACAAGGAATTTACTGTGAACTACACCAGCATTAATAAGGACATAGAAACTATCAATAAGAGTCAGAAGGAAATGAAGAACATAAGTTATGAATTAAACAACACAGTGGAAAGAATTAAAAGCAGGCTACATGAAGCAGAGGATTGGATCAGCGAGCTGGAGGACAGAGTGGAAAAAAATTCCCAGAGAGTACAAGAAAATTAAAAAAAGACTGAAAAAGAATAAAAAGGGTTTAAGAGAGCTGCAGGACATGAAACATAACTATACAATACCATAGGGCTACCAGGAAAAGAAGAGAAGCAAGGGATAAAAAACCTGTTTGAAAAAGTAATGACACAAAACTTCCTAACTTGAGGGGAGAAAAAGTCATGCAAGTCCAGGAAGCTCAGAGGATCCTAATGAAGATGAACTCAAAGAGGTCCACTCCAAGACACATCATAATTAAAATGGCAAAACTCAAAAACAAAGATAGAATCCTAAAAGCAGCAAGAGAGAAACAGTTAATAATATACAAGGAAGCTCCAATAAGGCTACCAGCTAATTTCTCAACAGAAACACTACAAGCCAGAATGGAATAGCAAAACTATTCCAAAAAATGAAAAGCAAAGGCCTAAAACCAAGACTACTCTACCCAGCAAGAATCTCATTCAAAAGGGATGGTGAAATAAGAGGTTTACCAGACAAAAGAAGGTTAAAAGAATACATCACCACCAAACCAACATTGCAAAAGATGCTAAAGGGACTGCTATAAGAAGATGAAGGAAAACAGAGAGGGGGAAACAGAGGTACAAAGGGAAAAATCACAATGAATAAGTACCTATCAATAATAATCTTAAATGTAAAGGGGTTAAATGCTCCAATCAAAAGACATACAGTAGCAGAATGGATAAGAAAACATGAAACACCTATATACTGTCTACAAGAGATCCACCTCAGAACAAAAGATCTATAGAGGCTGAAAGTGAAGGGGTTGAAGAAAAATATTTCAAGCCAACAGACATGAAAAAAAGCTAGGGTAGCAATACATATATCAGAAAAAATAGATTTCAAAACAAAGGCCATGAAAAGACAAAGAAGGATATTTTATAATACTTAAGGGAACAATCCATCAAGAAGATGTAATCCTTATAAATATATATGCACCCGACATAGGAGCACCCAAATACACAAGAAAAATCTTGGAACTTCAAGAAAGATATCGACAGCAACATAATCATAGTAGGGGATTTTAACACCCCATTGTCAATACTGGACAGATCTTCCAAGCAAAGAAACAACAATGAAATTGTGGCACTGAACTACACTCTAAATCAAATGGACTTAATCAATATATACAGAAACTTTCACCCCAAAGAAGGAAAATATACTTTCTTTTCAAATGCACATGTTACATTTTCAAAGGTACATCACATGGTAGGACACAAAACAAGCCTCAGCAAATTCAATAAAATTGAAATTATATCGAACACCTTCTCAGATCACAATGACTTGAAACTAGAAACCAACTTCCAGGAAAAATTTATAAATATTCAAATTCATGGAGACCGAATAACATGCTATTAAATAATGAATGAGGTGAAAGTGAGATCAAGGAAGAAATCAAAAAGTTTCTGGAAACAAATAAAAATTAACACACAGCAGCCCAAAACTTATGGGACACAGGGAAGGGGTTCCTCAGAGGGAAATTCATAGAAATACAGGCATCCTTAAAAAGGATAGAAAATTTTCAAATAACAACCTAATCATACATCTAAAAGAACTGGAGGAACAACAACAAACAAAGCCCAGAGAGAGTAGAAAGACACAATCAAGATCAGAACAGAATTAAATGACATAGAGACTAAAAGAACAATTCAAAGGAACAATAAATCCAGGATCTGTTTCTTTGAAAAGATAAACAAAATTGACAAGCCTTTAACCAGGCTCATCAAGAAAAAAAGAAAGAGTACCCAAATACATAAAATCAGAAATGAAAGGAAAGGAATTACAACCAATACCATAGAAATACAAAGGATTGTAAGAAAACACTACAAACTATATGCCAAGAAATTCGACAACAGGGGGGAAAGGACAAAGTCTAGAAACATATAATTTTACAAAACTGAATCAGGAAAAAAAAGCAGAAAGCCTGAATAAACTAGTAACAACTAGTGAGACTGAAGCAATAATAAAAAAACTTCCAGTATACAAAAACTCCAGACTGGGTGGCTTCACAGGCTAATTTTACCAAACATTTAGGGAAGAACAAACTTCTATCCTTCTCAAACTATTCCAAAAAAACATACAAGAAGAGGGAAGACTCCCAAATTCTTTCTATGAGGCCAGTATTATTTTAATTCCAAAATCAGATAGACACAACAAAGTAAAAAACCTACAGGCCAATATCATTGATAAACATAGATGCTAAAATCCTCAACAAAATATTGGCAAACCGGATCCAGCAACACATTAGAAAGATCATACACCATGATCAAGTGGGATTCATCCCAGGGATGCAAGAATAATTTAATATTCACAAATCAGTAAATGTAATACACCACATAAACAAAATGAAAGACAAAAACCACAGGATCATATCAATAGATGCAGTGAAAAAAGCATTTCATAAAGTACAACACCCATTTATGAAGAAAAGACTGAGCAAAACGGGAATATAGAAAAAATACCTGAACATAATAAAGGCCATCTACCATCTACAAGAAACCTGCAACCAACATCATACTCAATGGGCAAAAACTAAAAGCATTCCCCTTAAGACCAGAAACAAAACAAGGGTGTCCATTTTCTTTACTTCTATTCAACATACTTTTGGAAGTTCTAGCCACAGTGATAGAAAAAGATAAAGAAATAAAAGGCATCCAAATTGGAAAGGAGGAAGTAAAACTGCCATTATTTGCAGATGACATGATAGTGTATATAGAAAACACTATAGGCTCCACCAAAAAACTACTCTACCTTATATGTGAATTTGAAAAAATAGCAGAATACAAAGTCAATATTCAGAAATTGAAGGCATCTCTGTACACCAACAATGAAATATCAAAGATAGAAAATAGAAAAAAAAATCCCATTTACTACAGCAGCAAGAAAAATAAAGTACCTAGGAATAAACTTAACCAAGGAGGTAAAAGACCTGTAGTCAGAAAACTACAGAACACTGAAGAAAAAATTAAGGAAGATACAAATAAATGGAAGCATATACTGTATTCATGGATTGGAAGAATTAACATCATCAAAATGACCATACAACACAAAGCAATCTATAGATTCAATGCAATCCATATTAAATGCCAATGGTATATTTCACAGATCTAGAACAAATATTTAAAAAACTTATACAAAACCAAAAATGAGCCTGAATAGCCTCAGCAATATTACAAAGAAGAATAAAGTAGGCGGGATACAATACCTGATACAAAACTATGCTACAGGGCCACTGTAATCAAAAGAGTCTAGTACTGGCATAAAAACAGACAAACACATCAATGGAACAGAATAGAGAGCCCAGAAATAAACCCAGGTCTCTATGGTCAATTAATGTTTGACAAAGGGGGCAGGAGCATAAAATGGAGTAAAATAGCCTCTTCAAAAAATGGTGTTGGGAGAACTGGAAAGGGACATGAAAAAAAATTACAGTAGGCCACCACTTTGCACCATACACAAGAATGAACTCAAGATGGGTAAAAGACTTAAATGTAAGCCATGACACCATAAAAGTCCTAGAGGAAAAAGTAGGCAGTAAAGTTTCAGATATCCCATGCAACAATATGTTCACCAATATATCTCCTAGGGCAAGGGAAATAAAGGAAAGAATAAACAACAGGACTACATCAAACTAAAGAGTTTCTGCTCAGCTAAAGAAAACAGCTGCAAAATGAAAAGGGAATCAGCCATATGGGAAAACATATTTGCCAATGATACTTTGGACAAAGATTTGATCGTCAAAATATCTAAAGAACTTATATGACTCAACACCACGAAGACATACAATCCAATTGAAAAATGGGCAAAGGACCTGAATAGACACTTCTCCAAGGAGGACATACAGAGAGCCAGTAGGCATATGAAAGGATGCTCAACTTCACTACCCATCAGAGAGATGCAAATTAAAACCACAATGAGATACCATCTCACACTGGTCGGACTGGCCATTACTAACAAACCAACAAATGTTGGCAAGAATGTCAAGAAAAGGGAACCCTAAAAAAAAAAAAAAAAGGGAACCCTAGTGCACTGTTGGTGGGAATGCAGACTGGTGCAGCCACTGTGGAAAACAGTATGGAATTTTTTCAAAAAACTAAAAATGGAACTGCCTTTTGATCCAGCAATTCCACTGCTGGGATTATACCCAAAGAATTCTGAAATACCAATTCAAAAGAACCTCTACAGCCCTCTGTTCATAGCAGTGCTATTTACAATAGCCAAGTACTAGAAACAGACTAAGTGCCCAGTAGTAAATGAGAGGATAAAAAAACTGTGAAACATTTACACGATGAATACTACGCAGCAGAAAGAAAGAAGGAACTCCTACCTTTTGCTGCCACAGGGATGGAACTGGAGAGTATTATGCTAAATGAAATAAGCCAGGAGGTGAAAGGCAAATATCATATGATATCACCTAATATAGGAAGTAATAAGCAAAACAAGTAAATGAGCAAAATAGAACCAGAGGCATCAGAACAAGGAACAGGCTGACAATGACCAGAGCATGTGGGAGGCAGAAGGAGGAAAAGAAGGGAAAGGATCTATTCAAGGAACTAGTATAAATGACCCTTGGACATGGACAACAAGGCGGGGATTGACTGTGGTTTGGGGGCAGGGCAGTGCAGAGCAAGGGGTGAAGAACTGAGACACAAGTGTAATAGAACAACAAAAAATATTTTTTTAAAAATTTGCTTTACATCTTCAGGTACTCCTATGTTGAGTGCATATAAGTTTAGAAGGGTTATACCTTCCTATTACATTGCTCCATTTATTCTCATACAGTGTCTTTCTTTGTCCCCTTTGTTTTAAAGTCAATTTTGTCAGATATAAGTATTGTTACCAAAGCTTTTTTTTTAAAGATTTTTACAATTTATTTTTAGAAAGAGAGGAAGAGAGGGAGACGAAGAGGGAGAGAAACATTGATGTGCAAGAGAAACATAGATTGGTTGTCTCCTGCATATCCCCAACCAGAGACCTAGCCTGCAACCCAGGCATGTGCCCTGGCTGGGAATCAAACCAGTGATCCTTTGATTTTCAGGTTGACATTCAATTCACTGAGCCATACCAGCAGGGCCCATAGCTTTTTTTCATTTCAATTTGATGAAATGTCTTTTTCTATCCCTTTACTTTTAGGACATATGTATTTTTCATTGGGTCTCTTGTAGACACTATATATATGGGTTGTGCTTTCTTATCCATTCAGCTACTCTGTGTTTTTGATTGGAATATTTAAGCCACTCACATTTAGAGTGATTATTGATAGGCAAATATTTATTGCCATTTTTTCTTCTAATTGTATTCTTTCCCTCCTCCTCCTCCTCCTTCTTCATCCTCACCCTCTTCTTCAAGAAGGCCCTTTAACATTTCTTGTAAAACTGGTGTGATTGTTACAACTCTTTCAGTTTTTTTTTGGTCTGAGAAACGTTTTTTTCTCCTTCAATTTTAAATGATAGCCTTGCTGGGTACAGTAGTCTTGGTTGTTGGTCCATGCTTTTCACCACTTTGAATATTTCATGTCAATCCATTCTGGCTTAAAATGTTTTTGTTGAGAAAGCAGCTGACAGTATTATGGGAGCTCCCTTGTAGGTAAATAACTGTCTTTCTCTTGTAGCTTTAAGATTCTCTCTTGTCTTTAAGCATTGCCATTTTAATTATGATTTGTCTTGGTGTGGACCTCTTTGAGTTCAACTTGTTTGTGACTCTCTATGCTTCTTTAACTTGTGTGTCTTTTTCCTTCACCAGGTTAGGGGAGTTTTAGGTCATTATTTCTTCAAATAGATTCTCAATACCTTGCGCTCTCTCTTCTCCTTCTGGTAATCCTCTGGTGCAGATGTTGTTATGCTTCATGTTGTCCAAAGTTTCCTTAAACAATCTTCATTCTTTCAACCTCATGTGAGAATTTTTTAAAAATTGATTTTATATAGAGAGGAAGGCAGGAAGGAGGAGAGAGAGAGACATCCATGTAAGAGAGAAACATTGATTAGTTGCCACCTGTATGCACCCAACTGGAGAGGGAACTCACAACCTATGTATGTGCCCTGATTGGTAATTAAACCTACAGCCATTTGGTGTAAGAAAAAATACTTTTGACTGAGTGAACCACCCAACCATGGCATATCCTCATTCTTTTTATTTTTTTTCTTTTTTCTGTTCTGTTTGTTTTTTTTTAACCTTGTCGTTCAAATCACTGTTTCAATCTTCCACTTCATTTAACCTATTGTTTATTCCATTCAGTGTATTATTGATGTCAAATGTTGCATTCTTTATTTCTGTGTGGTCGTTTTTTATGGTTTCTATGTCTTATTTCATGCTGTTATGGTTCTCACCAAATTCCTTGAACATTTGGTAACAATTACTTTGAACTCTGTATCTATTAAATTGTTTGCTTCTATTTCATTAACTATTTTTCTGGAGAGTTCTCCTGTTCGTTCCTTTGGAGCCTGTTTCTCTGTCTCCCCATTTTGGCTTCCTTTTTGTGTTTGTTTCTATGTATGAGATAAATCTTCTATGACTCCCAGTCTTTGTGGGGTGGTCTTATGTAGTATGTGTCCTGTGGGACCCAGTGATGCATCTCCTTGACCCCAGACCTGGGTGCTCCAGGAATGTCCCTTTTTGGAGGTTTTGTGAGTCCTACTGTTTAAATGACTATTGATTGCTAATGGCCAGTTTGTGTAAGAGATCAACCCTCATCAAAAGCTGTGCTAACAAGGAAATTCAGAGTACTACAGCCCTATCTGGAGATGAGAAAATTCTCCAGTAAACATCTAACTTTACACTTAAAGGAACTGGAAAAAGAATAACAAGCAAAACCCAAAGTGAGTAGAAAGAATAAAATAATAAAAATAAGAGCAGAAATAAAAGAAAGAGTGTTTAAAAATGCAATGAAAAAGATCAATGAAAACAAGAGCTGATTCTTTGAAAAGATAAAGAAGATTGATGAACTGTTAACCAAACTCATCAAGAAGAAAAGAAAGAAGACTCAATCAAATCAGAAATGAAATAAGAGAAGAACCACTGACTCCACAGAAATACAAGGGATTGTAGAATATATTATGAACAGCAATATGTTGACCAATTGGGCAATCTGGAGGAAAAAGATAAATTCTTGGATACATACAACCTTCCAAAACTGAATCAGGAAGAATCAGAGAATCTGAATAAACATAGTACAACTAGTGAAATAGAAGCAGTAATAACAACAAAAACCTCCCAGTAAACAAATGTTCTGGACAACATAATTTCACAGGTGTATTTCACCAAACATTTAAAGAGGAACTAACACCTATCCTTCTCAAACTATTCCATAATATTCAAGAGGAGGGAAGTCTCCTTGTTCATTTCACAAGCCCAGAATTAGCCTAATTCCAAAAGCAGATAAAGAAACTATGAAGAAGAAAGTTATAGGCCAATAGTCCTGATGAAAATAGATACTAAAATCCTCAATAAATATTAGCAAACTGGATTCAGCAATATATTAAAAGATCATACATCACGAACAAGTGGTATTTATTTACGGGATGCAAGGATAGTACAATATCCCCAAATCAATAATTTGGTATACCACATAACAAAATAAAGGATCAAAACCACACAGTGATATCAATACATGTAGAAAAAACATTTGACAAAATCCAGCACCCATTTATGATAAACAATCTCAGCAATGTGAGAATAGAGAAGACATACCTCAACATAATCAAGGCTACTATGAGAAATCTACAGCCAACATCATATTCAAAAACTATAAGTGTTTCTCTTAAGATCATGAACAAGACAGGGATGTCCTCTTTCACCGCCCTTATTCAGCATAATACTGGAAGTCCTAGCCATAGCAATCAGACAAGAAGAAAAAATAAAAAGCATGCAAATTGGAAAGGAAGTAGTAAAAGTGTCATTATTTGCAGGTGGCATGATACTGTATATGAAAGCTCTAAAAATTCTACTAAAAAAAAAAACTACTAAAGCTGATCAATGAATTCAGTAAAATAGCAGGATACAAAAGAAATATGCAGAAATCAGTTGCATTTTTATACACCAGTAATGAACTATCAGGAAGGAAAATTAAGAAAACAATCCGGACTTCCGGCCAAGATGGAGTCCAAGACAGACATGCTGGGTCTCCCTCCACAACTAAGAAGGAATACAACTACCTCAAACTAGAGACAACCAGAAGTTCCAGAAAATCAAGCTGCATGGAAGTCCAGCAAACAAAGATATAAAGAAGAAACACTCATCCAGACAGGTAGGAGGGGTGGAGCTGGGGCAGAGAGTACGTGGTGTGGTGGTGGCAGCAGCAGCAGCAGTGGCAGGCCACCAGAAAGTGCAGTTACATGTTTTAAAAAGTTGGAAGGGGCATCCGGGGAGCATTCCCAGCTCCTGACCAGACCCCATAAATTGCAGTCCTAGCGCCAGAGAAAATCAAGCCTCATTGCTTCTGACTGTGCAAACTGGTGGGTGCTGGGGCAGAGGAAGAAACTGCCAGTCTCTCAGCAAAGTCTGCTTGTTTAAAGGGCCCCCAAAGTCCTAGAACATCCACAGATGCACCCACTCTGGAAACAACAGCCAGGGCAACAGCTAGAGAGATGCCAGTCCCATACTGAAATGGGAGAAGTGCCTGGAAAGGGGGCAAGTGCTGAGCAAGCAACATTGTTTCCTCTCTGACCTCTCCCCCACATACAGCGACACGACGAGGTGAAACAGGTCACCCTGTACTGACAAATACCCAAGGCTCCGCCCCCTATAACATAAAAGGTGTGACAGTCCTTGCCCGAATCACAGAGGCAAACACAGAAAGATGAGGAGACAGAGAAGTATGACCCAGAAGCAGGAGCAGATCAAGGTCCCGGTGGCACAATTAAGCAATGAGCATATAGCGCGCTTAACAGATGAGGAGATAGATAACTTGACAGAAGCACAGTCTAAGGCAGTGGTGATTAGAATACTCATAACTCTAATAAAGATTAAACAGGACGAGGAAAGAATGAAGACTATCCTGGCTGAAATGAAGGAAAATGCATATGAAACAAGTGGTGAAGGAAAGGAAACCAGGGTTCAAGTCAACAAATTGGAACATAATGAAGAAACAAACAGTCAACCAGTACAGAAGGAGGAAATGAGAATTTTTAAAAAAGAGGGGAGGCTTAGAAACTTTTGGGACAGCTATAAATGTGCCAAAATTTGAATCATGGGGCTGCCAGAAAATGAAGAGGGAGAGCAAGAAATTGAAAAATTGTGTGAAAAAGTAATGAAGGAAAACTTCTCTAATTTGAGAAAGGAAATGGACATACGGGTCCAGGAAGCACAGAGAGTCCCCAACAAACTAGACCCAGGGAGGACCACACCAAGACACATCATAATCAAAATGCGAAAGGTTAAGGATAAAGCGAGAATCTTAAAAGCAGTAAATCAGAAGAGGAGAATTACTTACAAAAGACTACCTATAAGACTGTCAGCTGATTTCTCAAAAGAAACTTTGCAGGCAAGAAGAGACTGGTAGGAAATATTCAAAGTGACAAAAAGCAAGGCTCTACAACCAAGATTACTCTATCCAGCAAAGATATCATTCAGAATGGAAGGACAGATAAAGTGTTTCCCAGACAAAGTAAAGCTGAAAGAGTTCATCATCACCAAGTCATTATTATATGAAATGTTAAAGAAACTTATTTAAAAAAACGATTTCAAAACTGTGAACATTAAAATGAAAACAGTATCGCAACTATCAACAACAGAAGCTAGGGAATGGAACAAAGGTAAACTAAGCAGATAACTAGAGTGAGAACAGAATCATAGGTATGGGGAGCATGTGAGGGGAGGCAGTTGGGAGGGGAAGAGGGAGAGGGAGTGAGACAGTGCAGGAATTAAGAAGCAAGGTAGGAGGTTTGGGAATAGACAAGGAGATGTTGAGAAGAGCTTTATGCACAACCCATGGACATGGACTAAGGGTGGGGGACTCCTGGAAGGAGGGGGGTTGCTGGGTGGAGGGGAGTAAAGGGAAAAGAAATTGGGACAACTGAAACAGCATAATCAATAAAATATACAAAAATAAAAATAAAAAAAGAGAGAAAACAATCCAATTCACAGCTGCCTCAAAAAATAAAATACCTAGAAATAAATTTAACTAAAGTTGTAAAAGACTTGTATTTGGAAAACTTTAAGACACTAAAGAAAAAGTGAAGAAGATACAAATAAGTGGAAGCATAAATCATGTTCATTAAGAGGAAGAATTAATATCACTAAAATATCTACTCTACCCCCCAAATCTATAGATTCATCAAAATTCCTATCAAGATACCAGTAGCCTACTTCACAGAACTAGAACAAATATTCCAAAATCACAAAAGACCTAGAATAGCCACAGCAATCTTGAGAAAAAAGAATAAAATTGGAGGAACTATGCTACTTGATATATTAATCAAAACAGCATGGTACTGGCATAAAAATAGACATTTAGATCAATGGAACAGTGTAGAGCTCTCATAAATAAACCTATGGCTTTATGGTCAATTGATATTTGACAAAGAAGGCAAAAACACATAATGAGGTAAAGGTAGTCTATTCAATATAAGGGGTTGGGAAAACTGGATAGAAACATGCAAAGAAATGAAACTAGACCACCTCATTATACGACACAAGAACAAACTTAGAATGGATTAAAGACTTAAATGTCAGAGTGGAAACCACAAAAATCTTAGAAAATAAACATAGACAGTAAAATTTCAGACATTTCTCATAGCAATATTTTTTCTGACATATCACCTTGGAGAAGGAAAACGAAAGAATAAAAAAGGGAATACATTAACCTAAAAAGTTTTTGCACAGAAAAGGAAATCATCAGCAAAATGAAAAGACAACCCACTGAGTGGGAGAACATATTTGCTGAGACATCTGATAAGAGCTTAATATCCAAAATTATAAGGAACTTATAAAACTTAACATCAAAAAAAAACAAACAATCCAATTAGGAAAGGGCAAAGGACCTGAATAGGCACTTCTCCAAAAAGGACATACAGATGGCCAGTAGACATATGAAAAGATGCTCAACGTCACTAATCATCAGAGAAATGCAAATGAAAACCACAATGAGATATCACCTTGCACATGTAAAAATGGCCCCCATCAAACAACAACCAGTGGTGGTGAGGATATGGAGAAAAGGGAACCCTTGAGCACTCTTGGTGGAAATGGAGACTGGAGCAGCCAGTATGTGAAGCAGTAAGGAGTTACCTTAAATAATTCAACATGAAACCACCTTATGACCCAGCCAATACACTTCTGGGAATATATCCAAAAAAACCCCACAACACTCATTGGAAAGATTGTGTGCACCCCTCCATTCATTGCAATGTTGTTTACAATAGCCAAGATTTGCAAGCAGACACAGTTCCCACCAGTATATCAATGGGTAAAAAGGATGTGGTACATTTATACAATGGACTACTACTCAGCTATACAAAAGAAGGAAATCTAACCTTTTGTGACAGCATGCATGGACATGGAAAGGATTATGCTAAGTGTAATGAGCAGAAGAAAGACAAGTACCATATAATTTCACTTATATGTGGAAGCTAATGAACAAAATAAACTAACAAACCAAATAAAAACAGATTGATAGGTACAGAAAACAGAGTCATTGCTGTCAGAGGGGAAGGAAGTTTGGATTTGGATTAAAAAGGTGAAGAATTTCTGAAAAGAAAAAAAAAACCAACTCATACATACAGTCCACAGAATGGTGATTAAAGAGGGTAAAGCTGGTGGGGAAGGGAGAAGAGAGTAGAGGAGGGATAAATGGTGATGGAAGGAGACTTGACTTGGAGTGATGAACACACAGTAAAATATACATATGATTTATTATAGAATTGTATACCCTAAACCTATATACTTTTATTAGGCAATGCCACCCCAATAATTTCAATTAATAAGCAAAAGGAAACAAAATTTTAAAAAATTAATGAATTCTAATAATTTGTAATCAACTTGATTACGGATGTGCATAGATTTAGATAAAAACTACAAAGGTGCTGTGGACATGACTCGAGTTTCAGAAACATTATACTAGACCAGTGTTTGGCAAATTATGGCCCTTGGGCCAAATGCAGCTTACCATCTGCTTCTGTAAATAACATATTTTTGGAACACAGCCACACTGTATGTTTTATTATTGCCTGTGTCCGCCTTCCCTTGCACTCGCAGAGTTGAGTAGTTGAAATAGGGATGTTGTGGCCCAAAGAGCCTAAAATATTTATTTCTAGCCTGTGAAAAATGATTTTCTGACCCCTGTACCAGGCTAAACTATTAGAGCATATAAAAATAAACCTTAACAGTCAGTACAATCATTACTTTTTAAGACATGGGTACATTTAACAGCCAAACTTGTCCTTTCACTGCATTGTCCCTTTTGTATATTTAAGACAGTTGAGTGCCCTTCTGCAGATCTGGAGTGTTCCAGGACACCTAAGCCTCTAGGTCATGTGAGAACACTGGGCTATTATGAGAGGTTCTTTGTTTACTGTTTGACAGGATGAACCCTATCTCCTCCTCCAACTCTGCTTGATCAGAAACACTGTGGCATAAGAAAGGAGCAGATGAATTACGGAGGCCCTGAAGCTCCACTAGAGAAAAACTTGCGCTTCAAATGATCCTGGTAAAGGAAGGTAGGTCAATGGCTTTGAATTCTTAATGGGGATGAGGCAAGTGGAAATCATCATTCCTAAATGAGTGTTTGCAGGGCAGTGAAGGGACTGTTTTATCTAGTGGTCAAGTTTCTGCCATGCTCTGGTTTCATTTTCCTCTTTGGCTTAAATCTGTTCTGATTAGGTCTTCCTTATTCTTGGAAGAGTACATTGCTCCTGTCTGGCTGGTTTGGCTCAGTGGATTGAGCGTCGGCCTGCGAGCTAAGTGTCGCTGGTTCGATCTTCCAGTCAGGGCACATCAGAGAAGGAAAACTCTGACTCCAAAAAACCTCCGCTGCCTTGCGGCAGGGGAAAGGCTAAGGGAGTAAACCCCGACAGAAAATCCGGAGCCGGAGTCCCTAAGGCGGTTTGACGTTGTAGTCAACACTGGCAACTCCTGCGGCGCACCTGAAGCCAAGCTGTATTGACTCCGTCTTTCCCTTGGACCCTTCAGCTGCGAAGAGAGGGGGGTCTGCTGCATGGGCAACAGCAGACCCGCCATATCACCCTGCCCAGGCTCTGTAGCTTCAGCTTCACTGGAGAGGACACTCCAGCGTCATCGCAAGATGTCGATTCAACACGGGAGGAGACACTGTCACTCCCGAGTCGGACTGCACAGCCATTCTCGGCGGTGCAGATAGACTCTTAAGAAGCTACACCATCGTCTCTCAAGACGGACGGCTGCTGACGACATTGCTCCTGATGACCTGTGTGTCCTTTGAATGGGTGGTAGGCAAATTATGCATTTCTGCTGCTTTCCGTTAAGAACCCTTGCTGTATCCACACAATACTGCCAGTGTTTGATATCTGTGATCTCATTTCATTCTTACATCGAGTCCATGAAGTCAGTTTGTTACAGAACCCCTGGGCTGCTCCAGTTGAAAACAAACCCACGGGCTCTTTAGTTAGGGGCCCGATTGCCCGCCGCCAAAATTATAACTCTCAATACCAGAGTTTGGTGAAAAGAAAAAGAATTGTTTATTTAACAGTTATATAGATTTAGTTATTTGCGGATTTCTGTTGTTAAGTCTTATGCTCTTTAAAATACCCACAAACACATATCCTTGCCTCCCCCCCTTCCAAACCAGGCTAGTTTTCGGAAAGTCAGAGAAACTGTTTCCCTACTTTCCAAACACAGTTCAGCTTTACCAGCAGCTGCCAATCATTCAGTCCTGATTGGGGAGGTCCTTTCTGTGCTGTGGTGCCCTCCAGCTCTCAATGCAGGACCGCCTGGATTCTCAGCCTCCTTGCAAACTGCCTTCTTCCTGCAAACCGCGCAGATCTCCTCTCCTCCTCAAAACCGCATGGCGAGAGCCTCTTAAAGCAGCCCGGAGACCCCTTCTCCAAGCCACATGGAGAAGGCCCCTTCACCAAGCCACGTGGAGGGAGCACACGGGAGAGCGAGAGAGCGAGAGCCCGAGAGCGCGAGCGCAAGTGAGAGCCCGAGTCAGAGCGCCAGAGCGAGAGCCAGAGTGCCAGTGAGAGCCAGAGCCCGAACGAGAGCTTGAGAGAGTCCCAGAGTGAGAGCACAAGCGAGAGTCAGAGCGCCAGAGCCAGAGCCAGAGTGCCAGTGAGAGCCAGAGCCGGAACGAGAGCTTGAGAGACCCCGCTAAAATGTCTGCAGCTGCTTATATATCCCTGACTGCGTCATCTGACGCAGTGGGCGTTGCAAACAGTTCTGACCATTCACAGACCCTTACGTAGGCTCTGTGTGCTTTCTCCATACTGTCCCCTGGTTCAAGACTCCTCCCATCTGCCTGAGGCTTTGGATGCATTAAAGCCATTTGCATAAGAAAGACAGTAGCCACCAGCCTCAGGCATGTGGAAGCATTTGAAAAGCTGCTTACTTCTCCCCATCCCCCAGCAGCAAACTCTGGGGATTTTTGGACTCCCCTGTTTCTGTAACAGTTTCCCCCCTTTCAGATTAAGACCCTTTATAATCTTATAAAGGACAATGGGCGAAGGTCTCATGCTCCTCTAACTGCTTCCTGCTGAACGTGGTCATCGTCCTACCTACCCTTGGGTCTAGAAATCCCTAATAAGAGTGGGGATGTAGGGGAGGGTGCCCTTCCCACATGGGGAAGAATCTTGCAGAGTCCAGGTCAGTTGGCTATTGCTGGGTAGCAGCATGCTTGGTTTCCAAGGGCTGGTACTGCTGGACAAGCTGGCATTCTTTTCATATTCTGAGGGCAACAGATTTGGCAACAGGGTTAAAAAAACACAATTCAACCTACAACCACTATATACAAAAGGCAGGGATTAATTTTTCAATGTCCCACGTTAGGAAAAGAAATGGCTTCTTTGGAGGAAGGTGTGCAGGGCACGTCACACCTGTTCAAAGCCCTTTTGCCCACTATACTTAGCTTGGGTTGAGGGGTATAAATTTTGGATTTCCCCCCTCTCAGACCTCTGGGCCCTTTCTGTCCAAGCCATTAGGACAGAAAAGAAACCAGTTTTAAAGTGAAGCCTGCAGACCACCCCATACTTCACCAACTCAGCCACTTAGTTCAGCTAAACCGTTGAGTCTCAGGAGGTGGCAATGCAGATGGGCTTCTTAAGTGAGGCCTATATGTACAGATAATCACTCAGGTAGAGATCATAGGCTTATTCCCTATGAAAACAGAAAGAACATGCATGTTAATTTACACAACACAGTTCACAAACCAGTCTCTTAATCTGAGAGACTGTCTTATTGGGAAGACTTCCAGTTGCAAGGCATTTGACATTCTTCTTGCCTGTAAATAAAGCATCCTTGATAATGTCACAGACTTGGTTTAACTTTCAAATGAAAAACAAACTTTATAGACAGTTAGCTGCACTGAGCATTGCAATTTTCCTTAAGTCACGATTTTTCTCCTTAAGATTACCCTCCTTGCCAGTAAAGGGACTGCATTAAGTCCAGTTTTTTAATTTAGCCTGTTCATTTGCATAAACACAACAAGAGCAGTGATTGATCACATATGATCTTTAAGTCTACTTTGCTGAAAGTTACGCAAGGAACCTTCATGTTGACTTTTAGTTTGCCCATTAGGGCACAGAAGCTGAGCCACATACCTGCCATTCAGCCTTGCCTGCAAACACCTGCCTTCCCAAAACCTTTGGGTTTTCCATTGTGCCTTGAGGTTCCTTTTAGCCATCCTTCAGGAAAGCAACCTTCGTTCCTTCCCTGGAAAGACTGCCATGAACCGCACAACCAACCAAGGTGTCAGGCCTTTTTCCTTCTGGGCTCTCCTTAGCTTCAAAAGTCAAGTCCAGTTCCTCAGGGCTTTCTGGTAACAACCAGAGCCTAAGCATGCCTCCTTCAGGCATGTCATTCCAGTCAAAGTCTTGGTTAACAATACCTTTATTAACAACTGGTCTTTTTAGTTTTATGCAAAGAAACCTAATGTCATTTCTTACTCCTTTAAATTGCCAAATTCTGGAGGGATCAGGTAAGGAGAAAAATATACAGTGTGAAGGAAAATCCTTGTCCTTCTAATATTCCCAAAATTGCATTCCCATGCCTTATACTTTCTTCTGTTCACTTTCCTACATGTGAAGTTTTTTTTAACTTTCTCTGGGAAACCTCAATTTTCCTTTCAGATTATATGGCCAGTACCAATACAGAGAATTCCAGACCCTTCCTAGGCCTCAGGGAATTCTAGACCTTACATAGGTCTCTAATGGCTAATGCCAAACCAATACAGGGAATTCCAAATGACCTTTCATAGGTCCCCAATGGCTAAATGCCAACACAGGGAATTCCAAATGACCTTTCATAGGTCCCCAATGGCTAAATGCCAATACAGAGGTACAGTAACCATACAATTAGACCACAAGTAGTTGAGGTTTCCCTTTTCCCAGGTTTAAAAACTTTCACAACCTTTCTATATATTTACCCATTCAGATTTAACCATAACCCATTTCCAATTCTTTTCCACACTGTAAAGGACTCTACCCAAACGCAGTATTTGGCAGCTAAAATTCCCTAGATTTGCAAGCACATGCCTAAAGCAAAAGAAACATTTTAAATCTGTGTTTCAGTTCACTGTCCTTTTTTTCGAAAGAGTAATTTCAAATCTTCTTCCGGAGTGCAGGTCCAACTTTCCCTTTCGGTGTCAGTCACAGCAGCAGGGTCTGTGTCCTCCTCAGGCGGTGCTCGTTTTACCCGTGTGTGGTGTATCCAGGGCTTGATTCCTACCAGCTTCAGTGAAGAATGTGTTGTTAGCAAAACATCATAGGGACCAGTCCATTGTTCAGCCAGCTGCTGTTCAGGACCTTGCGTCTTCCAGGTCTTCAGTAAGACTCTGTCCCCAGGTCCGAATGGGTGCAAGGGTTCTCATTTCTACTTCCCTTCTTACGATCTGGACACTCATTCTTCCAATGGCCCTTCTTTCTGCAATAGGCACACTGGTCCTTGCCCAATGGCTCTTTCCTCCTCTCTTTAGGGTCCTGTTTCTTCCTTTGGCCTCTCCAGCCTGTTTTAAAGAACATCAGGTCCTGTCTTCTCTTTTCTACTCCCCTTGCATGGTAAACTTTAAATGCGATGTCCACTAACTGAGAGGGGCTCATTCCTAATACCCCATCTATACGCTGGAGTTTCCGTCTAATATCTGGGGCACTCTGCCCAATAAATGTCATGTTCACCATTCTTAAGTTCTCTTGTGCCTGTGGATCAACATCAGTGTACTTTCTATAGGCTTGATAGATCCTCTCTAAGAACTCAGAAGGATCCTCATCTGGTTTTTGCTGAATAGTCTGTACCATATTCAGGCTTTTTGGCTTGGGTACCCCTTTTCTAAGTCCTTCCAATATACACTTCCTGTAGTGTTTCAAAGGAACTAGGCCTCCACCATTTGGGTCCCAGTTAGGCTCTGTCCAAGGAATTGCCACAGTTGGGTCGGGGGTCCCATGGGGATCCTCTCCATGGAGACGCTGAGCCTCTTCATTAGCCTTACTTGTAACCAGTCGCCTCTCATCCCCAATTAGAAGAATATTTAGGAGAGCCTGTACATCTGCCCAGTTCGGGTTATGAGTGGCAAAAATGGAGGCAACAAGCTCTGCCATTTTCTGAGGATCTTCCCTATATGAGGGGTTAGAATTTTTCCAATTTAGCAAATCTGAAGTGGAAAACGGAGTATGGGCCCAATAGTAGCCAGAGGGCTGGCCTTGCTGATTTATTCCACCTATTGGGTACTGCCGTAGAGGGAATTGGCTTGCTCTGAATTGGGAGGCCCCCTGACTATACTGAGTTCCTTGGCGGGTTCTGGCGGGGGAGACCCACTCCTCCTCCTGTAAGGGTGGAGTCATTGACTTTGCAGTCACTTCAGAGGCTGGCTCCAAAAAGGGTGGTGCAAGAGAAGTCCCTTGAGTTTGCAAAAGGGTGGGCACCGCAGAAGCCACTTCCATCTCTGGAGGTGGTATGGTGGAAGCAGCCTCCACCTGCAGAGGGCGCTGTGCCGTCGCCACTGGCGTTGCAGGAGCTGCGGCTGCCTGCAGAGGGCACTGCGCCACAGGAACCTCAACCTCGGAAGCCTGGGCCTCCTGTAGAGGAGGTGGAGCCACTGCTGCGGAAGTTATGGCCTCCTGAACCGCCCCCACCTGTGCCTGACTTGGTGCCAAATTAGGGCCTTTGTCTCCCGGATTTAGAGAATTAAAGAGGGCTACTTCCTCATTCTCCCTTTCTTCCGGCGTTTGACTCTCAGGAAAAGGCTTTGAGACCTCTTTTTTCCTCTGCACCATTATTTGGGCCTCCATTTCTGCTAAGGTCTTATTATGCAACTCTGCAAATGCATTTAGATAATAAACATCTTCCCAATTTCCTGATTGCAGGCAGTACCTTTTCAATTGCTTAATGACATGATAATTCAGGGTACCATTCACAGGCCACCTTTTCTTACCACCCAGAACATACTCAGGCCAAACAGTGTTACAGTAATAAATTAATATTTTTCTAGTCATAGGATAACAACAGTATTTATCCCAGTTTTCCAAAATTCTCTCCAGTGGGCTGCCATCAGGGACTTGCCCAGAACTGCTCTTATTAACCCAGACATACATGCTAATGGCTATAACCAAAATAATCCCAAGGACTAGAAAACATATATACCACTCCGGCATCCATAATTCTTTTACGTCCAGGAATTCTCCTAACCGGACAAACAAATCTAGTATCCACGATGCCATTATTTTAGAAATACACAGAAATAAGTTTTAGCAAACAATCTTACTTCTCTAATCCCTTTTCAGTTCTATTTTCTTTTCACCACACAGGCGTACTTAGGCGGTCGGCGCCCTCAGAAGGTGTCTCCCAAGGGGGTCGACCTGCCACGGGCAATTATTAATGTCCCATCTGGGTCGCCAAATTGTTACAGAACCCCTGGGCTGCTCCAGTTGAAAACAAACCCACGGGCTCTTTAGTTAGGGGCCCGATTGCCCGCCGCCAAAATTATAACTCTCAATACCAGAGTTTGGTGAAAAGAAAAAGAATTGTTTATTTAACAGTTATATAGATTTAGTTATTTGCGGATTTCTGTTGTTAAGTCTTATGCTCTTTAAAATACCCACAAACACATATCCTTGCCTCCCCCCCTTCCAAACCAGGCTAGTTTTCGGAAAGTCAGAGAAACTGTTTCCCTACTTTCCAAACACAGTTCAGCTTTACCAGCAGCTGCCAATCATTCAGTCCTGATTGGGGAGGTCCTTTCTGTGCTGTGGTGCCCTCCAGCTCTCAATGCAGGACCGCCTGGATTCTCAGCCTCCTTGCAAACTGCCTTCTTCCTGCAAACCGCGCAGATCTCCTCTCCTCCTCAAAACCGCATGGCGAGAGCCTCTTAAAGCAGCCTGGAGACCCCTTCTCCAAGCCACATGGAGAAGGCCCCTTCACCAAGCCACGTGGAGGGAGCACACGGGAGAGCGAGAGAGCGAGAGCCCGAGAGCGCGAGCGCAAGTGAGAGCCCGAGTCAGAGCGCCAGAGCGAGAGCCAGAGTGCCAGTGAGAGCCAGAGCCCGAACGAGAGCTTGAGAGAGTCCCAGAGTGAGAGCACAAGCGAGAGTCAGAGCGCCAGAGCCAGAGCCAGAGTGCCAGTGAGAGCCAGAGCCGGAACGAGAGCTTGAGAGACCCCGCTAAAATGTCTGCAGCTGCTTATATATCCCTGACTGCGTCATCTGACGCAGTGGGCGTTGCAAACAGTTCTGACCATTCACAGACCCTTACGTAGGCTCTGTGTGCTTTCTCCATACTGTCCCCTGGTTCAAGACTCCTCCCATCTGCCTGAGGCTTTGGATGCATTAAAGCCATTTGCATAAGAAAGACAGTAGCCACCAGCCTCAGGCATGTGGAAGCATTTGAAAAGCTGCTTACTTCTCCCCATCCCCCAGCAGCAAACTCTGGGGATTTTTGGACTCCCCTGTTTCTGTAACAAGTTCTATTATCCCTATTTTATTAAGTAGGGCATGAAGGCACAGAGATTTAGTAATATGCTCCAAACCACATAGCTGGTGCTTGGCAGAGTGTAGATTTGAACCCAGAATTTGACACTACCCTAGCCTGTCTCTGTTCCGACCTGGACATTCTGCTGAAGACACAGCGCTTAACACCACACTCCCTGCTCAGGGAGTGGATTCTCCTTTGAAGGGGGTGAATGATCTTAGTGTCAATCCCTGAAGAAGAGACAAGGGTTTAGGCAGTAAAGTGAGACTAGTGATGGGGGACTCAACTGTTGGAAAACATTTTTGTTTCAGGTAATAGCTAATAAGCTTAGTAATCAATCTATGTAAAAAACTATTGTTTCAGGAAATGAAGATATGACCCACCTTGACTCCAGGAGAGGATAAGCAGTTCCACCTTTGTGCCTCAAGAGAACTGAAAGCAAAAAGAATGGTATCTGAGCCATTGTACTCCAGGGTGAGATAATCACTGCACAGGACACAGAAAGAGAACACCACCCAGGACACAGATGAAAGAATGCTGCAGCTTTTATCTGATTAACTTTTCTCCTGAATTCCAAACTCCTTGCCTACACTTTTCCTCATAAAAAGGATCAGTTTAAATTGGATTTTAAGATGATCTATTTGGGTACAAACCCACCGACAATATGAATAAAATGCCCGTAAAGATTCAATCCGTGTCTCTGCTGATTGGGTCTGGTAGGTGACAGGCAGCATGAACCCCGGCTTTTCCGGTTTCACTAGGAAGGCTGGTCTTAGGTTGTAGGAGGAATTCCTGTCTGCACACTTGGTTCTTTTCTCTCAGTGTTACAGAAAGAGGGTGTCCAAAAACCCCTAGAGCTTGCAGCTGAGGGATGGGGAGAAGGAAGCAGCTTTCAGGATGCTTTTACATGCCTGAGGCTGGTGGCTGGTGTCTTTGTTACACAAATGGCTTGGATGCTTCCAAGGCCTCAAGGAGATGGGAGGGGTCTTAGGCCAGGAGATGGTATGAAAAGAGCACACAGAGCCTGCATGAGGTTCTGTGAATGGTCAGAACTGGGTGCCATGCCAACTGCATCACAGGACGCAGTCAGGGATTTAAAAATAAGCGGTAGACATTATAATGGGACTGACCATGCAGTTTTAAGAAGGGAACTGACCTTGCGGTTTTGAAAGAGAAGTTCTCCATGCAGATTACAAAGGAGGGTACACTATGCTGCTTTAAGAAGGGAAAACTCCATGCAGTTTACAAGGAGGCTGAGAATCCATGAGGTTCTGGATTAAAAGCTGGTGGACACCACAACACAGAAAGACCTTCCCAATCAGAACTGAATAATTGGCAGCTACTGGTAAAGCTGAACCGTGTCTAGGAAGTAGGGAAATGGCTTCCTAAACTTTTCTAAAGCTAGCCTGGTTTGGTAGGGGGAGGAAGAAATATGTGTTTGTGGGTGTTTTAAGGAACATACAGCAGAAATCCGCAAATAATCTAAATCTACATAACCGCTAAATAAATAATTCTTTTTCTTTTCACTAAACTCTGGTATTGTGAGTTATAATTCTGGTGGCAGGCAATCGGGCCCCTAACTAAACAGCCTGTGGGTTCTGTTTCAATTGGAGGAGCCCAGGGGTTCTGTAACATTAGGATAGCCACAGTTAGTGCCTTCACATGGAAATAAGGCCTTGAACACAGAGAGGAAGTGGTACCTTGAATCTCACATTGGAGAGTTATACGTTACTTTGTGAATTTGTTTTTCCTTTGTTAATATTTGACAAAGTCTTGTTTAAATATCTTGGCCTCATTTTACTTGTGTTAAGGGAAGAAACCATGGTCTATTTGTAACCAAAGAGAATGGTGTGCCTTGACTCTGAGGTAACATCATTAGCATAGATAGCTAGATGTTAATAAAGGAAGAAAGGAAAGGAAATCAGATATTATTGAGTAATCAACTAGGGAACATGAACCTGGTTGCTTCCCTGGGAAGTTACAGCTCTACATACTCCTCAGAAAACCACCCGTCAGTCCCCCAGATCACTGAGGGAAAGGATAGAACAATAAAAGCAGAGGAATACAGAGACACAATAGAAGCCAAAATGGTGACCATAGAGGCCAGTCAGTGTAGCCTGGAGAAGAGATCAGATTGGATAAGAGACACAATCTCAGAAGATGAATTAATTGTCTAGGGGTGGACCCATCAGAAGCCCACAAAATCTTGGGAAGTTTATTGGTTTGTTTGAAATGAGCACCTGGTCCTTTCTAAGTCTGAGATAATAGAATCTGCTTCACAAAGACAAAGCCTTTTTTCACTTACTAGGTAAGGAGTGTTTACTCTGTTCCTTCTTGCATGTGTTCTCTTCATAGCAGCCATGTGGGATAGAAGCTGCCTGTGGTAAAGAAGGCCTGTGGACGCTGAAAGTGTGCCCCAGCTGAGATGTAGCCTGGAAAACAAGCTAAGCTAGCTGGATGGTGAAAAGGCTGGACTAGACTCGATTTGGCATGGCACAAAATGTCTGGATACTTGCCTTAATTCTGGGCCTGATGAAGGTAAGATTGGACTTTCTGATGGTAGGACAGAGATGGAGCCTTGGAAATCCAGTGGAATTCCTTTGATTTTGCATCTGGTGCCACAAATAAATATTACCAGATCTCACCCTCCTGTGTGTCTTCTGGAATGTTTTCCTCACAACACTGCAAGGACCCCACTTTCACCAGCATATCATGACAATAGCAAGTGGAGAATCCTGTGGTGAAATCTGATTTTCCATAGACACACTAAAGATACAAATCAGAAACTTCTCCCATGAAGAACTCACCTCAATCGCTAGCATTGCATAACTGTATTTCATTGTGTTAGGAAATCTTCTTGCTATTGTGCAAAGCTCTTAAGATACAAAAGTCATGATATGGTTCCCGTTTGGGGGAATGTTTGTAATCTGCTAGAGAAACAAATATATGTTAATATATTAATATGTTAGTGTTCATATATTAATATTATATACCATATTTATGTTGACCATATAAAATGATATAAATTTCATAACAGCAGTATAAACAAAGTGTATGTTCATGTGGATGCTATCAGTTGTGCTTAAGTAGAGGTATCTTTTCTATTAAAAAAACAATGCTGGAGTTTTGTTGAGGGCATATTGGAAAGGGAGATGTATGGGAGGCTCTGATAAGAGTCAAGTACAGGGTGTTACAAAGCTGCACAAAGGTGGAACAAGGTACGCACAGTGCTGGTGTTGCTGCTAGCCCTATGTGGGGAGATCAGGGAAGAAGAGACTGGTTCATCACCCATTTGGCAACTTGAGGTCATGGGTGCCCTTGACAAGATCAATTTTCATGAGAGATTGAAAAAAAAATCTAGTTAGAATGCCTTCATGAGAGAATGAGCAGTGAGAAAGTAGAGACTGCAAGTGTGGAACCTTTTTCCTTAATTTCTTCTGTGAGGAAAAACAGACAAAAGTTGGGGGAGGTACTATTATGTTTTAAAAATATTTTTGTTCATTAAAGTAGATTGTCAGCTGACTAAGTGATCTAACCAAGTGAGAAAATTTGATGATATAGGAGGTAATTGATTTATGGTAGGAGTAAAATCCTTGAGCTTGAAGTGATTAGATGCAGTGCACAAATGGAGGAATTGGCCTTATACTGAAACACAGATGTTTATTCAGAAAAGGAGAATGTGCAAATGTGTATAAGTCACAATCGCCGGGAAGCAAAGCCTCAACAGATTGAGAAATGCTCTGGAGAATGGCAGTTTAGCACCTTATTTTATACATAACAGTTAAAGGAGGATACATAGAGGGGTTACATGGTAAAAGATTAGGGAGTCAGGAAAAAGCAAAGTGGGGAAACTTCTGGGATTGAATAAAAGGTAAAATGGTAGACACAAACTTCTTTTACATATGTGGGTAAAGGATAATTAACAGTCAACAATTAACATGATCATAACAATGAGGAAATTTGTGGTCTCAGCTCTGGTGCAGTGGTTGTGCCCAAGGGGTTGGGAAAAAGGAAAGTTACCTTAACATTCCAAAGGTATGTTATCATAGATGCCAAAAGACAATAGACAGCCTCAGTCAAGGTAAAGACTGACCTTTGTTAGGGAAAAATACCAGCCTAAGACATGACTACCCTCCATGAATTACTTTTGGTTAATAAGTTTTAATTTCAGACCATCCATTGTGTTTACTTTAGGTCTCTGAGTCTGTAAGTCTGCCTCACAGGCCTCCCCTGAGCTTGTCAGGTTAATATGTGGCCCCTTTTTATCCACACAACCAATTAGTAGGCCCAAAATTCCAGCTCTTTTAATGATCATCACTAATGATTTTTCCACTATAAAATACATCCCCTAGAAGCTATTGGGGAGCCAGGTCTTTGAGCATCAACCGGTTTATCTGTGACTCCAGGTTTGGCACTGAAAGCACAAAGCCAGCACCATTTGCTATCATGGCATCATTTGCCAGGCAGGCCTATAACCTTGTTAAACACGACTGCCATTTTGTTCTTCTAAGCTTATGTCTCCAGGACTGAAAAAGTACTGGAAAAGCAAAAACAGAATGTGACTAACTGCTCCCCACAGCCACAGGCAAAAGACAACATTGGAGCAAAGTGCAGCTTATACAAAAGCAACCTAAGCCTCCTGTGTTGCAATGCCCCTAACAGTCCAGCAGCCCATATCCCCCTTTATAAGGCAATAAAAGCTCACAGTCCCAACCCACTGGTGAATCTCTCCATGTCTAGCCCCTTTCCTCTTTTGGAAACTGAATAAAACTTTGCTCTTGGCATTTTTCTCTCTGAATTCTTTCATAGATTGCATCAACAGCCACCTTAACAGACCATTTTCTCAAATAACAAACCTTTACTTTTTTGGCTGCAAACAACTGTTTGCATTTGATTGAGCTTTGATTTGTGCAGGCAACAGGGGTTGTAATAAATGGATGGTTTTTACAGGAAGAATGGCAGAAGAGTTATTAGCAAAAGGAAAAAAAGAATTACTTTTATATCAGAATATCTTCTTTTGGGGAGAAAGGAACTGCAAAGGTTTCATCATGCAGACTGCCTTTTCCTAAGGTGGATTGAGAAGACTCTTGTGACAGATTACTTTACGGGTGCTTGACCAGAAAATTCTGGACTGGTTGGTTAAGATTATATTTCTGGGAGAAGTTGGAACTGAAATTAGATCAAATATTAAATCTAAGTTTGGTATTCTGGGCTTTTAGCATAAGTGACACCGATTTGGGCTTATGGTTTTCTTTTTCACAAAACGTAATTGTGCAAGTACACTTCAGCCTTTGGTCATGGCATCCCCCTAATGTCCAATTGATTAAAGCAAGTCGTATGGCCAAACCCAAGATCAAGGGACAAGAATGGAAGAATGAGAAGAGGGAGTGACTATTTATTATTGATAATTGAATCTACCACATTGACAAACTAGTAAGACCTATGAATGACATGCAATTCCATCAAAACAGCTAATGATTAATATATAAAAGTCAACTATCCGTGAGAATCTCAATTAGTTGCTTTCTACTAAAGCACAATTTCATTAGTTCTAAACAGGAATTCTTATAGAAAATATGTAAGCATTAAAATCATATTTCAATGTAGTATTGAATACATCAAATATTTCTATATAATTTTGATTTTTCTGCTTTCTCCTCATTCTGTTCTGTAGTTTTTAAAATTTTATACCATATAAATGATCATGCCCATTTCAAAAATGAAATATAAAAAATAAATTTAACTAACTAATTTGAACCTTCAACCAGAGCATTAAAATATCTTGGTCTTGAACTTCATTGATATTTTATTGATAAAAATAAACAAGTCTAGTTTATTCCTAATTAATAATTCTAAAGTTAAACCATGTCTGTACTTGTCAAATTTATAACAGGGCATATTTTAAAAATATGCTACTATAAACATGCTAATGTAACCATTCCTTAGGGGTCATTGACTAATAAATACATCCCAGAAGAGAGCAAAGACATTTTAAAAGATGAAAGACTTGCAAATTTCTGTTTGAAAATTTTAAGCAAATTAAGATATGTTTGTGTGTTATAAAATAGATGAGTTCAGCTATATAAATCACTTAATATATTATGCAAAGTAACCAAAAGAATCTCTCAGGTTAATAAAAGAAAATTATTGATATATACTTAAATGTATTTTGTTTATATTTATCAATTACTTGGAAATATTATCATCACACACTACCATTTTTTTCTGTGACAGTGTCTTTGTTTTAATTTGGATGATGTCTTTTAACTCTGAAATAACAGATAAGAAAGAGAATTTTAAAAAGAAAGGTGCATATACAACCATAAATCTAGCAAGAAATATTCTAGTAGTAAATCCTTCTCTCCCATTTACACTTCTATAGCCTATGGCTAAATGGATTTCTCACTTTTTCTTTGGGCAACATGGAAATAGGTCGAGTTGGACCATGAAGTTCAGTAAATTGTAGCACAAGTCTGTTTGTAACAGTCTTGCAGTCTGTAACAGGCTCAGAACATCTACATACTCTCTAGAAAAATAAGGATCCACTAAAGGTTCTCAGCCATTAAACTTGGGGCTTCACCCAGTACATCTGTGCCCTCCTTGAAAAAATATCCTTAACAGAGTCCTGATCATAGAGCTTTCCTGCAAGATGCAATTAGGAGGGTGCTTTACCTCTCTTGCTAAAAATATATGTTCTAAAACTATCCTGCTGCAGCCTGAGAAAGGAGGGTACTAAGAGGTGGGAAGCAAACAGACTGGGCCTTCCTTTCCTGGTCCTTATTTTATGACCCCAAAACCTGAAATTTGCCAGCACAGATACTTAAGTTCTGTTATGCCCTCCTGGAAACATATAGAAATTGCCCAGACCTGTTGTTATGTTTAGATTACTTTTAAAGTCACTGAATTTACAATATCCAATAGTTACTTTGTGCCTCTCAATTGATGTGAAAATATCAATTATTCCGTTAATTAAAATATCCTTGTACAATTGCACTCTCAAAGGAGCGGACAAAGGAAAGGTCCCTAGTCAACTCCTAAGCTCCTCTAGGGAACAGGTTTGTGATTTTAGATGGCCTGAGGTTAGTTAGCTTCCATTCAGACATCTGGGGGGCTTCTCCATCTTCTCCTCACCCTGAATCACTGCCCTCTCAAGTTGTCATTAAGGGGAGCAAAAAACACCACCACAAAATGTGCTTCTTTGGTATATTGTTCATTTTGAGCTGGTTATTCTTAAGAAACAGCAGACCCAGCAGAAGCTCTGAAAACTGAGAAGTTACCCTTTTGTAAGAGACACCTACATTTATGAAAAACATCTCCATTTACAAGGGTGTCTCCCTCTTCATACCAGAAAGAGGAGGATGATTTTAAATCTCTAGAAACTCTTATTTTTGGAAAAGGCAAGGTTTTAAATATGCACAACAAACGTATCCTTGTTTGCTGTGCTTTTCCTGGTAACCTCCCATAACGGGCCCCCTCTCTCAACCTCCCACATCATTTTTGTCTTTAGATGGAGATGGTATTGAAGGTGATGGCTTGGACCATTTCAGGATTACTCAGTTTTATTGGGTATTGTGAGGGTGTAAAATAGTTTTTCCTCCCACATTTTCTGGCTGGACTAATAATCAAATTAACATGAAATAGAGTAACAGGAAAAAAAGGAACCAAATTTCGTAGGGATGTGCATGTGGGTGTACCATAAGAATATGAGACTCAAGGACACATGGGCTGTTGAGGCTTATATGCTGTCCTGGGGTTAAGGGGGTGAGTTATGTGGTTTGGGCCTTCAAAGGGCAAGATGGCAATTCACAGAGAGATGGAAAAGCAAATGTTTGGTAAATGTTTTCTGGGTCATCTAACAATGAGACACAGAGAGGATTCTGAATAGATGTGTCTTGCTTGTTCCCTATCACACCTGGTTTGCATTCAACTGCAATTACCAGTGTTGATATTTCCATCCTGGAGCAGGTCCTTTATCTACATTCTTTTTATGTAATTAAGGGGAAGGTGAAAGTTTTTTCCTGAGTTCTTTATTTCTTAAAAATAATCTGCTTAAAATAGTCAATATCCTAAAAAGCGTGATTCTGGGTAGCAAACTCTTCTATTCATTCATATCTACTGTATATACAGTGTGACAAATGCTCAAAATGAAAACTGGGACACAGGACTTGAGCAGGAAAGTGAGGCATTTATTCATGAGTCTGCAGAGTCGGGTGCACCACCAGCCAGGAGAATGTGCGCGCCAAAAGAGGGAGCTAGCTGTTTTTATCCCTAATGCATCTAAAGCTCCCCCTTTTCCCCACTTCCCCTTCCCCATTTCTCCATGCTGGATACTCTGGCATTACAATCTAACGTGATTATCTAAGTGCTCCTTTTGTGATTTGTAAATATGTTAATACTGTCGACTACCTTCTCCCATTTTCCCTGTGTCTGGTGATGACTATCTCTCCCCCTTCTGGATGCCTTTTGTAAATATGCTAATACTGTTAACTCTGGCTCAGAGACCCTCTAATTACATTTGCCCTTTGTTACCAAAGATTTTCCACTGCTTTGGGAGTCACTGTTTCCTTGTTTCTTACAATCATCCCTGTCCCCTTTGTCTTCCCTTGGGAAATTGACTACTCAAACTATTTTATTTATCCCTTCAAATCTAAGGAGGATTTCTCGACTTTCTTCCTCATAGCTAGGATTCCCTTTGGCCTCTAGGAGGAGGAGATTATGAAAAGTTGCTGGCATCTGTTTAGTTAGTGCAGTCTCAATTAGTCTTTGAACTAAACCTCTGATGCATGGAATAATACAGCAACCTAAAGCTGTAAGGACTCTTGCTACCACTATGCTGGATATGAGAGCTGATGAGATCATTTCTTTCCAGTTGCCAAACTAATTTTCTAACCATCTTGTCATGGGATTATCAATGCCTGAGTTTTCCACTTGTTCATTTGCTAAGGTAGTTAGTCCCTGCAGAGCCTTAGTGATAGTTCCATCAGGGGCTGTATCATTAAGGATAAAGGTGGAACACTGTCCCCCGCCAAGCATTACACATACACCTCCCTTTTCTGCTAACATCATATCCAGTGCCATCCTGTTCTCCCAAGACACTCAACTGGTGGCATCTAATTGTTGAGCTATTCCTTCTATAGCATTCCTAGTATGATTGATAAACCTCTGCTGGTTATAATAAATATAATTTATCCAATCAACATTTTTATTAATGGTCAACCACCAGAAGAGCACTGACTAAAACTCTGCTGCTATCTGATTTGTTGCTTTAAACTCACCTGAAACTCCTCTAGGGACCCCAGTGGCATCAATATAGATATGAGGATCGAAAGATCCACCATACGCCATTGACCTCTTTTTCCTAGCAGGGGAAGTCTGGACTGGTTTTGGAAATGCTAGGGTAAATGAGATAGCCAATTGAACCAGGACATAGGTTCCACTCCACCTGTCAGGTAGGATATTCCAGAGATTCCTCTGCCCACAATACTACCAGACATCTGCTCTGGGGATTTAGATGGGAATATAGTTGCCTGCCCCACTGTGAACGTGGCTTGCATTTCTGGTATGAGTACATGTTAGGAGATCTCCCACAGGGGTACCCAAATTTGCTTCCGACCTAGAGAGTCAAGAAGAGTAATTCATGGGCCTCACTAAGTATGAAGGGAGAGATTGAGTCCCATTACTGCTTATAGAGGGAAAGAGGAGGGACAAGCTTCTGCAAGTCTCATTTCCCCATGCATTTTCATCCTGGTAGAGAGCGAGCATACAGGCCATTCCAGAGGGGTCAGAGTCCCAGCCTAGTGGATATGGTACGACCTATGCCTGGAGTCTCCCTGTGGCAGTGTTACAGCTGCTCAGTGATTTACAAGTTGAGAGACTCTAGCCCAGCTCCTTCCCATAGACCCTACCTCCCCTTCTATATCATTATGACCTGTTTATAACTCTTGTGAAGTTATGTCTTACAGGATGTCTAGCCTTTTGCAGAGATAATTGGTTTACAAAGAATTTGTGACTAAGAGGCTGCAGCTGCAGCTAGAGATAAACTTATGGCCCTGTGAATCTCTGTTCCTGTTACTGCCAAGATGTTCCTGCAGCCCTGCTTCCCAAGTCTACTACTCACAGAAGAAGAAAAAGACCCTATATAAACCCTGCCCTAAACTGCATTCGGAGTTGGCGCCATTTTGGAGATGTGGTCTCGGCCCGACCGCTGGCAATAAACCTTTTCTGCTTACTTTATTCACTGCCTCAGAGTGTTCAGTCTCACTTGTGTAGCCGCAACAGCACAAGCATAACAGTTGCTTTTATTAAGAGATTTAACAGTAAATTTGACCTTCTACCCAAGCATTTCCATCCCTGTACCCAGTTTCTATCTCTAATTTTTCTGAGATCTAATACCTCAAAAACTTTTACCTTGGCTGGATCATTCTGGGGTCCTTTATGAGGTGCTTCTGAGGTCTGGGTGGGGGAAGTTAGATTTCCCAGGGAAGGAGAAGTAGTCACTAAGTGAAGACCTAGCCACCCTACTGGATCTATGCCAGTTTATGGCTCCTAGGCCATAAACTCTGGTAGCCACATGGGGTTCTTGACTTAAGGCCTGTGGCTGGTTAAGTGTTAGAAGAAGAGAGTTGCACTGGAGAGGCTGGCAGTTTGGGGGAGGAGCTCCTTTCCATAAAGTTATTTTAGGCAGGAGCAGTTTTACTTGCTCGGGGGGAGTGGCCGTTTGCCAGCTGGGTTTTGTTGTCCACCAGGTATCATCCTGGGTAGGACAAAGGCCTTTCCCTAAATATGTAAAAATTCCATTATTTTCTTGATAGGGACAGAGATATTTTTCCTGAGACAACAACCAGCATTGATAAGTAAGGTCCCCACAAGTCAAAACTTGGCATGCATCAAACTTCAGGGTTTGGGGATTTGTACTTTGAGTTACATTAATGATTAGGGTTATTGGCCTACCCAGCCCAGAATGCCCTTGAAGGAGACTGTTATCCAGCATAGCATTATAAAGGACCCACATCCGCACCTAGGGGACATGACTTTTTCCTGACAGTTAACTTCAGAGGGTCCCTCCCCTGCTCCGAGTTTACTTCCCACTTAGCCTTTGCCTTTTCTTCTAGGGGTCCCTTTACCCTAGTGTAATGAGTCCACCCCTTTTCAGCAGTTCTCACAGCAGTCCTGGTGGTCAGGAACACCTGGAATGGTCCTTCCGTCATGGGCTGAAGTTTCTCTTCTCTCCGGGAGTTGATCAGAACCTTGTCACCAGGCTGGAAGTGGTGAACCGGGAACTCAAGCGATGGGGTCTGGACAAGGAGACCTTTCACCTTGAGAGAGGCAAGGGTCAATGAAATAGTCAATATATAATTATTTAAGAACTGATCCTTGGTCTCTAGGGTGGGTAGCTCAGTCGCCCTTACCAAGTAAGGAAATCCATATAGGAACTTGTAGGGTGATATTCCAATATCCTTTCTAGGAGCTGTCCTAATCCTGAGGAGAGCTAATGGGAGACACTTGGTTCACAGTAGCTTGGTCTCCAAGTTTAATCCAGTTAGTTATTTCTTTAGGGTCTGGTTCATGCGTTCTACTTGGCCTAAGGAAGGAGGGTGCCAAGGGGTGTGATACTCCCATTTGATATCCAGACAATTCATGACCCCTTTTAACGCTTGGGAGGTAGAATGGCTCCCATTGTCTGAGTCAATGTTTTCATCTAGGCCAAATCTGGGGATAATTTGCTCAAGGATTACTTTAACCACCTTACTTGCTGTGGCCAATGGAAGTGGAAAGGCCTCTATCCACCCAGAAAAATGATCTACTATGACCAAGAGGAATTTCTGATTACCTACTTTTGGCATTTCAGTAAAATCAATCTGAATGCTTTGGAAGGGCCTGAGTCCTGGTGGCCTTCCTCCAGACTGCGTCTTGTGTAATGCCTTTTTGTTCACCTTCTGGCATATGAGGCATCCATGGCAGACCTGCTTAGCTATAGTGTAAATTCCAAATCCCCCATATTGTCTGAGGACTTTATCACAGAGGGCCTGAGGTCCCCAATGACTTCCTTAATGCAGTGTTATCATAATTTCCCTGAGGACCTGCTTATTCAGCATCTCCTTCCCATCTGGGGGTTTCAACTTCCAGGTAGTATCCTTTGATGCCCCTATCGCACTTAATCTCCTTGTTTCCTCCAAGGAAAAGGTGGGGGCTATTGACACTCGAGGGAGACATGGAACTAGACAGAGGATTTTGCTTTCTCTTTCTAATGCAGCCTGCTTCACTGCATTATTATCCAGCCTATTTCCTCTAGCTTCATATGATCCCCGCATTAGGAAAAAAAGTGGCTTCTTTGGCATAAGGTGTGCAAGGCATGTCACACCTGTCCAAAGCCTGTTGCCCACTGAACTTAGTTTGGGCTCAGAGGAATATTTTAGGATTTCTTCCTTCTTAGACTTCTAGGCCCTTTCTGTCCAAGCTATGGGACAGAAAGAGAGAACCAAGTTTTAAAGTGAAGTCCATAGACTGCCCCACACTTTACCAACCCAACCACTGAGTTCTGCAAATCCTTTGAGTCTCAGGAAGCAGCGATGCAGATGGGCTTCTTAAGTGAGGCATATATGTACAGAAAATTACTCAAGTAATGAGATTATAAGCTTATGTCCTATGCAGGAGGAAGAATACACATGTTAATTCACATAACATAACCCATAACCCATAAACCAGTCTCTGTATCTGTAAGACTGTGGAGACATTCAGTTACAGGGCTTTTGTTGGAATTTTATTTAACAGTGGCAATTTGACAGGTCCTCCTTGCCTGTAGATTAAACATTTTTGATGATATTACCAACCTAGTTTTAACTTTTAGATGAAAACAAACTTTTAAAGACAGCTGTACTAATTTATAGTCTGCTACTGAGCATTGTGGTTTTCCTTAAATCATAATTTTTCTCCTTAAGATTGCCCTCCTCTTTATTAAAGGGACTGCATTAAGTTTAGTTCTAATTTAGCTCATTTATTTGCATACACTCAGTAAGAACAGCAATTGATTATATATATTATCTTTAAGTCTGCTTTACTAGAACTCACACTAGGAACATTCAGGTTGACTTTCATCTGCCCTTCTGGGCACAGAAGTTGAGCCATCTGGCCTTGCCTATAAAACCCATGCTTTGTATAAGTCCTTCAGGTTTTCCATTGTGCCTTAAGGTTTCTCTTAGCCATCTTCCAGGAAAGCAACCTTTGTTCCTTCCCTAGAAAGACTACCATGATTGGCACAACCAACCAGGGTGTCAGGCTTTTTCCTTCTTGGCTTTCATTAGCCTTGAAAGTCAATTTCCATTCCCCAGGGCTTTCTGGTAACAACCAGAGTCTAGGCATGTCTCCTTTATGCATGACATCCCAGTCAAAGCCTCAATTGACAAAACTACCATTTGCAACTGGTCTTATTAGTTTTATGCAAAGAAACCTTATGTCATTGCTTACCTTCTTAAAATGCCAAATACTGGAAGGATTAGGTAGGGAGAAAAATATAAAAGCATGAAGGAAAATTCTTGTCCTTCAAAATTGCATTTCCATGCATTATACCTTCCATTACTAAAACCATACAATTTCTTTTCAAAACGTTTACAAGCTTTTAACAAAACTTTTAGATACTTCTCACAAACCTTCTTCATTTTCATGCCTTACACTTTCCCTTGCTTACTTTCTTCTATGTGAAGTTTTAACTTTCCCTGGGAAACCTCAATTTTCCCTTTCAGAGCATTAACAGAGAAATAATTCAAACCACAGATAGCTAGGCCCTCTCTCAGTATGTTCATTGGCCTCCTACAGAGATGTGCCCTTGGCAGAGACATGTTCACTTGCTCAGGCTGGAATGCTCATCAGCCCTGAATGACCCTTTCTGGACCCTGGGTTTCAAAACAAATTCTCCTCGACCAGTTTATAGATTACCTTTCCTAGATCTTATTGGTCAAAAACAGATATAGAAAATCCCACAACAGAGTAAACCAAAATACACTTTTAAGAAATCAGCACACACACAGCTGAGGTTTCCTTTTCCCAGGTTTAAAACTTCCATAACTGTTTCCTTTTTATTATTATTACTTTCCATGAACCTTCTGCAACATATATAAACTTTCTAAATGCCTTTTACTTCTTTAGATTTAACCATAACATGCTTCCAATCCTTGTTCTTTTCCACACTATGAAGGACTATACTCAAACTCAGTATCTGGCAGCTAAAAGTTCCTATGTTTGCAGATATATTCTGCAGCTTTTTGAAGTTTTTGCTTCTCCTCTTCTTTTCTAATGTACACTTTTGAGCTTTCCTGAGGAGTTTCTCAATTGTTCTATCTGGCCCATTCATTTACCTTTTGCAATTTATTACAAATATTTGGCCAGCTTCTGTTACAAAGATGACTTTTAAAGAGTCCTTGCCCTACAGTGTTCACTGGATCTAGACCAGAATACTTTCTCATCTGATCCCTGAGCTTCTGTAGGAATGCTGATGGAGTTTTATCTTTTTCTTGCTGTATTTTGAATGCTTTGGAGACTTTCTGTGCTTAGGGGAACAGACTCCTTAATTCCCCTGATGACAAGACTCCTAAGGTCTCTCATCTGGGCCCTATCCTCTGGCCTGTTATTATCCCATCTAGAATCTATATTGGGAAGCTTGTTGGCCAGGACAATTCTCTGACCAGGAAGATGCTTGTTTTTTCATATTCTTATAGCAGCCCATCTGATTATTTCTCTTCCTTCCCCACTGAAGAGGATGTCTAGACTTAACATTAGTTTCATCCATGTGTAACAACACTTTTTTTAAGATATAGGCATGCCCCTCCTGCTGAAGCAGTGATGAGGTTGAGGGCCCTCCAGTTACAGCCCTAGAGGTGGTGTCGATTGGCAGCCAAGCCGCTACCACTGCCACTTATACCATAGTTTGAAGAAAAGTGGCCTGAGTTTCAAGTGTCACTTTCCCCCCCCCCCTCTCTGTATTGGAGAGGCACAAATCTTGCTGTTTCTGTAACCTGTAGCAAGTTAATGATCCTATTGTTCTCAGGACCTAGTAGCTTTTTAGGGGATTAGATGGCTGCTTGGCTAGCAAACTTAACATTGCCCTTCCTTGCAGCTCTAGCAGGGAGTATTCAGATGGAAATTGAATTGCCAGAAGTTACCTGGGGTGAAAAGAAATGCTGCAAGCAATTGCTTTAGGGAAATTCTCAAGGTCCTGTTTGTATTGCTTTAATTCCCTTTTTAGAGTAAACTTCTGCCTGTGCCCTGCTGGTTGGGCACCTCTTAGGTGTCTCGGGCCTAATCTGTCTGCACTGTCTGTCCGCAGTGCCTCTGCCTGGTTGGCCACTGGCAGGCCAGGGCTACAATGCAGGCTTTATCTTCCTTTTTCTTCTTTTCTCTTTTTTAAAAATTTTTATAGGGAAGAGACCTACGAATCTGCTGGTAGGTGGTGACCAGCAGAGAGTGTATTTCCTCTCTTCCTTAGAAGCTGATGCCTGATCACTCATATATAAGATCAGGGCTTGACAAACCCAAGTTTCATCAGACCCAAATTGGGGCCAGAAAACAGACTGCCTCTTAGTGGGTTCCTTTGGCCAAAGGAGACAACAATATTTTACCATTGTTTGTTTTTCCTTACTTTTGGTCCAGGGATCCTCTCCCCATTCTCCCTAATTGACTATTGGGTGGAATATCTATGGCGCCTTCCTTGGCTCCATCCCTTTTAATTTCTCTAGGCCTGGAATTTCTATTCCCCATTGTCAGTTGATTCTTGTGGCTGAATCTGGTTGTGTTCTCAACCTCCTCTACCAGAGATTAATTAAACACAAATCCCATGAGCTTAATCCCCTTATATCAGAGAATTCTTGCCCACGCCCTATATACTCAACCTCCCTTACTGGAAGTTTCTTGCATACAGTCCTGTGTGCTCAACCCTCTTACCAGAGACATTGCACACAGCCCGAGATGCTTCGTCCATCTCCAGCCATTTACCTTGTGGGAGAACGGACCCACGGATCAGGACTCTGCACTCACTTTGTGTCTTGAGATATGTCTCAGCCATACACACACAATCAGCTTCCCGAGGATGCCCAACCACCAAGGCAATACTTAAGTCCAATTTTCTTACTTTGGCCCATGCACGAGGTTGCCTGGTTGCTGCGGTGCTTGCTTTTGTTTCCCCCCTGCATTGATCCATTGCTGTTCCAACAAGAAGTCTCGGGTTGTTTCCGGACACTGTGAGGCAGGTAGGCCCTGGTCAAGCGAGCCACCCAAAAGCAAGTAGGATGCATCTCCCGCCTTGGCTCAGAGCCCCTTTCTGCATACAGGAAGAGGATATCCCGGATGAGCCCCCAGATTGTGAGAAATGCTCACAATAAAAACAGGGACACAGGACTTGAGCAGCAAAGCGAGGCATTTATTCACAAGTCTGCAGAATTGGGTGCACCACCAGCCAGGAGAATGTGTGCGCCAAAAGAGGGAGCTGGCTGTTTTTATCCCTAATGCATCTAAAGCCCCTCCTTTTCCCCATTCCCCCTCCTTCTTAACCATTTCTCCATGCTGGATACTCAGGAGTTACAATCTAACATGATTATCTATATGCCCCTTTTGTGATTTGTAAATATGCTAATACTGTTAACTGGCTCCGAGACCCTCTAATTACATTTGCCCTTTGTTACTAATAATTTTCCACTACTTTGGGAGTCACTATTTCCTTGTTTCTTACATACAAGAGGTATACATTTTACTAATCTTGTGTTTGTTTTCTCCTATTTATCTGTTTGTTTGTTTTTATTATTGGGTCGATGGCATTACAGCTAAGGACCTAGAAGGAAGGGCAGAGGAAAAAATATTTTTTCTCCCCTACATTAAAGACCGTTTTATCTTTAAATATCACACAATATATAAAGCCCTTTATTATTTGTTTTTCACTTATTCATTTATATATTCATTTATTCAATTTAACAAATACTGACAGAAATGGGATCTGGCAGGTTAATATACCAAAGGGTTAAAAACAAAAGGACAGCACTCCACCCTGGTGTTCCTCACAGCCATGTGAGACCTAAGGGATGCAGTTTCAGTGCTGTGTCACAAGAGGAGTGCCTGCAGAGTGCTGCTCAGGCAAAGAGAGCAACTGATATCACGGCTAATACAGACTTTTGTTTTTTACTAAGTTCCAGCGTTATATGACATAGTTTGCATGCATCTCATTTTTCAGATGAGCAGGAGAGATGTAGTCACTTTTCCAATGCCATCCAGAGAATTATTGAAGCCAGCATTACAAACCTGGTCTAATTTCAGAACCTTTAATGCATAACTATACTAAGAAGGTTGTTGCATTAGAAGGGGCTTGGGAAAACCCTCCCAGGGTACTAAAATTTGAGGCCCTTTATGAGATCTCTAATCCCCTTTAGCACCCACGAGTGCTCAGCTCCCACACCCTGATCTTCCCAAATTGCTGACAGATTCCTATCACTCTGCATCCTCAAACAGCGCCCAGAATCCCAGCGCATGGCTCCTGCTGTGGGCGTGAGGCACATCGTACACCTTCTTGGTAGATTCCCCTGCCCTCGACCTACCACCAGCCTTCTTCCCCCTGAAGACCCAAAGATGAGAATGGACAGAGGGAATGCCAAATGGCCTGCTCGCTTCCCATGTCCTAAACCCACTTCTCACCATGGTGTCTTCCACATCCAGCGCCACTTAGGCCCCTAAGGGTTAGTCATGTGTCCCACACTATTCCTTCCTACTGGATTTCCAACCCAGCCTCCTAAGGTTCTGTTACCAAATACAGTCCCCCTACTGCTCTTTATTTCATTTCTTCTCATCCAGGATACCACGATGCCCTCCACCCCCAACCTTCCCTTAACATCCTAAAAAGACCCAAACCATAATTCTGTAATTCTTACTTATGAGGGTTAGTTATCGCTTTCTGTTTATCCACACCTGGATGAGATCAGGGAAAGTGAGAGAGCCAAATAAAAATAACAAGATGCTTCCTGTATAAAGCCCTTTAAAAGAGGAGGCAAGCCAGCATCTGGCAAAGTGTATGTTTATTAAAATTAAGTAAAAAAAAAAGTTAAGTTAGCTATCTAATATTTATATAGACTACAGTAAAATCATGAGAAGTTTTTATGTGTTGCAAGTCTATCAGTATTGGTGCTCATGTTTTAAGTAAAAAATATGAGACAAAAATGTAAAGAAACAAAGAAACAGAGAAAGAGATAAAAGGAAAAAGATGAGAATGAGGAAGTGTGTCATGTGTTACATACTTAAGATTAAAAATTGTGGAGTCCCAGCCCCTCCTACCCCTGTTTTGCTATATCCAATAAGTCACCAGCAACTACTTTCCAAATAATTTTCTCCTATCCTCTTTGCCACAGTCTTACACAGACTCTCAGCATTTCTTACTTGGATTATCACAACTCCCAGTTTGTCATTTACTCCCCACCACACACACACTAGTCAGAATAATCTTTCTAAAATCCATACCTGTTTAAGATGGCTTACTCTATGTTTTCAATTAACACCCAATAACCACAAGGTAAACCCAACATTGGCATAGAATACACATCTTTTCAGAACCTGACTCCTATTCCAGTCTCACCTTGCAGCTACTCCTACTGTAACAGAACCCCTGGGCTGCTCCGATTGAAACAGAACCCACGGGCTGTTTAGTTAGGGGTCCAATTGCCCGCCGCCAGGATCATAACTCTGAATACCAGAGTTTGGTGAAAAGGAAAATAATTGTTTATTTACACAAAGTCCTGCCTCCCCCTCCCAGACCTGGGCAGTCTTACGGAAGTCAGAAACACCATTTCCCTACTTCCTAGGCACAGTTCAGCTTTACCAGTAGCTGCCAATCACTCAGTTCGGATTGGGGAGGTCCTTTCTGTGCTGTGGTGCCCTCCAGCTCTCAATGCAGGAGCGCCTTGATTCTCAGCCTCCTTGTAAACTGCCTTCTTCCTGCAAGCCGCATGGATCTCCTCTCCTTCTCAAAGCAGCCTGGCAAGAGCCTCTTCTTAAAGCCGCCTGGAGACCCCTGCTCCAAGCCAGATGGAGGGAGCCCACAAGAGCCAGAGAGTGAGGGCGTGAGGGCCAGAGAGAGCCTGAGAGAGAAAGCCTCCTAGAGCCAGAGCCAGCCCAAAATGTCTGCAGCTCCTTCTCTCTTCCTCGCTGCGTCCTCTCTCCCCCTGCATCCTCTCATGCAGTGGGTGTTGCAAACAGTTCTGACCATTCACAGAACCCTAGGTAGGCTCTGTCTGCTTCTTCCGTACCAGCCCACAGTCCAAGATCCCTCCCATCTTCCTGAGTCTTGGAAGTAAAGCGGATCTTTGCAACAATGTATCCAGCCACTAGCTCCAGGCATGCAAGGGCATCCTGAAAGCTGCTTCCTGCTGCCTATCTCCCAGCCACAAACTCTGGGGTTTGTTTTTGGACTCCCCTGTTTCTGTAACACTACTTGATTTTCTCAGTCCCTGCTTCTGCCTAAAGTGTTTCCTCTGCACTCCATCATCTCAGGATAGAATTTGTTCATGAAGGACAGAGTTATTTATTCCCTTGTGGTTACAAAAAAAGGGTACTTAATAACTTAATAGCCACTCTCATCAAATAACTTGGGAGTACAACATATTAAAAGTCTCTTAATAGAAGCGCCTCCTGGTATGTAAGTGACATCTGGCCCATTGGGTGGAGGGGTCATGAGGAGGAAGGAGGAGAGGGCAATCTCATATGCAATAGTGGAAACAGGCAGTAAAGGCTAATGTCATTGATTAATGTGGTTTGTGGGATAATTTCTATCCCTAGTAAATCATAATTAAGTCTTCCTCTCTAATTTGAAGAAGATTTTTAATGGAAAGCAAACTGAAGAGTCAGTTTACACATTTACATGCTCAATTTTAAATTTACCTCTTTGATCTTTGTGTGAAAACTTTGTATCACAATTTATTTGGTCAATAAAAATTCAAAGAAAGCTGAATACAAAAAGATAAAATTAGCCCTGCAGGTGTGACTGAGTGGATTGAGTGCTGACGTGTAAACCCAAAGGTCACTGGCTTGATTCCCAGTAGAGGCAAATGCCTGGATTGTGAGGCAGATCCTCAATTGGGGTCATGCAAGAGGCAACCAATCAGTGTATCTCTCACACATGAATGTTTCCCTTCCTCTCTTTCTCCCTTCCTTCCCTTCTCTCTAAAAATAAATTTAAAAAATATTTTTGAAAGATTAAATTAATTTAAATCTAAATTCATATAGATGCCAACAGGAAATGATCCCACAGGAGAGGGCCAGTTATTTTTCAAACAGGAACTCATTATGGTAGGGGCCTAAGTGTTTGCTACCAGGTGGGTAAATTCCACAGAAGGAACCAAGGAGGAGCAGGTAGAGTACAAGAACAATATCAGAGGAAAGTGCCTATCAAAGCAAAAATGATGAAAGAGATGATGAGACTCTAAAAAGCACCATCACAGGTAAGAAAAGTACATCCTATTGCTTCTGAGCAATGCAGGCTTTCTTTATACCTCCTTTCTCACTCCTCTCCTTATCCCAGTTTATATATAAATCTTGCATTTACACTCATTTTCTTCAAATACACAAAATCTTGTATTTGAATTTCAAAGTTTTGGTCTCTCAAGAGCTTTATAATGAGCTGAAACAGTAATCTGCTTTAATTTTAAACTTACACAGTCAGTTTATATTTTTCATTCTTTTACTCTCCATTTTTCCAATTTCCTCCAGTTTCATAAGAAGAATAAGAAACACAGTGATGTTAAGAAGAGTGTTCCATAGTGCTAAGCAAACGCCAGACATGCAGATGAATATCCATCTGAAAACAATTCAATGTTTTGCTTAAAAGTTTTATTTTGATAAAGCCACAGGGTGAGGTGTCAAGCTCTTCCACAAAACAGGTCATTTCAAGGCTGAACGTTACAGAACTGAACTGTGTCTCTGAAACATATTTGACATATTCCCATTAAATAAAAAATTTTTTTTCATCAGTGCAATTTTATTTATTTATTTTTTTAATTTTATTTTTTGGTTATTCAATTACAGTTGTCCCATTTTTCCCCCATTGCTCTCCCCTCCCAGCCCATCCCTTCTCCCGCAGTTATATCCCTCCCCATTGTCCATGTCCATGAGTCATTCATACACGTTCCTTGACTAGACCCTTCCCTTACTTATCCCCCTTCTCTCCCTCCCCCCTCCCCCCTATTTACTACTATTCTACTCCTTGCCTATTTAGTTCGTTTGTTTGTGTTACTCTTTAGTTTCCAGTATTAGGTGATATCATATGGTATTTTGCTTTCTTTGTCTGGCTTATCTCACTAAGCATAATTCTCTCTAGTTCCATCGATGTTGTTGCAAATGGCAGGAGTTCCTTCTTTCTTTCTGCTACATAGTATTCCATTGTGTAGACGTACCACAGCTTTTTGATCCACTCATCTACAGGTGGGAACTTAGGCTTTTTCCAGCACTTAGCTATTGTAAACAGGGCTGCTATGAACATAGGGGTGCATAGGTTTTTTTGAATTAGGGTTTTAGGATTTTTCGGGTATAATCCTAGCAGTGGAATCGCTGGTTCAAAAGGCAGTTCCATTTTTAGTTTTTTGAGGTAATTCCATACAGTTTTCTATAGTGGCTGCACCAGTCTGCATTCCCACCAACAGTGCAGTAGGGTTCCTCTTTCTCCACATCCTCGCCAACATTTATTGTTTGTTGATTTGTTGATGATGGCCATTCTGACAGGTGTAAGGTGGTATCTCACTGTGGTTTTTACTTGCATCTCTCTGATAGCCAATGATGTTGAGTATTTTTTCATGTGCCTATGGACCTTCTGTATGTCCTCTTTGGAGAAGTGTTTGTTCAGGTCCTTTGCTCATTTTTTAATTGGGTTCTTTGTTTTCTTTATGTTGAGTTGTATAAGCTCTTTATATATTTTGGAGATCAGTCCCCTGTCTGTGATATCATTGGCAAATATGTTTTCCCATATGGTTGGTTTCCTTTTCATCTTGCTGATGTTTTCTTTTGCTGAGCAGAAACTCTTTAGTTTGATGAAGTCCCATTTATTTATTTTTTACTTTATTTCTCTTGCCTTAGGAGATGTATCCGTGAAGATATTGTTACGTGTGATATCTGAAATTTTCTTGCCTATGTTTTCCTCTAGGACTTTTATGGTATCATGGCTTACATTTAAGTCTTTAATCCATCTTGAGTTTATTCTGGTGTGTGGTGTAAGTTGGTGGTCTAGTTTCATTTTTTTGCACGTCCCTGTCCAGTTCTCCCAGCACCATTTGTTAAAGAGGCTCTTCTCATTCCATTTTATGTTCCTTCATCCTTTATTAAATATTAGTTGACCATAGAGGCCTGGGTTTATTTCTGGACTCTCTATTCTCTCTATTCCACTGATCTATATGTCTGTTCTTATGCCAGTACCAGACTGTTTTGATCACAGTGGCTTTGTAGTATTGTTTGATGTCTGGTATTGTGATTCCTCCTGCTGTGTTCTTCTGTTTCAAGATTGATTTTGCTATTCGGGGTCTCTTTTGGTTCCATATGAATTTTTGGAGGATTTGTTCTAGGTCTGTGAAATATGTCATTGGTATTTTAATAAGGATTGCATTGAATTTGTAAATTGCTTTGGGTAGTATGGCTATTTTGATGATGTTGATTCTTCCCATCCAAGAACATGGTATTTGCCTCCATTTATTTGTATCTTCCTTAATTTCTTTCTTCAATGTTGCATAATTTTCAGAGTACAGGTCTTTTATCTCTTTGTTTAAGTTTATTCCTAGGTACTTTATTTTTCTTGTTGCTATAGTAAATGGTATTTTCTTTTTTGCCTCTGTCTCTGATATTTTATTGTTGGTGTACAGAAATGCCTTAGATTTCTGTATATTTATTTTGTACCCTGCTATTTTACCAAATTCACTTATTATATCAAGTAGTCTTTTAGTGGAGTTTATAGGGTTTTCTAGGTAAACTATCATGTCGTCTGCAAATAGTGATAGCTTTACTTCTTCTTTCCCAATTTGGATGCCTTTTATTTCTTTTTCTTGTCTGATTGCTGTGGCTAGGACTTCCAACACTATGTTGAATAGAAGTGGGGAGAGTGGACAGCCTTGTCTAGTTCCTGATTTCAGGGGGAATGCTTTCAGTTTTTGTCCATTGAATATGATGTTGGCTTCAGGCTTCTCATATATAGCCTTAATTATGTTAAGGTATGCTCCCTCTATTCCCATTTTGCTGAGTGTTTTCAACAGAAATGGGTGTTGTACTTTATCAAATGCTTTTTCTGCATCTATAGATATGATCATGTGATTTTTGTCTTTCATTTTGTTTAGGTGATGTGTTAAATTTATTGATTTGCAAATATTAAACCATCCTTGCATCCCTGGGATGAATCCCACTTGATCATGGTGTATGATCTTTTTGATGTATTGTTGGATCCTGTTTGCCAAAATTTTATTGAGGATTTTAGCATCTATGTTCATCAGTGATATTGGCCTGTAGTTTTCTTTATTTGCTGTGTCTTGACCTGGTTTTGGGATTAGGGTAATACTGGCTTCATAGAAAGAGTTTGGGATTTTCCCTCTTCTTGGATTTTTTGGAATAGTTTAAGGAGGGTAGGAGTTAGTTCTTCTCTAAACGTTTTGTAAAATTCGCCCGTGAAGCCATCCGGTCCAGGGCTTTTGTGTGGAGCGAGATTTTGGATTACTGTTTCAATTTCCTTCTTTGTTATTGGTCTGTTGAGACTTTCTACTTCTTCTTGATTCAGTTTTGGAAGGTTATATGTTTCTAGAAATCTGTCAATTTCTACTAGATTGTCAAATTTCTTGCCATATAGTTGTTTGTAGTACTTTCTTATAATTGTTTGTATTTCTGTGGTATCAGTCGTGATTTCTCCTCTTTCATTTCTGATTTTGTTTATTTGGGTTTTCTCTATTTTTTTCTTAATGAGCCTGGCTAGAGGCTTGTCAATTTTGTTTATTTTTTCAAAGAACCAGCTCCTAGTTTTGTTGATGTTTTGGATTGTTTGTTTAGTTTCTATGTCGTTTAATTCTGCTTTGATCTTCATGATTTCCTTTCTTCTTTTTGCCCTAGGCTTTGTTTGTGGTTGTTGTTCTAGTTCTTGTAGCTTTATGGTTAGGTTTTATATTTGAGATTCTTCTAGTCTTTTCAGATATGCCTGTATTGCTATGAACTTCCCTCTTAGGACTGCTGTTGCTGTGTCCCATAGGTTTTGGACTGTTGTGTGTTCATTGTCATTAGTTTCTAGAAATTTCTTGATTTCCTCTTTGATGTCATTGTTAATCCATTCGTTATTTAATAGCGTGTTCTTCATTCTCCATGAGTTTGGGTGTCTTTGATTTTTTTCCCTGAGGTTGATTTTTAGTTTCAAGGCATTGTGGTCTGAAAAGATGCTTGATATAATTTCAATTTTTTGAATTTGTTGAGGCTTGTTTTGTGTCCTATTATGTGGTCTATCTTTGAAAACGTCCCATGTGCCTTTGAAAAGAATATATATTTTGCTTCTTTGGGGTGATAAGTTCTATATATATCAGTTAAGTCCATGTGGTTTAGTGTGTTGTTCAATGTCTGTATATCCTTAGTGTTTCTTTGCTTGGATGATCTGTCTATTGTTGATAATGGAGTGTTGAAGTCCCCTACTATGAGTGTGTTGTTGTTAATATCCTTCTTGTGGTCTTCTAGTATTTGCTTTATGTATTGGGTGCTCCTATGTTGGGTGCATATATGTTTATCAGTGTTATCTCTTCTTGATGAATTGTTCCTTTAAATATTATGAAATGTCCTTCTTTGTCTCTTTTTATTGCCCTTGCTTTGAAATCCGTTTTGTCTGATATGAGGACTGCTACCCCGGCTTTTTTTTCATGTCCATTTGCTTGGAATATTTTTCTCTATCCCTTTACTTTCAGTCTATGTAAATCTTTTGTTTTGAGGTGTGTTTCTTGTAGACAGCAAATATGTGGGTCCTGTTTTCTTATCCATTCCGTTACCCTCTGTTTTTTAATTGGAGCATTTAATGCATTTACATTTCAGGTTATTATTGACATGTATTTATTCATTTCCCTTTTGTATCTCTGTTCCTCTACTCTTTTTTTTTGTTTTTTCTCTTCCTTTTTCTTAGAATATTCCCTTTAGCATCTCTTGCAATGCTGGTTTTGTGGAGATGTATTCTTTTAGTCTTCCTTTGTCTGAGAAACTCCTTATTTCACCTTCTATTTTGAATGAGAGCCTTGCTGGGTAGAGTATTCTTGGTTGTAGGCCCTTGTTTTTCATTGCTTGAAATATTTTTGACCATTCCCTTCTGGCTTGTAATGTTTCTGTTGAGAAATCGGTCGATAGCCTTATTGGAGCTCCCTTGTAAGTTATTTGCTGTTTTTCTCTTGCTGCTTTTAGGATTCTCTCTTTGTCTTGGAATGTTGCCATTTTAACTATGATGTGCCTTGGAGTGGGTTTTTTGGGGTTCCTCTTGATTGGAACCCTCAGTGCTTCTTGGACTTACATAACTTTTTCTCTCATCAGGTTCGGAAAATTTTCTGTCACTATTTCTCCTACCAGTTTTTCAATTCCATGCTCCTTTTCTTCTCCCTCTCGTATTCCTATGATCCTGATCTTATTTTTTTTAATGCTATCCTGTAATTCCCTTACATCTTGTTCATATTTTTTCAATCTTTTTTTATTTTGCTGTATCACTTGAGAATTATTACCTACATTATCCTCTAACTCACTGATCTGATCCTCTGCTTCATTTAGTCTGCTTTTGACTGATTCTACTGTGTTTTTCAGTTCAGAGATTGCATTCTTCATTTCTTCCTGGTTCTTGTTGATAGTTTCTATGTCTTTTTTTATGCTGGTGTAGTTCTCTGCAAGTTCCCTGTAATTTTCTTGGAGTTGTTGGTAACTTCCTTGGAGGTCATCATAGTTGTTTTTGAGGTTTTTGAGCATATTGAGCTTCTTCACCACCATAGTTTTGAATTCCATGTCTGACATTTGGGCTATGTCTATTCCATCTACCTCTCTTTCTGGGGATTCCTCTTTTCTTTTCATTGAGAGGTTGTTTCTGCGTCTTACCATGTTGGGTTCTTCTTGTTTGTTTTTGTTATTTGGATTTGTCTGCTTTGCCTTCCCACCTTTGTGGTATGAGATTTTTTATGGTAGATCTGGGGGTTTCAGTGGTACTGTCTCTTTGATCTCCTGAGCCTGATGTTCTTGGGGTACCTTTTATATCGTTTGTTTATGCTGTCTGGTTATATTTCAGATTTTTTTGTTAGGATCTTCCTTCTGGCTTGTTGATTGAGAGTCGCTCTATCCACTTTATCTCAAATTCTTTTGTGGAGATGCTGTTAAAAACATAAACACACAGCCCCAGCCGGAGACCCGCACCCTCAAAAATATCCCCCACCCTCTATCCTGCTATCGTCAGCCAACGAGTCAGTATTAATATAAATGTAGAGAGATTAGAGCTTTTACACTATAGGAAGAATAGATAAGAGTAGTTTTAGTGAAGGAAAAATATGATTTTTGAGAGAGGGGATAATAGGTTAATAATAGTTGAGACTGTGCAAGACAGTAGGTAATATTTATGTTGTATGTTAATAACTATAGAAGAAAAAAGGGGGAAGAGTGCTGAATATAGTAGGAAAGTGGAATTATATAGTATTGGATTTATATAGTAGTTATATTCTATTTACTTAGAGTGAAAGGGAGGCTAAACTAGGCCCACAAACAAATAAAAACAATTGAAGAAGAGGGATAAGAAGGAAAGATTATATAAAACAGATTAGAGATATAGTTTGTTTTTTCCTCCTTCCTTCCCCTCCTCCCTCCTCCCCTCCTCTTTCAGGAAGAAAAGAAAAAGGAAAAAGGGAAAAAGAAAAGAAAAAAAAAAAAGGAATGTTTTTACTCAGTTCAGCCTTCTTGTGTCTCCTTCTTTTTCTGCGTCCACAGCTGGTCTAATGTGATGGGTCAGAGATTCCTATTCCTTGCAGCAGTGGTGTGCACAAGGTGGCCGGCAGGGCGCAATGCAAGGCAGCCAAGAGCCCACCTCAGGTCTGCCATGCCACGCTCCGGGAAAGCAGGCCACGTCGCTCTCTGGGGAAGCTGGCGAGGTGTTTTTTTCACTCAAGCATCAGTGCGCGCCCAAGGCGGCCGGGGAACTAAGCTCAGGCCTGCCGCGCCATGCTCCGGGAAAGCCCTCAAGGTGTTTTTTTGGCTCAAGCACCGGTGCGCACCCAAGGTGTCCAGGGAACTAAGCTCAGGCCTGCTGTGCAGCACTCCTAGAAAGCCGGCCGCACCATGCTCCGGGAAAGCCGGCAAGGTGTTTTTTTGTTTGTTTGTTTGTTTGTTTTTTACTCGAGTGCCAGTGTGCACCCAAGCGGCTGAGGAGCTAGCCTCAGGCCTGCAGCGCCGTGTTCCGGGAGTTGGTCTTTTGCCTCTTAGGGCAGGGCCGCAGACACTTGTGCTCAGTAGACATGAGTGTCTGTGAGTCGCTGCTGCCTGCTGTTCCCACGCCACAGCCGCCCACCGTTCCCGCACCTCCTGAGTGGGCACGCACAGAGCCTGGGCAAGTGCTCTGCGCTCCGGATTCTGGCCTGGTACTTCAGCCTGGTGCCCACTGGGCTGGCCAGGGGCGACTGTGTGTCCAGTGGGCCCTCCCTGCGCCCGTTGGGTCACTGGTTTTATGTCTGTTGGTGTGTGTCCTTGGGGCACCTGGACAAGCAGCCCTGCGCACCTGGGCCAGTGAATGAGGGCACTTCCCTATGTGCGCCCCCGTGACCCAAGGGGAGGGTTGGGGAGTGGGGAAGCACACTTCTGCGCCTGCACTCCTTAAGAATGTCCTATCACCCCCAAACTTTTTCCCCCTCTCCGCAGTTCACAAGAGAAAAATACAGAGGAAAAATTACGTTTTCACTTGTACAGTAGCACGCTGTCCCCCGTCTTCCAGCATCAATGCCACCTGGTCGAGTCCTGTCTCTGCCAGCAGGCCGAGATCCGCTCTCCTCCTGACTCCTCCCTAGGGAAGCCTGTGGTCACCAAAAAGCCTTTGTGTCCTTCCAGCCGCAGCTCGGGCAGCCACCCCAGTCAGGAGTCCCGTTTCGTCCCTTTTTCTTCCGCTATCCTCACCAAACAGGTCGCTCCCAGATGGTTTTTCTCTAATCCAGCAGTGCCAAGGCTCGACTCCTGCCAGTGTCCAGCTGCTTACTGAGATGATCTGTCTGCAATTAGTCCAAACCACAGATGGGTTTCGGGAGCCCAAGAGCGCAGCCTCCCCTCACTCCTCCGTCATCTTCTTCTTCATGAGTGTAATTTTAATATGAAGTTGCTTAAACATGCACAGACAAAACCAGTGATAAAGCTGTTACAGGACAGGGGTGAGGCCCTGAGTGGATCTGCCTAGAGTCAGCTGTAGTGTATGGGTCCTTGGCTTCTTGTAGGAAAGATTTCACAACACGAGTCCAGGCGACTCTGAGGATACATTTATTAAAGCTGGAGAGAGTGAAACAGTGAAGAGCTTAGCATAGAGGAAGCAACAGGAGAGTCTTGCCTGGCCTGCCTTAGCATACTGGGAAGTTAAAGAAAAGGGGGCTTTGGGGACAAGTTCAGAGGATGAGCTCAGGACAAGCTGCCATATGCCCATTGCTTTGGAGCTTAGGAGATGGGTGTCTATGAAGAAAGAAGTGGGGCAGGGGGAGAGGAAGGGAAAGGAAAATGGAATGGAGCTGGCTACTCACCAGAGGCAGAGCAGGAACCCCAAGGCCCTTGGTCTGGAGGCTTTTGTCTCTTTCTTGCAGGCAGGAATCTCAGGAGAGGGTTTCAGTAGAATATTAATCAGCTCTTCATGTGTGACCTTTTAGGATAATGATCTCCACTGATCCGTTAGTGCCAGGGTAGTGGCCATTAGTCATTACAGTTGGTCCTGGTGTCACCCATCTGGTTTTGCTGCTTTTCTGGACCTGCAGCTGAAATACAACTGAGGCCTAGATGTTACCTCCAGAGAGGAAAGATCAGGGGAAGAAAGGTTCCCCAGGGGCTGAGGTTCTTATTTTCCCAGTTTTGCCCCCCGGAAGGCAGTCAGGCCTTCTGCCATGGCAGCCATCTGCACCGCGCTGGAAATCACGCGGCCACTGTGTTCAGCTGTCTGTCTCAGTTTCCCTATTCCACTTGCTGAGGAAATTGCTTAACTTCTCTCTGTCCTGTCTCAAAACCTTGCATTTATAGCTCTCACATAACTATATACTGAAACAAACCTATGCATTAATATAAAGCAAACCATAAAGCAGTAACACTAGAAATAAACTGTGAATGTAATATAACTGATGATATTTCTTTGAGGAAAGTCCATTGCAAATATTGGGTCTGGAATAAGAAGATGTAGCTCCTAATATTCTCTTCTATTTGTCTGTTTCTATCCACCTGTTAACACAAAGCTATTTCCATAATTCACTATAATTGATGCCTTGGAGAAGCTTTTATTTATTTATTTATTTATTTAAGTATATTTTATTGATTATATTGTTACAGTAGTTCCAATTTTTTCCCCTTTACTCCCCTCTGCCCAGCACCCTTCCACCCCAGCAATCCCACCCCCTTCAGTCCATGTCCATGGGTCATGCATGTAAGTTCTCTGCTTCACCCTTTCCTATATTAGTCTTCTTAAAAAATAATTAATTAATTAATTTTTTATAACATTAAAAAATAATAGTTACCCCCTCTCAGACTTAAGACCCTTTATAATCTTATAAAGAACAATGGACAAAGGTCTCATGCTCCTCTAGCTGCTTCAAGCAGGACTTGGTCATTGCCCTACCTACCCTTGGGTTCAGAAATCCTAAATAAGAATGGTGGTGTGAAGGGAAGGGTGGCCTTCCCACCGGGGGAAGGATCTTGAAGTCTCCAGGTCAGTTGGCTGTCCCCAGACAACAACGTGCTTGGTTTTACAGGCTGGCATCCTTGTTGTATTCCAGCTATTTAGTTCAGCCAAACCATGAGTCTCAAGAGGCAGCGATGCAGACAGGATTGATTAAGTGAGGCCTATAAGTGCAGTCACTCAGGTAATGAGATCATAGGCTTATGCCCTCTGGTTCAGTTTTGCTCATTTGTTTGTGCTGTTCATTAGTCTCCTGTATTAGGTGATATCATATAATATTTTTCTTTCATTGCCTGGCTTATTTCACTAGGCATAATTCTCTCTAGTTCCATCCATGTTGTTGCAAATGGTAGAAGTTCCTTCTTTCTTTCTGCTACTAGTACTCCGTTGTGTATATTTACCACGGTTTTTTGATCCACTCATCTACAAATGGGTACTTAGGTTGTTCCCGGCACTTGGCTATTATAAATAGTGGTGCTATAAACATAGGGGTGCATAGGTTCTTTTGAATTGGTGTTTCAGGATTCTTTGGATATAATCCTAGCAATGGAATTGCTGGTTCAAAAGGCAGCTCCATTTTTAGTTTTTCGAGGAACTTCCATAGTTTTCCACAGTGATTGCACCAGTCTGCATTCCCATCAACAGTGCACTAGGGTTCCTTTTTATCTGCATATTCACCAGCACATGTTGTTTGCTGATTTGTTGATGATGGTCATTCTGACTGGTGTGAGGTAGTATCTCATTGTGATTTTTATTTGCATCTCTCTGATGGCTAGTGATGTTGAGCATTCTTTCATATGTTTATGGACCCTCTGTATGTCCTCTTTGGAGAAGTGTTTGTTCAGCTCCTTTGCTCATTTTTTAATTGGGTTGTCTGTCTTCTTGGTGTTGAGTCATATAAGTTCTTTATATATTTTGGAGATCAATCCCTTGTCTGAGGTATCATTGGCAAATATATTTTCCCGTATGGTTGATTACCTTTTCATCTTGCTGATGTTTTCTTTTGCTGAGCAGAAACTCTTTAGTTTGATGTAGTCCCATTTCTTTATACTTTCCTTTATTTCCCGTACATTAGGAGATATATCAGTGAAAATATTGCTACGTGAGATATCTGAAATTTTCTTGCCTATGTTTTCCTCTAGGACTTCTGTGGTGTCATGGCTTACATTTAAGTCTTTGATCCATCTTGAGTTTATTCTGGTGTATGTTGTAAGTTGGTGGTCTAGTTTCATTTTTTTACATGTCCATGTCTACTTCTCCCAACAGCATTTGTTGAAGAAGCTCTTTTCACTCCATTTTATGTTCCTCCCCCATTTGTCAAATATTAGTTGACCATATAGACTGGGGTTTATTTCTGGGCTTCTGGGCTCTCTAGTCTGTTCCATTGATCTATATGTCAGTTCTTATGCCAGTACGAGACTTTTTTGTTTATGCGTCCTTGTAGTATAGTTTGGTATCAGGTATTGTGATTCCTCTTATTGTGTTCTTCTTCCTCAAGATTGCTGTGGCTATTCGAGGTCTTTTTTACTTCCATATAAATTTTTGAAGTATTTGTTATTGGTCTGTGAAATATGTTGCTGGTATTTTAATAGAGATTGCATTAAATCTATAAATTGCTTTGGATAGGATGGACATTTTAATGATGTTGATTCTCCCCATCCATGAACATGGTATTTGCTTCCATTTATTTGTATCTTTCTTAATGTTTTTCTTCAATGTTATGTAGTTTTCTTAGTACAGGTCTTTTACCTCCTTGGTTAAGTTTATTTCTAGGTACTTTATTTTTCTTGTTGCTGTAGTAAAATGGAATTTTTTTTTCTAGTTTATATCTCTGACATTTTATTGCTAGTGTACAGACATGCCTTCAATTTCTGAATATTGACTTTATACCCTGATATTTTTCGAATTTACTTATTAGGTCGAGTAGTTTTTTAGTGGAGTCTATAGGGTTTCTATGTATACTATCATGTCATCTGCAAATAATGACAGTTTTACTTCCTCTTTTCCAATTTGGATGCGTTTTATTTCTGTTTCTTGTCTGATTGGTGTGTCTAGGACTTCCAAGGCTATGTTGAATAGGAGGGGAGAAAGTGGACATGCTTGTTTTGTTCCTGGCCTCAGGGTAATGCTTTTAGTTTTTGCCCATTGAGTATGATGTTGGCTTCAGGATTCTTGTATATGGCCTTTGTTTTTTATTTTTATTTTTTAAATATGCTTTATTGTTTATGCTATTACAGTTGTCCCAATTTCTTTTCCCTTTGTTCTCCTCCACCCAGTGACTACCCTCCCCCCAGTTGTCCACCCCCCTTAGTCCATATCCATTTGTTGTGCATATAGTTCTTCTCAACATCTTCCTATCTACTCCACTCCCTCCTACTGTGCTTCTTAATTCCTGTACCATCTTCCTCCATTTCCCCACTTCCCCCTCCCCACTGACTTCCCCCCGAAATGTTCCCTATGCCTATAATTCTTTTCCCACTCTTGTTGCCTACTTAGTCTGCCTTCGTTTCAATTCCATAGCTTCTGTTGTTGGTTGTTGTGATACAGTTTTCATTTTAATGTTCATAGTTTTGATCCTCCTTATCCTAAACAAGTCCCTTTAATATTTCATTTAACAGTGGTTTGGATCTACTGAACTCCTTCAGTTTTACTTTATCCTGGAGGCACTTTCTCTGCCCTTCTATTCTGAATGACAGTTTTGCTGGATAGAGTAATTGTGGTTGTAGGTTTTTGCTTTTCATTCCTTTGAATATTTCTTGCCAGTCCCTTCTTGCCTGTAGAGTTTCTTTTGATAAATCAGCTGATAGTCTTATCAGGACCCCTTTGTAATTCTCTTATTCTCTCTTGCTGCTTTTAAGATTCCCTCTTTATTCTTAATTTTTCACCTTTTGATTATAATATGTCTTGGTGTGGTTCTCCCTGGGTCCAGTTTTTTTTGGAACTCTCTGTGCTTCCTGGACCTGTAAGTCTATTTCCTTCCCCAAGTTAGGGAAGTTCTGTTTCATTATTTTTTTCACATAATTTTTCCTTTCTAGTTCTTCTTCTTCACTTTCTGACAGCCCTATGTTTGGGATTTTGTCCTGCTTATAGCTATTCGATAAGTTTCTGTGCCTCTCCTCATTTCCCTAACTTCTCATTTCCTCTTTCTGCATTGGTTGACTGTTTGTTCCTTCCCTATGTTCCAATTTGTTGATTTGATCCTTGGTTTTCTTTCCCTCGTCATTTGTTTCGTATGTGTTTTTGTTTATTTTAGCAGGACTAGCCTTCATTCTTTCCCCATCTTGTTTAAGATCTGCTGTCAGGTCTGTAAGCATTCTTATAAGCAAAGCTCTGAACTGAGTCTCAAAAAGATATCCTATCTGCTGCTTTGTTAGATTAGATATTTGCTGTCTGGTCAATCTGTGTCACCGGGATCTCTATCATGATCTGTGCCATCCTGACTGTTTTGCATTTACCTTTGCTTCCTGGGCAGTGTTGTCACACCTTTTATGCTATAGGAGGCAGAGCCCCATGCACTCGCCACATTTGGGCAACCCGTCTCACCATGCTGTGGCGTTTTCTGCGGGGCTGGGGGTCCAAGATGGATTCCTGCCATTCATTCTGCGCTGAGAGACCGGGAGCCTCCTCCTCCATGCCCACCCACTCTGGGCCTCACAGTCCAAGGCAAAAGAGGTCTGCCTTCCCAGGCTTTGGAATCACAAACTCTTAAGGGGCTTCTTGCCTTCCCCCATATATGGGTGTCTGTGCTTACTACTGTCCTGCCTCCATCACTGCTACTGCTGTGGACAGCACAGCTTGAACTTTCCTCTTCAGCTTCACCCCTCCTACCTGTCCGATGAGTACGACTTCTTTATAACTTCATATGTTGGACTTCCATTTATTTTCTGGAACATCTGGTTATTTCTGGTTTTGTGGTAGTTGTATTTCTTCTTAGCTGTGAAGGGAGATGGACCGTGTCAGTCTAGGCCTCCATCTTGACTGGAAGTCTCCTATGTTTGTTTGCTTCCATGTCCCAGGGAGAGCTGTCGCTCCTACTACGTTGTAAGTGGCAGAGCCTTAGAGATTCATCAGTAATGGGCAACCTGTTTCACCATGTAGTGGCGCTGTATGCAGGGGAGGGGTATGAGAAGGAACAATGCTGCCTGCCCAGCACTCGCTCCTTCTCCAGGCACCTCTCCCACTTCCGCACGGGACTGGCGCCTCTCTAGTTACTGCCCTAGCCGTCGTACCCAGAGTGGGTGGGTCTGCTGATGTTCTAGGATTGTGGGGGCCCTTTAAACAAGTGGATTCTGCTCAGAGGCCAGCAGTTTCTGCCTCCGTTCCAACCCCCACTGGTTTGCACAGTCAAAAGCAATGAGGCTTTGTTTTCCCCGGTGCTGGGACAGTGGGCTGCACGGTCTGGGTGAGGAGCTGGGAATGCTCCCCAGCTGTCCTTCCTGACTTTTTAAAACCTGTAACTGTGCTTTCTGCCGCCTGCTGCTGCTGCCACCACACCGCGTCTTCTCCACCCCAGCTCCACCCCTCCTACCTGTCTGGATGAGTATTTCTTCTTTATATCTTTGTTTGCTGGACTTCCATGTGCTTTGATTTTCTGGAACTTCTTGTTGTTTCTAGTTTTGAGGTAGGTGTATTCTTTCTTAGTTGTGGAGGTAGATGCAGCACATCTGTCTACACCTCCATCTTGCGTATATGGCCTTATTATGTTGAGGTATGCTCTTTCTATTCCCATTTTGTTGAGTATTTTCATCATAAATGGATGTTGTACTTTATCAAATGCTTTACCAGCATCTATTGCTATGATCATGTGGTTTTTGTTTTTCATATTGTTTATGTGGTGTATTATGTTTATTGATTTGTAAATATTAAACCATCCTTGCCCTGAATCCTACTTGATCGTGGTGTATGATCTTCTAATGTGTTGCTGAATCGTGTTTGCCAATATTTTTTAGAAGATTTTAGCATCTATGTTCATCAGCAATATTGGTCTGTAGTTTTCTTTCTTTGTTGTGTCTTGACCTGGTTTTGGAATTAGGGTAATATTGACTTCATAGAAAGAGTTTGGGAGTCTTCCCTCTTCTTGGATTTTTTGAAATAGTTTGAGAAGGATAGGAATTAGTTCTTACATAAATGTTTATTTATTTATTTATTTATTTAATTATTTTTTTAAAAAATTTGTTTGTTTGCATGTTTATTTTATTTTTTAGAGAGAGGTGAAAGGAGAAAGAAAAGGAGAGAAACATTACTGTGTGGTTGCCTCTCACTCATGCCCCCAACTGGGGACCTGACGTGCAATCTAGTAATGTGCCCTGACTGGGGATCAAACCAGCGACACTTGCTTGGCTCGTAGGCCACCGCTGAATCCACTGAGCCACAGCAGCCAGGAATAAATGTTTTTTTAAATTCACCTGTGAAGCCATCCAGTCCAGAGCTTTTGTTTGCCAGGAGGTTTTTGATTACTGCTTCAATTTCAATAGTTCTTATTGGTCTGTTCAGGCTTTGTGCTTCTTCTTGATTCACTTTTGGAAGATTGTATGTTTCCAGAAACTTGTCCATTTCATCTAGGTTGTCAAATATGTTGTGATACAGTTGTTCATAATAAACTCTTTCAATCCTTTGTATTTCTGTGGTATCAGTTGTAATTTCTCCTCTTTCATTTCGTATTTTACTTATTTGGGCCCTCTCTCTTTTTTTTCTTGATGAGCCTGGTTAAAGGCTTGTCAATTTTGTTTATCATTTCAAAGAACCAACTCCTGGTTTTATTGCTCTTTTGAATTGCTTGTTTAGTCTCTATGTCATTTAATTCTGCTCCGATCTCGATGATTTCCTTCCTTCTACTTGATCTGGGCTATGCTTGTTGTTCTTCCTCTAGTTCCTGTAGCTGTAGGGTTTGGTTGTTTATTAGAGATTCTTCTATCCTTTTCAGGTAGGCCTTGTTGCTATGAACTTTCTTCTCAGGACTGCTTTCTCTGTATCCCATAGGTATTGGGTTGTTGTGTGTTCATTATCATTAGTTTCCAGAAACTTCTTGATTTCTTCCTTGATGTCTTTGTTAACCCATTCATTATTTAATAGCATGTTATTCACTCTCCATGAGTTTGAATGTTTTTGAGTTTTTCCTTTGAGGTTGATTTCCAGTTCTAAGCCACTGTGACCTGAGAAGATGCTTGATATAATTTCAATTTTCTTGAATTTGTTGAGGCTTGTTTTGTGTCCTACCATGTGGTCTATCTTTGAAAATGTTTCATGTGCACTTGAAAAGAATGTATATTTTGCTTATTTAGGGTGAAAAATCTATATATATCAACTAAGTTCATTTGACCTGGAGTGTTGTTCAATGCCTCAATATCCTTGGTGTTTATTTGCTTTGAAGATCTGTCCATTGTGGACAATGGGGTGTTAAAGTCCCCCACTATGAGCGTGTTGCTGTCTATATCCTTCCTGAAGTCTTATAAAAATTTCCTTACATATTTGGGTGCTCCTATCTTGGGTGCAGATATGTTTATCAGGGTTGTATCTTCTTGATGAATTTTTCCCTTAAATATTATGAAATGTCCTTCTTTGACTTTTTTTATGCCCTTTGCTGTGAAATATGTTTTATCTGACATAAGTATTGCTACCCCAGCTTTTTTTCATGTCCATTTGCTTGAAATAGTTTTTTCCATCCCTTCACTTTCAATCTGTGTAGATCTTTTGTCCTAAGATGGGTCTCTTGTAGACAGCATATATGTGGGTCATGCTTTCTAATCCATTCAGCTACCCTATGTCTTTAGATTACTGCATTTAATCCATTTACATTTAAGGTTATTACCGACAGGTATTTATTCATTGTTATTTGCCCCCTTTGTACTTGTCTTCCTGTCTGTCTCTCTCTCTGTTTCTTCATCTTCTTAAAGCACACCCTTTAGCATCTCTTAAAATGCTGGTTCAGCATAGATGTATTCTTTTAGCCTTCTTTTGCCCAGGAAACTCCTTATTTCACCTTCCATTTTGAATGAGAGCCTTGCTGGATAGAGTATTCTTGGTGGTAGGCCTTTGTTTTTTATTGCTTGGAATATTTTTTGCCATTCTCTTCTGGCTTGTAATGTTTCTGTTCAGAAATATGATGATAGCCTTATTGGAGCTCCCTTGTATGTTACTAGCTGTTTTTCTCTTGCTGCTTTTAAGATTCTCTCTTTATCTTTGAATGTTGCTATTTTAATTATGATGTATCTTGAAGTGGGCCTGTTGGAGTTCATCTTCATTGGGACCCTCTGTGCTTCCTGGACTTGTGTGACTTTTTCTCTCTTTAAGTTAAGGAAGATTTCTGTCATTAGTTTTTCAAACAGGTTTTCTAGCCCGTGCTCCTCTTCTCCTTCTCGTATTCCTATGATGCAGATATTATTACATTTCATGTTGTCCTGCAGCTCTCTTAAAACCTCTTCATACTTTTTTAGTCTTTTTTTATTTTGTTGTACTGTCTGAGAATTTTTTTCTACATTGTCCTCCAGCTCTCTGATCCAATCTCCTACTTCCTCTAGCCTACTTTTAATTCCTTTTACTGTGTTCTTCAATTCAGAAATTGTGTTCTTCATTTCCTCCTGGCTCTTATTGATAGCTTCTATGTCCTTTTTCATGCTGGTGTAATTCTCAATAAGTTCCTTGTAGTTTTCTTGAGGTTTCTTGTAGTTTCCCTGGAGTTCTTTGTAGTTTCCTTAGAGCTCGCTGAACTTACTGAGCTTCCCTATAATCCATCTTTTGAATTCCATCTCTGATAGCTTGCTTACTTCTATTTCATTTAGCACTCTTTCTCGAAATTCTTCCTTTCCTTTTAATGGGGGGTTGATTCTCTGTCTCTCCATTTTTGTGACTCTTCTTGTTTGTTGCTGCTTCTTAGATTGACCTGCACTTCCTGGATCTGTCCCTGGTGGCATCAGATCGTGTACCAGTCTGGTCCTAGGCAGCCTGTTGGAGACCACCAGAGATCTACTGCCTTTGTCTGTCTCCTTTAGTTGTTAATCTATTCAATCTCTTATCAGCTGTCAGGCTTAAGCACCAAGGGTGGGGAAAATTAAGTCCTGCAGGTGGGGCCTTTGTTTCCCCTTAGGCTGATGCCACTTTGAGGTTCCGGAATGATCTGCCTGCAGTATGGGGAATGAGTCATCACTGGGACCCGGTTGGCTGCTTCCTCAGTTCTCTCCTCAAAGCTACCACCCCAAATTATCCCCAAGCATCTCTAATCCTCTCTGCCCTCCCTCTGCTTGATCTCAGGATAAGTGGGTGCCAAAATATTTTTGTACATGATTCTCTTAAGAGCTCTTTTTCTCCAGCTGTTTCTCTCAGGCCTGCAAAAACCCCTGTGGCTTTTTGTTTTTCATAGCTGGATGCTATTTTACTTTCCACTGTTGCTGTAGGCTGGGAAGCCCAGCTGGGGGGTTATATCCCGCTCTTCTCAAGGTGAACCTCCGGCTGCTGAGCTGTTTCTCAGTCCCTTCAGCTGCCACCCGTGGGAGCCCAGCCAACCCTTGCGTGTCTCCACACTTCCTACTGTTATGGCTACATAGGCAAGACTGAACACTCTGAAATAATGTATAAAGTAAACAAAGGATTTTTAATAATGGCCAGGAGTTGGGCAGACTCTGAACCTGGTCTCTAACATGCTCCAACCTACAATGGAGTCTAAAAGCTGGGTTTTTATACTGGTTCAGTCTCTTTGTTTCTTCTTTGGTGGGACACAGCCTTAGGAAGAGGGGACTGGGCAGGACTGCAGGAATGTCTTGGCAGTAACAGGAACAGAAATTCGCAAGGCTATAAGGTTATCTCTGGTGGCAGCATAGCTCTTTAGCCAGGGACAAACTCCCTGTGAATCAATCTATTTTCAAAGGACTAGACATTCTGCAAAGCACAACCTTCACAAATGTCATAAATCAGACACAAGTAAATGGAAGGTGATAGAGGCTGAGGTCCTTTTAGCTTGTAAATTACCAATTGCTACACCCCTTCCTACATTTCTCTTTTCAAGGCTTTTTGGCAAGTCTTTGCTACTTTTTACAAAGAACATCTGAAGGCTCTATATATTTACATATTAAGCAGACCTTTGAAACTTTTTACAGGGAATATTTGGTAAGCCTACATAATTCCCCCCTCTAGTCCCTGGACTAAACCTATTAGGGTCATCTAGGGACTATAAGTAGGGTTTTTAAACCTTGGTTTTCGGAAGGGGCTTAGTAGCAAGGATAAGGAGTTGGGTATTTGTAATGATAGCTTTCAGGAGCTGCAAGGAAGAAATTAAGAAGTTTCTGGAAACAAATGATAACCAATGGGACATAGCAAAAGCAGTTTTGAGAGGAAAATCTATAGCAATACAGGCCTACCAAAGAGGATAGAAGAACTTTAAATAAAAATTTAACCCCGCAGGTACAAGGACTAGAACAACAATAATAAACAAAGCCCAGAGCAAGTAGAAGGAAGGAAATTATTAAGATTAGAGCAGAATTAAATGACACTGAGACTAAACAAACAATTCACAAGATTAACAAAAGCAGGAGCTGGTTCTAGGCTTATTAAGAAAAAGAGAACCTAAATAAACAAAATTAGAAACAAAAGAGGAGATATTATGACTGATAACACAGAAATACAAAGGATTGTAAGAAATTACTATAAACATCTCGTCGGCAGCCGTCCGTCTTGAGAGACGATGGTGTAGCTTCTCAAGAGTCTATCTGCACCGCCGAGAATGGTTGTGCAGTCCGACTTGGGAGTGACACGGTATCTGTCTCCTCCCGTGTTGAATCGACATCTTGCAATGACGCTGGAGTGTCCTCTCCAGTGAAGCTGAAGCTACAGAGCCTGGGCAGGGTGATATGGAGGGTCTGCTGTTGCCCATGCAGCAGACCCCCCCTCTCTTCGCAGCTGAAGGGTCCAAGGGAAAGACGGAGTCAATACAGCTTGGCTTCAGGTGCGCCGCAGGAGTTGCCGGTGTTGACTACAACGTCAAACCGCCTTAGGGACTCCGGCTCCGGATTTTCTGTCAGGGTTTACTCCCTTAGCCTTTCCCCTGAAGAGGTATGCCGCAAGGCAGCAGAGGTTTTTTGGAGTCAGAGTTTTCCTTCTCTGATGTGCCCTGACTGGAAGATCGAACCAGCGACACTTAGCTCGCAGGCCGACGCTCAATCCACTGAGCCAAACCAGCCAGGGGTTATAAACATCTATATGGCAAGAAACTTTACAACCTAGATGAAATGGACAAATTTCTAGAAACATATAATTTTTTGAAACAGACTTAAGAAGTAGAAAACCTGAATAGACTGATAACAGAGAGTGAAATTGAAACAGTAACCAAGAAACTCCCAGCACACAAAAGATCAAATAGCTTCACGGGTGAATTTTACAAAACATTTGGAGAACTAACTTTTACACTTTTTTTTATGAAGCCAGTATTATACTAATTCCAAAATTAGGTCAAGACACAACAAAGAAAGAAAACTACAAGCCAATATTACTGATAAACACAGATGCGAAAATTCTTAATAGAATGTTGGCAAACTAGATTCAGTAACACATTAAAAAGATTATACATTATGATTAAGTGGGATTTATCCCAGGGATGCAAGGATGGTTTAATATTCACAAATTAGTAAGTATAATATACTATATAACAAAATGAAAGACAAAAACCACGTGATTATATTTATAGATGCTGAAAAGGCATTCAATAAAGTACAACACCCATTTATGATGAAAACACTTAGCAAAATGGGAATAGAGGGAGCATACATGAACATAATAAAGGCCATATATGTGAAACTTGAGGCCAAGGTTATACTTAATGGACAAAAACTGAGAGCATTCTTCCTGAGATTAGGAACAAGACAAGGATATCCACCTTTTTTTTAACCTTTTTTAAACAGTGTTGGAAGTTCTAACTACAGCAATTAGACAAGAAGAAGAAATAAAAGGCATTCAAATTGGAAAGGAAGACAAAACTGTTACCACTTGCAGACGACATGATAGTATACATAGAAAACCCTACAGGCTTCACGAAAAAAAAAAAAAACTACTTGACTAATAAGTGAATTTGACAAAATAGCAGGGCACAAAGTTAATATTCAGAAATTAAAAGCGTTTCTATATACCAACAATAAAACATTTGAGATAGAAACCAGAAAAAAAGGAAACTATCCCATTTACTATAGCAACAAGAAAAACAAGAGTACCCAGGGATAAACTTAACCAGAGGCAAAAGACCTGACTTGGAAAACTACACAACCCTGAAGAAATAACTTAAGAAAAATACAAATAAATGAAAGCATATACCACATTTATGGATGGGAACAATTAACATTACTAAAATGTCTATATTATTCAAAGCAATTTATAGGTTCAATGCAATTCCTATTAAAATACCAGTAACATATTTCACAGACCTAAAGAAAATACTTAAAATTCAATTTAGCAGACATTTGTTAAACACTTACTACGTGCCATGCATTGTAAATACAATGATTAATAAGAGGAAATGGAATGTCAGCAATATGGTGAAAAACGAATTTCCAGACCCTTATGGAAACATTAAATTAACAACTAGGAAAAGACTAAAATAAGTTTTAGAGCTTTGAAAACTAGTCAAAGATTAATAGCAATTTAGGAAATGTCCAACCAGGAAAGAGCTACATTCAAATGATAGAAAATTTTATGGCACTTTACTTATTTTTGCCTTACCCTTTTCTCCGTGTGGTGCAGTATACTTGGGAGGAATTAGCCTAATTCCCAGTTTTTTTCTTTTCTTATAAGAAATAGCTGAAGCCCCTGTATAATTCCCCTCCTTAGACTTAAGACTTTTTATTTTGTAAGAGGACAATGGGCGAAGGTCTCGTGCTCTTCTAGCTGCTTCAAGCTGAACATGGTCATCGTCCTACCTATCCTTGGGTCTAGGAATTTCTAATAAGAGTGGGGGTGGAGGGAAGTGTGGCCCTCCCTCATGGAGAAGGATTTTGCAGAGTCCAGGTCAGTTGACTGTCCCCGGACAGCGGCACGCTCGGTTTCCAAGGGCTGGCACTTTTGGACAAGTTGGCATCCTTGTCATATTCTGGAGGCAACAGATTTGGCAACAGGGTTAAAAGGGCATAATTTAACCTACAACCACCATATGACAAAAGGCAGGGATTAATTTTTCAATGTCACACATTAGGAAAAGAAATGGCTTCTTTGGAGGAAGGTGTGCAGGACATGTCACACCTGTCCAAAACCCTTTTGCCCACTATATCCAGCTAGGGCTGAGGGGAATATTCTAGGATTTCCCCCCTCTCAGACCACTAGGCCCTTTTTGTCCAAGTCATTAGGACAGAAAAGAGAGAAACCAGTTTTAAAGCGAAGCCCACAGACCACCCCATACTTCACCAACCCAGCCACTTAGTTCAGCCAAACCATCGAGTCTTAGGAGGCGGCAATGAAGATGGGCTTCTTAAGTGAGGCCTATTTGTACAGGCAATACTCAGGTAATGAGATCATAGGTTTATGCCCTATGAAAACAGAAAGAACACACGTGTTAATTTACACAACATAATTTACAAACTAGTCTTTAAATTTAAGAGACTGTCTTATTAGGAAGACATCCAGTTGCAAGGCACTTGACATTCTTCTTGCCTGTAAATTAAGCATCTTTGATAATGTTATAGACCTGGTTTAACTTTCAAATGAAAACAAACTTTAAATGAAAACTTTATAGTTAGCTGCACTAGTTTAGTCTACCACTGAGCATTGTAATTATCCTTGAGTTGTGATTTTTCTCCTTAAGATTACCCTCCTTGTTATTAAAGGGACTATTTCAAGTCCAATTTTAATTTAGCCTGTTTATTTGCATAAACACAACAAGAGCAGTGATTGGTCACACATGATCTTTAAGTCTGCTGTGCTGGAAGTTATACAAGGAACCTTCATGCTGACTGTTAGTCTGCCCATTAGGGCACAGAAGCTGAGCCACATACCTGCCATTCAGCCTTGTCTTTAAGCACCTGCTTTCCCAAGTCCTTTGGGTTTCCATTGTGTCTTAAGGTTCTCTTCTAGCCATCTATCAGGAAAGCAACTTTTGTTCCTTCCCTGGAAAGATTGCTGTGGAACACACAACCAACCATGGTGCCAGGTTTTTTGTTTTTCTTCTGGACTTTCCTTAGCTTCAAAAGTCAAGCCCTTTTCCTCTGGGCTTTCTGGTAACAACCAGAGCCTAAGCATGCCTCCTTCAGGCATGTCATTCCAGTCAAAGTCTTGGTTAACAATACCTTTATTAACAACTGGTCTTGTTAGTTTTATGCAAAGAAACCTAATGTCATTACTTACTCCTTTAAATTGCCAAATTCTGGAGGGATCAGATAGGGAGAAAAATATACAGTGTGAAGGAAAATCCTTGTCCTTCTAATATTCACTAAAACTGCATTTTCATGCCTTACACTTTCTTCTGTTCATTTTCTACATGTGAAGCTTTTAACGTTCCCTGGGAAACCTCAATTTTCCTTTCAGATTATATGGCTAATACCAATACAGAGAATTCCAGACCTTTCCTAGGTCCCTAAGAATTCTAGACCTTTCATAGGTCTCCAATGGTTAATACTAACACCAACAGTTCTTTCCTAGGTCCCAATGGCTAAATGCCAACACAGGGAATTCCAAACAACCTTTCCTAGGTCCCCCAATGGCTAATGCCAAACCAATACGAGGTATTCCAAATGACCTTTCATAGGTCCCAAGGCTAAATGCCAATACAAGGTATAGTAACCATACAAACAGACCATAAGTAATTGAGGTTTTCTTTTCCTAGGTTTAAAAACTTTCACAATTTTCCTTTTTATTATTACAACTTTCCACAGATCTTCCGCAACATTCATAAACTTTCAATATATTTCACCCATTCAGATTTAACCATAACATGCTTCCAATTCTTGTTTGTTTTTTCCACACGGTGAAGGACTATACTTAAACTTAGTATCTGGCAGCTAAAAGTTCCTAGATTTGCAGAGATATCCTGCAGCTTTTTGAAGTCCCTGCTTCTCCTCCTCTTTTCTAACATACACATTTGAGCTTTCCTGAGTTTTTCAATTGTTTTATTTGGCCTATTACTATTCTATTTAGGATTTATATTGGGAATCTTTTGTTTGACCAGGACAATTCCCTGACCAGGAGGATGCTTGCTTTTTTTGTATTCTTATAGCAGCCCACCTGATTATTCCTTTTTCTTTTCTATTGGAGAGAATGTCTAGAATGGACATTAGTTTTATTCATGTGTAACAACAGTTTCCCTTAAGAAATAGGCATATCCCCCCTGCTGAAGCAGTGAGGAGATTGAGGGCCCTTTAGTTACAGCTTTAGAGGTGTTATTGATTGGCACCCAAGCCACTTGCACCATTTGAAGAAGAGCTGCCTGAGTTTTAAAAGTGTCACTTTTTTTTCCCTCCATGTTGGAGAGACAGACATCCTGCTGTTTCTGTAACCTGTAGCAAGGGGATTAGACTGTGGGAGGCTTGGCTAGCAAATTTAACATTGCCCCTCCTTGCAGCTCTAGCAGGGAATATTCAGATGCAAACTGAATTGCTAGAAGTTACCTGGGGTGGAAAGAAATGCTGCAAGCAATTTCTCAGGGAAATCCCTTTGTACTGTCTGACATGAGACAGCACAGAGGGTCCTAGGCTTTTTCTGTGGCACTGCCCATATTGACAGCCTTGGTTTTCATGTTCCCCACCCTCTTCTCTGGGCCTGCTGCTGTTTGAGAGATAGCGATTTGAGCTGGGAGCCAGGGGCTTTCCGAGATTACAGAATATGTTTGTTTGGCCTTGACTAGCCATCTGCAAGATAATACCTTTAAAAAAAAAAAAAAAAAGAAGACACTTTTTCCCTTAGAAGTGCAGAGCAGGAGCCACTCTCTCAAGGTACAGCTCCCTCCTGCCTCACTACTTTCTCCAATAACCCTCTCTCTTCTGCTTGTTGCATTTTTGCTCCCTGAGAGACACCATTTTACACTTATAATATTTAAATTTAAAGTATCCCCCGAGGGGGACTATCTGACCCCAAAAGCAGGCCACTCTGACCTACAGAATATTTCCAGGGTGTCACAGTTCATGAAGGGGTTTTGTACCCAGAACTTGGGGAAATTCCGGAAATTCCGGAGCACACAGTCAAGAACTGTGGGTGCAGATGATTGCTACAAACAAGCACTTAATTTGGATTACAATTAGGAGCAGAAACACAAGGCAAGGGAGCAATTCCCCCCTCATGGCACAGACAAACACAGGCTAGGAGCTCCCAAAGGAAGACAAAAATATGCACGCTCAGCCTCTCCTCCTGCGAGGCTAGAGCCCACTCAGAATCCATAGACCGAAGTTTGTGGAGTCACACAAAAAGGAGGAAATAACTTTTTTTTAACTTTAACCTTAACATTCACTCACACATTCACTCAGAGGTTAAACAATCCCACCCAAACCCCACCTAGGCTTCTGAGATTAGAAGAACAGTGTCAGCTACAGGCAGCACGACCCCAAACCAAAAGAGCTCTATATAATCCAAATGAAGCTAGCTGAGCCTGCTTCAACAAATTTCCTGTAAAGGAAATATGTATCTCTGCGTCCAGAGGACAAAAGAGACCAAGTCTCAATGGCAGTGGCCCAAGTCCGCTGCCCAAATGGGTTGCCACTCACCTGTCGCAGAGGCTGTCCGCTGCCCTTTGCTTACTCTAGACTGGGCCGTCAGGGCTTCTAGCAGCTCCTGAGTGTCTCCTGAAGTTGCAGGGAATTGCTCCCAAACAGAGCTTGTGGCTGCTGTCCTGCCACATGTCAGCTAGACACATGGGACTGCACGAAGCCCCGGGGGCTCACCAAAGGTGACACCGCTTTCCAGAGGCATCTCTCTGGGGTCTCCAAAATGTTACAGCTACATAGGCGAGACTGAACACTCTGAAGCAGTGTATAAAGTAAACAAAGGATTTTTAATAATGGCCAGGAGTTGGGCAGACCCTGACCTGGTCTCGAACATGCTCCAACCTACAATGGAGTCTAGAAGCTGGGTTTTTATACTGGTGCAGTCTCTTTGTTTCTTCTTTGGTGGGACACAGCCTTAGGAAGAGGGGACTGGGCAGGACTGCAGGAATGTCTTGGCAGTAACAGGAACAGAAATTCACAAGGCTATAAGGTTATCTTCGGTGGCACCATAGCTCTAGCCAGGGAAGCAATCTATTTTCAAAGGGCTAGACATTCTGCAAAGCACAACCTTCACAAATGTTATAAACCAGACACAAGTAAATGGAAGGTGATAGAGACTGAGGTCCTTTTAGCTTGTAAATCACCAATTGCTACACCCCTTCCTACATTTCTCTTTTCAAGGCTTTTTGGCAAGTCTTTGCTACTTTTTACAAAGAACATCTGAAGGCTCTATATATTTACATATTTAGCAGACCTTTGAAACTTTTTACAGGGAATATTTGGTGCCCCTATACTACCAGTCACGCTGTGATGAAGCGACTTTTCTGTCTCTCCATGGTGATAAGGCTTCTCTCCAGTTGATTATTCTAGATGATTTCTCCACAATTAAGTTATAAGTCCAGATTGGTCCTGGGAGGAGGTTAGTGTAGTTTCCACTTACTCCTCTGTCACATTGGTATCCCTATTTATTTTTTTAAGTATATTTTATTGATTCTGTTGTTACAGTAGTCCCAGTTTTTCCCCTTTTCTTTCCTCTACCCAGTACCCCCCTTTCCCTCTAGCAATCCCACACCCTTAGTTCATGTCCATGTGTTACAGAACCCCTGGGCTGCTCCAATTGAAAACAAAACCCACGGGCTGTTTAGTTAGGGGCCTGATTGCCCGACGCCAAAATTATAACTCTCAATACCAGAGTTTAGTGAAAAGAAAAAGAATTGTTTATTTAACAGTTATATAAATTTAGATTATTTGCGGATTTCTGCTGTTAAGTCTTATGTTCTTTAAAACACCCATAAACACATATCCTTGCCACCCCCCTACCAAACCTGGCCAGTCTTAGGAAGGTCAGAAACACCATTTCCCTACTTTCCAAACACAGTTCAGCTTTACCAGCAGCTGCCAATCACTCAGTTCTGATTGGGGAGGTCCTTTCTGTGCTGTGGTGCCCTCCAGCTCTCAATGCAGAACAGCCTGGATTCTCAGCCTCCTTGTAAACTGCCTTCCTCCTGCAAACCGCATGGATCTCCTCTCCTTCTCAAAACCGCATGACGAGAGCCTCTTAAAGCAGCCTGGAGACCCCTTCTCCAAGCCACATGGAAGGAGCACACGAGAGCGAGAGTGAGCTAAAATGTCCGCAGCTGCTTATATATCCCTGACTGTGTCCTCTGACGCAGGGGGTGTTGCAATCAGTTCTGACCATTCACAGAACCTTACATAGGCTCTGTGTGCTTTTTCCATACCACCCCCTGGTTCAAGACCCTCCCATCTACCTGAGGCTTTGGATGCATTAAAGCCATTTTGCATAAGAAAGACACTAGCCACCAGCTTCAGGCATGTGGAGGCATTCTGAAAGCTGCTTCCTTCTCCCCACCCCCCAGCTGCAAACTCTGGGAATTTTGGGACTCCCCTGTTTCTGTGACACATGAGTTGTGCATATAAGTTCTTTGGCTTCACCCTTTCCTATATTATTCTTAACTTCCCCCTGTCTATTTTGTACCAACAAATTATGCCTCTCAATCCCTGTACCATTTCCCCATTTCTCCCCCTTCCCCCTCCCAGCTGATAACCCTCCAAATAATCCCCATACCTATGATTCTGTTCCTATTCTGGTTTGCTTAGTTGGATTTTGTTTTTATTTTTTAGATTAAGATGTTGATAGCTGTGACTTTGTTGTCATTTTAGTGTTCGTAATTTTGATCTTCTTTTCTTAAGTAAGTCCCTTTGACATTTCATATAATAATGGCTTGGTGATGATGAACTCCTTTAGCTTTACCTTGTCTGGGAAGCACTTTATCTGTCCTTCCATTCTAAATGATAGCTCTTCTGGATAGAGTAATCTTAGTTGTAGGTCCTTGCTTTTCATCACCCTGAATACTTCTTGCAGGCCCTTCTTGCCTGCAAAGTTTCTTTTTAGAAATCAGCTGACAGTCTTAAAGGCACCCCTTTGTAGGTAATTCTGCTTTTCTCTTGCTGTTTTTAAGATTCTCCCTTTATCTTGAAACTTTGGCTTCTTAATTATGATGTGTCTTGGTGTGGGTCTCCTTGAGTCTATCTTATTTGGAACTCTCTGTGCTTCCTGGATTTGTATGTCTACTTCCTTCACCAAATTTGGGGAGTCTTTCTTATTATTTTTTCATATAAGTTTTCAATTTCTTGCCTTTCCTCTTCTCCTTCTGGTACCCCTATGATTCAGATGTTGGCATGTTTAAAGTTGTCCCAGAGGTTCCTAAGCCTCTCCTCATTTTTAAAAATTCTTGTTTTTTCATTCTGTACTGGTTGACTGTTTTTTTCTTCTTTATGTTCAAATCATTGATTTGAACCCTGGTTTCCCTCCCTTCACAATTGGTTTTGTGTGGGTTTTCCTTTGTTTCATTTAGCGTAGCCTTAACTTTGTCCTTTATCTGTCTGCTATACTTAAGCATATCTGTCACACCTATGAGCGCCTTTATCACCAGTGTTTTGAACTCTACATCTATTAGGTTGGCTATCTCCTCATCACTTAATTCTCTCACTGGAACTTTGATCTCTTTCTTCTTTTGGGTCATATTTCTCTGTCTCCTCATCTTGACAGGCTCCTGTGTTTGTTTGCCTCTGTATCTTAGGTAGAGCTGTCACACGTGTTATGATGTAAGGGGTGGAGTCTTAGGTATTCATCAGTACAGGGTGACCTATTTCACCACGTTGTGGTGCTGTATGTCGGGGAGGGGTCTAGGAGGGAACAATTTCTCTTGCTTAGGGCTCGCCACTTTTACAAGCACTTTTCCCAGTTCCTTTATGGGACTGGCCCACCTCTAGTTGTTGCCCTGGATGTCGTTCCCAGGGTGGGTGGGTCTGCGGATGTTCTAGCAACATAGGGCCCTTTAAAGAAGTGGACTCTGCTGAGAGACCAGCTGTTTCTTCCTCCACCCCAACCCCCACTGGTTTGCACAGTCAAAAGCAATGAGGTTTTATTTTTCCCCGATGCTGGATCTGTGAGCTGTTTGGTCTGGTTTGGTTCTGAGAGCTCTCCCCAGGTGTCCCTCCCCACTTTTTAAAACATGTGACTGCACTTTCTGCTGGCCTGACGCTGCCACCACTACTGTCTCCTCCATCGCGTCCTCTCTGCTCCTTCTACCTGTCTGGATGAGTATTTCCTCTTTATATCTTTGTTGGACTTCCATGCAGCTTGATTTTCTGGAACTTCTGATTGTCTCTAGTTTTGAGGTAGTTGTATTCCTTCTTAGTTGTGGAGGGAGATGCATTGTGTCTGTCTATGCCTCCATCTCGGCTGGAAGTCTTGAGAAGCGTTTATTTTTGTTGTTACTTGAGGATAGCCAAATCTACTGAGCAATCACAAAAACCAGTTTTAATGAGATGGTACTAGATATCTCTATACAGATGTTGTTTTCTTCCCATGAAGATAAATTTAGCATTTGGTGTAATGAAATCTGCTTTGGTTGGTTATCTAATTCAATTATTACTGCACTTGGGAACAGGAAAGTATGTTTGGCTTTGTCTTCGTACTGTTACAGTTCTAGGATAGACCACGGGTCAATAAAGCCATAACGGACAATCTTAGGCATTCAATGAATAGTAAGTTAATAGTAGCTAACTAATTTTTTTTCCATGAGAAGAAGTTTAATAAAGCTGCTTTAATTTCTCCTTCAGTGTAATGAGATTGGTATTTAAGGACGATTAAATAAATTTGGTTGAATAGAAATTGAGTCTAGATAGGTAAGGCATGAGACTTACAATAGATTTCTACTTCCTTTCGAGGCTGAGGAAATGGAAAGAGATAAATTTCAACTATAACTTTAATGTTGTAAGAGTTGATTATTGATTTTATATTAGGTACACAAGAAGGAAGAATGTGAATTACTCTTAAATTCTGAGAGTTTTTGAATACATTCACTGTAAATCATGGAGTAAAAGAATGCTTTTGTTGTAGAGTGACCAACAGTAAAAAGATTAGGGTCAATCACGGGATAGGCTGAATAGTAGTTACTACACTTAAGGCAACAGTTTCTCAAGTGTATTATTTTGTGAGAAGCTAAAACACAAAGCAAAACAAATAAAAATCAAAAAATCTGTTTTGAACCTGTGACTTTGGGAAACATTGTACACTCTGCCAAGCTCTTGGAGCTCACAATGAGTATTATCTAATAAAATCTCTGATAAGTTCTATAGTAAAGCAACTTCTTGATGTTGTTTACAATTAAAGTTTTTTTGTTTTTGTTTTTTTGCTGGGACTCTATAGATTTAGAGACAGTGAAGTATGTGTGTGGGGAGGGGGAGAGGGAGAGTGTTTGGAGTGGTGTTAGGGCATGATGAAATTGAATTTCTTGTTTCAAAGTAGAAGCTGCAATCAAAGGAGTTTGGGCCCTTCAAACAAAGGAGAATTATGCCCATGGCTAAGGGAAGAAAGGATGTGTCAGCTGATATGGAAGGCTGAGCAGGATTGAGTGTAATGAAGCTACTTCGAGTCCTTTAAATTATCCCATTAATACCTATTTCAATTATTTGCTCCCTACTTACTCTCAGTCATTGCCCCAACTCTACCATAAGAGGCTTCGTGAGGTTGTGAATACAAAACTAATATTATATTTCAGTACCTATAAGGCCTAAAATTCAGAGATCTAAGTTTTCTTTCTTACTTTTACAGTGCAGTTAGAAACTGTCATTCTAACTCCATTCTCATTAATTTTTTTAAGGATATTTTATTGATTATGTTGTTACAGTAGTCCCATTTTTTTCCCTTTTCTCCCCTCTGCCCAGTACCCACCTTCCCTCCAGTAATCCCACCCACCTTAGTTCATGTCTATGGATTGAGCATATAAATTCTTTGGCTTCACCCTTTCCTATATTGTTCTTAACTTCCCCCTGTGTATTTTGTACCAACCATTATGCTTCTTAATCCCTGCACCATTTCCCCATTTCTCCCCCTTCTCTTTCCCAGATGATAACCCTCTAAATGATCTCCATACCTATGATTCTGTTCCTATTCTGGTTTGCTTAGTTGGATGTTTTATTTTTTAGATTAAGTTGTTGATAGTTGTGAGTGTGTTGTTATTTTAATGTTCATAATTTTGATCTTCTTTTTCTTAAGTAAGTCCATTTGACATTTTATATAATAATGGCTTGGTGATGATGAACTCCTTTAACTTTACCTTGTCTGGGAAGCACTCTATCTGTCCTTCCATTCTAAATGATAGCTTTTCTGGATAGAGTAATCTTAGTTGTAGGTCCTTGCTTTTCATCACCTTGAATACTTCTTGTCAGCCCTTTCTTGCCTGCAAAGCTTCTTTTGAGAATTCAGCTGATAGTCTGATAGGCACTCCTTTGTAAGTAACTCTCTGTCTTTCTCTTGCTGCTTTTAAGATACTCTCTTCATCTTGAACCTTTGGCATTTTAATTATGATGTGTCTTGGTGTGGTCCTTTTTGGGCCTACCTTGTTTGGAACTCTCTGTGCTTCCTGGACTTGTATGTCTATTTCCTTCGCCAATTTGGGGAGCTTTTCTTCACTATTTTCTCACATAACCTTTCAATTTCTTGCTCTTCCTCTTCTGGCTCCCTATGGTTCAGATATTGGCACATATAGAGTTGTCCCAGAGGTTCCTAAGCCTCTCACTTTTTTCAATTCTTTTTTCCTCATTCTGTACTGCTTGACTATTTTTTCTTTCTTATGTTCCAAATATTGATTTGAACCCTGGTTTCCTTCTCTTCACCATTGGTTTTTTGTGGATTTTCCTTTGTTTCATTTAGTATAGCCTTCACTTCTTCCCTTATGCATTTGCCATACTTGAGCATATCTGTCAAATCTATGAGCATCTTGATCACCAGTGTTTCAAACTCTACATCTGTTAGGTTTCTTAAGCTTATGTCAATGTGAATATTTTTATTCTGAAGTGTTAATTTAGACTAAAAGGAACAAGAAGTTCAAGATGCTCCATGAAAAAGAAATTAACTAAATTACTTCTCAAAGTTTTGAAAGTTAGAAATAATCTTATGTAGTTTCTTCTCTTGATCCTTAGATACTAAAAATTTCATCTAATAATTTGAGCTATTCTAAGACACTTAAGACATCATTTGTTCTGGAACTTCTTTCAGATTTTTTTTAAATTTCAGTTTTGTTTCAACTGACCTCAACTAAAATATTTTGAACATAAATTAGAGCAAATAAGGAAATTATAGACATACTTTAAAATGGAAGGCCTTTAGTAATCTTAATTATAATAAAACACAAGAAAATATTTTTTCAGGTTTTCATTTTCAAAACAATGTGTTATGTAGTATATCCCTCCTGCCAGAAAATATTGAAATTAAACCCCAAGTACCTCATAATATGATGATGGGACTGGGGTGATTGCAGATATAGTTAAGATGAAGTCAAAATAGAACAGGTGGGCTTTTAATCCAATATGACTAATATGCTTATGCAAAAAGGGAATTTTGGACACAGAGACACAGAGAGAGAGGCCATGTGATGACGGAGGCAGAGATGGAAGTGTTGCCTCTGCAAGCCAAGGACCACCAAAGATTGCTGGCAAACACCCTATACTAGAAGAAGCAAGAAAGAATTCTTCCCTATAGATTTCAGAGCAAACACACCCTTGTTAACACCCTGGTTTCAGACATCTGGCCTCTACAACTGTGAGACAGTACATTACTGTTGTTTCAAGCCAGCCAGTTTGTGATACTTTTTAATGACAGCACTAGGGCACTAATGCATATGGTATAGAGCTGTGTTGCCCAACAGTAGCTAGTAACCACATGTGTCTATTGAACTTAACTTAGTTTAAATACAATATAATTTAAAATTTCATTCTTCAGCTATATCAGCTACATTCAACTTATTCATTAGTTACATGTTGTTAATGACCATCATATTAGAATTGCAGATATAGAACATTTGCAGAATGTTCTAGTGGGCAGCATTGGTAGAGAGTAAAGTTGATTTTCAAATAATTTATCAAACAATTTATCATTCATTTAGTGACGAGACCTATTCAAAAAAAATCTGGCATTGAAAAGAAAACAGCTTTGTAGAAAGGCCATTTTAATAGTTAACTTTAATCACTGATCTTTTCCATTTGGAGTTTTTATTAACCTCCTTTAATTTCTTTGGGGGCAGCAAGTTGACCCTGAACAGAATTTTTACCACTAAAGTAACCATATTATCCCAAAAATATAATTTATGTGGTAAAATTTAAAGTCTGCAATTGAATTATCCTCAAAAAAGCCACTTAACTGCTTCAGTAAGAACCATTCACTGAGACTATTTGTAATGTTCTTGGAAGGCTGATGATCTCTAACACCAAGGATGACGTGAGGGCTGCATGCAGCTTCCAAAAGTAAGATACAGTTTTCTGAATTAACACAATATTTGGCTAAGAAAATGAAATACCTTGTTATGTATGTTTTCCAATTCATGCAACCAAAAGAAGATATCATATTGATAAGCAAATATGGAGTTATTTATAGATCACCTAAAAATAATATTAGGAATTCGTGTGTGAAATGGAAGTAAACACCCTATAAACTTAATGGAAATGTGGTTACCCAATAATAGTTATAATATATTAAAATTGATTTTGTAGTATTGAGTACCACTGGTCAAATATTTTAAACACTAATCGCAAATATTTCTCTGAACTTAAGTGAATTGAATCTGAGTATAGTTGCCCTCTAAAGCTTCTGTAAGCTCGCAGAAAGTCCTGGGGGCACAGTGTCTGTGATCAGTGTTTCTAGAGAGCTAAAGTTCTAATAAGTAGAATCTGAAGAAAAGTATAAAATGGGAATGGGCTCACGTAAAACTCTGTATAAATACTAAAAAAATAAAATTAGGGGTGGCATAATACTCATCCCTAGAGACAATAAAAAACTAATAGTGATTACATTATGTAACATGAGGAAGAGAAAACTAAGAGGATGCTCCTTCTTTCTTCTTTTGGATATTCTTCTCCTTTGTCTAATGATATGTCTGACCTTTCTGAGAGGCAAATCAAGTTGCCTAAAAAGAAGCGGAGTCTCATTCCTGTCCTTTACCAACTGTGTGGCAGATGCGTTTCATTGATTTCACCTATGAGCTGTAGATAATAATAAACACAACAACTACTACTATAATAACCATACAGCGTCATTGTGGGAATGAAGAGTATAGTTGCTATTGAATGAATTGCGTCCTACCAAAATTCATATGGGACTGTTTGTATTTGGATACGGAACCTGTAGAGAGAAAACAGCAAGGAACCAGTCTCAATCTGCAAGCCAGAAAGAGAGCTCTCACCAGAAACCAATCCCGAGGGACCTTGATATTGTACTTAAGTGGGAAAATAGATTTCTGTTGTTTAAGTCACTCAGTCTATGGTATTTTGCTATGGCAGCCTGAGCTGACTAGCTCAATAGAGTATCAAGGGTCTATGTTAGACTTGTTCATATTTTAATGCCAGGGTATTTGCAGTGCCTGTTATATAGTTAAGTGCTCAGTAAATCTTTACTGAATGAATGAGTCAAAAATACAAAAGTTAGTCATTACATATGGATTTAAATTCTCTTCGAGTAGAGCTGACTTGAGAAGCTTTCTCTGGGTTCTTTATTGGATTGCATACAGTGGGCATTATGTAAACTCAGTGCATTACCAATCCCAGGTTTCCCCTCCCCCTCTATCCTTTTTCTGTACCTTCACCTGTCTGTGTAGGTGCTTATAGGATGCAGCTGAGGATCTAGACTGCATGAGTCCAAATCCTGGTTCTACTGCTTGTGGCCTTGGGCAAGATGGGTAACTGTCTTGTGTAACAGCATATATAAAAATGGAGATAATAATAGTGCCAACTTCATTGGGTCAGTGTGGGATTCAAACAACGTGATGAATGTCATGCTTAGAAAACAAATGTTGGGCTCTCATCAAGGTTAATAGTTACCAATTATTCCTAGTCACACTTTAACTTGAGGCCTTCTATCCCCTTCCTCTTCTGAAGCTTCAGTTTCTACTCTGGCTTTTCCCATCAACTTTTTTCTATGCACAAATCTCCCACTTCAGAAGATAAAAAATTCTTTCCTGATCCCTTACACTTCTTTAGCCACAGGCCAATCTTGTTTGCTCCACTTTATAATTACTATTTAAACAAGTTATTTATGCCATTGTCATCATTTTCTATGGTTGCACTCCTCAATCCCTTTTAACCTAGCATCTCCCATTCTTGCATACACTTCCCCTTCCTGAATACCTTAAAATACAATGGTCATTCATTCTGTACTTAATTTGCTTTAAGTTGAATTTGATGATGCGACAAAATTCTCTCTCTCTTTCTCTCTTCTATTGTCTGAGATTTTGTGGATCTCCTGCCTATCTGATCATTTAGTCCCTGCATCTCTTGCAGCTTCCTTTTCACTTATTTTCTGAGGTCCTCAAGGCTCTGAATCTTCATTCACTTCCCCACCAATTGCACCTGCTTCCCTCTCTCAGTTTGCACAACCACCCTATCACCACATACATTCTATTAATTGTCTCTCAAATCTATGTATTTTAACTTATCTCCACTGTCATCATCGTTGAGTTCACCATCATCTTTCATCATTTTGTATAACAGCCTGATAACTGGGCTTTCTATACCTCTAATCTTATCATCTTTGATCTCAGTTTTATTTTAAAAATTCAGTTTGGACCAGTCCTTTACCTGCCTAAATCTCCTATATATATCACTTGTCAACTCCCTTAGAAAATGTTGTCTCCCAAACTCTAATATGCCCATAAAGCTTTAAGACCTGTCTCTTGCCTACCCCTCTGGCTTCAAGTCTCACCCCTTCTTCCATCGCTCTCCTGAGCCAGGCACAATGGGCTTTAGTTTCTCAATGTTTTGATATTTATTCTTCCCAGAACTTTGAGCATGCTAGACCCTCCATGTAGAACTTTCCTATTATGTTCTTCAGTCTAGTTGGCTATCCCATTATTTCCTACAATAGCATCTTTCTGTAACACATTTTTGTTTTAAAATCTGCATCCTATTGTCTGTGTCCATGAGTTTTTTCTTTTTCTTTTGCTTAATTCCTTCACCCTACTCACTTTTTAAATGTGGATTCCCTTGATTATCAGTGAAGTTGAACTTCTTATCATTTGTTTAATGACCTTTCTTGAGTCATTTTCTTATAAATTCTTAGTTTATATGATTTTCCCATGCATCATTTTTCTCTTTCTTATTATCACATTATGGATCACATATATTATATGACATATTCTATACATATATTTTGGTTTGGCCAAGTTCTCTTTTTTTGTTTTTTTGTTTGTTTCTGTAAGATGGCTCTTATAGTGTAGGGGCACCAAATATTTCCTGTAAAAAGTTTCAAAGGTCTGCTAAATATGTAAATATGTAGAGGTTTCAGATGTTCTTTGTAAGAAGTAGAAAGGACTTGCTAAAAAGCCTTGGAGAGAGGAATGTAGGGAGGAGTGTTGTAGCAATTGGTGATTTACAAGCTAAAAGGACCTCAGCCTCTATCACGTCGGAATGTGTTAGAGACCAGCTCAGGGTCTGTCCGAATGGCCAGCAATCATTAAAATCTTTTGCTTATTTTATACACTGCTTCAGAGTGTTCAATCTTGCCTATGTCGCCATAACAGTAGTGCTTAGTTGTCTTTAATTTTATTTGAAACAATTTTGTTAGATTGTATTGTGACACTATCATATCAGCATGCATTTAAAAAAAAACATCAAACTGGTAAATTTTGGGGTAGCTATTTTAATATTGAAGATGGAAGAAAATAATGCAACATTTTCAGCATATGTGCTTTATTAATTCAAGAAAGGTAAAAACACAACTGAAACACAAAAAAATGTTTGTGCAGTGTATGAAGAAGGTGATGTGTGACTAATTGAATATGTCAAAATTGGTTTGTGAAGTTTTGTGCTGGAGATTTCTCACTGGATGATGCTCCAAGGTTGAGTAGAGAAGTTGAACTTGATAGCCATCAAATTGAGACATAACTGAGAACAATTAATGTTATACCACGTGAGAAATAGCCGACATACCCAAAATATCCAAATCAATGAAGTTATTGGTGAAAATGAAAAATGTGTCTTTTATTTTACAGATGAAACCATATGAACTTTTTGGCCAACCTGATACATGGAAAAATAATTGTCTATGTCTTATATACCTTCACATGCACAGTACATATTTAAATAGCTATTGAATAAAAGAATGCTCCTCATTTTAACTTAAGCTCATTTTTCTTCTTTGGTTTAAATGCTTTGATATGTATAATGACTACTTGTAAGTGCCAACTTGACTGGGCTGCCCAGATATTTGGATAGCTTAGAGAAGGTATTTTGGATGAGTTTAATATTTAAATCAATAGATGGAGGAAAGTAGATTTTTCTTCCTTATATATGTGGGCCTCATCCATTTAGCTGAAGGTCTGAATAGAACAAAACAAACAAACAAAAAAAAACCCCGAACCTTCTCAGAAAAAGGAATTCCTCCTGCCTTCGAGCTGAAACATGTTTTGTTTTTCCTTCCTGTCTTCAGACTCAAACAGAAACATCAGCTCTTCCTCGGTCTGGAGCCTGCAATTCTTAGGACTAGAGGTACACCTTTGGTTCTTTTGGGTTTCCAGCTTGCAGACTCTCCCTGAGGATCTTAGGACTTGTCAGCCTCCATAGTCATGTGTGCAAAATCCCTTTCTAGCTATCTATCATCTATCTGTCTATCTATCTCTCAAATCTATCATCTCTTCTTGGTCTATTTTCTCAGGAAAACCCTGACTAATACAATCTTACAATAATATTTGAGCTTGGAAATATAGCAAAAGGTCAATCAGATTTATAAATTATAAAACATAACTATTTACCACCTGTGACTAACAGCAATTTTCTAAATTTAACTAATTTTGAATTCTTTTTCTCTGTTCAAAAGTTGCCAAAATCCAGAAGGCCATCAGCAAAAACAATGATGAAAATCAAGAAGCATAGGAAGCTACAAACCAGGACTTCTGGCCAAGATGGAGGCATAAACCGACACGCTCTGTCTCCCTCTACAACTAAGAAGGATTACAGCTAATGCAAAACTAAAAATAATAATAAGTTCCTGAAAATAAAGGTACGTGGAAGTCCAACGTATGTAGTCATAAACAAGTGGTGCTCGTCTGGACGGGTAGGAAGTGCGAGCCCGAATCTGAGAAAGATCAAACTGTGCTGGAGGGGGCAGCCGCAGCGGTGAATGGCAGGACCTGGTGAGCAGATGCCTGTGTTTGGGGGGGAGGAGAGAGGCGTCTGGGGGCCGCCCTGGCTGCAGACCAAATCCTTCGGCTTGCAATTCCAACAGCAGAGAGGGCAGAACACGTTGGGAGGCGGCCCTGTTCGCCAGCCAAGAGTAAGAGCGGGAATCCATCTTGGACCCCCGCCCCCACGCAAAGCGCCACAGGGTGGTGATAAAGGTTGCCTGGTTGTGACAAGCACACAGGGATTTGCCCAAAACAGTGTAGGAGGTGTGACAGTGCCCTACCCAAGAGGGAAAGGTAAACAAAACAGAATGACAAAATTAATGATTGAAATACCAATCACACAGCTAATGAAAAAACAAATAAAAGCCTTGACTGAGGAACAAATAGCGAATCTTTTGGAAGCTCAGTTTAGAGCCATAGTTATAAGACAGCTTAGCTTACAGACCTAACAGCAGGGCTGAATCAAGACTGGGAAGGAATAGAGGCTAGCCCTGCTGAAATGAACAAAAATACATACAAGAGAAATGATGAGGAAGGGAAAGCCATGGATCAAATCAACAAATCGGTACATAGGGAGGGAACAAACAGTTAAGCAGTGCAGAAAGAGGAAATGAAGAGTGAGGAATATGACGAGAGGCTCAGAAACCTCTGGGACAGCTATAAGAGAATGAACATTCAGGTTATCGGATTGCCAGAGGGTGAAGAAGAAGAATTAGAAATAGAAAAATTATGTAAAAAAATAATGAAGCAGAACTTCCCTAACTTGGGGAAGGAGGTGAACTTACAGGTCCAAGAAGCACAGAGAGTTCCAGATAGACTGGACCCAGGGAGGACCACACCAAGACACATTATCATCAAAATGTCAAAAAGTAAAGATAAAGAGAGAATCTTAAAAGCAGCAAGACAGAAGAGAAGAATCATGTACAAAGGGGTCCCAATTAGACTATCAGCTGATTTCCCAAAGGAGACTTTATAGGCAAGAAGGGACTGGCAAGAAATATTCAAAGTAATGAAAATCAAAAACCTACAACCACGATTACTCTAGCCAACAAAACTCTCATTCAGGATAGAAGGGCAGAGAAAGTGTTTCCAGGACAAAGTAAGACTGAAGGAGTTTGTTAGGTCCAAACTACTGTTATATGAGATGTTAAAGGGACTTGTTTAGAAGAAGGAGGATCAGGACAATGAACATTAAAATGAAAACTGTATTACAACAACCAACAGCAGAAGCTAGGGAACTGAGGCAAGGGCAAACTAAGTAGGCAACAAAAAGGGAAAAAGAATTATAGGTAAGGGGAGCATTTCGGGGGGGGAGGTCAGTGGGGAGGGGGAGGGGGAAGAGGGAGGGAGATGGTGCAGGAATTGGGAAGCATAGTGGGAGGGAGTGGAGTGAACAGGAAGATGTTGAAAAGAACTATATGCAGGACCAATGGGCATGAACTAAGGGAGGGAGACAACTGGAGGGAGGGGGGAACAGGGGGAAAGGAAATTGGGACAACTGTAACAGCATAATCAATAATAAAAAATTTTTTTAAAAAGCTACAAACCAGTCAATTCAATGTTTTTTTTAAAGTATATTTTATTGATTATGCTGTTACAGTTGTCCGAATTTCTTTTCCCTTTGGCCTCTCTGTCCAGTGACCCACTTCCTTCCAGCAATCCCACCGCCCTTAGTTCGTGTTCATGGGTCATGCATATAAGTTCTTTTGTTTCATCATTTTCAATATTATTCTTAACATTCCTCTATTTTGTACCAACTAATTATGCTTCTTAATCTCTACACCATTTCACCATTTCCCCATTTCCCCCTCCCAGCTGATAACCCTCCAATTGATCTCCATACCTATGATTCTGTTCCTATTCTGGTTGTTTGCTTAGTTTGTGTTTGTCTTTGTTTAGGTTCTGTTGTTGATAGTTGTGAGTTTGTTGTCATTTTAATGCTCATAGTTTTGATCCTCTTTTTCTTTAATAAGTCCCTTTAACATTTCATATAATAAGGGTTAGGTGATAATGAACTCTTAGTTTTACTTTGCTCGGGAAGCACTTTATCTGCCTTTCCATCCTAAATGATAGCTTTGCGAGATAGAATAATCTTGGTTTTAGGTCCTTGTTTTTCATCGCTTTGAATATTTCTTGCCAGTCCCTTCTTGCCTACAAGGTTTCTTTTGAGGAATCAGCAGGTGGTTTTATGGGAACCCCTTTGTAGGTAACTGTCTTCTTTTCTCTTGCTGCTTTTAAGATTCTTTATCTTGAACCTTTGGCATTTTAATTATGATGTATCTTGGTGTGGTCCTCTTTCATTCTAGCTTGTTTGAGACTCTTTGTGCTTCCTGGACTTGTATGACTATTTCCTTCTCCAAATTTGGGAAGTGTTCCTTCATTACTTTTTTACACAACTTTTCAACTTTTTGCTCTTCCTTTTCTCCTCCTGGCACTTCTATGATGCAGATGTTGGCACGTTTAAAGTTGTTCCAGAAGTTCCTAAACCTCTTTTTTTTTCTTTCCAATTATTTTTTCATTCTCAACTGGTTAACTGTTTATTTCTTCCTTATGTTCCAATCATTGATTTGAACCCTGGCTTCTTTCCCTTCACCTTTGGTTTCATGTGGATTTTCCTTCGTTTCACTTAGTTTGGTCTTTACTTCTTCCCTTCTGCATTTGCCATACTCAAGCATATCTGTTAAGTCTGTGAGCATCTTTATCACCAGTGTGTTGAACTCTGCTATCCCCTCATTGCTTAGTTCTCCCACTGGAACCTTGATCTGTTCCCTCTTTTGGGCCATACTTCTCTGTCTCCTCAACTTGACAGGATCCTGTGTTTGCTTCTGTGTCTTAGGTAGAGCTGCTGCACCTGTTACTTTGTAAGGGGCAGAGCCTTAGGTATTTGTCAGTACGGGGTGAGCCATTTCACCACGTTTGGATGCTGTATGTGTGGGAGGGGACTGAGAGGGAACAATGCCACCTGCTTAGCACTTGCCTCTTTTCTAGGCACTTCTCCTTCTTCCTGTATGGGACTGGCACCTCTCTAGCTATTGCCCTGGTTGTGATTCCCAGAGTGGGTGGGTCTGTAGATGTTCTAGGACCATGGGGGCCCTCTAAATGAATGGACTCTGCTGAGAGACTGGCAATTTCCTCCTCTGCCCCAACCCAACTGGTTTTCACAGTCAGAAGTGATGAGGCTTTATTTCCCACAGCACTGGAACCATGAGCCACGTGGTCTGGTCTGGTGCTGGTAGTGCTCCCCAGTTGTCCCCCCCTACTTCTTAAAATGTGTGACCGTGCTTTCCACTGGATGGTCACAGCCACTATTTCCGCCACCACCACACCATGTCCTCTCCAAACCTCCTACCTGATTTGATGAGTATTTCTTCTTTATACCTTTGTTTGTTGAACTTCCATGCAGCTCTGTTTTCTGGAACTTCTGATTGTCTCCAGTTTTAAGATAGTTGTATTCTTTCTTAGTTGTGTAGAGAGGCAGCATGTCTACTGACACCTCCATCTTGGCTGGAAGTCCTCCCAAATCAGTCTTTAGGAGAGTAAAAATACACTGCCTCTAGTGCATGTGAACATTAGGTTTTTTAAACATTTATATTTCAGAAACAATGTTTTAAAGAGTATTTAAGTTCTCTAAATAGTATGCAAATTAAAAAAAACCAACAACTATAATGTAGCTATACTCTCTTAGAGAACAATCTGACAATCTGAATTCAGTGCCTGGAAAACAAAGTTGCTGAGCAGAGGAAGGAAGAATTTAAGAAGATTGAGCAATTCCTACCTTTTTCTAGGCACATATTGGGTCTTCTTTATGTTTCATAAATAAATATCTGTTGAAATCACATGTTGCCACCTGATGACATTCCTAATTCTTGCTTCCTCTATTAAATTATGTCTGACATGAGAATTCAAATAAGTTCATCAATAAATAATTTTTTGAGTACCTGCTCGATGCCAGGTTCTTTGCTAAATGTGGAGAAAACCCAGAGAATGACATATGTCTGCTCCCAATAGAAGAAAGTAGGAAAATAGGAGGAACAAAAGAAATGAAGGATGAATTCAATGGCAATATTTCTGTTCTTCACTCTACTTGCCTTCATTGTTCTCTAAGTAATTTTCAGGACTGATTATGGAGAATGAGAATAGCACTGACATATGCCATTTATTTGTATTTGATGTGTACAGGAGCATAAAGAGAATCACTGGCTTAATGGTAGTTCATTTTGATAAAGAAAAATTTTATTGAAATAATGATGTGACTCAGTTGCTAAAAAAGCTAATAATGAATTAATGCTGCTCTCTATTTTCAGAAACAAAGTGATCAAGGTAACTACAGTTTTACAATTGCATACTTTATTATATATTGCTGAAAGATCTTGGGTATTTAGCCTAAAGTAAGACAATTAAGACATACTTGGAAATTTTCTTCAAACTTTTGGTCCTCTGTTTATGGATGAAAAACTTGCAAAAATGAGTGAAAGCTACAGATATGGTCTCATTGTTTGGAACTTTCTAGCAACTAAAGTTATAGAACAAAGAAATAGGTTGGCATGGTGATCAGGGTAAATGCAATGACCTTTATCATTGAAAGGGATCAAGAAGAGGATGGACAGACACACCTATTAAAGATGATCTGGAAGGAATGATTCTATTGGCTGGCAGGTGAATTAGATGACCTTTGGTTATGTATCCAAGCTCTAAAGTCCCATGATACTGGATTTCGATTGAGTATTAGACTGTTTCCCTGCACATGGGTAGACATTTCAATGACAAATTATTAAAACTTTTACAAACATGTCTACTAACATTGTTACATAAAAAATACACTCAGAAATTTCATTACATTAATATCAACATAATAAAATATGCATTTTGGTACCCAACCTAATTTAGGATGTACAGTATTTCATGAACATCAAATTTTCATTGTAATTCAAACATTACATGGTATAAACACCTAGAACAACATTAATAATATGAATTATTTTAGCCATAGAAAAACAACACACAAGTTATCCAAGGCTGTTGAATACTATCCCTTTCACTAGATTTTATTCTGCCTTTATTATTCTTTTGTTTCTATTTTGTTTTATTTGCTAAAAACATTATTATAAGTAAGTACAATGATAAGTTGTGTTAAACTCTTGCTTCTAAGTACTTGAAATCTGAGTGCTTGTTCTGATGCACTCCCAGGAACTCTTATTTATTTTTATTTCCTGTCTTTTTTTGTTTCTAATAAAAGGTTAAGACTAAAATAATCTTTCTTCAGAAATTTACAAGAACATATTTAATTTGGTTTTTGTCCCTAAAAGTAAGTGGGCAATCAAAATGATATGATACAAATTTCCTGCATGTCCCTCTCAATATTATTTTTCCCCAACAAGGACTTTTCAAATATTTAAAGTTTTGAATTAAGAGCTTGTGAGATTACTTTATTTTTATCATGGATATTAATAATATGTTAATAAAATGTCTTGTATGTAATACAAATGTCTGTTGGAATCCCACCAAAAGCATGGCTAACTTTCTCATTACAGTAGTCTCTTTCTCTATAGTGGTTCACTTATCATGGCCTCACTGTATCACGGGATTTTAAAAAATATATTTAATTATTTATAACGGATTTTTCACTATATCGCGGGATTTTGCAGTACTGTATACGTATGTTGTTAAAGTTACATAGGTTTAAGAGTGTAGAATATGTTTAAGAACATAAGTAGTGTTTATAGAAGTGTGGAAAAGGTTAATAAGGGAGTGGGGAAGGTTAATAAGGGACTGTGAATGGTTTATAAGTGTGTGGGAAGGGTTTATAAAGCCTTAAAATATATATAAATACTAAAATAAGTGTAAGGTTCCTACTTCGCGGATTTTCACTTATTGCAGGGTGGGGGTCTAGCGGCGATAAGTGAGGGAATACTGTAGTGCCATTAAGTATAATTTAATTTAATTTGGGGGGGTGGCAGGGTTGATTCATGGCATCTTTCATCCTCTCTGGCCAGCTACTTGTTTCTGTGACACCTGTGGCCTCTCAGTTTCTTTTTTGATGCAGGTCTGCCAGGGAAAATGACCACTAAAATTCCCCAGTGGGTATTCTGGTAGTAGACATGAATAGCCTCCAAAGGCTTTTCCTGGATTGACCCAAGTTGACTCCAATGACCCAAGGAGGCTTCCTACTATTCAATCCTTTACTTCTATACCTGCAGCCATTTTTTCTTACTTTTTAATTACTTTCAAGGCTCTCTCAAAACCCTGCTGCTTAGACTCAGTGAATGAAACATCATTTGAAAAGATATAAGTAAAACACAAGTATCATGATAAAAGAATAAAATATTGATTTATTTTTTAAGAAAGAGAAAAAGAATATCTTCAAAAATGTTTCACTGAAACACACAAGCAGGATGAGTTGTATATATTAATTCCTGAAAGGTTTTAAAAGCTTTCTTCCTTCACTGGCACACAGTGGGATTTATCAGCTCAGTTATTTTATGTTTTTAATTTTTACTTTTATAATCTTCACCCAATGATAAGTTCATTGATATTTTAGAGAGAGAGAGAGAGTAAAGAAGAGAGAGACTGAAAAAGAGAAACATCAATGTAAGAGAGAAGAGAGAAACACAGATTAGTTGCCTCCCATAGGCACCGCGACTAGATGTTCAAACCTGCAATTAGGTATGTGCCTGACCCGGGACAAAACTCGCAACACTGTGGTGTAAGGATTATGCTTAAACCAACTGAGCCACCTGCCCAGGGCTATCAGCTCAGTTACTGACAGTCTTTCCCTCAGTCTTTGCATGAAAAACACAATAATGTCTTGAAAAATTCATGCTGAGTTGAGAAACCATCTGTTAGAAATGTAAGAAATTCCTGTCTTTTTGGTGGAAAGCTGCATTGTTTCTTTCAACCTTTAATTCTCTTTAAAGATATTTTTTTTCTAAATAGGAAAGTTGGATTATGTGGTTTTGAACTCTAATAGACTTGTTAGATGTAAGATGAAAATTAAATCTTTCTGTTTGTTAGACTAATCTCTCTCTCTCTGTGTCTCTCTTTCTTGTCTGATCTTTTGTTTGACCATTTCTGCAAAGAGAATTTTAAAATCAAATAAAACATTATATATTCTCTTTATATTAAGAGAAAAATGTCTAGGAAAAAATTCTCTCTATACATCACAGATTAATTGCAATTTGGGTTGCTCGTGACTGGAAGCCATCACCCACGTGATGGCTTCATGCCTCAATGTTAAAAATAAAAATGAGGCCATTTCTAGTGAATAAAGCTACACACACAATTGCTGCTTCTATTGGTTCCTCTGGTACCAAGTCTTAGAATAGAAAAAAAATTGGCAACACAACAGAACCATCTTTGACTGCCATTTCCCTTCAACATTAGCTGAGGCATGTGTGTGATGGAAGGAGTTGCAGGGTGTTTCTTCTTTCCCCCAGTAAAGGAGCTTAGTTCCATTAAGAACTGTTGGAACATATATTAAAAATGATATATTTAAAATTAACTTAAAAGGTAAAGGATTTTACTGCCTTTTAATATAAGCAAAATTTTATTAAAATAATTCCAGATATTACAATACAATGACTTATTTATCACTGCAACTCTGTATCATGAGTATAACTTTCTTTCCAAGTATATTGATCATTTTATGCATTTTGGCAGTGGAAAAAGAACTAAAGCAAAATTTTTCTTCATCACCTTTTCTAAACAGTACCAGGTCTGTCATGTCAACAGAGACTACTTCCAAACAGTAGAGTTAACCACTTAGAATTATTTTTTTAAATAACAAAGGACAGGTCCTGTTTTTCTAAGCTGTGTTTTGCTGAGTTAAAATATGAAATGTCAAATATTTATAACAAAATATTCCGAGTTAAGTACACTGAAATGTCTGAAATATTAAAATTTAATATTAAAATATTAAAATGTCTGTAGTCATTCTTAACATGAAAAACTGAAAAGGTTGTATTTCTTATTAGATTCAGAGCTCAAATACAGTTGATTTAAAACTTAAGGCAAAGAAAGAAAAACACCATATGATATCACCTAATACAGGAAACTAAAGAACAACACAAACGAACTAAATAGGACAAAGAGCAGAATAGCAGTCAATAGGGGGGAGGGAGAGAAGGGGGATAAGTAAGGGAAGGGTTAGTCAAGGAACGTGTATAAATGACTCATGGACATGGACAACAGGGAGGGATATGATTGTGGGAGAAGGGGTGGGCTGGGTGGGGGAGAGCAATGGGGGAAAAATGGGACAACTGTAATTGAAAAACCAAAAAATAAAAAAATAATAAAATAAATAAAACTTAAAGCAATTCTAGTAAGACATTTCAGCGTTGTATATGTTAAACCTGTTTTTTTTCCCATTTTTTTATATTATGAACTTCCTTAGACCCTAAGTGTTTAATCAAACTCAGAATAAATGTTTCAGCAAAATATTTAAGTTTCTGGGATGTTTATCTCTTACAGTGATACTCATTCTGAGTACTACAAGAAATGGCAATAATTATATGTATTTTTTTTCTAGCTTGTGATATGAAGTTTACTACATTTTGGTGTATGATCTTAGAGTCAGGATTATCTCACTTCAAATAAGGAACTCTATTTCAGAGCACTGTTGGAATGTAGACTATCATCTGGGGGATTGTCAGTTACAACATCCTGGTAATTAGCTCCCTTGTTATTTTCCGTGGAATAAAAAGGCAACATGAAAGAGTGTTTTTGCTACTAGCATCTGGCTTTTCTGCAGCTACTCTTGCATCTGTTATGGGGGAGGGAAGAGCATTACAGAGTGTAAAGTGAAGCTCACAGAAGACCCAAAATCACTGTGGTCAGTAGACAGAGGCACCACAGTGTTGCTATTAACAGCTTTGACTGACTAAAAATATCAGGTGGGATTTTACTGGTGGGGTTAATTATATAGCATTATATATCATAATAACTTAGCTCATAACCTGAGATAATGGATTAAAGTAATATACTATTCACACAATTACATCTGACTTAAATCTAAAGACATATTTGTTATTGCCATAGCAAACATATTTTTTGAGAAAAGAAAGTTCCCTTTTATAGCATAGGTAAGCTGATAATTTGAATAGGAAACTATTCATTTGTTCACACTAAGTTTTCCTAATTATCTTTATAATGAAAACTGAGAAGTTATTAGCCATCCTCAGTTGAGCAAGACTCAATTCTACTTGTCTTCACAAATATCATAAAAACAGCAAACAACCTTAAAGTGTATTAATTGATAAGACATAATTTCTTTAAAAAAGTTACAAAATCTCATTTAACTTTGAAGCTTCCAGACATTAATAATGAGTCATCAAAAAACTATCACAGGCCCTGGCTGCTGTGGCTCAGTGGATTGAGCATCGGTCTGCGAGCCAAGTGTCGCTGGTTCGATTCCCAGTCAGGGCACATGACTAGGTTGCACGTCAGGTCCCCAGTTGGGGGTGTGAGTAAGAGGCAACTACACAGTGATGTTTCTCTCCCTCTCTTTCTCCTTTCCCTCTCTCTAAAAATAAATAAGTAAACAAATAATTTAAAAAACAAAAACAAAAAGACTATCACTGATGTATAATTTGAATTACACATCAGGCTTGGCCCAAGAACTCTGTGTGGGCCCAAAGGGAAAAAGAAAAATGTTTATAAGTGAGCCATAGCAGAAATACACAGAAAACACATACCTGTATTCACAGGAAATAATTAGGGCTAACAGATTTAGGATGAACATTCGAGTTCACTTTATTCCAAGGAACTGTTTTTACTCTTGAAGCTCCATGTAGAAAGTGTCATTAGGATTAAAACACTAGTGGGGATGGTATAATTTGGCTTGGCCCTTGGACATGTAAGGCAAACATTGTACATTATTACACAGTATCAAACATTTACAGCCATAGATAACATAGAATCTGATCGACGTCAACACTTGGAGTTTAAGGCTAACCCACCTTGGAAAGTGATCATTTCCAGGATGGAGATCAAATACTTAACACAGTGTGTCACCTAATGGAATTGATAGAAAAGATTTATTTAAAAATTGATTCATAGAATGTTTTCACATTCGTCAGTTTCTTTTTCCTTTGTGTGCTAGACAGGAGGCACTTTAAATTATTAACTGTAGTTTCAGGAGTACAAGACACTGACTTTCAGCATTCATTGATAAATGGATTAAAAGGAATTAAAGTGAAATTGAATTAAAGAGCAAGTATACACACTATTAAACCAGAAAATTTTGTAAGTCACTGCTCTCTGATTTAAAGAATTTCTTCATGGGGTAAAATAAAATAGCAGCTGTCACTACCACCACCACCCTGTCCCCAAATGAGTGAATTCTACAGCTTTCCAATGATAAGATATAATGGTTTTGCTGCTGTTTGGGCTTCTAAGGGTTTTACAATATTGACCAGTTAGTACTTTGAGTTGTGTTTCAAATACTATTTCAAAGTATTAATATTATGCATAGGTTCCAAATAGTCAGAAAAACTAAAATATCGAATGAAATACATATGTTGGAAGAGTTTAGTAAAACGTATAAAAATTAAAATGCTTTTAAAAAAAACACTCCGTTTTAAACGTGTAAAAATTAATTGCATTGGTTGATGGAAATCCAGAGACTTTTTTTTTCTTTAGTCAATTGCTATGTACTGCACCCGCCACAACACGTTGGAGAGTAGGTCCTGGTACACACTAAGGAATATCCAGCCAGGTAAATACATCAGGGTGATGAGGCCCATGAAATTGAGTGGGTAGTGAGAATAGTCCCAGGAACAAGCACCGCACGTGCGGAGTCCCAGACCCCAGGACAGTTCCCATACGTAGATGAAGATCACATAGATTGGCACCCGCTTCCAGGTGCTCCAGCCTCGACTGTAGTGAAGGTAGAAATATAGCTTTTCCACCACGAAACTGCAGCTGCCATACATAAAGAATGACCAGAGCGACGTGTGGCCACTGGTTGCCCCCTCCCCCTGCCCCAGCACATTAAAGAAAAAGGTGAAGAAAATCTCATCCAAAAAGCCGTGCATTCCATAAAAAAGAAAGTGGACCAAGTCCGGAAGCCCCTTGCTGGGGTCTCCTTTGGTGCCTGTGGGGCCGCGGGTTCTTCCCCGCCGGCCACAGGCCGCCGCAGGGACTCGGGTGCCAGGAGGGGCGAGGGGGGTGTCCAGTCGCTGCTGCTGCAGCTGCCGTCGGTACCGCAAGCGCAGGAAGCGCTTCAGGAACACTTGGGAGTGGTAGAGCGCCAGTATGTACTGCAGCACCAGGTCCAGCGTCCCTGGCGCTGCCGGACCCCCCAGCCCGTTGCCCAGGCTTAGCAGCAGCGCTTGGCCCACCAGGGTATGCAGAACCATGTGCGCAGACGGGTAGAGGAGGAAATTGAAGACCAAGGCGCTGTGGCAGCGCCGCTGCTGCAGGTACACCTTCTCCAGAGCAAAGTGGGTGAGCAAGTGCAGGAGGCAGCGATAGGGCGAGGAGAAGCCCAGCATTCGTAGGTCCGGGCTGCGAGCGAAGAGGCGCGTAGAGGACACAAGCACGTCCAGGGTGATTCCGTGCATCCCATAGAAGTACAAGCGCATCCAGGTGGGCAGCTCCGCGCCCTCCGCCGCAGCTTCAGCCATGGACAGCGGCTCGGGGCAGTGGATGGCAGCCTCGCCTCCCCGCCCACTGGAGGCCGCCGGCCGCGGCGCGCCGCTCCTCCGCGCCAGATCCTCGCCGCTCGCGTCGCTGCCCGCCATGGGTTCTGAGACTACGGGTAGCCCGATCGCACGCCTCCGCCACAGGGAGCACGGAGCTGAGGAGCCGAGGGGTCTAGCCCCGCACCGCCTTCCAGCCGGTGTCGGACCCCGGGGGGAGCGCGGGTGTCTCTGTTTCCGCCGCGGCCCAGCAGCAGTCCGAGCTGGTGCGCTCCGTAATAAAGGCGCGCGCCACCTGGCTCCCGGAGTACCCCCGCTGCGGCCCCGCCGCACCCTCCCCTCCAGTCTGGGGTGAAGTGCAGCCTGCCAGCACCCGCGCTCAGCCTGCGCGGCCTAACAGGCACCGAGGCGTGGTGAGGGGAGGCGGCACCCGGGTTACCAGGAGAAATGCCCAGGCTGGTGCAAACCCCACCTTCTCCGCAGCTCAGCTCCACCGCTTCTGCCGCAGGCTCTGGAAACGTAAGGCAAGCAGCGACGCCCCTTCTCCCGGCCCGCCCCATGCCCCTCACCGCCTGTCTCCACCTCTCCCGCCTTCTCAGCCGCCCCTCCCTGCTCCAGCCTTCCGCTCTAAATCCCTCGGGGTTCGCTGGAGAAGGCCCCGCTCTAGTTCTCTGCCTCCTTTCTCCAATCTGCACCAGGGTCCCTGCCCTGCGGGAGGTGCTCCCTGGAGCGAAGGCACGGAATGGGGAAACACTGAACAGGTGTGACTGCGAGCTAATGGGATGGTCCCTGTGTCACCCAAACCAGAGCCAGAGGCCTGGCTGGTGGAGCCAAGTGGCCAAGTGCTACAGGCCAGGGACCAGGCCAGAGACCGAACTAGTGCTGTGTATTGAATGTCTTTATTCAAAGTCATTACAGGGGACTCCAAGCCTGCTTACCCCACCGTTCCCCTACATCTGAGATGTTGCCACGGGGCATGATCTACTTTCACAAGCTCCCTGGCAAGTCTGCTTTTCTCGCTTTGTTTACTTCAGGCCAAGGACAGAGATCAAAGTCCCTCAAAATTAATGCAAAAATTTGAAGCTAGTTGGCTCATTGTTCTGGCTGCAGTGTTACCTCCTAGAAAGAGCAGTACCTTTGCTCACCCCAGCACCCCCCAGTGCTGCTTTTCCTTCTTTCAAAAGAACTAGGTCACCTCAGAAATAAAGAGTGAAATAGAGAGCAAGGATTTTCTTCTTTTTTCTTTTCTCTCTCTCTCTCTTTTTTTTTTTTTTTTTTTTTTTGATGTGGAGAGGGGAGAATCCAGAATTTTGGTGTGTTGAGTGCCACTTTTTTCTCCAATATTAAATTCAGCCTTAGAATCAGAAAGGAATTCAGTTATACTGACTAACCCTACCCAACCCCCGAAATAAAATTCATGTTTACACAGAAGCTAGATAACAGTTATAAGTGTTCCTAAATAAGGAGATCAGATGTTTCCTTGATAGATGGCTAAGAAAATTATTTTCTTCTGGAGAATAAATTTTGTGACCTTCTACAGTAACCTCTTCCCCTTAATTAATTCAACCCTTTATTTTTAAAAATATTTTATTTATTTATTTATTTTTTAGAGAGAGGGGAAGGAAGGGAGAAAGAGAAGTAGAGAAACATCAACCTGTGGTTGCTTCTCACATGCCCTCCCCCCCTCACAGGGGACCCAGCCTACAATCCAGGCACATAACCTGACTAGGAACCGAACCGGCAACCCTTTGGCCTGCAGGCAGGCACTCAATCCGCTGAGCCACACTAGCCAGAGCTAATTCAACCCTTTATGTTCAATCTGTGGCTGCTGTAAATTAGATAAGAGAGAGAAATGAAAATTATGGTGAGAAGAAAAAATTGTAAAGGGGATATCAACACTGTATAAGTGTGTGGCTTATTTGAAGACTTCTTTTGGCAGTGGATAGGTGCTTTCATTCCAGGGACAGAAGCATCAGGTAGCAGACTCACCAAAGTTGCTGCAAAACAGAGACACGTTAGTTGCCCAAGTGCCTGAGCAAGTGCAGTGAAGAGCAATAATAATGCAAACATTTTCTTGAGCACCTACTATATACAAGATGCTGTATACCCTGGTAAAATACAGGGTTATAAGATTCACTCTCTGAAGTACATAATCTAGTTTATCATAATCTATCATACCTCTGTAAAACCTACTTATGATTATTATTTACTATGATCAGCTGGTAGCACATACCAAATAAAACATTTCTTTGAGCGATTATTTTATTAAATAAACTCAATCTTGGGCCCAGTTTATCAGGTATTAAAAACAAATGCACTCCTTCTCCATAATTGCTATTCAGAGAGGGAAGGCACTTTGTGATAATAGCATAAATATAGCCATTGCAATGTGCATACATTAACTTGCAAGATTAAACTTGAATTGTTGTCAAGTAATGAATTAAACTTCAAGGGCCCAAGTCTTCTATTTATTCTAACTCTTCTTTAAAAATGCAACTAAAACTTAAGTCTAAATCTGTTGTCTAGTCTAGTTCCTTTCTGGGAAGCTTCTTTGACCTCAGGTATAACAAAGCTGTCTCAGTAACCACATCTGTAGAAATGTAACAGTTCGTGTGGAGCCAACACTGACCTTATTGGGCTAGCCAGTTTGGCTCCACATGAACTCTTGGAACCGGGGTAGCCAGTGTGATCAGGGAGAGATTTGAGAATTAGAAGAAGGATCATTTGGAGGACTGTGATTGCTTTTAGCCTAGTGTCCATAGGTTCGAGGTCATAGACTTTTATTTTTATTTTTTAAAAGATTTTATTCATTTATTTTTAGAGAGAGAGCAAGCAGAGAGAAAGAGAAACATCCATTTGAGAGAGAGACATCAATTGATTTGCCTTTTGCACACACCCTGATCAGGGACCAAACTTGCAACCCAGGCATGTGCCCTGACTGGGAATCAACCTGGCAACCTTTCACTTTGCGGGATGATGCCCAACCAAACGAGCCACACTCTTGAGGGCTCAATGTTGTAGTCTTTGAGGCACATGGAATGTAGGACCTTTCATTACTGCACCAGAAGAACAAAAATAAAGTGCATGGAGAATATAGCATGAAGAAGAAAACCTAATGGAAGTTCAGTAGCGTGAGGTATGAATGTAATGATAGAGAAACTGTAAAAGACAGCAATCATATTAGCAGTAGATATTAAAACCTCTCTTATGGATCAAATTGCAAACGCGTGTACTCACGCACACACACACACACACACACACACACACACACAAACATGCAGGTCTCTTACAATAATCACCTAACTAAGAAGGAGGACATTCATCCATGAATGCTGGCTTCTCATCCTGGCTGGTGTGGCTCAGTGGATTGAGTGCTCACCTGCTAACCAAAGGGTCACTGGTTCAATTCCCAGTCATGGCATATGTCTGGGTCGCAGACCATGTTCCCATCTGGGAGCGTGAGAGAGGCAACCACACATTGATGTTTTCTCCCTCCCTTTCTCTCCCCCTCCCCCCTCTCTATAAATAAATAAATAAATAAATAAATAAATAAATAAATAAATAAATAAATACTGGCTTCCTAAAGCTGAGTGTGTTGCTTACCATTGTAAGGAAACTCTCTAACTTGACAAAGTTTTAATAGAATCTTGGAAGGGGGTGGGCCTTGTTGCACTATTTATGAGGTTTCTCTACTCTTGCTTAAGATGGACCTTTCACTATTCAGGCTTGATTAGAATTGGGCAATGAATTATGATCCAACGGTTTAGAATGAATGGGCACAGCCAGGCAAGGGTATGAAGGTTAGGTTTCCAAAAGAATTGGGAATAAATAGTAAACTTTTATGTCCCTGGACCAGAGCTTCCTGGTATAGTAATGTTGTATTGATGCAGATAGGGGAATAGTAAAGTCATATTTACAAAGATAGCCAAATAATAAAGCCATGACCACGTCGATGGTAAGTTGTGGAGGTATATGGTCTTGGGTTTGCATAATCTAATGATGAGGACCAGTTTAGAATCCAAGAAGGGAATTGTCAGAGTAAAGACAGGTAAAGGTAATGAGGAAGGAGGACTGACCCTGAGTTTGGTTAAAATGGTGCTCATCCCCAGTGGGTTTGGAAGGCAGGGTAAAGGAGGGAAGTAGATTGACAGTTCAAAGGTATAAAATATTTGTGTGCATAGATCAATAATTTCTTATACTTTATATAACTTTTCTTAATAATTTTTTTTGCTGTATAATAAAGTTCCAAATTAATTTTTTCTATGTGTTGTTTAAATAGCAGGGGCAGAAAATGGACAGGCAGAAGGTGACTGTTATTAGTGCTTATTGCCAAATGTAGAATGATCTTCAAATAGAAGTGTGCAAACTTTTTTGAATATGATCCCGTTAGAGGATCATGTTGGAAATCTGCCCCATTGTTCCTATTGTATGTTTTTACAAAACTCTTTTTAACTGTACTCTACTCTTTTAATTCCTGTTTCTAATAATCTGATTAATGGGGAGTCACATAGGTATCAGGAAAGTTTTCTGGTAACTCTTTCTGGTGTTTTTTTACATGCTTTTATATTATTAATTTTAAGGTCAGGCCCTTTCTTTAGTTCTTGGGATTCCTTGGAGCTCTTAATTTTCACAAGGAAATATATCTGAGCTGAAACATTTTTTTTTCTATAATTTTACTGAGTGGGGCTCTTAAAGAACAGACTCCGAGTAAATTCTTTTCATTCATGAAACATAAGAACATAACAAGTTGTTTTGGAAAAGGTTATTTAAAAATAAAATTTCACCTTGAGCAATAGTCAAATCTTTGCCTGCCACTGCCCCACCTGGAGAGCTCCAGAGAAACAATTGTATTTCCCCCTCCCCGGTTGATTCCATTATGTTTTCAAAGGAAGTAGCTTATTTTGAGTCATAGTCCAAGTACATTGGTTAAAGGTTTACTGGTAACTTAGAGACTTTGTGAAGAGAGATGATCTCAGTTAATGGGCATTACTTATTGAGCACCTACTTATCAGCTGTGCACTTCACATATATTATTAGTAATTGACATAACTGTCCCCTTATTTTTTTAAAACAGATACTGAAATTGAGGCTCATAAAAGTTGCGTGCTCGAGGTCTCAGCTGATAAGTCAAAAGCCAAGCTATGGAGTAAATTCTACTTGACACCAAAGCTCATCTGTGCTACACTGTGTCATCTTCTACATTCTCATATTAAAGCTATTTTAAATGAGTTGTAGTCACAGACTTAATAAGAAGATAGATCAACTCTATTTATAGTTCTAGTGCGTAGTATTTGTTCCTAAACCCTTCCCAGTCACACCCTCCCTTTTTTTTTATCATGAATTTTATTTTAATCATCGATCTATGCAGTCATTTCATATTCTTTTTTTTCTGTTCTTTTACTTATTTTTATCCCATCTTTTCTGCTGGGTTTCTTTATAAATTAGCAAATAGCTATTTATTTGTACAAATGTGGCTATGTGAATGGGGTTGCTGTCTGGTGTAAGAACAGAAGATTAGGGTTAGATAACAGGAGAATACCACATGCAAAGATATTCCTGGGGACTGTTGGTACATGTTTCTAGATATTGAAGTTAGACAAGACCACACCTTGTTCCAGTTGTGAAATCCCGTATTCGTGGTTACCATATTCTGAAAACATTGGCTTTGGCTCAGCCCCGTGATTTAACAAGTAGATTTGCATGTGTTCCTTTATTTAACAATGTTCACTTGTTCCCGGTGGATCTCCAAAACCTATGTGCATATTATATTTTAATATTTTCAACAGAAAAAAATATGTTGCTAAACATGATTCTTTGCTTATATGGATACTTTGGGGGGGGGAAACCATCCAAGTTTTCAAAGCCTCATTTGGCAGTGCAGTGTGATGGGAGGTGGATGAAGGCAGCTGAAGAAACACTTCAGTCAAAGAAGACCAATTATGGAATGGAAAGCAATTCTCCTGAGTGCTGGACCCCTGTCCTGCTTCTTTCATTTATTGAGCTCTTACTGCATGATAGGTGTTCTGCTGTGAAATGAGAATGCAAAACGGCACCACATGGATCTTATCCTCACTGAGATCATAGTTTAGGGTCCAGCACTCATTTTTTAATTATTTCAAGCAAGATGGTAAATTCGGGACAGAAAGAGATCTATACAGTACAGTAGGCATGGAGCTTTGTGAGGATCACATTTGTTGCCAGCCTGCCTGGACTGCCAGGTCCCTTCCTCACATGTAAGAAGCCAAAAAATGACTTCCTTGATATGCAGAGAAGGACAGAGCACTGTTTGTTGGTCCACCTTTACACAAGTTTCTTGTCTTCTAATCAAGAGATAGGTCAATAGTTGAAAGGTAAGTAGGGAGTGATAGTGGGGGGTTTGTTGTCAGCTTCAGCTGACGCTCATTAAACCACAACAAAAGGTTTTACCTTTGTACCACAGAGTGTTGTCAAATCACTCAATTTCCATGTGCTCTGAAGGCTGATTTTATCATAAAACTTTTACTTAATTACCAAGAGTAAAGGTAACACATTTATTTTTTAGTTTAACACATTTTATAGTTTATTGCATTCCTTAATTTTTAAAATCACTTACCTCACTTTATCCTCAATCTTGTGATGACTGGGCTGTTTTTATAATTCATAGTTATCAAGTAAAACCAGAAAATGCAACTTACCAAAACTTGCACATTCTCTTAGTGGCATTTCTCATTTAGAATTTGAAAGCTCCTTCCTCCAGACCACACTGATTTTCTTGAAAAATGTCCGTTACCCACTGAAAGGTCAAAGTATCCACTTAGGCTGTGGGATTAGATTACTGATCAGGGATCAGAAGATAAGGGTCATTTTCACTTGAACTCAAGAGGATAGGTAAAAAAACGGAGTCAGTGTCATTGACCCCAAGCCTGGAATTGTAGGACCCTCAGGTGAGTGTGTAGCTGCTAGGACTGAGCGTATTCATTGCCGTCCTTGGCTAAGCTACTGACTCTTTTTCTGGCCACCTAGTGACCACCCAGTAGTTTTCTTCCTTTGGCTGTAGGTATTTGGCTTGACCTGGGTGATTGTGTTTTTTCTGAGATTAGTCATATTGGTGTTTTCTGTGTTATGACTGCCACAGCTCTTGCTTTAAATTATATATATGTGTGTGTACATATATATTTTTATATTTATATCATATGTAATAACATAATAGCTAAATATAAACATATTTAAATATAATACATTTTTCTTCATTCAACAATTATTGAACACTTATGTGCAATATTGTAATAGAAGTGAAAGAGTTTGTCCACTTGGTGCTTAGCAGAGCCAAACACTAGACACTGAGAATTGAAGTGGAGAAATATTGGCTATTTTATTATGAATGGTGTCACCCAGAACAGGAAGCTAGTGCTCAAAAGCCTGAACTCCCTGATGGCCTGTAAGTTACAGATTATATAGGGCAAAACTACAAGTCACTGTGGGTTAGGGGCTTGGGATTATACTGGGAACTGATTGGTTGGTGGTGAGGTAAAGGTAATAAATCATTTCTTCAGGTCTGTTCCCATGTCCTTCTGAGGAAGTAGGCAGGTGGTCATTCCACCTTAGGTCTCAGAAACTGGAATATAACTTAGGTGAAGATGTCACACAATCTTGCCAGAGGACTGGACTCTGTGACCGTCAATCAGATCCTGGCTATTTTCTTCTGGTGCCTGGAGCATTCCTGATTATCTGCGGGAAAGAAGGCCAAGTCTCTGAGAGAGAGAGAGAGAAAGGGATAGAGAGAGAGGGGGGTGGGGGAGAGAGACAGAGAGAGAGAGAGAGAGAGAGAGAGAGAAATGATTTCTAGAGCTACACTTTAAAACTAAATTTAATTAAAGTCTTAAGGACCCTTGGTTTCAGTATTTTAGGCTATGCTTTGGATGGGCATGCAAAGAGGAATAGACAAAGTCTAAGTCCTTCTAAAGTTAAGGTATAGTTTATTACAAAAGATAAAGTTGCCTACTGAATAAACTGGAAATAGAAGTAAAACATGTACATATTGATAGGTAACAGAATTAACAACCCAGAACAGAAAAACAGGAAGGGATAGAAAAGAACAGAATAACCCAAAAACAAAAAAGAAAAGCAGTTATGAAACATTTAAAACAGACAAAACACATTCCAGGAGTAGAAAGAATACAGGGCAGAAGGTGAATCGGGTGGTGAAACCCCTAGCCAATAAGGGAGCTACTCACTAAAATATAGGAAGTAACCAATAGAAACTTATATAACATATACTTCCCCCTAATGTGGTTTGTTGCTTTAAAAAACAGGATCTGAACCCCTTTCTGGTGGGAATTGGTCCTGATCTAATTCCCCCTCTTGCTGGAGAGTCTCCCCAATAAATCAGTTGCTTTGCTATAAGCTCACTGCCTTCTCCTGATTTCTTGGTGAGTCCAGACTCACACATATCACCCATGATACCACAACTCATAGATAACTCATTAATATTTTGGTATGTAGACCTTTGTGAACCTCATAGCATCACCGAAAGGTGATGACATTATGCATTCATGTAGTAATTTTTAATTCGCTCTTATCACTTACTAATGACTAGGGAGAATCTTTCCATTTGATAGCCTGCTATATCATTGGTATTGAGGACAAAGGGTTCCTTTGTATAGATATTCCATAATTTGTTTAGTCAATTCCCAAATTTTGGCTAGTTAGGTTGTTTTTAAAAAGCAAAAACTTTTGCTGTGACAAACATCTGTGTGACAAGCATTGCCTTAGTCATCTTTTTCATGTAGCCATATTTATTTACCTAGAATACATTCCTTAAAGTTCAGAAGGAGGATCAAAGGTATATACATTTTAAGGCTCTGGTTATTACTATTAAACAGCCCTCCAGAATCCTTACTGGGACCTTTTATAATGGGTCATTTTTTACTCTTTGCCATTTTTTGCGTTTTACCCCAGTGGCAGGTTATTTTTTTTTGCTCACGTATCCTAGCAACCTTAAGCCCCCCCCCCCTTTGCTAGCTGACCGTAGCTGTAGCCAAGGACATGAGAATAGTTTTGTGCCAAGTATTTATCAGTTGAAGCTCCTTCTAAATTAGAAAGTGTGTGTATATGTAGTTTCTCACGCCTGTGTAGTTTTTTTGTTGTTATCTGGCTACCCCAAGGACATGAGTATAGCTCTTTTGCCTTTAAAAACCTTTTAGTCTGTAAGGCGGGGCGGCTCTCCCATCTTCTGCTTCTGAAGGAGGGAAGACCCGTCCCTGGCCAGGTAAATAAACGCCATAAATTTATTTCTAAATTGTCTCGTGTCCTCTTTGCTCGCTAATGCTCCATAACACTTTGAATACTTTTGTAAAATAAATACTTCCTTCTGATTGGACAGGAAGTCACGGCGGCTAGTGGGAGGTGGCCTTATCATAGAATCTTGGTGCTGTGACTGCATGTTTGGATGTGCAATACAAAGGGTTGCATGAACTAGGTCATGTGTATCTCTCCTCTCCTTCCACATTTTAATTTGGTAATCAGGGCTAAAAACCTCTAACTTGGCTCCACATTAGCTCCTTTCCCACTTCTTAATCCTTTCCTTCTGCTAAGAAATTCTAGGGAAAGAAATATCTCTTTCTGTTTCTCTGTCAGGCCTCATAAATCCTTATACCATATAGCCCTCTTTCTTAGGAATCATTTTGTAGAAAATTATGGTGGGGAGGGAAGAAAGGAAAAGTTAAGGAGAAACATGTAGAAACATACAGAGCGAGAGTGATCTTGCTTGGCCCCTCCCACCATGCCTCATTCTCACACACCTGGCCAGCATAATTATTGCAGCAAGTAGAGAACAAGTACCATTTACTGATCACCAACTTATTCCAAAAGTAAAAATAACTCTTGGGGAAGCTGGGCTCAAGCTTAGGTTTTTTGAATTTAACTTTAATTTTTAAAAATACCCAATACTTCCATATCTTCAACATTCATAAGGTATAAGAACCTGTGCAAAAAAAGTTTTCTTCTGACATTTGTCCTTCAGTGGCAATATTATTAGTATATTATTAGTTTTTTTAGTGCCCATCCAGAGATATTCTATGTGTATATAAATGAATGGAAGCCCGCTCTACCATTTTGATGTCCATGTTAATACACTGTATATTTTATTCCGCATCTTACTTTTAATGTATTAACTTTGTGTATAAACCATTCCAGATCTTTACACAAAGAACTCATCTTCAACTTTATTTTAAACATCTAAATAGTATTGTATTGTTTGAAAGAATCATTTATCTAATTAGGCACCAACTGGTGTGGGCATTTAATTGGTTTTAAATCTTTTGTTATGTTAAAAAAATTCTGCAATAGAAAAGCTTTGAAAATAAGCCATTTTATTTATGTGTGAGTATGTGTATGAAGGATAAATTCTAATAAGTAAAGCTGTTAGGAAAATGGGTGTGTGCATTTATAATTTTGACATAGGTTGGGGAAAAGGTAGATTTACAGTTGTGAGTATGTGAAACACAAACTTTATTATTGTATGATTTATTAATTATTGTATTGGTTTCCATACAAACAACTGCAAACCTACTTTTAGCCCCACCCTGCATATTGCCAAATTGTTTTAAGAAATTGTCTCAATTTGCACTCCCACCAGCAATTATGAAAGGGTCTATTTCCAGACAATCTTGCCAATTAAAATTTATTACACTTTTTGACATATGCCAATTTCATGGGTGAGAACAGTATCTCACCACAGTTTAATGTTCACTGATCATATTATGAGTGCACTGGGGCTATATGTGAAATATAGAACTATTTGTCTTTTGTCTTCTGTGCATAACTGTTAATACCTCTTTCCACTGAATTAATAATCTTTTCTTTTTGTTTATTTACTTATTGGAAGCATGTTTTTTAAATTAGGGAAATGGATATTTTTGTGTGACACACAACACTTTTGGGTTTACATTACATGTTCCCACTACTGTATTAAACATATATCATCAAGTCTCCAGAACTTGTAAACATTTTGCCTTATTTATCTATTTCTGTGTAATGATACTCCCTTTTCTCTCCCAATAAAGTTATTTCTTCCCTGTAATTCGGTTATGTTGACAAATTTCAACTTCTCTCTATTGTTCTTTATTTCTGAAACACCTTTAGGGTAACTTCTAAAATTCTACTGATAATAATTTTACTATTAAGAGTATTCTTATTCTGAAAAAATATTTTTTTTACCCAAATAGAAACTAATTAACTTCTAAACTTCTACATTTTAGAATTTCACAGTAGAATAGATCTCTCTTTTTGAATTAATCATTTTGGGCACCCGGATTTTCTAGGTGTACATGATAACAAGCTGCATCCCCTGAACTCACTCCTTATATCTAATCCGTGGCAATTGTTGTGCTCTGAATTGACTTCTCCAGGATGGTGAGCTCCTCCCTGTCTGCAGGTACATGGGGTCCATCCCAGGAAGAAACCACTGCACCACTGTGCCCTTCTTGTCCATGAACGTATTTTAGTGGATTGTGGTCAGCCAAATACAAATTCTGCAAACATAAAGAACAGATTGTAATTGACACACCCTTTGTTTTCAAGTTATTCATGTGGCTTTTCAGCAATAACACAAAGCTCTCTTTGTCTTTGAAACACAGAAAGAACCTCTTAACTCACCAAGTATTTAAATCTACTCAATATGATGGCAGGGATAACGTGTGAATCCTGGCTAGGTACAAAGGAATTGCTGTGAAAAACTCATTCTCAAGCCATATATGGTGCTGAATTTGCAAACACAAATAGCACTTTGGTTAAAGACTGTGAGGAATTAAAAAAATGTATAAAGATTTACAGTGAGAATAATTAAGGGGTTGGGAGACTATAAAGAAAGGCATAAAGACTAATGGAAAGAATGGTCCCCAGGAGGGGTCTTTATCTAAGGTTATGGGAAAATGAGCACATAAAAAACATGAGGAAAAATATAGGTTATAAGCAAGATAACACTTTGATTGAACACATTCACTTAAAAATAAGACTGCTCTTTTTTCTACATATATTATAGTTTAATAAAAAAAAAAAAAAAAGATTGATTCTCATCTGTGTGGGATGGCTTTGGAACGGTCAGAGAGTGAGAAGTGGTGTGGCCTCTGTCACCAGACTGCTTGGACTAAATCCTAGCTCCTTTGCTTCCGGTTTCCCCCAACCTTACTTCTCACTTCTAAAGTAGGGATAATAATCGTATTAGCCAACCAGTGTTGTTATGAGAATTATATGAGATAACATGTGTGCCCTACTTATGATTTGGTTTTGTTTGAAAAGGCCGAACATCCAAATATTAGTGGTGTAAACAAGAGGCAAGTTGTTTTTCTCTCATGAATAATTCCTAGGAGATGTCTAGGGCGGGAGTAGTGCTCACGGGTCCTGGTACCCAGGTCCTAGCCCATCTGATAGCTCTGTTCTGTATGACTTCCATTCCCAAACGTACGTCTACTCTAGCCATCTAGTGGTTGAATTCAGCTAGACAACAAAAATAAGGAAAAGGCTCTTTCTTGAGAACATTTTCTGGAAGTTGCACTTCTGTTCCCAGCCTGCTGGGTAGGTCTTAGTTGTATGGTAATACACAGCCATAACAGAATGCTGGTAAAATTAGTTTAAGTTCCAATAGCTATATCTTCAAAGAGAAAAGGGAAAAAAATGTCAGGTTGTGTTGAAATTGGTATCTGTTGAATTAATGCATACTTTAACTTGTCCCCCAAATAAGCACAACCAAAAGCTAATAATTATACTCAAGTGAACATGAAATTATTTCCTTTCTGAATGATGGCCAATCCTTCTTTGATAATAAAAATGTCTTTCATTGTTTGATTTCTCATTCTTTGTTTTTATATATTACATGTGGTTACTATTATTTTTGAGAATCCAGGTCTATTGATAATTAAACGATTAAATGAACTGTGTACATCTCATGTTCAAATGTGCTAGATTACCCATATAAAATTTCATTTAGTCCATTCAACAATCCTGTAAAAACAGTGGTTCTCAATGAGAATAGTTTTGCCCAACAGGGGATGTTTGACAATATCTGGAAATAATTTTGATTTTCTAACTAGGGTTGTACCAACTTCTAGAGAGCATAGGATAGAGATGCTTATAAACATCTTATAATTAACAGGACAACTTCTTACAATAAAGAATTATCTGGGCCCTGGCTGGTGTGGCTCAGTGGATTGAGTGCCAACCTGCAAACCAAAGGGTCGCTGGTTCGATTCCCAGTCAGGGCACATACCTGGGTTGTGAGTCAGGTACCCAGTTGGGGGCATGCAAGAGGCAACCTACCAATGTATATCTTGCACATTGCTGTTCCTCTCTCCCTCACTCTAAAAGTAAATAAATTTAATTTAATTTAAAAAAATAAGAAAAAGAATTATATAGTTCTAAATATCAATAATCCTAAACTGAAAAACCCTGCTATAAAGTTCTATGACCTCTCTATTACAAATTAAGAAAATTCAGAGAGATTAAGTAACTTGACCAAGGTTATATAGCCTGTAAATGACAGAACTGGGCCTGGAATGTAAATATATCTAGCTCAAAGTTCAAGTTTTTCATCTTTAGAGAGGCAAAAAGAATTTCACCCTAGAGAAGGTGAAGATTAGTACCTATTTACTAAAGCCACAAAATTATTTTAAGGGGTAATTAGATGAAAACACATCAGTGTCAAACAGAGTGTTTAGCAAATCTTCTGACCTTGCTGTGATACCCAAAATTAATGTCTTGAGTACTTGATATAGAGAAAGAAAAAAAAAACTGTAATTATGTCAGAAAAGGGAAATTGTTTTTTCTTGTATTTAATCACTTAATTTGTTTTTGAAAATGTCAGTGTATGCTAAAGCTTGAGAAAAGACATAGGCAATCAGAAAATTGTTTTTAGGTTTCTAAGAAAAGGGATCATTGAAAAATGATCTATCATGGAAAGACATATTATAATGGAACCAAAATTAATACCAAGAAAGACTTGATATTATAGTGCTAAACTGCCTGAAATGCTAAACAACCTTTTAAATTAGTTAATTGCAGTTTAGGGAATATCAATAGAGCATTTGGCTCATTAAAAAACAAGACCAGAGGACTATGGGACTTCCTGCCAAGATGGAGGCCTAGACAGACATGCTGTATCTTCCTCCACAACTAAGAAGGAATACAACTACCTCAAAACTAGAGACAATCAGAAGTTCCAGAAAATCAAGCTGCATGGAAGTCCAACAAACAAAGCTATAAAGAAGAAGTACTCATCCAGACAGGTAGGAGGGGAGGAGCCAGAATGGAGAGAATTTAGTGTGGTGGTGGCAGCAGCGGCAGTGTCCAGCCAGTGAAAAGCACAGTCAAACATTTTTTAAGTCAACAGGGACACCTGGAGAGAGCTCCCAGTACCAGACCAGACTGCATAGCTTACAGGTCCAGTGTCAGGGACAATAATGCCTCATTGCTTTTGACTGTGTAAACCAGTAGGGGTTGGGACGGAGGCAGAAACTGCCAGTCACAGCAGAATCTGCTTGTTTAAAGGGTCCCCATGGCCCTGGAATGTCTGCAAACCCACCCACTCTGGGAACAACAGCCAGGGCAACAGCTAGAGAGGCACTGGTGCCATACGGAAGTGGAAGAAGTGCCTGGAAAAAGGGCAAATGCTGAGCAAGTGGCATTACTCCCTCTCAGACCCCTCCTCCCCACACAGCGCCACAACGTGTACTGACAAATCCCTAAGGCCCCGCTCCTTACAATGTAACTGGTGCAACAGTTCTACCTAAGACACAGAGGCAAACAAGCACAGGAGCCTGTCAAGATGAGAAGACAGAGAAGTATGGCCCAAAAGGGGGAACAGATTAAGATTCCAGTGGGAGTACTAAGTGACAAGGAGATAGCCAACCTAACAGATGGATAGTTCAAGTGATAAAGACACTCACAGACTTGACAGATATGTTTAAGTATGGCAAACACATAAGGGAAGAAGTGAAGGCTATGCTAAGTGAAACAAAGAAAAATCCACACAAAACCAATGGTGAAGGGAAAGACACTGGGGTTCAAATCAATGATTTGGAATATAAGGAAGAAAAACACAGTCAACCAATACAGAATGAGGAAACAAGAATTGAAAAAAAACAAGGAGAGGCTTAGGAATCTCTGGAACAACTTTAAATGTGCCAACATCTGAATCATAAGGATGCCAAAAGGAGGAGAGGAAGAGCACAAAATCAAAAGCTTATGGGGAAAATTAATGAAGGAAAACTTCCCAAATTTGGCGAAGGAATTAGACATACAAGTCCAGGAAGCACAGAGAGTCCCAAATGAACTAGACCCAAAGATGACCACACCAAAACACATCATAATTAAAATGCCAAAGGTTCAAGATAAGGAGGGAATTCTAAAAGGAGCAAGAGAAAAATGGAGAGTTGCCTACAAAGGGGTGCCTATAAGACTAACAGCTGATTTCTCAAAAAAAAAAAAAAAACGTCGCAGGTAAGAAGGGACTGGCAAGAATATTCAATGTGATGAAAAACAAGGACCTATAACCAAGATTATTCTAACTAGCAAAGCTATTTAGAATGGAAGGGCAGATGAAGTTCTTCCCAGACAACATAAAGCTGAAGGAGTTCATCACCACCAAGCTATTATTATGTGAAATGTTAAAGGGACTTATTTAAGAAAAAGATCAACACTAGGAACATTAAGATGACAACAAACTCACAACCATGAACAATTGAATCTAAAAAACATTTGCTGTTCCTGGTCAGTGATGACCTCACCTGTCTTGGACTTAAGGGGGGCGATCTTGGAGGGGATTGGGCCTATTGCCTTCTTGATACCCTCATACATTCCTCATGCGTTGCCTATATCGGCGGCTTCCTGGATGCTTCTGCACAGGTTTAGCCAATAGGTGTTGGCACAGTGGCGGGCGGTCTTCTGGACTTTGTTCCTGGCAGCCCGTAGAGCTTGAAGAGTACTGGGAGTGGGCGTGGCCTTGTTAGCCAGTAGGGCCTTCCTCTCAGCCTCGATCACGGGTTCCATTTCTTCCCTGTGAGCCTCGTACCAGTCAGCGTTCTTCCGCTCTTTCTTCCTGTAAGCAATAATGGCGGAGTTGTATATGGCGTCACGGAGACGTGACCAATTGGATTCGATAATGTCGTCTGCCGCCATTCCCTCGCCGAGTGCATCTTCCATCCTGTTGATGAATTGCTGGGTCTTAACTGGGTTGCTGGCACAACTGGTGTTGATGCGTGGGCGACCCTTCATCTTGGAGTGGTGCAACCTCTTCGACGTTATGCGCACCTTGCTTACCACGAAGGCATGGTCCGTGTCACAGTCTGCACTGTGGTAGCTGCGGGTGAGGAGGGTGCTGCCAATATCCGTTCTTCTGCTGATGATGAGGTCAAGCTGGTGCCAGTGGCGGGAGTGGGGGTGCCTCCATGACACCTGGTGGATCTCTTTGCACTTGAAGAATGTGTTTGTCACACACAGGCCGTGGTGACACGAAAGCTCAAGCAGTCGCTGACCATTCTCATTGATCTTTCCTCTCCCAAAGTTTCCGAGGCAGGTGGGCCAGGCCATGTGGTCGGCTCCTACTCTTGCGTTGAAGTCTCCAAGGAGATAAAGAGCGTTACTTCTGGGGATCTTGGATAACGCTTCGTCCAGTGCATGGTAGAACTGTTCTTTCTCTTCGGTGGTGGCGCAGAGGGTTGGGGCGTATGCGCTAAGAATGCTGACTGGGCCGAAAGTTGTTGACAATCGGAGGGTAAGTAATCTCTCTGTGCCTCCTGTGGGTGGCTCTATGGAGTTAACAAGCGTGTTCTTCACAGCAAACCCAACACCGTGCTGTCTTGGTTGGTCCGGAGACTTCCCTTGCCAGTAGAAGGTGTAGTTGGTTTCTCTGATAGTTCCGTTGTCGGCCATCCGGGTCTCCTGTAGAGCCGCAATGTCGATGTTTAGTCGTGCCAGTTCCCTGTCGATGACGGCGGTTTTCCTGGCATCATTGATCCACGGAAGGTCTGCAGTAAGTCCGGGACACATGGTCCTGATGTTCCAGCTAGCGAGGCGAAGAGCTGGAGGCTTCTTTCTTGTTTTTTGCTTGGAATTGCCTGGTGCGAGTGTTTTGTGGCCCACTTTTCGAGAGACGCCTCTCTGATCCCCACGCACCCAGTGGGGCAGGCGAGCCATGGCGAGACGGCACCTAATTGGCTGGGGGCTGCCCAGCTTGAGGCGGGCGGTAGCTGTCCAGTGAGGTGCGATGACCTCTCCCACCGTCAGAGGAGACCCCTGGCGCTCGTTTCCTTCGCCAATCGGATGAGCTTATAACCGGTATCTGTCTCCTCCCGTGTTGAGTTGACATCTTACGATGACGCTGGAGTGTCCTCTCCAGTGAAGCTGAAGCTACAGAGCCTGGGCAGGGTGATATGGAGGTCTGCTGTTGCCCATGCAGCAGACCCCCCCCTCTCTTCGCAGCTGAAGGGTCCAAGGGAAAGACGGAGTCAATACAGCTTGGCTTCAGGTGCGCCGCAGGAGTTGCCGGTGTTGACTGAAACGTCAAACCGCCTTAGGGACTCCGGCTCCAGATTTTCTGTCGGGGTTTACTCCCTTAGCCTTTCCCCTGAAGAGGTATGCCGCAAGGCAGCGGAGGTTTTTTGGAGTCAGAGTTTTCCTTCTCTGATGTGCCCTGACTGGAAGATCGAACCAGCGACACTTAGCTCGCAGGCCGACGCTCAATCCACTGAGCCAAACCAGCCAGGGCTGGTGTTCCTAATAAAACAAACAAAAAAGAAATAAATATTTCTGATTCTAATTTCTGTGTACACAATCTTCTTTTCTCAGTCCTTTCTGTAACTTTTAATATCTTTTAATCTTTGGAATTCTGAAGATTCATAAATAATGTACCCAGGTGTGATTCCATTTAAATCCATCCTATTGGTAGCAGGCAAACCCTTACAGATTAAAGACGTGTCTCCTTTCTTCTCTGGAGAATTTTCATGTTTTAATTCTTTCTCAACTCATGTTTTTTTCATAGAATGCCTAATAATTGGATTCCCTATGTTGATTCTCAATTTTGATGATCTTTCTTTCACATTTTCCTCTTTGTATATTTTGTTTTTAACCTCTTGGAGAGTGCCTATGCTTTATCTTTCAAGCTTTCAATTATTAATATTTTTGATTTGGTGAATCATTTAATTAATTTTTGAAGCAAACTCTTGTTTTTTTTACTGTTATTTTTTCAAAACATTATTTCTTGGTCTTCAGATACAATATTTTCTACCTAAGAACACTTAAAGCTCACTTCTGGTTCTGACCTATGTGACTCACTTTGTTGGGCATTGTCCTGCAAGGTAAAAGATCAAGGTCAGAGCAAAAGTTTGCTGGTTCGATTTGGGCACTAATAAATGCAACTGATGGATGTTTCTCACCTTCTTTTTCTACTTCCCTCCCCCTCACTCTAAGCATAAACAAACAGACAAACAAACAAATAAATGAATACAATTTTTTAAAGTAAAAGTAAAAGCTCTCTTCTGCTTCCTGAATATTCTCTTTGTTTTGGGAACAATTTTCTATTTACCTTGGTCTCTATTTTACTGCAGGCTTCACTCAATTTTCTGGTGATCATTTATTGTCCATTTATTTTTAAGACAGAGGGAATTTTACAGCCAATGATGTGCTTTGTATGTGAAAGAGATATGTTGCTTGAATTTTATGTGATTGTGAGAAAGAGATGAACCAGCTGCCTCTTCTTCTGACAAGTATTAGAAGAAGAAGAAGGCCTTTCCCTTCTGACACCTGTGTGAAATGCCTAACTACAGATTATCCTGCATGACAAGATGGGTTTCTGTTTCATATATAGGTCTTCAGTTAATCCCCTATTTTTAGCTCTTAGTCATGCTCTTTCTTCTACCTGCAGCCTCTAATCTGAAGCATGTCTAATTTTTGCTGGCCAAGCTGTTTTCCATATCTGTAGAAGCCTCCCCCTCTCTTATTTTGGGCTGCAGCTCTAGCAGATGGCATTCTTTCTCACTGTCCATATTTCATATACATGTTGAAATACTTGTTTTTGGTTGTCCTTACTCTGCTCTTTTAATTATTGTGTTTTTATAATTTTAGATAATACTTTATCATAATCTTATTGGGGTCCACAGAAAGCTGAATTTGTCACTTTGTACTGAAATGTAATAAACAATGTTTGGTTGAAGTTGGTGAGGGGAAATTAGTCAAAAAACATTTTTAATTTGTTTTTTAAATTGTTGTTCTTTTACAGTTGCTCCAATTTTTCCCCATTGCTTTCCACTGCCTCATTCCCTGACAGTCAATCCCAGCCTTGTTGTCCATGTCCATGGGTCATTTATATTAGTTCCTTGACTAGACTCTTCCCCTTATTTTCCTCCTTCTCCCCCTCCCCCCTCCCCTCTGGCCACTGTCAGTCTGTTCCTTGTTTCTATGTCTCTGGTTCTATTTTGCTCATTTGTTTGTTTTGTTCATTAGGTTCCTCCTTTAGGTGAGATCATGTGGTATTTGTCTTTCATCACCTGGCATATTTCACTTAGCATAATATTCTTCAGTTCCAGTCATACTGTCACAAAATGTAGGAGTTCCTTCTTTCTTTCTGCTGCATAGTATCCCATTGTGCAAATGTACCACTGTTCTTTGATCCACTCATCCACTGATGGGCACTTAGGCAGTTTCCAGCACTTAGCTATTGTAAATGGCTCTGCCATGAACATAGGGGTGCATAAGTTCCTTGAATTGGTGTTTCAGTGTTCTTTGAGTATAATTCCAGCAGTGGAATCACTGAATCAAATGGCTATTCTATTTTGAGTTTTTCGAGGAGATTCCATACTGTTTTCCATAGTGACTGCATCAGTCCATGTTCCCACAAGCAATGCACTACAGTTCCCTTTTCTTCACACCCTCACCAGCACTTGTTGTTTGTTGATTTGTTAATGATGGCCATTCTGAACAGTGAGAAGTGATATCTCACTGTGGTTTTAATTTGCATCTCTCTGATCCCTATTGATGTTGAGCATCCTTTCATATGTCTATGAGCCATCTGTATGTCCTCCTTGGAAAAGTGTCTGTTCAGGTCCTTACCCCATTTTTTAATTGGATTGTGTGTCTTTCTGGTGTTGAGTTGTATGAGTTCTTTATATATTGTGGAGATCAAACCTTTTTCCAAGATATCATTGGCAAATATGTTTTCCCACATGGTTGGGTCCCTTTTCCTTTTGCTAATGTTTTCTTCAGCTGAGCAGAAGCTTTTTAGTTTGATGTAGTCCCATTTTAAAAAGTGTTATTGTTGTTCTGTTACAGTTGTCCCAATTTCCCCCCATTTCTCTCCCCTGCCCTGCCCCCTTCCCACTCCCACAATCAACCCCCACCCTGTCGTCCATGTCCATGAGTCATTTATATGGGTTCTTTGACTAGAACCTTTCCTCTTCTTTCCCCCCTTGACCCCCTCTCCTATCCCCGCTGGTCACTGTCAGTCTGTTCCTTGTTTCCATGCCTCTACTCAACCATTTAAAAAAAAGAGAAAATTTTACCCTTTGCTAAGTTAAATAAGCCAGTCTGAGAAAGACAAATGCTATATGATTTCACTCATATGTTGAATGTAATGAACAAACTGAACTAATCAGCAAAATAGAGATAGACTCATAGATAGCAGGTTGACAGTTGAGGGGATGGGGGGGTGTAAGGGTGGAGAAAAAAAGAAAAATGACTCATGGACACTGACAACAGTGTGGTGATTGCAGGGTGTGAGTGGAGGTGGGAGATGGTATAAGGGGGATAAATAGTAATGGAACAATACAATAAAAATATAATAAAAATTAAACAATTAAAAATAAAATAAAATACGCAGATGACTCCTTGTTTTTCAATCTTGCTATCTCTCCTACTTCCAGCCCAATCAGAATTTTTTGAAAACATCTAAGTATATTCTGATTCTCTGGCTTTTTAAGACCCTTTATTTTTCTACAGAACTTCTCATAACTTTGCATAGTAACCTCAGTTCTGGTGTCTCAGTTACTGTTTGACATGAGGAGAATCACTATGACTGGTATGGATTAGATTTAGTATAGGGATTAGATTGTACAAAGCTGTGGAGAATCTGGAGACACGAAGGTCCAAAATATGATGTTGAAAGATCAGAAGAAAGTCAACAGCCATCACAAATGGGAACTGGTGAAGTATTTTCTGGAGGATCCCTCCATAGTCCCTGTAGGTGAGCAAGACAAGGAGCTAGGAAAGGAATATGAACCTGAAGTTGGGGGAAGAAAGTGTAGACTGGAACCAATGGTGGGGGGGGGACAAGTGGAACCTGAGAAGACACACTGAATTTCTTGTGGGCAAACAACACCATGTAGGAATTTCATGTCATCTAACAATGTGAGTGGCCCACAGATGAGGTTGATGCCCTTCACATGTTGTTGGACTTGTGCCTATAATACGACGCAGAAAATCTAAAGTAGGAGATCTGATGGGAGCTGGAAGAGCTGTGAACCTGCTGCTGCTCCTTGCCAGGAGGTGAGCAAGTATGTCAGAAACAAGGTGCACAGCTACAGCTATGCCTGAGCACAGTCTTAATTCAGGCTCTGCTCTATTCAGCGATCAATGAAACATACTGAGTTTGATGTTTTTGTTTAATGCCATTTGAATGTGTGGTAGGAAGTTGGAGGCTGTGGCCATGGAGTGTAATATTCGGTAGAAGGCTAAGGTTTTGAGGTAGAAGAGTTGTATGGTTGATAAGGTTCAGAAAAATAGTAGAATAAGATCACTAGATTTTAGAATAAGGAACTAAGTATTTTAAGTAGTCAAATTCATAGCAACAGCGAAAATGGTGGCTACCAGGAGAAGGAAAAAATGGGAGTTGTTTAATGAGTTATAGTTTCAGTTGTGCAAGATGAAAGTTCTGAAGATCTGTTGTATAACAGAATATAGTTAATGTTACTGAACTCTAAGTTTAAAATGGTTAAGTTTTTTTTCACCACAATTAAAAATATAATTAGTTTAACCTATGCAACTTGTATAATACTCTGAAAAGTTAGAATGTTAAAGCATACCTGGAAATAAATAAAATAATCAATGTTAAAAAATAATGCTAATGAAAAGAAGCTATATTTTCAGAGTAAGTACAATGTTTGTTACTAAATGTCAAGTTGTCATTATTTTATAGTTTCTGCCTGAGAGACTAAAATTTAAATTAGAAATGGAGACAATCAAAGGCCAAGAGGGAGACTAGAGAGAAAGTAGCATGGTTAACTAGCTGGTAACTGAGTAAAAAAATATAGAAGAGGTAATTGGAAAAGAAGACTACATTTCAATGAAAGAGATGAATGGTTCAATGAAAAAAAGAAAAAGCATTTCCTGGTCAGACAATGATTGTGTATTTAGTATGACTATCTTTGTGAGAGGATTCTCTTAGCAAACTCTAGGGGGAAATTTGGGGTAGGAGGGTGAAACATAATATAAAATATAAAAGTATACATGCTATATGATATATGAAGATATACATATCTATCTTGATAGAATTTTCCTTCAGAACCATCTTTTTTATCTTTATCTTTCCTTTTTTAGATTTGAATACTTGGGACTGTGAGTGTGACGAATGACAGTGTGGAAAAATACAGAATAATTCTGGTTCCCTTGGCCCCAGTTTATAGGAATGCTGCTTATTTGAAGTTATATGTCATGTCATTCTGTATTACAGAATTCCAGAAGTGCTGAGTCAGTGTCATGCCTAAGTACACTTCCTTGAGAAAGTTGATGAAGCTGAGCTGGAAAAAGGATGCAGAAGTGGTGGGCTATCTGTTAAAAGGTACCAAAAAGTTGCTGATTCATCTCATTTTCAGTTATTAAAAAAACAAATAATATATTCTCTAGAAGAAAAAGAAAATAAGAAAACTACTTTGTAAGAAATAACATATTACTATACTATTTTCTGTACTCCCCCACTAATGAATGTATTATCAAATTTGAGTTTTTAAAATATTTGTCTTTGGGATCAGGAAGAGAACATGACAACACTGAAATAACTCCAGCCTAGGATAACGCTGCCAGGATTCCCTACTCCATGCCAAACACATCCCAGTTGGCCAACTTCCTTTCTCACTCAAATCATGAATGAATCATTGAGCTGTTGGTATAACCTCTGAGTCATTTTGCTAGTGTGGAACCATGCAGTTTGGACTTGTTTATATTCTCTCCCTCCATTTCTTTTGGTGATATGAACAAGCTGGATCAGGCTGGGGGGAATCTGTGGCCAGAGGTTCCTTTCTCTCTGATGAAACTAAGTACCTTGTTCTAGGATCACCTCTTCATTTTATTGCTATTGAGATTTTAATAGTGAATCTACTGGGCCAGATGCTTGTTGTTAATAAATACCATCACACATATGACAGAAGATTTATTTTTCCTTCTCTCATGTATGCACAGGCTCTGGGGAGCTATGTGTAGCATAATTCCATTTTTGATGCGGAGATCATGGTAGTTCATTGACCCACCAAAGCTCTCAGTTCTTAGGTCACAGAGTAGGCTTGTGACCTTCCTGCTTTGCCAGATGAGTTTCTTGCCATCACTTGTGCTGCAACTTCATGACACATAAAAAAAGAGGAGTGTGGGTGAGGAAATGGGAATGGGAGTGGGAAGGATGTAATGATACAAAGCAACATGTTCTTCTTTATCTGAATCTTACTTAATAGGATAAAATGGAATGATCTTACAGATTGGTTGGTAGAAGTGTTTTCAAATACCAAAGTCACAGCTTACATCTTTCAAATGATCAAGTACTGCTTTCTAGGTGATTTACTTATTTTGGGGGTAGGGGAGATGATATTATTGCTAATAATAACCTCCTTCTCACTGGCTTTTATTTTATCATCATTTCTTGAGCAGAGAAGGAAGGTATATAGTTACAGTTAGTATCTTAGAATTTCAAATTTTCTTGTCTTATCCATGCTTGAACCCTTAAGTGACTTACTCTTATATAACTCTTCCTGAGATGTCCCTTCACTCCTTGCCTGTCTGGAATAAGAAATCTGCTTATCCTTTAAAGCAGAGATCAAGTGTTACTTCTCCACTGACAGCAGTCCTCCCCAATTTAGAAAAAATTTGGTATCACTTCCAGCTCTCTATAGTATGTGAGGCTGCCAGTAGGATGCTTATCACATGTTGCAGTTAGTTATATGCAAATATCTTTCTCTTATTAGAGGATGAGTCCTTCGAAGGTAGAAGCTCTGTTTTCCTCACTTGTATGTCACCAGGGCCTTGCAGACTATCTCTAATGCTTAGTAATGCCCAATACATGTTAGTGTCAGAACCAGAACAGGTGCCCAGGCCAATATTAACACTAATCACACAGCTAATTAACATTAATTACACCAAGTTATTTCTGAAATAGAAACTAACCAATGGACAAAACAAACAAATAAACAACAACAAAAAAACCCAAACAAGCAATTGTTGTCTTTATTACTTGCTTAATCTGCATTTTTTACTCAGATCAAACATTTTTTGTGTGTGTGAGTGGAAAGAACTAGGTAGTACATATTTCTGAGTTTATTTTCTGATCAAATATTTCTCAGATTTTAATATAAGCCATTTAAGTCATAGACACCAAAATCACGGATATTGTGAAACTTTTCAATGTAAATAATTTAGAAGTTTCAGGTGAAAGGTGTGACCTGTTGTGACATTACTGAGATAAATGGAATAAATAATGAATTTCAAAAGTACTCTACTTTTATCAAAACCCTGGCTACAAAAAGCAGAAGCAATTTCTCATGTCTTTGTATGAATCTATCTATTACTTATTTTATTTCTCCTTGTTCTCCTTTCACCCCTCCTTCTTCTTGCCTCTAGGTCTATTTTATATTCTCCCTCTTCCCCTCTTTTTGTTGAGGTTTATTTTTAAGAAGTTGATAATGGTGATGGCAAGTCACTAAATTAAATTTTTAAAAAACTTATGGGGAAATTAGTTCAATCTAGACCATTACTATAAGAAGAAAATGTTTTGACTATAAGAACATAATCAGCAATTTTTCTGAAAGAAAGCAAGAGTTAATTTTTTGAAACATATGCTATTTATTGCTTACACTTGTATTTATTTTATTAGTTCTTCAAACATCTCCCAAACAGCAGAATACCTAGATAGGTACAATAATAAATTCATTTATCTGAGATATTTTGCTAACTTTCAGTCACAGTAAACTACAGTTAGTTACATGCAAATTCTGTCCAATATTTTAAAAAATATTGTTATCAAGTTTGTCAAGTAGGAGGACAGAGGATATTTTACTTAACAATTTGGTATCTTATCGCTTTTAAATATTTGGTCACATAGTATGTAAGTCTCTACTGTACTCTTGTGCCATGTGCTACAGATATCAGGGGTGACCCTTTTTTGGTGACTGGCTTTTCCTTTGAGATTTCTGTTGTGTCATTTCTATAAGATTCCTATTGTATCCTTTCAACATTATGCCCCGCCCCCCTTTTAAAGATTTATTTATTTAATTTTAGAGGGAGGGAGAAGGGAGGAAGAAAGAGAGGGACCCAACTGGGGACATGACCCACAACCCAGCCATGTGCCCTGACTGGGAATCAAGCCAGCAACCCTTTGGTTCACAGGCCAGCACTCAATCCACTGAGCCACACCAGCCAGATACCCCTCTTTTTCACTTGGGCTGCTTTGAGGGGGTTTCAGTTGTTTGTACTAAGGAGTTTATCTGAGGTAATCACAGAGGCACATGTCATATTCCATTAGATGAAAAATAAATAAATTCTTTATTGAATTAAAAATTATGTAAACCATTATTTCCCAAATTCTGCTTTCCTATATCCTAGGCAGTTTTTCAAATGAGGACTTTTTGAAAGAGACTAATGATTCTGCTAAGCTTGTCAATATATATACTACTGTTTCTCTGGATACTTAGATTTATTTTGAGTGTGATATAGGAGTGGAACAGGCACAAAAAAACTCACAATTTTAATTTGATTACATCATTTTAATAAAAGAAAACACAGCTTTATGTGTTAAGTTTGTTAAGTACCAAAGTAACGTCAATGATATTTGACCAGCACTTCAGCTAAAAAAATAAACATTAGTAGAAAAGAACCTCAGGTACAATATTAATACTCATTGAAAAAGAAATATCTCTCTTTGTTGAAGAAGAGGTGGCAGATGCAGCTGTAGCTCCCTTCCTGCACTCCAGCTCCTGACTCACCGCTGTTCCTCAGGAAGCCACGTGGCAGCCACAGCTTCTAAAGATACCAGAAAGACGTCCCAATCAGAATTACTCTAACCAGCTGCAACCTAAAGTCTTTGGCACAGGTTTGTGCTGAATGATCAGAGACTCAAAGTAAAAGGACCAGTTGGGATGCTTACCAATACTATGAGAGTCACTACAAGAAAAATGCCCTGTGGAAAAGGTTCTGAGACTTGGGATCGCTTTTCACACGAAGACCTACTAGTGACTCATTAATTTGCACGGTCCTTTTGAGATTGTTAAGCAAATTACTTCCATCAATATTGAGTCAGGATGCTTAAATCAACATTTTTAAAGATTGGCTGTCAGTTGTTATTAAAAAAAAAAAGAAATCTCAACTTTTTTTTCAAGTTTAAGCACTAATTTAAAGGTGAAAATCCAAGAGAAACATTTATTTTATTTATTTTCCTGGTTGATCACTGTTTGGAAAATGTTCTTTAATTTAGAGTCAGAAAATTCTTAGACTTCAGAACACTCTTAGACACTTTGCTAATCTCTAATCTCTATCTCTACCTGTTCATGTCCCATTCAGTCCTTAGTGCATTTTATCTCAACTTGGCTCTCCCTTACTCATCTTATATATGAGAAAAGTGTGGCCTAGGTTACTATTTAGTACTGATTTGTTCCAAGTTACCTAAGCCAGAAGTGGCAATTTAAAGTGAGCATGTGTTTATTACACTAATAATATAGTATAGTAAATCCACACTAATTATTTCCCTGAAAGAATACTCTCTGTGTATTTTTTAATTAAAAAAAATGTAAAGGACATGATTATAAAACAGAAGAAAAAGGGTACATTTCCAGTTTTAGAATCTATTTCTGACATTGTGACTTATAAAGCCATTACTCTAAGATAAGGAAGGGAAAGCTTAGACAAAGGTATCTGGCATTAAATTCAGATTTAAACATAATTTGATTCCACCTAACTCTATGGATTCATTCAGATGTGACACAAATGTACAGATCCTGGTTTTAATGCCAAGAAAGATTTGATAGGAGTAAATCCCTTTTATTTATTTATTTTTATTTACTTTTTAAACTTTTAATTTTAATTTTAATTTTTTGGTTTTTCAATTACAATTGTCCCATTTTTTTCCCCCATTGCTCTCCCACACCTGGCCCATCCCTTCTCCCACAATCATATCCCTCCCCGTAAATCCCTTTTATGACACCACTGACTTTCTTAAATGGGCAACATTGATACAACTGCATGAGAGAATTTAGTCAAGTAGAAGATACCTCTTGTTGCAGATGTGATCCCTCAGCCAGTAGATAGTTTTTTGCTAGAAGAGGAAGAAGCTATCTTCTCTGCTTCCTTCCTCCCTCCCCCCCCCAAAAAAGCTATCTTTAACCTTTTACTCTGGTCAGTCTGAATTTCTCCCTGTTCAAACTCAAGTGCTTTTAACTTTCCCATTCATCTGATGTTTCTCAGCTTCAGGAATTAGGTCAGCATTTCAGCATAAAGCAACTCATTGTTTAAAAAGCTGAGAAGCTTTGGAAGCCATGTCAAGCCTCATCTGCATGAAATGTTCTGACTAGCTCTCACTATCCCTATTTGATTAATATTTGAAATATCTTCAGCACTTCTATATTTCATGTACACCACATATTTTAGTGTTGTTTTTTTCAGATACTTTTTTTTGCCCACTCAGCTCATCATTTTTATGAAGAATTTGGAGTCTTTCCAAATAGATGAATGAATATGGGCAATTTACTCACTCTTCCTAAAGCTTAATCTCCTCATATCTCCAATGGGAAGACTATATTATCTTCTTCACAGAATTGTTATGAGAATTGTATACTCCCAGCATGCTCAGCACATGGCAGGCATCTAATGCATATTGATTTCTTTTATCTCTCTCATTTCCTCTCTTCCCACCTATGGCAGAGGTGCCTCACACACCCTGGGCTCGATTGGAAGTTGCTCTGTCCAGCAGAGGCTTCGTGACCACGGTGGAACAAACTTTTTTTACCCAGGACATTTTATTATGTCTGGGGGAAGGAAGGTGGCTGCCTCTCTAGTGGAGACCAGCAATTAGACCTTCTTCCCTCATGCCTTTTATTGAGGAGGATACACATGATAGATACAAGGTCAAGATTCATGAATCATCAATAGTTTGGAGGTGTTAGAGTTACAGCTAACAATAACAGATTACATGTACAAGTACAGGGGGCACAGTGACCAGTCTGTGTTATAGTCTATCAAACAACTTGATGCCACACTGGCATTAGGTGCAAGGTTTCATACATTCCTATCTAGGGACTTTTTATGTTATACTACAGATAAAGAAAGCAGAGCAAGTTCGAAAGCATAAAAACATAATAAACATTTTTCAAATCTGATTCCCACGGAAACCCTCTGAGTGGCTTTTGGGTATGTCTCACACACAGCCTTATGTTGAGACTTAAAGACAGGCATGGCCAGAATGCTGGCAGCAGTCATGCTCAGGCTGGGGCTACAATTCCCTAAATCACAAGGAGTGGTTCCCTACACCCTTAATACATACATTGCCAAATCACCTTTAGTAGATGCTTCTTTTTGCATCCTCATTAAGTAAATGGATATGACCATGGGATGATTAAACTGGGAGTTATTTTGCTTGGTAACATTGAAAACTGCATGTGTAGCCTGGGATGAGTTAATCTTTATCGTTCAGCTGACTAGGTATATTATGCAACCTTTTCAAACAATACAGTGAATTATTAATACAAATTAGAGAGTGGTAGACTAGAGCCCTGGATTCATGCCTAGAGAATGGTTGTGCCATGTTATAGGCATATGGTTGCCTGGCTGGAACAGTGATTTTTTATACATCTGCCAAGTGAAACTTTTCAATGTCTGTTGACATTCTGTCCTTCCTTTGTTTTCCTCTTATTGGCATCATTGGGTGACTTTGCTGCTCCATCTTGTGTGTGCGTGTGTGTTTGTGTTTTAGACTAATTTACAACCACAAAAACATTACTGAGAAAATGAGCAAGATGAAAGAACTGGTCTACCTTTTTAGATGGTTTCATTAAGTTTTAAAACCGAAGCCCTCTGTGGGAAGATATCCATGAATAGAGACCCATAAACTTATATTGAAGGCCCAGTTTTGTCTCTACTCATCTTTACAGAATGTGAAATACCTGGCAAGGCAGAGCTGTGCATATGTAGGGTATAATTTCCGGTATTCAGGAAGATGTGCCCTCCCACATGATAAATATCTGCTACTCAGCTGCCACAAAGCTGCCTTCCACAGATATCTGGTATAAAATTCCTGGTGCTGAAATCCTCAGTATATTGGTAATCGTAACACTGGGGAACACAATTTTCAATGAGTTAGGTCTGACACTTGTTTTTGACTAACTTTTGGCATCTGAATCCAAAAATAACCTCAGTTTTTCTCTATAACATCAACTTTTTAAGGTACAGGATACCCTCCCTTTGTCCCCCAAATCATACAAAATGTACATGCAAAGGAAAATAAAGAAAAAAATTACCTGAATATACTGTTTGTTTAGAGTTATTTATATAAAGGCTATATATTATTATTGTAAGTCAAATTATATAAAGTTCTGCTACCAAACTAACATATTAATGTATTTTATCTTTTCAAATGACAGACTAGAAAATGCCAAAATGAGATATCTGAAACAGTCTCCTTCAGTTGGTAAAGCTTTAACAAATTGCTTCATGAGACCCAGTTTTATGTGCGGAGGTGGGAGTATAATGTTCTTTACGCCAACAAGTGGCTCGTGTAGAATGTTTGGGTCACCAGGTTTGAGGTCAGATCTTGGAGGCAAATTTGACTCCACCCAATGCTTCTCACATACACAGAAAACAGAAATACTTGGTGTATCCACATTGCTGACCAAGAAGGAAGCAGACAGCATTAAGGTCAACACAGATGATCCAATTGTGCTTATGATGTTGCAACAAATCAATGACTCTCTTTATGTCTTCATATTCTTCACAAAAACAAACTGAATGGCCAGTTGGGACTGCACCAAATAAATTGCCATTGTGGAGGAGAACACACTTCAAGCTCCACTTTGAGCTATTGATGAACAGTTGCCATTCAGTTGCATTCTAGATTGGAATTCCCAATTTCTCCATTAAGCCATGTATGTTATGGCAATACACAAAGCCACAGTCACTTCAAAATTACTGCAGAAATGCGCTTTCTCTTGATCGAAAATAGGATGCCTTCACTCCTTTTTCAAACAAAGTCTTGACGCTAGGAGTCCTGAAGCCTTTTTGGATAGTCCCAAATCTCATGCCAAATCATTCAACTCATGCTGATCAAATCCCTTACGAACTGAGTCATCTTCAATTTCAAAATCTTCATTGTTGCTTTCACTTAGTTCTTCACCATATTCCTGTTTTTTTGAAAGAGGGAAGTTCAATGAAAACTGGCACAGGGATTTCAGCTGAATGAGGCACTGGGCATATAGCTGATAGTAGACTAGGATACTCTATTTTCCATTTATTTTTCTTGTTATATCCTACATTTTCACTACACAAAAGTAACAGTCACTTGAATGATCTCTGTGCTCTTGCCAAACCATTTGTATACCAAATGACAATTTATCACGTGTTCCCTTCATCCACATCCATAAACTCTAGACACACTGCTTGCACACCTTGTGAGGGGCCCAAGACTTATCTTGATCACCAAGTTTGACTTTAAAATATGCAAAATAAGCTTGTCTGACAAATGCGCTGATGTTTGTCCTTTGACTGGAAATGGTGAAACTGCCACAGATATAACAAAACAAATCAGGGTTGTTTAGGCACTTATGATGAGAAATAGCAGAGGCAAACATGGTCTGAAGGAAAGGAAATAAGTACATATGTAAATAAAATAATAAATTCTACTAATTTCTTATATAGACAAGAATTCAGACTACACTATGATTCACTATATAGAGCGGCACACAACCTCTCATCACACTGTCTCATGTGTAACTGAATAGACAAGTATGAACCTGTTGCTGGTTTCCAAGGTCACCCCCAATCCATCTCAACTCAAGGGAGGTTTGCTCTCAGCCAATAGGAGAACACTAGTACTTCCTTGGATTCAGGCTCAATCCAGCCTAGAATGGTTGCATTAAGATAAGCTGTACAGGAAAAACTTGATGTTATAGAAGAAAACTAACTGCAGTTTTGAAATCAGCATGCCTAATTAAGTTTAAAACAGGTGAAAAATCAAACTCAACAGGAATTATGTTAAAAATTGGTCCCCTGTGACTAACTTGTGTCTCTAGGGCTGCTGGACTTCATGGCTAGTTATCTAATTTCTGGATGAAAGATTAGAAAGCTGCATTCATCTCATCAAATATACTCATATAGTTATATTTTGTTGGTTAAAATCAATGCCACTGTCTCAAAAAATTGTTTTTGACTTAATATAAGTAGGTAAATATGATCTAAATCATAACACACTTTTTTTTTTTGCAGGCGGGGCACACTTGGGGAACCAAGAACACACATTTTGACCACTGAAATTAATTCATTTTTTTCAGACTAAATGAAAGAATAAAAGTACTTTGTAAACACTTTTTATTTTCTTAAATTGACACTCATGCCAGTTCTTTACTTTTGGACTTCCATGTTAACAGGCAGAAAACTACTCTATGTAGGCCACACTGAAACCACATGCATGTGGGGAAACTTATTTAGGTCTCTTCCTGAGCACATTTATCTGGTTAATGGAGTAGACTTGTGAGAAGCCGCTTTGGTTTTTTGCAGGGGGATCAGGTAAGAAATTGGGAGCTTTTGTGGGGAATAAGTGAGTAGGATCACAGCAAAGAAGGGCCTAGTAAGGGACTGGGAAGGACAACAAGGCTGGCTCTACTCAGGCACAGTTACACTAAGAGCCCAGAGAATTTCAACCCAAACTATTTTTTCTATCTAGTGGTTATTAAATTGCTTGTTCTTTGTGTTGTTTGGTTTTGCTAAATAAATATTACTCATATTAGGAATTTCTATACAATCCTCTGGCTGCTCATATGATATAATTCCACATGAACAATTATCCCTGAATTCAACAAGAAAATTCAGAACAAAAAATTACCTTAGAAATGAAATGTATCATTTAATTGTAGATTTGAGTCAAAAGAGATCTGAAATAGATATAGAAATCTACATCAAGTGAACATATTGAAGATGCTAGAGGAAAATGCTATAGTTTCCCAGACTAGAAGAGAAATCAGCAGTTGGTTATGCTACTGACACAGATAAAAAGAAATGACATATTTTTCCAGTAGATTAAAATATTCAGAGGCATAGAAAATTCCAGTAGATTAAGGAAATTTATAACCCATTATCTAAACCTGGTTAGAAATTATTACAGAGCTTTGAGAAAAAAAAATGCAAAAGGAATCAGTCATGAGAAATTACAGAACTGTTTAGCCAAATGTCCGGGCCACCTTTGACTGCAGTACTGAACAGAAGTGATGTATGAGGATTTCCACTGAAACTGACCTCCACCAAGGGAGTATGAGTGAGAGTAGGGAGAGTTTGTAGGAGTTCAGTCCTCTTCTCTCTGGAGAATTAAGAAGAAAGGAATTGCAAGTGACCTGAAATTCAATGAGACAATATGATCGGTTCAGTGAAAAAGTTCATCTGGTTCACAATGGAAAATAACCGAAATGGGTTTTTTGCTGAAACAAACAACATTCATAACCACACAAGAAATTTAAAAAGAATAAAAAGAATAACATTCTAAATAAAGAAAAATAAAAGAAAAAGAGAAAGGAAGAAAAGAGAAAACAAGATACAGCCAGAAAATCATGGCAATTCTTTGTGTTTTTCTCCTCCTGAACTGGAAGTGGCATTGCAGCTGTGAAGGAGGCGACTATCAAGGACTGCTGCACAGTGTGGTGGGCAGGCCTGCTGTTGTTGCTGCTGCTTTCCTGACCGCAGACTTTGCAGCCTGGAAGGCGAAGGGAAAAGGAAAGGGAGCCAGCTAGGCCAGCTGACACCTGGGTTTAGAAACAGAAATAATAAGAAAACATGATTTCTTTGAACCTCTTCTATCTCAGACTCTGCCTACGTCAGAGAATAGTTTTAGGCATCAGGAAATATAGTTCCAAAGTACTTAGGAATTGTTCATTACAGCCTGAAAGATTTAAAAACAAAAATATTCTAAGTCTATTTAACATAATAAGGTTATATGTCAAACCAGTTTTAAAATAATTTTTAGTGTAACTTAAGTGTTAGTCCTAGGAAGTAGAGGTGCTGTTATTTAAACAAGGTAGCTTGGCTCCAAAGACCATTCTCATTACACTGCCTACCTTTTACTGACCACCCCTTAAACAGCAGTATTCCTCAGTGATCTGTGTCCTCTCCACACTCTTTCTGGGCAAGTCCAGCACTTCAGTGACCACGTAGGCTGATGGCCATCAAATCGGTCTCTCTCGGCCCTATTTCATGAGCTATAGATTTAAACATCCAGCTATATACTTAGTAGTTCCTCATGGATGCCCTACGGGCAACTCAAACTGAACATATAATAAAAGATACTCACCATTTAACCCCTCCAAGGCATTCCCTAAATTTAGAACTCCTTCTATGTTGCTGTGTGGGAACCCTGACTATTGGTGCTTTATGTTCCCTTCTCACCCTTTAGCTTCTTTTCCACTGTATATTTATGTCAGACTCTCATGCTTTGAAATTTAGTTTTCACTTTTCTATTGTTTGTATGTTTTGGAAGCTATCTTAAATCTATTATGGAGCAATAATAAATGAACTAATGAATAAAATAAACAATAAAAGCTAAATATTTCACTTCATGTGGCAGCAAGGGAGGAAATGCCCACAGGTTGGCATGATCTCTCCAGGAGATGGCGCCCACAGTGTATTTTTGCTTAGGTTTCTTTGTCGAGAAAAATTTCAGTTTCTTACATACATAATTCAAAGCAATATGATATTTCACGTTTTATCATTTTTCCAGTGGTGCTTTGGGCTACTAAAACTTTACCTGATAATTTTTTTTCTTATTTTGTAGATGAAAGTAGGGTTTTGGTGTGAAAGAAACTGTTATAATGAAGAAAATTTTCAGTGGAGGAGAATTTGTAACATGAAATGAGAGGAAGCACATACCTTGAAACACTAGTCTAGTATCAATACTAAAATTTCAATAAACAGAAAGTATTAATCTTAATATCATAGGGTGTGAAACATCCAAGCTAGATACAGAAGGAAAGATAGAGATTGGGCTGACAGAAGCTCACAACCAAACATACTTCTAGGGTTACCTGAAAAAATAAGGAGTAAAAACAGTATTTTAGAGATAATTACATAGTACAGTACTGGCACTTATTAGATGTGTGATTAGCAGTAAATTCTTTTCTCTCTGGACTTCAGATTACTTCTTTTAAGAATCACAAAATTGAGCTAGACAATTTCTATGAATAGGCTAAGGGAGCTTTCATGGACATAGTAAAGCCAACTTACCGGTCCTGGCACAGAACTAGTTTGCTGATGAATGGTAACTCTGGGTTACTATCTTCAACTCTGGCTGCATGTTAGGTTCCCTGGGAAAATTTAAGTTACAGCCATGGCTGGGCCCCACCCATACCAACTCAAACAGAATCTCTGGATGTTGGCCCAGGTATCAGTAGTTGGTAAAAAGTACTCCAGGCAATTCTAATAAGATTAAGAACTACTGATCTAGAAAACAAGAAAGACTATTAAAGCTAAACATCTTTCATGGGGATAAACAATCTTGTTAGTGAATGGTATAGGCATAAGCCTGGAGGGGGAAAAGACACAAAAGGAAAAACAAGAAAGTACAGAAGAGTATTTGTCTGTCTCAAATACCGTGTCACTCCTGAGTTGGACTGCACAGCCATTCTCGGCGGTGCATAGACTCTTAAGAAGCTACACCATCGTCTCTCGAGACGGACGGCTGCCGACGACGACAACAGAAGAATAGAAGATACACAGCATACACCTTGGAAGAAAATACAGAAGAATGGAGGATCACATTGCAGGGATATAACCAAACCCAATCTTTCATTGTATGGAAAAATTTGATCAAATGAGAACAATTGCTCTGTTAATAAAGAAGGTAGCATAGAAGAAGGAGGAGGAGGAGGAAGAGACATTTTCTTCACCCTCCACTCCCATCTCTGTATCTTTTGTCACTGTTGGAAATGAAAATTCTGAATGTGGGAAATGTTGGGAGTAAGAATATAAATGACACCATCATGTTTCCATAACTTACATCATACTACCTGAAATCTCTTCTCCTTATTTATAGAGAAGTCTAAGTTTAAGATATTTCTTTGCAGACAGAGTGCTCTATCTACATACCCTTCCTTATCATGCTCTTTTATGAAGTAGATTATAGGTGACTTTTGTGGTTCTCTCCTTGATTTTAGTGTTTTGCCTCCAAGTAATTCTGTAAGTTTTTGAGTAAAAGTGTTAGCTTTACATAGCTTTCTATCATGTTGCTCGGCTCAACTTTGGGTGAAGAGAAACTATTTGCTGCTTGGTTCATTGGACTTGGAAGCATTTTAAAAAACCCATCATATTGTGCATGTGTTTCTTTTTAAACATGTAAGTTTGCTATTGTTGAGAAATCGCACACTCTAGAAAGTTTATCCTTGAGTGAGAATACAGAAGAAAAGTATAAATGATCTCAGAGAAAACAAGATAGAAACCACACACACATACACACACAGAATTTTGTATGTAACTTCAGGGATTCATTATGGTTTTGAAGCCCATCCATGAATTTCTAGTGGGCCCTGGGCCTCAAGATGTATCTGAGAAGGACCTAGATTGAACATGTGTACAAGTTGAGTTGCTGTCTTTGACTTGTCGAAGAATATACACTTAAATGGTTTTCTGTGTATGAGTAAATTTCTTTTGAAAGGTACAGAAATAGATTAGTGCAAATTTTTAAAAAACTGTTCTTCTGTAGGATATCATGAAGCTGTCAGTTCTCCCTAAGTTAATGTATATATATTTTTAAATCAAAGCATATTTACTGAATATCTGCTATGTGTCTGGAAATATCTTATTTGCTATGGGAGAAATGAGAAAATTATAAGGAAACCTCAAGGAAGTGATTATCTAATTAGTGAGATAAGACAAAAATATAAAATAAATTTAATAATAGAGAAGAAAAACAGCTTGTTTAAGCATATTATAATCTGATACAAACCAGCAAGAAATAATCAATTTAATAAGGAACCAACACTATGCTAAAAAATATTTTTCCAATATTGGGACATTTAAGATTTAGGAATATGAGCAATACTGAGCTGAAACACAAGAGAAATTGCCTGCTTATATTTATACATTTTATTAATACTAGAATTATAAAAAGTAAACCAAATTAAGAACTTTTTTCTTTTCCCTTTGCTCCCCTCAGCCCAGTACCCCCCTTTCCTCCAGAAACACCCCCCTCCTTAGTTCATGTCCATCAGTCTTGCATATAAGTTCTTTGGCTTCACCTTTTCCGATATTCTTAATCCCTCCAGTCTATTTTGTACCAACCAATTATGCTTCCTCATCCCTGCACCATTTCCCCATTTTTCCCCCTTCCCCCTACCAGCTGAGAATCCTCCAAATGATCCCCATACCTATGATTCTGTTCCTATTCTGGTTTGCTTAGTTGGATTTTGTTTTTATTTTTTAGATTCAGTTGTTCATAGTTGTGAGTTTGTTGTCAACTTGATGTTTATAGTTTTGATCTTTTTCTTAAATAAGTTCCTTTAATGTTTTATATAATAATGGTTTGGTGATAATGAACTCTTTTGGCTTTACCTTGTCTAGGAAGCACTTTATCTGCCCTTCCATTGTAAATGATAGCTTTGCTGGATAGAGTAATCTTGGTTGTAGGTCCTTGCTTTTCATCACTTTGAAAACTTCTTGCCAGTCCCTTTTTGCCTGCAAAGTTTCTTTTGAGAAATCATCTAAAGGTCTTATAGGCACCCCTTTGTAGGTAACTCTCTGCTTTTCTCTTGACGCTTTTAAATTTTTCTCTTTATCTTTAAACTTTGGCATTTTAATGATGATGTGTTTTGGTGTGGTCCTTTTTGGGTCTAGCTTGTTTGGGACTCTCTGTGCTTCCTGGACTTGTATGTCTATTTCCTTCACCAAATTTTGTAAGTTCTCCTTCATTATTTTTTCACTTAAGTTTTCAATTTTTTGCTCTTCCTCTTCTTTCTGGCACCCTATGATTCAGAGGTTGGCATGTTTAAAGTTGTCTCAGAGGTTCCTAAGCCTCTCCTCATTTTTTTTCAATTCTTGTTTCCTCATTCTGTACTAGTTGACTTTTTTTCTTCCTTATGTTCCAAATTATTGATCTGAACCCCAGTTTCCTTCTCTTCACCATTGGTTTTGTGTGGATTTTCATTCATTTCACTTAGCATAGCCTTCACTTTTTCTCTTATGTGTTTGCCATACTTAAGCATATCTGTCAAGTCTATGAGCATCTTTACCACTGGTGTTTTGAACTCTTCATATGTTAGGTTGGCTATCTCCTCGTCACTTAGTTCTATCACTGGAACTTTAATCCATTCCCTCTTTTGGGCTTCCTTATCTTGACAGGCTCTTGTGTTTGTTTGCCTCTGTGTCTTTGGTAGAGCTGTTGCATCTGTTATGTTGTAAAGCACGGAGCCTTAACTATTTGTCAGTACAGGGTGACCCATTTCACCACGTTGTGGTGCTGTATGTTGGCGAGGAGTTTGAGAGGGAACAATGTCGCTTGCTTGGCACTCATGCCTTTTCCAGACACTTCTGCTTCCCACATGGAACTGACACCCGTCTAGCTGTTTCCCTGGCCATCGTTCCCAGACTGGGTGGGTCTTCTGATGTTCCAGGACTGTTGAGGCCATCTAAAAAGTGGGCTCTGCTGAGAGACCACCAATTTCTTCCTCTGCCTCAACCCCCACTGGTTTTCACAGTCAGAAGCAATGAGACTTTATTTTCCCTGGTACTGGAACCATACACTGCACATATCAACTGGTGCTGGGAGTGTTTCCCAGGTGTCCTTCCCTACTTTTTAAAACATGTGACTGCACTTTCCACCAGCCTGCTGCTGCCGCCACTGCTGCCACCACCACAATGCTTCCTCTCTGCCCCTGTTCCGCCCCTCTTACCTGTCTGGATGAGTATTTTTCCTTTATATCTTTGTTTTTTGTACTCCATGAAGCTCAATTTTCTGGAATTTCTGGTTGTCTCTAGCTTTGAAATAGTTGTATTTATTCTTGATTGTGGAGGGAAATGCAGCCTGTCTATCCAGGCCTCCATCGTAGGTCCCCCTAAATAATGTGTAATTTTAATGCAGTTCAATTAAAATACCAGCATTTTTAAATGGAGCTAGGCAAGTAAGTTCTAAAATTTATATTAAAAAATTTAACATGTCATGAGAACACTGAAAAGATGAAATTATGAAAACAGATTTCTAGGTATTAATACCTAGGTATTTAATACCTTTCTAGGTATTAAAACACACCACAAAGCAATGATAGTTAAATTGGTGTGGTATTGGCTCATAAATAGACAAACAGACTAGAGAAATAGAACAGGAAAACAATACAAAATTAGAAACAGCACATATGGAAATTTAATATAAGATAGAAGTGGTATCTCAAATTACTATCAGGAAAATAGGTTTCATAGTAAATGGTACTGACAACTGGGTAACAATTTAGAGAAAAAATAAAATTATATACACCTCATACTATACACGCTAATAAACTCTTATACTAACCTAAACATATTATGCAAAAGAATAAGTAGAACAGAAATATAATTGTAAAAAAAATAAAAACCAAATAAGAGAAGAAAAGAGGCAGTTTTCTCTTTAACCTCAGTGTAGGGAAGGCTTTTAAACTACATTAAAAATCTAGAGACAATAAATAAATTGGTATATTTGACTACATAATTATTAGAATGCAAAGAGTCCATTAAAAAATTGAAAGGCAACCGAGGATTTTGCGTAAAAGAAACTTAGCTGCTGCGACTTCATCCTAACAAGTAAAAAGCTGAACGGACTAAAAATCAACTCTTCTTAAATCCTTAAGAGAAGTGAAAATACAGGGAAAACTGCTGGTCCCAAAATTGGAGAGACAGGTAAATATATGTAGTCACAGCTTACTGAAACAAACCTCATGAGGCTCAGTTTTCTTCACAAGGCCTGCTTTCAGGAGAGACTAGCTAACCAGAGGCTATCCTGCTGATATATTATCAGAAACTAACCAACCTGGGGTAAGGGAAATACCCAACTCCAGTCCAATCTAGCCATCCTTCTCTGCCTAAAGTGGAGAAAATAAACCCAAGAAAGACACAGGCACATCCACAGGCACAGGCTCACTGAAAGACTGAGACCTAATCACAGGATTATCAAACACTTCTGCTTCCTTCACATGTTACCACTACAAAGTAAAGGCCTATTTACAGCAGTTCCTTTTATCTGGTATATCACATCCATCTGTCAAGAAAAGATTACAAGGCATTCCAAAAGGCAAAAAACACAATTTGGATAGTCAGAGCAAGCATCAGAACCTGTCATGGCAAGGAAGTTGGAATTACAAGATAGGGGAACATAAATAACTATGATTATTATGCTGAGATTCCTAATGGATAAAGATGGATAATGTAAGCAGAGAGATGGGAATCCTAAGAAACAACCAAAAAGAAATATTAGAGTGAAAAACACCATAAGAGAAGTAAAGAATGCCTTTCATGGGCTTACTAGTGGACTAGATATGGCTGAAGAAAGAATCTGAGCTCGATAACATCTCCATAGGGATCTCCAAAACGGAAAAGCAAAGGTAACAAAGATTGAAAGAAGTAGAACAGAATATTCAAGAACAGTTGGACAACAATATAAGGTACAATGTTAATATAATGGGAATACCATAGGAAATGGAAAAGATAGAAACAGAACTATTTGAAAAAATAATGACTGAGAATTTTTTTATATTAATGTCAGACATCAAACCACAGATCCAGGAAGCTTGGAGAAAATCAAGCAGGATAAAAAAAGGAAACTACAACTAAGCACATCATATTTAAACTACAGAAAATCAAAGATGAATTAAAAATCCTGAAAGAAGTCAGAGGAATAATATCTTCCCTATAGAGGAACCATGATAAGAAGTACATCTGACTTCTCAGATGCCATCCAAACAAGAAGAGAGTAAGGTAAAATATTAAAGTTTTGAGAGAAAAAACTCACTAACCTAGAATTCTGTAACCTGTAAAATTATCCTTCAAAAATGAAGGAAAAATAGACTTTCTTGGATGAATAAAAATTGAGGGAATTTATTGTCAGTTGCCTTGCCTTGGAAGAATTATTATTATTATTATTATTTTTTACAATATAAGCATGGGCTCTAATACAAATCGTTGGTGACAGGGAATAGGACACACCTTCAGCAGTGGTCATACAATAGGTGGTAAAATGCTTGTGTTCTTGGAAGAGGAGTTTTTGCATTGTTGCTCTGTGGAGGTCTTGGACTCCTCTGGCCTGACAACTACCTCTAGTTTACTCAGTGCTCCTGCTAGATGAGGCAGCTGGACAACCTCAGCTGTGTGCCGGAGAGAGCCCTGCTGGTCACTTGAATTCCCAGCCTGCTTAGTGGTGCCATCTTTTATTTTGTCTCTAATCTCTTCTTTGATGATCACATCTGCTTTTTTACCCAAGTGATGATGCCCTTGAACCTTGTCCTTTCTTGCCTCAGAGGAGAAATAGAGGTTGAGTTTCCTCAGGGTCTGGGGCTGTGGACGTGGTTTGAGGTTCCGCACCTCATGAACCCAAGCATGCTTGAGGGCCTGGTCAGGGGTCATGCGAAGAGACGGTTCCCATACCAAACACCTTCTAAGAAAGTCCAGGAAGCTGGAGTTGTAGGTTTTCAGCACCATCGTGAGATTCTTGGAATCTGGGTATCTTTTTTTCCCTTTATTTTTGGTTATATTTTTAGGGAAACCTTGGGAATCTTTCGAGATACAACATTCTGTGTTTAGTTCCAGGTGTAAGTATTCCCTTGCAAGAAATTTTAACAGAAGATCTTTGTAGAGAAATAAAATGGTATGGGTCAAAAACAAATCTACAAAAAGAAAACAAGAGTATTGTTACAGAACCCCTGGGCTGCTCCAACTGAAAACAAACCCATGGGCTCTTTAGTTAGGGGCCTGATTGTGCGCCGCCAGAATTATAACTCTCAATACCAGAGTTTAGTGAAAAGAAAAAGAATTGTTTATTTAACAGTTATATGGATTTAGATTATTTGCGGATTTCTGCTGTTAAGTCTTATATTCTTTACAACACCCATAAGCACATATCCTTGCCTCCCCTCTACCAAATCTGGCCAGTCTTAGAAAGGTCAGAAACACCGTTTCCCTACTTTCCAAACACAGTTCAGCTTTACCAGCAGCTGCCAAACACTCAATTCTGATTGGGGGGTCCTTTCTGTGCTATGGTGCCCTCCAGCTCTCAATGCAGAACTGCCTGGATTCTCAGCCTCCTTGTAAACTGCCTTCTTCCTGCAAACCGCATGGATCTCCTCTCCTTCTCAAAACCACATGGCGAGAGCCTCTTAAAGCAGCCTGGAGACCCCTCTCAAAACCGCATGGAGAAATTAGCTTCTTTATTCCACATGGAGAAGGCCCCTTCACCAAGCCGCATGGAGGAGCAAGAGCGAGCTAAACTGTGCGCAACTGCTTATATGTTTCTGACTGTGTCCTCTGACGCAGGGGGGTGTTGCAAACAGTTCTGACCATTCACAGAACCTTACGTAGGCTCTGTGTGCTTTTTCCATACCATCCCCTGGTTCAAGACCCCTCCCATCTACCTGAGGCTTTGGATGCATTAAAGCCATTTTGCATAAGAAAGACACTAGCCACCAGCCTCAGGCATGTGGAGGCATTCTGAAAGCTGCTTCCTTCTCCCCATCCCCCAGCCGCAAACTCTGGGGATTTTTGGACTCCCCTGTTTCTGTAATAGTATCAAAGAAGAAATAAGTTAGAGTGAAATAATAACTTTTATTTTTTATCTTTATTGATCAAATACCAGTTTGTTTAAAATAATAATAGCAACAATGTATTCAGTGATGCATGCTTATGTATATGCCATATAAGTGAAATGAATGAAAACAATGATCCAGGGATGAGAAGGAGGAATTAGAATTACTTTATTATTATAAGGTGTTCACACTCCCAAATTGATGCAATTACTTGGTCACTATTGTTAGAAACAAGGACATAGTGACTCTCAAACCAGTGAAAAGTCATTAGTAACAAAGGTAATTAGAGGGTCTCTGAGAAGGGAGCTGACATCACTGGCATATCTACAAACCACAGAAGGGGCATTTAGATAATCGTGTTAGATTGTAACTCCGGAGTAACCAGTAATGGAGAAACGGGGAAGAAGGAGCAGGGAGGGGGAGCTAATTGCGTTAGGGCAGGGAAGCTAATAGCTCTCACTTTAGGGCAAAGAAGATAATCACTTTAGGGTGGCAATTTCAGGGTGGGGAAGCTAAGACTATAAAACCAGTTTCCTTTGTCTACTTGGCACGCACATTCTCCTGGCTGTGAGGGTGCGCCCGGCTCTGCAGACTCGTGAATAAAGGCCTCATTTTACTGCTCAAGTCCTGTGTCCCAGTTTTTATTGTGAGCGTTTCTCACACTATGAAGTACTTATAAAAAACAATGTAGGTGCATTTGCTGAGATAATATCTTTTAGAAACTTATCAAACAAAGGATTTTCATCTGGTGTGATTTGGAGGCAGCCGTCTCGAGAGACGATGGTGTAGCTTCTTAAGAGTCTATCTGCACCGCCGAGAATGGCTGTGCAGTCCGACTTGGGAGTGACACGGTATCTGTCTCCTCCCGTGTTGAATCGACATCTTGCGATGACGCTGAAGCTACAGAGCCTGGGCAGGGTGATATGGAGGGTCTGCTGTTGCCCATGCAGCAGACCCCCCCTCTCTTCGCAGCTGAAGGGTCTTTCCAGACGGAGTCGATACAGCTTGGCTTCAGGTGCGCCGCAGGAGTTGCCGGTGTTGACTACAACGTCAAACCGCCTTAGGGACTCCGGCTCCGGATTTTCTGTCGGGGTTTACTCCCTTAGCCTTTCCCCTGAAGAGGTATGCCGCAAGGCAGCGGAGGTTTTTTGGAGTCAGGGTTTTCCTTCTCTGTCTGGTGTGATAAGGGCTGCTATAATATGTAGCTATTTGGGAAGCTTTTATATTATCGGGTATAAAGTTGCACTAAATGGCTTTCCCTATAACTAAAATTTATAAACTCTGCCGTTTGCAATGCACTTATTTGCAGACACAGCAACTGTAACTAGAATGACGCAGCCTGGGGTCTGGCCACTTGCTGAAATGTACACATATAACATGAAGATTTTTGGGGAAGGAAATAGGTTTTTATTAACAGGGTTCCTAATTTGAGGGAACTGGGACCATTCTTTCCCTTAGCTTGTAATAGAACCCATGGGCTGCCCCAATTGAAACAGTGTTACAGAAACAGGGGAGTCCAAAAATCCCCAGAGTTTGCTGCTGGGGGATGGGGAGAAGTAAGCAGCTTTTCAAATGCTTCCACATGCCTGAGGCTGGTGGCTACTGTCTTTCTTATGCAAATGGCTTTAATGCATCCAAAGCCTCAGGCAGATGGGAGGAGTCTTGAACCAGGGGACGGTATGGAAAGCACACAGAGCCTACGTAAGGTTCTGTGAATGGTCAGAACTGTTTGCAACGCCCACTGCGTCAGATGATGCAGTCAGGGATATATAAGCAGCTGCAGACATTTTAGCTCAGACTCTCTCAAGCTCTCGTTCGGGCTCTGGCTCTCACTGGCGCTCGGGCTCTCGGACTCTCTCGCTCTGGCTCTCGCTGGTGCTCTCTCTCTGAGACTCTCGCTCTCTGACTCGGGCTCTCACTCGCGCTCTGGCTCTGGCGCTCTGACTCTCGCTCGTGCTCTCACTCTGGGACTCTCTCAAGCTCTCGTTTGGGCTCTGGCTCTCACTGGCACTCTGGCTCTCGCTCTGGCGCTCTGACTCTCTCTCACTCGCGTGCTCGCTCTCGCTCTCTCGCTCTCTCGTGTGCCCCCTCCACGTGGCTTGGTGATGGGGCCTTCTCCATGTGGCTTGGAGAAGGGGTCTCCAGGCTGCTTTAAGAGGCTCTGGCCATGCAGTTTTGAGAAGGAGAGAAGATCCACACGGTTTGCAGGAAGAAGGCAGTTTGCAAGGAGGCTGAGAATCCAGGTCGTTCTGCATTGAGAGCTGGAGGGCACCACAGCACAGAAAGGACCTCCCCAATCAGATTGAATGATTGGCAGCTGCTGGTAAAGCTGAACTGTGTTTGGAAAGTAGGGAAACGGTTTCTCTGACTTTCCTAAAACTAGCCTGGTTTGGTAGTGGGGAGGCAAGAATATGTGTTTGTGGGTATTTTAAAGAGCATAAGACTTAACAACAGAAATCCGCAAATAACTAAATCTATATAACTGTTAAATAAACAATTCTTTTTCTTTTCACCAAACTCTGGTATTGAGAGTTATAATTTTGGCGGCGGGCAATCGGGCCCCTAACTAAAGAGCCCGTGGGTTTGTTTTCAACTGGAGCAGCCCAGGGGTTCTGTAACAACAGGACCCCATGGGCTGTTCAGTTATTAGGGGCCTGATTGCCTGCATCCAGAAGCATAACTCTCAATACCAGAGTTTGATGAAAAGAAAAAGAATTGTTTATTTAATGGTTATATAGATTTAGATATTTTGTGGATTTCTGCCGTTAAGTCTTATTTTCTTTAAAACACCCACAAACACATAGTTCTGCCTCCCTCTACTATAATAGAACCCATGGGCTGTCCCAATTGAAACAGAATCCATGGGCTGTTCAGTTATTAGGGACCTGATTGCCCGCCGCCAGAAGCATAACTCAATACCAGAGTTTGGTGAAAAGAAAAAGTTATTTAATGGTTATATATTTATATATTTTATTATTAGTGGATTTCTGCAGTTAAGTCTTTTCTTTTCTTTTTTTTAAAACCCACAAACACATAGTTCTGCCTCCCCCTGCTAAACCAGGCTAGTTTTAGAAAAGTCAGAAATACAGTCTTCCTGTTACAGAAACAGGGGAGTCCAAAAATCCCCAGAGTTTGCGGCTGGGGGATGGGGAGAAGGAAGCAGCTTTCAGAATGCCTTCACATGCCTGAGGCTGGTGGCTAGTGTCTTTCTTATGCAAAATGGCTTAGATGCTTCTGAGGCCTCAGGTGGATGGGAGGGGTCTTGAACTAGGGGATGGTTGGAATTGGAAAAAATACACAGAGCCTACATAAGGTTCTGTGAATGATCAGAACTGTTTGCAACACCCCCTGCATCAGAGGACGCAGTCAGGCAGTCAGGGATATATAAGCAGCCGCAAACATTTTAGCTCTCTCTCTCTCTCTCTCTCTCTCTCTCTCTCTCGCTCTCTCTCGCTCTCTCTCGCTCTCTCTCGCTCTCATGTGCTCCTTCCATGTGGCTTGGAGAAGGGGTCTCCAGGCTGCTTTAAGAGGCTCTCACCATGCAGTTTGCAGGAAGAAGGAAGTTTGCAAGGAGGCTGAGAATCCAGGCAGTTCTGCATTGAGAGCTGGAGGGCACCACAGCACAGAAAGGACCTCCCCAATCAGAACTGAGTGATTGGCAGCTGCTGGTAAAGCTGAACTGTGTTTGGAAAGTAGGGAAATGGTTTCTCTAGCTTTCCTAAAACTAGCCTGGTTTGGAAGGGGGGTAGGCAAGGATATGTGTTTATGGGTGTTTTAAAGAGCATAAGACTTAATAACAGAAATCCGCAAATAACTAAATCTATATAACTGTTAAATAAGCAATTCTTTTTCTTTTCACCAAACTCTGGTATTGAGAGTTATAATTTTGGCGGCGGGCAATCGGGCCCCTAACTAAAGAGCCCATGGGTTTGTTTTCAACTGGAGCAGCCCAGGGGTTCTGTAACAAGAACAATATGGACCAGATCAATGGGTTATAGCCTATTTCCCCAAACCATTCAATCCCCCCTTCCTAGGGTGGCCAGTATGCCTCCACACCTTAGCAGAGGCAACAATTCTCAGTCAAGAAACCCTTAAGTTAGTTCCCTTTGCCAAGATAACAGTCCACTCTTCTCATGCTATTTCCAGCCTATTAACACACCAGGCCATTGCTGCAGCCTCCCCTTCCTGAATTTAGTTCATACATGCCCAACTACTTCAAAATCCTTAAATCTCCCTACATAAATCAGCTCTCCTCCTCAACCCTCCCTCATTACTTCCCCTCCCCCACTCTCACACCCATACCCATGACTGCACTCAACATCTCTCCTACTTTTACACTCCTTCCCCAACATACAAGACATCCCTCCACACAGGTGGAATCCTGATTTATAGATGGAAGCTCCTACAAGATTGGCCCAAAAGGAGCAGAATATGCCATTACTACCCTTGCCTCCATCATTGAATCAGGACACCTGCCCTCTGGTACCTCTTCCCAAGAAGCAGAACTTATTGCCCTAATGCAGGCCTTAGCCCTTGCAAAAACTTGTCAGATCAATATATACCCTGACTCTAAATATGCCTATCACATCATACATTCACACATATCAATTTGGAAAGAAAGGGGATACCTCACCTCTAAACACTCTCCCATCATCAACAAACATCTCATTCTCAAACTTTTTCAAGCAGTTCAGTTCTCGACAAAAGCAGCAATTATCCACTGCAAGGGACATCAAGCCAGGACAGATCTCATAGCTCAGGGAAATCACAAAGCAGACACTGAGGCAAAAAAAAAAAAGCCCATGCCTCTTCCATCCTCCTTACGATACCTACTGAGGCACCCCCTTATGCAGAGGAAGAAAGGCACACCCTAGTTAAGCTTGAAGCAACCCAACAAAATGGGTGGTTTCATTTACATAACAAAATAATTCTCCCCAACAATCATGCTCAACATATCCTCACTGAACTCCATAACCGAGTTCACGTAAGTGGAAGACCACTACACACTTTATTATCCCAAACAATATATCACACTGGCATGCTAACCCAACTAGAAAAATATCCCAAAATTGCCCTATATGCCAACAAACCAAACCTCAAAGAAAATTAAAACTGCCTTTCCCCACTTTCTTCCATCCTCCTACTACACAGGTTTGGCAGATCTCCTTGGAGCAGCCCAGCCAGTAGCCACCGTCACTCATATTGTAGCTCCTGACACTCTCTGCCTCTGCTTCGGGCATGTCAATGGCACCTACATTCAGCCTCGCTCCTTAGGCTCATTCAACCCTTCAATTCTCTGCAACCACATCCTAGACCTAGCCTTCATACACTATGAAGGCTGACCAAAAACTCCTACTTGTCCTTACATATTAGCCCAAATTCACAATCATACCAACACTTCAGATTCTCCTGATACCCCTACATGGATCATGGATTTTCGATTTAACCAATACAGACAAACATTTTTTCACAAAATTCTCCATAATGTTTGGTGCCAGTCAATAAAAAATAAAACTCACCCCAGTTGCATTGCCATCACCAAAGCAAAACATAGCACTGCTGTTTCCCTTCAAGGGATGGGATATCACTTCATATATGGTATGCAAGCATACCTAATAATTCCTCTTTACTGGACTGGCACCTGCATGATAGTCGCTCTAATATTAGATGCCTCTCTAAGCCCCCAGCAAAGGGCCACTTCTGAAGCCATTCCCAACCTTGGCTCCTGCCTTAAGACCTCCCTCTTGTCCCGCCCCCAACACAAATGAGACCAGCAGTGATCTGAGTTTGTCGGACACACGTACAGCAATCCTATCCTTGAACAACTGGGAATAGGGCACTCCATATATAGAGGCTTCTTTTGGTTCATAGGAATACCCCAATTAGAGAAATAAGTACTAAATCTCTATTTATCCCTTCAAGAAACTTGGAATGCCACCCTCCAAGCTCTAGAAAAACAGCAAGAATCACTAAACAGTCTAGCAGACATAGTTCTCCAAAACAGAAGAGCCCTAGACATCCTCACAGCCAAAGCAGGGGGGACCTGCGCCATACTAAATGAAACTTGCTGTTTTTACATTAACAATACAGGCATAATAGAAGAAAATTTACAAGTACTTAAAAAACACATTGACATTATTGCCCAAGCTAGGGAACAGGCATACGGAGAATCCTGGTTCAGAACCTCCCTCTCATACTTCTCCTATCCCTTCAAAGCGATCTTAGTGCCTCTCATAACCCCACTGCTTCTTCTTCTATTATTCCTCGCCCCTGGCCCTTGTTTCCTCAAACTGCTAGTTAACTTTATTCAAAAACGGTCCAAGCCATGAAAGCCTCTAGCATCCAAAATGTACTCTTATTAAGATCTTTCAGATATCAACCTTTGGCAAGTGATGACCCCAAGCCGGCAGTCAATCCCCTTCCATCGTCCTAACTTAGCAGGAAGTAGTTATAGAAGAGAGATTCGACAACCCCTTCCCCAACCGGTCTCAGCCACCCCTCACCTCCTTTTATTAAAACAAAAAGGCTAGAATGACAGCCTAGGTTCCCATGCCCCCCCACCCCCACGTGCTTTCAGCTGCTTGGGAGATAGGGGTATTTTGAGCTGGGGGTTTCCCATGATCGCAGGGTGTGCCAAACCGAATTGCATTTGGCCTTGATCAGCTTGTCAGACTCACAGCTGCGAGATAAACATACTGGATACAATAATACCCTTTTTATTCCCCGATAAAGCAACGCACTTCCCCCTTAGGAGTTCAGAATCTGAGGCATTCTCAAGGCATGGCTCCCTCCTGGCTTGCTAATTCCCTCAAAAAACTTCCTTTTCTGCTTGCTGCATCTTGATGGTTTTCTGAGCCACTTCATCTTACAGTTTGTAAATTATTAGAGTATGTTTCAAACTATAGATAAAGAGAATACAGTAGGAAAACTGCTGAGTGAGTGAGGAATGTGGTGGTCTTACTTGGGACTAGGGAAGCCAGATTTATGTCTGTAAGGTACAGTCCCTAGCTATCTGTGTTATCTTGAAGATCTGGATGCTTGTCATTGCTTTCTTTCATTTCTGCTATGTAGTAATTGTATGTAATTACTTTTATTACAGTTGAACATTCACTTTCTCATTTATATGGTGTCTTTATCATAAATGGCTAAGCCCATGGTATCAAATGTGTAAGTTTAGTGGTTCGTTGTGGATGGACTCCAGTGTGTATTGGAGACTGACAAGAAATGAAATGATTGCATGTGCAGAGGTTTGAAAATAAAATTTTAGAAGTCAAAGTGTTTGCTAAGATACATGGTTTGATGTGGTCGTTAGAAGCTTGATGCCAAGAGCCACATACTCCTGGGTTGAAATCACAGCTCTACTACTTAATGGCTATGACTTTGGAAAAATTGTGAAGAAGAGAAATTGATTCTATTGATCATTTTTCTCTTTCCCTCTTGACATAATTTGTTTCTTGCCAAATTAATATTTTCAATATTTACATAAAACATTAATTTAGTTTAGAACAATAGAGATAATTGAGTCATTTATATTAATTTGTATTCTGAAAAACCCCAAATCAGACATAATGCAGTCACTAGGTCACAGAGAGTATCACATTTGGTGAAGTCATCGTTTTTTTTGTTGTTGGGGTGTTAACAAGACATAACTGGTTCGTTGGGCCAGAATATTATTTGCGTGCTATCTAGCAGTTCTATAGATCTTATTTTACTCATAGCACATATATGCTATTATAATCAAAACAATCAAAATATAGGCAAAGGGATAATGAATTTCAGTGCTAATTCATCAAATGGACCATTTCTTCATTATGTGAATTGGTTGTCTGGTTATCATAAAGCTCTCAGTAGAAATCCTCCTATATTTATATTCCATGCCCCAGAAGAATGTCATGATAATATTGTTCAACTTTTATTAGGCTGTGGCATGAATTAGACTGGGTATTGGTTGTAGTTTGCTTAGTAATGCTTTTAGGTATGAGGTTGTGATATCCTTGAAACTGTCAGTGATGGAAGTGTAGAAGCTGGTTGCTTCCCAGGTGTGCCTGTGTTCATTGCATTTTAAATTGCAATCTGCTCACTGCTTCTATTTAAGATGCCACCAACCAGTGCAATTTGAGAAGAGCAAGTTGTGTTCTTGTGAGTTGTTTTGTGCAAAAAATACATTGTCAATGAAAGAGAAGCAGTCTTTCTATTATTTGCTTCAAGATCACCAACTCAAGAGAGGACAACAGAGAGAGTATTTGCTGAGACAACAGAAGGCACTTTGCTCTCATAATACATAGGACATTGAGATCCTCTCTTTGTTTTCAAATCCCAGGAAGCCATATATGGAATAAATCATAGATCAACTATGCTGTAAGCTCACTAGAAAACTCCTGAACTGTAAAATACCTTAATACTGTAGCATGAAAGACATACTGTTGTAGGACAATATGATTAAAGAACATTTTGAAGATATTGATTTAAAGTGGATGTAAATAGAATAAATTGGAAAATGGAGAGATTGGAGTTGGGAGGCGGGTAAATAATGAAACTATGAATTTTCAATGAGGAGTGATGATTTTTATTATAATGTTTTAGGCCAAGAAAAAGACTAGTGAAAATCTAGTGAGGCCTTTACTTTGCAAATGAGAAGCCAGGGCTAGAGGAGTTGATTTGGCGAAAGTTAATCAGTGGAAGAATGATTTATTAATCCAGATTTCCTAACACTACTTTTGTTTAGTATGTATATTTATTATAAGATGAGGTGCTTCAAGAAATTTTTTTTTGAAAATTAAGAGAATCCTAAAACTCTAATATTTCACTGGTGTGGGACCGGTAGTGAGAAAAATACTCCCATATTAAAGAAATTGTTTGCTTCTTCCAAGATTTTTTTTTTTTTTTAAAGTAATAGGAAGGATATTATGGACTCAGGAGCTACTTGGGTTGAGTTTCATTTTTGCCTAAACTTGCTCATAGTTGACAAAGTTTTTACCATGATTTATCATGAAGTTAGTAAAGCTTAACATTATGAACTATCATGCCCATAGGCCATTTCAAGATGGGCAGGCCTTAGCAATGTGTTCACATATTTAACAAAATTTATGAAAGTAAAATATTTGAACACAGTCAACACCACATTCTCTATTAACACATTTCGACTTCCACTCAGTCAAACTTCCTCTTATGCAGGTGGCATTGGAGGTACCACGAGTGCTTTTACATCTGCCTAAGAAAAAGTTAAATAGCTGACACATTTAGTTTTGGGTGTATTGGGATTATTTTTTACCTGACCTGCAGTCCAATTGTGTATAGGTATTTTTTAGCTGTTCAGGTGAAGGAATGGCTTCCAAGAATTCTACATCCTTACCGAGCTAATGAACTCAATGACAACAATAACAAATTGGTTATGAGTGCTGTCAAATCAGAGTATTAAAAATAGTCACAGCATGGCAATTTAGATATGTGCTAAAATATTACAGCTTGTATATTCTTTAAAATTCGATGTTGCATATATGAGAAATGTGATAGAATATTCTCCAGGTTTTACAACCTTAAAATTTTACTTGATAAAAATTGTAAAGCTAAACTATTAGTAATAAATAATGAATAAATTTTCATCAATGATGCTAGAGGAAACTCTGAATTATCTTCCTATTCTCTCTATAGAAAACAATTTTACAAAATCGACATATATAAAGAGATAGTCAAAGAGAATGCAGCCCCAAATGCAACCTAGAAATGTAAGACAGTTTATTAATAAAATATATTATTTTCTAGATATTTGTGACATTTGTATTGCTTGTCAGCTTTTTAAAAATATGTAATTTTTTATATCTTCTTCAAAATACATAGACATTCACTACCCAATTTTGTATTGTTTCCTTAAAAAAGAATCCAGGAGTCCACTCTGCCACCGAGCATCATGGAACCTGCTTGAAGTGCAACCCAGGAGCCTGGGTGGGCGGAGGCGGCGGGGCAGCCCCGGAGCCAGGGCAAGGACGCCGCAAGCTGAAGTGAGGCGGAAGCGGAAGCGACAAAGGGTGCGCAAGGCAAGGCTGCCTGAGCTCCCCACCCGCCATGGGCCGCCCCAAGTGTGGGCGTGCTCTTGCTGCTGGCGCTGCTGCTGTTCTGACCCTAGTATCTTAAGGCGGCAGTGGATCCACTGCACGGTAACCAAGGGCAGGTCAGGGAAAGCCAGGAACACCAGTTCTGGTGCCAGAACAAGCCAAGCGCTGCATCCTTCTGTGTGGAGATGCGACGAGGACCACTGCCCCAAGAAGACCCGCATGGACACTGACTTCACCGGTGACAACCACCATTGCATCCCGGAGCAATGGAAGTGTGATAGCGAAGAGGAGTGTTCCGAGGGTCCCCATGAGTTCAAGGCCACTTCCAATAAGAAGTGGAAGTCTAGAGATTTTCTGTGTCACCCAGCAACTTAGGGGCTGACCCAGCTACAAGTACTTTTCTGACCCCGTGTGAAGGAGCTGGGGCAACTGTCCCTTCTATACGGTGGCTGGTCCTGTGCTGTGCTTCCTGGACAGCAGCTGGACACTGACAGTTCTCACTACCTGTGCTCTGGTCCCCTTGGAGCTGTCAGTCCCCCTTTTGAAGTTGTCTGCCCCTAAGCCTCTCGTGACCTGACACTGTAAACATGCTCGCTCAAGCAGCTGTCAAGTACTTTCATTCATTAACCTGTGAACTTATGCATGAGAGGCAGTGCCCATGGGTTTGGATTTCTGGGGCAGGATTCTCTGGGAATTTATCAATGCCTGCAGCTACTCCAGCAACCTAGACCCTTGCCAACTGTGCAGGATGCCTGACACTTTAGAGGAGGGGCTCCTCACTCCTGCCTCTCAGACCTGGGGACGCTAGGACAGCAGAGGAAAAGACAGAGGGAGGCAAAAGCAGAAACAGACAGAGAGACATCATGCTAAGGAGTTCCATATCATCTTAAGATAAAATGCAAAACTCTTAACATGAAACAAAACGCACTTCAGTACCAGAGTTGTGTTAACTTCTCTAGGCTTTATGTCCACCACTTCTCTCCCTGACACGACCTAAGCTACAGCCATTCTGACCTACTTTCAAATTTCTCTATTTCCCTTCCAATGTTGAGCCTTTACAGTGCCTGTCTCTCTTGACAGCAGCACCCTTCTCCTTCACCCTTGCCCACAAATTCCTTCCTTTCCTTCAGGTTCCAGCTGGGTCAACTTGACTTTCAGTGTAGGAGATTATAATGCTATCATCATATCAAGTCTGCATCTGACAACAGTGAAAGAGCCTAAGACTTTAATTCATTCATTTATATTTAGTGAGCACCCACAATTCATGTGTGAAAATGCCACAGGGAACATGAGTTTGTGGAAAAAGATGTGAAATATTTATATCGAAAAATGTAGAATATCACAGGGGCAATCCAAGTGTTATGGACATTTAGGAAATGGGGTGACTGATTTTTGTTGAATTAGGGAAAATAACTTACTTTGATGCTATAATAAAAGTTTAGAACTTCCTTTGGCTCAAAGGGCCTTCAGCTCTGAAAGGTACCTTTCAGCCTACTCTTGGGTGATTAACAAAGGATCAGATCTGTAGGTTTAGACCCCCCAAATGCAGTTCAGTCATAGCAGCTCCAGTGGTTTTCTGTGGCTTTAAAAATGTTTGATGAAATACTTCCATTTTCAGTAACATGGACAGATCTTGAGAATATCATGCAAAGTGAAAAACCAGACAGAAGTAAAGACCCAGGTGACCTCACTCGTATGTGGGATATAAATCTGAAAGTCACAAATGAACAAACAAGACAATCAAACAAAAACTCAGAGTCACAACAGATTGGTGGTTACCAGAGGGAAAGGGAAATAGGGGGAGTCAGAAAAGGTAAAGGGGGTCAAATATATGGTGGCAGAAGTGAAATTGACTCTGAGTGTTGAACACACAATGCAATATAAAGAAACTATATAGTAGAATTGTACACTTGAAACCTATGTCATTTTATGAACAAGTGTCACCCCAATAAATTTAATAATGAAAAGAAAAGTTTGAAAGCCACAGGTGTTTTCTACTGGAATAAGAGTATATATGTACTCTTATAATAAGATTAATATGTACTCTCAAGTTTATTATCACTTTCAAGAAAATTGATGGATAACCAATGTACCCTCTCAGTTTGTAACTATACTTGTTCCCCAAAGAAATGAAGCAAAATAGTGACTCTTCAGTATATGGCCATGTGTAATTGAGGTAACTCAGGAGACGAGACATTTGAGGAAATTGTTGTACAGCCGTATGATCTGTGAGAATGTCTCAATGCCCTATGCTAATTGCAAATGTGTCAGTATTGTACAGTGGGGCTTCTGTGTTTGAGTAGAGGAAAAGGACATCGAGTTTAATAACTACAAATTCCTGAAATACCTATGGAAGAAAAATGACATCTAAGCTGTAGAACCTTTTTCTTTTCACTGGAATATGTGTAATAGTACATGAGTTTAGCTATTTTTATTTTCTGTCTTAATCCTGCTTTGTTTTGAAATCAAACTAAGCATAGTTCTCAAGTATTCAAGAATTCACTGTATGAGGTAAATTAAGGCTTTCAGCATTTTAGGGTGCCAATGAATGCCCCTGGAAAGGTAAATGGCCTGTGGTTTCCAGGGCTCTAGAGGACTGAATTTGCCACAAACGGTTCAGTTTCTCTCTGATAGAAAGGAGATTACTCCCAATGGTTCTCTGTAGAATGAGTTCCGTTTTTCACATGAGACATTGGATTATATCCGACCAGAAGGCTGAGGCTTTCTAAGTGTTGAATGCAATCATCATGATCAGACTGTCAGAGGCTATAAACACCTACAGCAAAAACTTGAAAAGAAGATCTAAGATGGTGGAGGAGTAAGTGGAAGCTACACTAACCTCCTCCCAGGACCAGTCTGGATTTACAACATAATTTTGGAGAAATCATCTGGAATAACCAACCGAACACTAGCTGGAGAGAAGTCTTATAACCATGGAGAGACAGAAAAGGCCGCTACATCACAACGTGACCTGTAGGGAATGCAGGGATGCGGAAGAGCTGGCTTGGCTCCCATGGGTGGCAGCTGAAGGGACTGAGAAACAGCTCAGCAGCCAGGGGTTACCTCTGAGAAGGGCAGGGTCTAAACCCCCAGCTGGGCTTCCCAGTCTACAGCAACAGAGTAGAAAATAAAATAGTATCCAGATGTGAAAAGTGAATATCCACAGGGTTTCTTGCTAGCCAGAGAGAAACAGCTGGAGAAAAAGAGCTCTTAAGTGGATCAGGTATGAAAATATGTTGGCCCCCACTTACTTTGGGCTCAAGCAGAGGGAAGGCAGAGAGGACTAGAGATGCTTGGGGAAATTTTGGCACGGTGGCTTTGAGGGGAGAACTGGAGGAGCAACCAACAGGGTCCCAGTGCTGACTCATCCCCAGTACTGCAGGCAGACCATTTCCCTCTGAGTGGTGTCAGCCTGAAGGGAAGCAAAAGCCCTGCCTACAGGAATTAAGCAACCACACCCTCAGTCCTTAAGCCTGATGGCTAATCACAGATTGAATAGATTAACAACTAAAGGAGACAGACAAAGGCAGTAGATCCCTGGAAGTATCCAACATTCTGCCTAGGGCCAGACTGGTACACGATCTGATGCCACCAGGGGCAGACCCAGGAAGTGCAGGCCATTCTAAGAAACAGCAACAAACAATAAGAGTCACAAAAATGGGGAGACAGAGAAACAACCCACCATCAAAAAGAAAGGAAGAATCCCCCAGAAAGGGTGCCAAATGAAATAGAGGGGAGCAAACTATCAGATATGGAATTGAAAAAAAATGGATTATGGGAAAGATCAATGAGCTCAGAGAGCTCAAGGAAAACTACAAAGAATTCCAGGGAAATTATAAGGAACTCCAGGGAAGCTACAAAGAACTTACTGAGAATTACACCAGCATGAAAAGGGACATAGAAGCTATCAATAAGAGCCAGGAGGAAATGAAGAATACAATTTCTAAATTGAAGAACACAGTAGAAGGAATTAAAAGCAGGCTAGAGGAAGCAGGAGATCGGATGAGCGAGCTGGAGGACAATGTAGACAAAAACCCCCAGACAGTGCAACAAAATGAAAAAAGACTGAAAAAGAATGAAGAGGTTTTAAGAGAGATGCAGGACAACATGAAACATAATAATATCTGTATCATAGGAATATGAGAAGGAGAAGAAGAAGAGCAAGGGATAGAAAACCTCTTTGAAAAACTAATGACAGAAAACTTCCCTAACATGAGGAGAGAAAGAGTCACGCAAGTTCAGGAAGTACAGAAGGTCCCAATGAAGACGAACCCCAACAGGCCCACTTCAAGACACATCATAATTAAAATGGCAACATTCAGAGACAAAGAGAGAATCCTAAAAGCAGCAAGAAAGAAACAACTAATAATATACAAGGGAGCTCCAATAAGGCTATCCTCAGATTTCTCAGCAGAAACACTATAAGCCAGAAGGGAATGGCAAAAAATATTCCAAGCAATGAAAAACAAAGGCCTACAACCAAGAATACTCTACCCAGCAAGGCTCTCATTCAAAATGGAAGGTGAAATAAGGAGTTCCCAAGACAAAAGAAAGGTAAAAGAATATATCTCTACAAAACCAGCACTGCAAGAGATGCTAAAGGGTCTGCTTTAAGAAGATGAAGAAACAGAGAGAGAAAGAGAGGAAAACAAGTACAAGAAGGGAAAATGACAACGAATAAGTACCTATCAGTAATAACCTTAAATATGAATGTATTAAATGCTCCAATCAAAAGACATAGGGTAGCTGAATGGATTAGAAATTATGACCCACATATATGTCATCTACAAGAGACCCACCTTAGAACAAAAGATCTACATAGATTGAAAGTGAAAGGATGGAAAAAAGTATTTAAAGCAAATGGACATGAAAAAAAAGCTGGGGTAGCAATACTTATACCAGACAAAGCAGATTTCACAGCAAAGGCCATAAAAAGAGACAAAGAAAGACATTTCAGAATACTTAAGGGAAAAATCCATCAAGAAGATATAACCCTTGTAAAAATATATGCACCCTACTTAGGAGCACCCAAATATGTAAGGAAAATTTTGAAAGACTCCAGAAAAGATATAGACAGCAACACTCCCATATTAGGGGACTTTAACACCTTATTGTCAACAATCGATAGATCTTTGAAGCAAAGAAACATGAAAGATACTGAGGCATTGAACAACATTCTAGATCAAATGGACTTAGTCGATATATATAGAAATTTTCACCCCCAAAAAGCAAAATATACATTCTTCTCAAGCGCATGAGGAACATTTTCAAAGATAGACCACGTAGCAGGACACAAAACAAGCCTCAACAAATTCAAGAAAATTGAAATTATATCAAGCATCTTCTCAGATCACAATGGCTTAAAATTGGAAATCAACCTCAAGGAAAAACTCAAAAACATTCAAACTCAAGGAGAATTAATAACATGCTATTAAATAATTAATGGATTAACAAAGACATCAAGGAAGAAATCAAAGAGTTTCTGGAAACTAATGATAATGAACACACAACAACTGAAAACCTATGGGATACAGCAAAAGCAATCCTGAGAGGAAAGTTCATAGCAATGCAGGACTACCTAAAAAAGATAGAAGAATCTCTAATAAAAAATCTAACCCTACAGCTACAAGAACTAGAGGAAGAACAACAAGCAAAGCCCAGAGCGAGTAAAAGGAAGGAAATCATCAAGATGAGAGCAGAATTAAATGATATAGAGACTAAACAAACAATTCAAAAGATCAACAAAAGTAGCAGCTGGTTCTTTGAAAAGACAAACAAAATTGAAAAGCCTTTAACCAGGCTCATCAAGAAAAAAAGAGAGAGGACCCAAATAAATAAAGTCAGAAATGAAAGAGGAGAAATCACAACTGATACCACAGAAATACAAAGGATTGTAAATAATTATTACGAACAACTGTATGGCAAGAAATTTGACAACCTAGAGGAAATGGACAAATTCTTAGAAACATATAATCTTCCAAAAATGAATCAAGAATAAGCAGAAAGCCTGAACAGACCAACAACAACTAGTGAAAATGAAGCATTAATCAAAAAACTCCCGGCACACAAAAGCCCTGGACCAGACAGCTTCACAGGTGAATTCTACAAAACATTTAGGGAAGAGCTAACTCCTATCATCCTCAGATTATTCCAAAAAGTTCAAGAAGTCCCAAAGTCATTCTATGATGCCAGTATTAGCCTAATTCCAAAACCAGGTCAAGACACAACAAAGAAAGAAAACTATAGGCCAATACCGCTGATGAACCCGGATCCTAAAATCCTCAACAAAATATTGGCAAACCAGATCCAGGACCACATTAGAAAGATCATGCACCATGATCAAGTGGGATTCATCCCAGGGATGCAAGAATGGTTTAATATTCGCAAATCAATAAATGTAATACAACACATAAACAAAATGAAAGACAAAAACCACATGATCATATCAATAGATGAAGAAAAAGCATTTGATAAAGTACAACATTCATTTATGATGAAAACTCTCAGCAAATTGGGAATAAAGGGAGCATACCTCAACATATTAAAGGTCATATATGAGAAACCTGAAGCCAACATCATACTCAATGGACAAAAACTGAGAGCATTCCCCCTGAGGTCAGGAACAAGACAAGGATGTCTACTCTCTCCACTCCTATTCACATAGTGTTGGAAGTTTTAGCCACAGCAATCAGACAAGAAAGAGAAATAAAAGTCATCCACATTGGAAAAGAGGAAATAACTGTCGTCATTTGCAGATGACATGATAGTGTACATAGAAAACCCTATAGATTGCACAAAAAAATTACTCAACCTACTAAGTGAATTTGGCAAAATAGCAGGGTACAAAGTCAATATTCAGAAATCAAAGGCATTTCTGTACAACCACAATAAAATTTCAGAGGTAGAAACTAAAGAAAAAGCTCATTTACCGTAGCAACAAGAAAAATAAGGTGCCTAGAAGTAAACTTAAACAAGGAGGTAAAAGGCCTGTACTCAGAAAACTACATAACCCTGAAGAAAGAAATTAAGGAAGATACCATTAAATGGAAGCATATACCATGTTCATGGATGGGAAGAATCAACATCATTAAAATGTCCGTACTACCCAAAGCAACTTACAGATCAATGCAATCCCTATTAAAATACCAATGACATTTTTCACAGACTTAGAACAAATACTTCAAAAATTTATATGGAACCAAAAAAGAGCCCGAATAGCCACAGTGATCTTGAGGAAGAACACAGTAGGAGGAATCACAATACCTGATATCAAACTATACTAAAAGGTCACGGTAATCAAAACAGTCTGGTACTGGCATAAGAACAGACATATGGATCAGTGGAACAGAATAGAGAGCCCAGAAATAAACCCAGGTCTATATGGTCAATTAATATTTGACAAAGGGGGAAGGAAAATTAAATAAAGTGAAAAGAGCCTCTTCAACAAATGGTGTTCGGAGAGCTGGACAGTGACATGCAAAAAAATGAAACTAGACCACCAACTTACACCACACGCCAGAATAAACTCAAGATGGATCAAAGACTTAAATGTAAGCCATGACACCATAAAAGTCCTAGAGGAAAACAGGCAGGAAAATTTCTGATATCCCACATAGCAACAATCTCACTGCTATATCTCCTAAGGCAAGGCAAATAAAGGAAAGAATAAACAAATAGGACTACATCAAACTAAAGAGTTTCTACTCAGCAAAAGAATACATCAGCAAGATGAAGAGGGAACCAATCATATGGGAAAATATATTTGCCAATGATACCTCAGACAAGGGATTGATATCCAAAATATATAAAGAATTTATACGACTCAACACCAAGAAGACAGATAATTCAATTAAAAATTGGGCAAAGGACCTAAACAAACACTTCTCCAAAGGGGACATACCGAGGGTCCATTGGCATATGAAAGAATGCTCAACATCACTAGTCATCAGAGAAATGCAAATAAAAACCACAATGAGATACCACCTCACACCAATCAGAATGGCCATCATCAACAAATCAACAAACAACCTTTGCTACTGAGGATGCGGAGAAATGGGAACCCTGGTGCATTGCTGGTGAGAATGCAGACTGTTGCAGCCACTATGGAATACAGTTTGGAATTTCCTCAAAAAACTAAAAATGGAACTGCCTTTTGAACCAACAATTCCATTGCTAGGATTATATTCAAAAAATCCTGAAACACCAATTCATAAGAACCTATGAATTCCTATGTTTACAGCAGCACTATTTACAATAGCCAAGTGCTGGAAACAACCTAAGTGCCCATCTGTAGATGAGAGGATCAAAGAACTGTGGTACATTTACACAATGGAGTACTATATAACAGAAAGAAAGAAGGAACTTCTACTATTTGCAACAACATGGATGGAACTAGAGAGAATTATGCTTAGTGAAATAAGCCAGGCAATGAAAAAAAATACCTTATGTTATCACCTATTACAGGAAACTAATGAACAACACAAACAAATGAGCAAAATTGAACCAGAGGTATGTAAACAAGAAATAAACTAACAGAACAAAGGGGGAGGGGGGAGGGAGAGAAGGGGGTAAGAAGGGGAAGAGTCTAGTCAAAGAACATGTATAAATGACCCATGGACATGGAAAACTGGGTGGGGACTGAATGTGGGAGAAGTGGGGGCAGGGTGCAGGGAAGCAAGAGGGGGAAAAAAGTGGGATAACTGTAATGGAAAAACAAACAAACAAAAATTTTTTAGTGGGGAAGAAATGAAAATATAAAGAATGGAAATGCAACTTCTATGAATATTAGAAGGACAAGGATTTTCCTTCACACTGTATATTTTTCTCCCTATCTGGTCCCTCCAGCGTTTGGCATTCTAAAGAAGTAAGTAATGACATTAAGTTTCTTTGCATAAAACTAATAATACCAGTTGTTAATAGAGGTTTTTCTGACTAAGACTTTGACTGGAATGTCCTGCCTAAAGGAGACATGCTTGGACTCTGGTTTTTACCAAAAAGCCCTGAGGAACTAGGATGGACTTTTAAAGGTAATAAAAGCCCACAAGATAAAAGGCCTGGTACCTTGGTTGGTTGTGCAGTCCACAGCAATCTTTCCAGGGAAGGAATGAAGGTTGTTTTCCTGAAAGAAGACTAGAAGGGACCATCAGGCACAATGGAAAACCTGAAAGACTTGGAAAAGACAGGTGTTTACACGGAAGGCTGAGTGGCAGGTATGAGGCTCAGCTTCTGTGCCCTGAAGGGCAGACTGAACGTTACCCTAAGTATTCCTTGTGTAAGTTCTAGCAAAACAGAACTAAAGATCATAAGTGATCATTTGCTGCTCTTGTTGTGTTTATGCAAATGAACAGGATAAATTAAAAATGGACTTAATGCAGTCCCTTTAATGGAAAGGAGGGTAATCTTAAGGAGAAAAATCATGATTCAAGGAAAATGACAATGCTCAGTGGTAGACTATAAAGTAGTGCAGCTGTCTTTAAAGCTTCTTTTCATTTAAAATTTGTTTTCATTTGAAAGTTAAACATTGAAGATGTTTAATTTACAGACAAGAAGAATGTCAAATGCCTTGCAACTGAATGTCTTTTCAATAAGACACTCTTACAGATTTGGAGACTTGTTTGTGGGTTATGTTACATAAATTAACATGTGTTTTCTCTTTTAAAAGGGCATAAGCCTATGTTCTCATTGCCTGAGTGATTGTCTGTATGTATAGGCCTCTCTTAATCCTGTCTGCATCACTGCCTCCTGAGACTCAATGGTTTGGCTGAACTAACTTGCTGGGTTGGTGAAGTATGGGGTGGTCTGTGGGCTTCACTTTAAAACTTGTTTCTCTTTTCTATCTTAATGGCTTGGACAGAAAGTGCTCAGAGGTCTAAGAGGGAGGAAACCTAAAATATTTCCCTCAGTCCAAACTAAGTATAATGGGCAAAAGGGTTTTGGACAGGTGGGATGTGCCTAGCACACCTTCCTCCAAAGAATCCCTATTTTTTCCCTAATGTGGGACATTGAAAAATTAATACCTGCTTTTTGTCATCTGGTGGTTATGGTTTGAATGATGTCTTTTAACCCTGTTGCCAAATTTGTTGCCCCCAGAATACAACAAGGATGCCAGCCTGTTAAATCAAGCACGCCATTGTCCAGGGACAGCCAACTGACCTGGAGTCCACATGATCCTTCCCCATGTAGGAAGGCCACCCTCCCGTCTACACCCCCACTCTTAGTAGGGATTTCTGGACCCAAGGGTAGGTAGGATGATGACCATGTCCAGCTTGAAGCAACTATAGGAGCTTGAGACCTTCTCCCATTGTCCTTTACGAGATTATAAAGGATCTTAAGTCTGAGAGCGAAGGATTGTTATTTTTTATTGTTAAAATAATTAACTCATTATTTAATTATTTAAATAAAAAAAAGAAGAAGAAGAATATATGAAAAGGTGAAGCCAGAGAACTTGTATGTACGATACATGGGCATGGACTTGGGGGGGTGGAGGATTGCTAGGGGAGGGGTGGTGCTGGTCAGAGGGGAGCAAAGGGGGAAAAAATGGAACTATTGTAACAATATAATCAATAAAATATACTTTAAAAAACGAAATAATTTGAATTCATAAATTTTTGACTTTGAAGCTGGTAAAAATATTTGCACAATTTTTTATGTGGATGTAAGTTTCATTAACCTTTGTCAACAATTCAGTGCACAGTTTTGAGTTGCAAAGTAGGTTAATATTAAAGTTATGCAGGTTAGCAATTTCTGATTTAAACTGGTTGTAGCTTTTTCCATTCTACAGCAATGTATGACGGATTCAGTTCCTCAAATCTTTAAAAAAAATTTTTTTAACATTGTAATTTTATGTCACTGTAGTTTCATCCTATTGTTTTAAGTATTTCTGGCGAGCCTTTTTGCAGATCTGTATTTGCTATGTGTGTATCTTTGCTAAATGTCTGATCTTATGTTATGCTTGATCTGAGAGGAGTTTTGGCAGTTTTCTCTAACAAAATGACAGAAAAATAACAATGATGCATGTTAGAATTTCACTAATTTCTGGCTTTTCCTGCTTCATTAAATAAGTTTTTTTGTTATTTAAAAAAAAATACTTGAAAAGACGATAGGTAAGTATAAGGACATGGAATAGAGTATTTAGTGTATTTACAATACCGGCTTATGGCTGAGCCCTGCGTTACTGAGCTCGGCAGGGCCGGGTCCCAGACCCTGCCTCCCACAGTGCTGCTGCAGTGGCCCAGGGAGGTGCATTGGGCATTCACTGGAACTGGTAATAAAGAAAGGAAAAGGTTGGACTCCTCCCTACATTCACAGGAACTAGAGATGATTTCAAAGGACCTCCTACTCTCTCGCTCTTGACAAGCGTGCCAGGTGAAATGAACAGCTGAGACACTGCTAACTTCTGGGAACCGCTGAAGCAGAGAGATTATGAACACCTGCCCCCAAAAGGATGTCTACACAAGGGAGGCCCTGGCACCAAGAAGGTGAAGACACTGAGCTGCCCCGCGACGCCACCAGAGGAACCACCACGCCCTCCTTGCCCCCCACATGGACACGTGAAACTGTCACCATGGTGACTTCATGAAAGAGCCTAGGGTTTTAATTCTAGAATTTTCTACCTTAGCTGTCCTCAGGACCAGATCTGCCAACTGCCTCTCTTAGATCTCTCCAGTATACTTCGCCTTCTCCCAGATCTCTCTGCCATCTCCGCGTACTCTTTGCATTTGAATGGAATAAGTCTCTGAGTGGATCCAGCAGCAGCCTCATCTTCTTCTCCATCCACCTCAAGGTAGGCAGGCAGCCCCACCTCCCCCAGCCCATCTCCCCTAAGGTAACCAGGGCATCAGGTTCCAGGTCATCGGGGCTAGTGCAGTCCAGCTGGGCTCTCAGCTGCTAAGATGAAGAAAGTGAAAGCACTAGCAGAAAGCAGGGGGAGTGCTCCACTGCTTACTTACCCTGGCTAAAGCTCTACCAAAATGGCCTAATATCTAGAAAAGGCCATTTGATATCACAGACACACATACATTTCTATCAGCATTTGTGTTCCCCAACAGGATTCTGCTACTTGATGACCAGGTAGAACTCAAAAGAGGCCTGCAGTGGTGGGAGAGGTATCTTTTCCTGTTCAAGGATCTGTTTGTTGTGGCCAAAATCAAATATAATTACAAGTTTATGATGAAAAATACAATGAAATTTGGTGACATGTGGACGGCAAGCTGTGTGAAGTGGGAAGAACCAAAACCCATGCCACTGATTGTTAGGCCTGCGCTGGCCCACAGTGAACTTTGTGGCCACATTCAGGTCCCCAGAACAGAGGGACAAATGGCTCTTTCTGCTTGAGAGTTACATTAGTCTAGAGAAAGAGAAGGACTATCCAAAGACCATTTACCTCAAAATGTTCACCAAGGACATTGGGAATGGTGCCTATTCTAAAACTATAACAATAAGGAATTTAGATACAGCAAAAAACATTATCAACATGTCACTACCAATGCTAGGAATGATTGGCTCTAAGAGTAATTATGTTACAGAACCCCTGGGCTGCTCCAGTTGAAAACAAACCCATGGGCTCTTTAGTTAGGGGCCCGATTACCCACTGCCAAAATTATAACTCTCAATACCAGAGTTTAGTGAAAAGAAAAAGAATAGTTTATTTAACAGTTATATGGATTTAGTTATTTGCAGATTTCTGTTGTTAAGTCTTATATTCTTTAAAACACCCATAAACACATATCCTTGCCTCCCCAACTACCAAACCAGGCTAGTTTTAGAAAAGTCAGAGAAACCCTTTCCCTACTTTCCAAACACAGTTCAGCTTTACCAGTAGCTGCCAATCATTCAATCCTGATTGGGGAGACCTCGTCTGTGTTATGGGGTCCACCAGCTTTTAATCCAGAACCTCGTGGATTCTCAGCCTCCTTGTAAACTGTATAGTTAGTCCTTTTGTAATCCATATGGTCAGTCTGTTCCTTTTCAAAGCAGCAAGGTATGTCCCTTCCTTAAAACTGCATCATCAGTCCCAGTTAAATTCAGTCAGCCTCAGCCTCAGTCAAATCCGCACAGTCAGTCAGCCTTAAAATGTCTGCTGCTTATTTTTAAATCCCAGACTACCGTCCTCCAATGCAGTGGGTGTGGCAACCAGTTCTGACCATTCACAGAACCTCATGCAGGCTCTGTGTGCTTTCTCCATATCATCCCCTGGTCCAAGTCCCCTCCCATCTACCTGAGGCTTTGGATGCATTAAAGCCATTTTGCATAAAAAAGACACTAGCCACCAGCCTCAGGCATGTGGAGGCATTCTAAAAGCTGTTTCCTTTTCCCCATCCCCCAACCGCAAACTCTGGGGTTTTTTGGAACACCCCTGTTTCTGTAACAATTATAATCTATGGGTCAATTCTGGCCAAGACAAAAAGGCATCAGGTCCACTTATTAGGCACAAATATCCCTAAGGAATTAAAATTAACCATATATGTGACGCTGCACTCCTTTTTTTCTCCTCTTTTTTCTTCTTTCCCCTCCTCTCCTCATATCCCCTCTCCTCTGGTCACTGTCAGTCTGTCCCTTGTTTCCATGCCTCTGTTTCTATTTTGCTCACTTGTTTGTTTTGTTCATTGGGTTCCTGTATTAGGTGAGATCATATAGTATTTGCTTTTGCCGTCTGGCTTATTTGACTAAGTATAAAATTCTCCACTTCCAGCCACATTTTTTTTGTGAAAGGTAGGAGTTCTTTCTTTCTGCTGCATAGTATTCCATTGTGTAAATGTACGACCATTTTTTGATCCACTCATCCACTGATTGGCACTTAGGCTGTTTCCAGCACTTGGATATTATAAATAGCTCTGCTTTGTACTTAGGGGTGCATAGGTTCTTCTGAATTGGTATTTCAGGATTCTTCAGGTATAATCCCAGCAGTGGAATCACTGATGAAAAGGATGTTCCATTTTTAGTTTTTTGGGGAGGTAATTCCATAGTATTTTTCACTGTGGCTGCTCCAATCTCCATTTCCTCCAACAGTGCCCTAGGGCTCCCTTCTTTCCATATTCTAACCAGCACTTGTGGTTTGTTGATTTGTTAATGAAGGCCATTCTGACACCTGTGAGGTAATATCTCATCCTGGTTTTAATTTGCATCTCTGATGATTATTGATGTTGAGCACCCTTTCATATGCCTATGAGCCCTCTGTATGTCCTCCTTGGAAAATTGTCTGTTCAGGTCCTTTGCCCATTTTTTGATTGTCTGTCTTCATGGTGTGAGTCATACAAGTTCTTTAAGTATTTTGGAGATCAAACACTTATCTGAAGTATCATTGACAAATATGTTTTCCCAGATTGTTGGTTCCCTTTTCATCTTGCTGATGTTATCTTTCTCTGAGCAGAATCTTTTTAGTTTGATGTAGTCCCATTTGTTTATTCTTTCCTTTATTTCCTTGCCCTTGGAGATATATCAGTTTTTCTATGGAAAGTCACACTTTACCATAGGATTCTCTACTTGTTATTGTCATGATGTCACCGGTGAAAGTGGGTTTTTGCAGTGCTGTGAGGAAAACATTCTAGAAGACACACAGCGGAGAATGAGATCTGGTAATAAGATTTATTTGTGGCACCAGATGTAAAATCAAAGGAATTCCACTGGATTTCCATGGTCCCATCTCTGTCTCTCCCACCACGAGAAAGTCCAATCTTACCTTCATCAGGCCCAGAACTAAGGTCAGTGTCCAGACATTCTGTGCCATTCCAAGGCGAGTCCAGTTCAGCATTTTTCACCATGCAGCTAGGTTAGCTTGTTTTCGTGGCTGCATATAGCTGGAGTATGCTTCAGAGTCTGTAGGTCTTCAGAACCACAGGGCTGCTCTGGAGAGAGAATGCATGCAGGAAGAAACAGGATAAACACTCCTTACCTAGTGAGAGAAAAAAGGCTTTGTCTTTGTGAAGCGGATTCTATTATCTCAGGCTTGGAAAGGACCAGGTGCTCATTTCAAACAAACCAATCAACTTTCCAGGTTTCTGGACTTCTGATGGGTCCACCCCCTAAACAATTCATTCATTCTCTGAGGTTGTGTCTCTTATCCAATCTGATCACATCCCCAGGCTACAGTGACTCGCCTCTATGGTCACCATTCTGGCTTCTATTGTGCCTCTGTTTACCTCCCCTTTTATTGTTCTATCCCTTCCCTCAGTGATCTGGGGGACTGATGGCTGGTTTCCTGAGGAGTATGTAGAGCTGTAACTTCCCAGGGAAGCAACCAGTTCTATGTTCCCTAATTCGTTACACTCAATAATATCTGATTTCTCTGCTCTCTTCCTTTATTCACATTTAGCTACCTATGCTAACAATGTTACCTCAGAGTCAGGGCGCATCATTGTCTCTGATTACAAATAGATCATGTTTTCATCCCTTAACACAAGTGAAATGAAGCCAAGATAGCTAAACAAGACTTTGTCAAAGGTTAACCAAAGAAAAGTTAATTCATAAAGTAACTTGAAGTTCTCCAATGTGAGAATCAAGGTATCACTTCCTCTCTGTGTTCAAGGCCTGGTTTCCATGTGAAGGGGCTAACTGTGGCTAGTCCTAAGAGAAAAGGATCAAGTATTCAGACAGGGATTCCTCCTCCAACCTAAGACCAGCCTTCCTAGTGAACTGGAAAAGCTGGTGTTCATGCTGCCGGTGACCTACCAAACCCAATCAGCAGAGACAGGGATTGGATCTTTATGGGTACTTTATTCAGATGGTCAGCGGGTTTGTACCCAAACAGACAATCTTAAATTCCATTTTAAACCAACCCTTTTCACAGGGAGAAGAAAAGTGTAGGTAAGGGGTTTGGAATTCAGGGGAAAACTTAATCAGATAAAAGCTGCAGCATTCTTTCATCTGTGTCCTGGGTGATGGTCTCTATTCTGTGTCCTGGGCAGTGGTCATCTCACCCTGGAGTATAATGGCTCAGATACCATCTTGGTTGCTTGTAGTCCTCCTGAGGCACAAAAGTGGAACTGCTTATGGTCTCCTGGAGTCGAGGTGGGTCTTATCTTCATTTTCTGAAAAAATAGTTTCTTTTTTACATATATTGATTACTAAGCTTATTACCTATTACCTGAAATGAAAATATTTTCCAACAGTTGAGTCCCCCATCACTAGTCCCATTTTATTGCCTAAACCCTTGTCTCTTCTTCAGGAATTGACACTAAGATCATTCACCCACTTCAAGGTAGAATCCACTGCCTGAGCAGGGCGTGTGGTGTTAAGTACTGTGTCTTTAGCAAGGTGTCCAGGTTGGAACAGAGACAGGCTAGGGTGATGTCAAATTCTGGGTTCAAATCTGCACTCTGCCAAGCAGCAGCTATGTGGTTTGAGGCAGGTTATTAAATCTCTCTGTGCCTCCATGCCCTACTTTGTAAAATAGGGATAATAGAACTGACTTCATGGACTCAATGCAAGGATGAAGTGAGGTCACAGATATCAAACACTGGCAGCAAAGTGTGGATACAGCAAGGGTTCATAACAGAAAGCAGCAGAAATGCATAATTTGCCTACCATCCATTCAAAGGACACACAGGTCATCAGGAACAATGTAGTCTTTCAAGAATCAGGAAGACCTGATCATAATAGATTTAAGCCAAAGAGGAACATGAAACCAGAGCATGGCAGAAACTTGACCACTAGATAAAACAGTCCCCTCACTGCCCTGCACTCATTTAGGAATGATGATTTCTACTTGCCTCATTTCAAGTGCCCTTGCCTCACCCACATTAAGATTTCAAAGTCATTGATCTTCTTTCCTTTACCAGGATCCTTTGGAGTGCAAGTTTTACTCTAGTGGAGCTTCGGGGCCTCCGTAATTCATCTGCTCCTTTCTTATGCCACAGTGTTTCTGATCAAGCAGAGTTGGAGGAGGAGATAAGGTTTATCCTGTCAAACAGTAAACAAAGAACCTCTCCTCATAGCCTTGTGTTCTCACATGATCTAGAGGCTTAGGTGTCCTGGAACACTCCAGATCTGCAGAAGGGCACTCAACTGTCTTGACTATACAAAAGGTACAATGCAGTGAAAGGACAAGTTTGGCTGTTACATGTATTCATGCCTTAAAAAGTCATGATTATACTAATTGTTAAGTTTTGTTTTGTTTTGTTTTGTTTTTCATACACTCTAATAGTATAGTCTGGTACAGGGGTCAGGAAGTTATTTGTCAAAGGCTAGAAATATATACATTTTAGGCTTTTTGGGCCACACCATCTCTTTTTCAACTACTTAACTCTGGGAGTGCAAGGGAAGGCAGACATAGACAATAGTAAACCATACAGTGTGGCTGCGTTCCAAAAATATGTTATTTACAGAAGCAGATGGTAAGCTGGATCTGGCCCAAGGGCCATAATTTGCCAAACACTGTCTAGTATAATGTTTCTCAAACTCTAGTTATGTCCACAGCACCTTTGTAGCTTTCATTAAAATTTATGCACATCCATAATTATGCTGATTACAAATTATTAGAGTTCATTCGTTTAAAAAATTTTTCCTTTTGCTTATTAATTGAAATTATTGGGGTGACATTGGCTAATAAAATTATATAGGTTTAAGGTATACAATTCTATAACAAATCACCTGTATATTTTACTGTGTGTTCATCACACCAAGTCAAGTCTCCTTCCAATCACCATTTATCCCTCCTCTACCTTCTTTTCCCTTCCCCCATTACTTTTACCCTCTTTAATCACCATACTGTTGAGTGTATGTATGAGTTTTATCTTTTCTTTGCTGAAATTCTTCACCTTTTTTACCCAAATCCAAACCTCCTTCCCCCCTGACAGCAGTGACTCTGTTTTCTGTATTTATCAATGTTTTTATTTGGTTTGTTAGTTTATTTTGTTTCTTAGATTCCATAAGTGGAATTATGTGGTATTTGTCTTTCTCCTGCTTATTTCACTTAGCATAATACTTTCCAGGTCCATCCATGCTGTCATAAAAGGTAAGATTTCCTTCTTTCATACAGTTGAGTAGTATTTCATTGTATAAATGTACCACATACTTTTGACCCATTGATATGCTGGTGGGAAATGTCTGCTTGCAAATCTTGGCTATTGTGAACAATATTGCAATGAATAGAGGGGTGCACACAATCTTTCTAATGAGTGTTTTGAGTTTCCTTGAATACATTCCCATAAGTGTACTAGCTGGGTCATAAGACAGTTTCATATTTAATTATTTGAAGTCACTTCATACTGCTTTGCACAGTGGATACTCCAGTCCTCATTCCCACCAACAGTGCACAAGGGTTCCCTTTTCTCCGCATCCTCACCACCACTTGTTGTTGACTGATGAGGGCCATTTTTACATGTGCAAGGTGATATCCCATTGTGGTTTCCATTTGCATTCTCTGATGATTAGTGACATTGAGCATCTTTTCATATGCCTACTGGCCATCTGTATGTCCTCCTTGGAGAAGTGTCTATTCAGGTCCTTTGCCCTTCCTTAATTGTGTTGTTTTGTTTATTTTTGGTGTTAAGTTGTATCAGTTCCTTGTAAATTTTGCCCTTATTAGATGTCTCAGCAATTATGTTCTCCCACTCAGTGGGTTGTCTTTTAATTTTGTTGATGGTGTTTTTTGCTGTGGTAAAATTTGTTAGTTGGATGTAATCCCACTTTTTTTCCTTTATTTTTCTTGCCTGAGATGATATATCAGAAAAACATTGCTATGAGAAATGTCTGAAATTTTACCGCCTATGTTTATTTTCTAGGATTTTTATGGTTTCCACTCTAACATTTCAGTGTTTAATATATTTTGAGTTTATTTGGTATGTGGTGTAAGGAGCTGGTCTAGTTTCATTTCTTTGCGTGTATCGGTCCAGTTTTCCCAACCCCATGTATTGAATAGACTACCTTTATCTCATTTTATGTTTTTGCCTCCTTGGTCAAATATTAATTGACCATAAAGTCATGGGTTTACTTATGGGTGCTCCATTCTGTTCCATTGTTCTAATGTCTATTTTGATGTCAGTACTCTGTCATTTTGATTACTATGGCCTTGTACTAGTGTGATTCCTCCAACTTTATTCTTTTTTCTCAAGATTGTTGTGGCTATTCTGGGTCTTTTGTTACTTTTGGAATATTGGTTCTAGTTCTGTGAAATGTGCTACTGGTATCTTGATAGGAATTTGGATGAATCTATAGATTTCTTTGGGTAGAAGAGATTTTAATGATGTTGATCCTTCCTATCAATGAACATGGTTGATGCTTCCACTTATTTGTATCTTCTTCACTTTTTTTCTTTAGTGTCTTCAAATTTTCCAAACACAAGCCTCTTACACCTTTGTTTAAATTAATTTCTAGATATTTTAGTTTTTGAGGTAATTGTGAATTGGATTGTTTTCTTAGTTTCCCTTTCTGATCGTTCATTATTGGTGTATACAAATGCCACTTATTTCTGCATATTTATTTTGTATCCTTCTACTTGACTGAATTCATTGATTAGTTTTAGTAGTTTTATGCTAGAATTTTTAGGGCTTTCATGTACAGTAACATGTCACCTGCAAATAATGACACTTTTACTACTTCCTTTCCAATTTGCATGCTTTTTATTTTTTCTTCTTGTCTGATTGCTAAGGCTAGGACTTCTAGTATTATGTGAATAACATTGGTGAAAGGCGACATCTCTGTCCTGTTCACAATCTTAAGGGAAACACTTATAGTTTTTGAATATGATGGTGGCTGTGGGTTTGTCAAAGATACCCTTGATTATGTTAACATATGTCCTCTCTGTTCTCACATTGCTGAGGGTTTTTGTCAAAAATGGGTGTTGGATTTTGTCAAATGTTTTTTCTGCATGTATTGATATGACCGTGTGGGTTTGATCCTTTATTTTGCTTATGTGGTATACCAAAATATTGATTTGTGGATATTGTACTATCCCTGCATCCCTGAAATAAATCCCACTTGATCATGGTGTATGATCTTTTACTATATTGCTGGATCTAGTTTGCTAATATTTGTTGAGGATTTTAGTATCTATTTCATTGGGAATATTGGCCTATCTTCTTCTTCATTGTAGATATTTACCTGCTTTTGGAATTAGGATAATTTTCAGCTTGTAAGGTGAGCTAGGGAGACTTCCCTCCTCTTGAATATTGTGGAAAATTTTGAGAATACCTGTTAATTCTTCTTTGAATGTTTGGTGAAATTCACCTGTGAAATCATCTTGTCTAGAACATTTGTTTGTTGGGAGGGTTTTTTGTTTTTGTTGTTATTACTGCTTCAGTTTCATTAATTGTAATATGTTTATTCAGATTCTCTGATTCTTCCTCATTCAGTTTGGGAAGATTGTATGTTTCTAGGAATTTATCCATTTCTTCCAGATTGCCCCATTTGTTGGCATATTGTTGTTCATGTTATATTCTTACAAGCCTTTGTATTTCTGTGCAGTCAGTGGTTCTTCTCCTATTTCATTTCTCATTTGATTTACTTGAGTCTTCTCTCTTTTCTTCTTGATGAGTTTGGTTAACAGTTCATCAATCTTCTTTATCTTTTCAAAGAATCAGCTCTTGTTTTCATTGATCTTTTTCATTGCATTTTTAAACACTCTTTCCTTTAGCTCTGGTTTTCATTATTTTATTTCTTCTACTCACTCTGGGTTTTGCTTGTTATTCTTTTTCCAGTTCCTTTAAGTGTAAAGTTCGATGTTTATTGGAGAATTTTCTCATCCCCAGATAGGCTATAGTGCTCTGAATTTCCTTGTTAGCACAGCTTTTTCTGGGGGATGATCCCATGCACAAGTCGGCCAATAGCAATCAGTTGTCAATTAATACAGGAGGACTCACATGACCTTCAGAATGGAACATTCTTGGAGCACCCAGGTCTGGGGTCAAGGAGACACATCACTGGGTCCCACAGGACACCTACTACATAAGGTTACCCCACAAAGACTGAGAGTCGTAGCAGATTTATCTAATATACAAAAGCAAACACAAAAAGGAAGCCAAAATGGGGAGACAAAGAAACAGGCCCCAATGGAATGAACAGGAGAACTCTTCAGAAAAAGAGCTAATGAAATGGAAGCAAGCAATTTAACAGGTAAAGAATTCAAAGAAATCATTATCAAAATTCTCAAGGAACTTTGTGAGAACCACAACAGCATAAAAAAAGACATAGAAACCACAAAAAAGGACCACACAGAAATAAAGGATGCAACATCTGACATCAAGAATACACTGAATGGCATAAACAACAGTTTGAATGAAGTGAAAGACTGAAACAGTGATTTCAAAGACAAGGTAAAAAACAGCAGCAAAAGAAAAAAATTAAAAAGAATGAGAATATACCATGAAGGGGTGATCCACCTGGTTGAGTGTTGTCTCTTACACCAAATGGCTGTGGGTTTGATCCCCAATCAGGGCACATACTTAGGTTGTGGGTTTCATCCTCAATTGGGATACATCCTCAATGTTCCTCTCTCATATGTCTCTCTGTCTGTGTGTCTGTCTATCTCCCCCTCTCCCTCTCCCACTCTTTCTCTCTCTCTCTCTCAAATCAACTTTTAAAAAACATACACTCATTTGATAGTTAAAAAAAAGAATGAGGGTAGTTTAAGGGACCTTTGGACAACATGAAGCATAACAACATTTGCATCAGAGGGATTCCAGGAGGAGAAGAGAGAGAGCAGGGTATTGAGATTTATTTGAAGAAATCATGACCTAAAACTTCCCTAACCTGGTGAAGGAAAAAGACACACAAGTCCAAGAAGCATAGAGAGTCCCAAACAAGATGAAACCAAAGAGGTCCACACCAAGACAAATCATAATTAAAATGGCAAAGCTTAAAGACAGAGAATCTTAAAGCCACTAGAGAAAGACAAGTAGTTACTTACAAGGGAGCTCCCATAAGACCGTCAGCTGCTTTCTCAACAAAAACATTTTAAGCTGGAAGGGATTGGCATGAAATATTCAAAGTGATGAAAAGCATGGACCTACAACTAAGACTACTTTACCCAGTAAGGTTATCACTTAAAATTGAAAGAGAATAAAAGAGTTTCTCAGACCAGAAAAACCTAAAAGGTTTGTAACAATCACACCAGTTTTACAAGAAATGTTAAAGAAGCTTCTCTAAGAAGTGGGTGTGGAAGAAGAAGGAGGAAGAGGAGAAGGAGGAGGAGGAGAAGAAGAGAAAGAAGGAGAAGAAGAAGAAGAAGAAGAAGAAGAAGAAGAAGAAGAAGAAGAAGAACAAGATAGTTAAAAGAAAAAATGACAATAAATATTTACCTATTAATAATCACTTTAAATGTGAGTGACTTAAATGCTCCAATCAAAATACATAGGGTAACTGAAAGGATAAGAAAGTAAAACTCATATATTTAGTGTCTATGAGAGACCCAATGGAAGATACACACCCCCTCGAATTAAAGGGATAGGGAAAGATATTTCATCAAATGAAAACGGAAAAAAAAAAGCTGTGGGCCCTGGCTGGTGTGGCTCAGTGGACTGAATGCTGACCTGCAAACCAAAAGGTCACTGGGTTGATTCCCAGCCAGGGTGCACAAGTGCGTTGCAGGCTGGGTCCCCTGTTGGGGGCCTGCAAGAGGCAACTAATCTATGTTTCTCTTGCACATTGATGTTTCTCTCCCTCTCTGTCTTCCTCCCTTTCTCTCTCTCTGAAAATTAATAAATAACATATTTGTACAAAAAGCTGTGGTAGAAATACTTATATCTGACAAAATAGACTTTAAAACAAAGACTATAGTAAGAGATAAAGAAAGACACTATATGAGAATATAGAGAGCAATCTGACAGGAGGATAGAACCCTTCTAAACTTTTATGCACCCAACAAAGGAGTACCTAAATATGTAAAGCAAATCTTTTTTATTTTTATTTGTTGTTGTTCCATTACAGTTGTTCCAATTTTTCTCCTGTTGCTCTCCATTGCCCCATGGCCCCCCACTTCCACAGTCAGTCCTCACCCTGTTGTCCATGTCCATGGATCATTCATATAAATTCATTGACTAGACCCTTTCCCTTCTTCGCCCCATTCTCCGCCTCCTCCCCCCACTCTAGTCATTGTCAGTCTGTTCCTTTTTTCCATGCCTCTGGTTCTATTTTGTTCATTTGTTTTGTTCGTTAGGTTCCTGTATTAGGTGAGATCATATGGTATTTGTCTTTCACTGCCTGGCTCCATTTTACTTAGCATAATATTCTCCAGTTCCATCTATGCTGTGACGAAAGGTAGGAGTTCCTTCTTTCTTTCTGCTGCATAGTATTCCATTGTGCAAATGTACCCCTGTTCTTTGATCCACTCATCCACTGGTGGGCACTTAGGCTGTTTCCATCATTTGGCTATTGTAAATAGCACTGCTATGACCATGAGGGTGCATAGGTTCTTCTGAATTGCTGTTTCAGGAATCTTTGGGTATAATCCCAGCAGTGGAATCACTGGCTCAAAAGGCCACTCCATTTTTAATCTTTTGAGGAAATTCCTTACTGTTTTCCACTGTGGCTGCACCAGTTTGCATTCCCACCAACAGTGCACTAGGGTTCTCTTGTTGATGTGTTAATTATGGCCATTCTCACAGGTGTGAGGTGTGGTATCTCACTGTGATTTTAATTTGCATATCTGATGGCTAGTGAAGTTGAGCATCCTTTCATATATGTATTGGCCCTCTGTATGTCCTCCTTGGAAATAGTTTGTTCAGGTTCTTTGCCCATTTTTTAATCGGATTGTCTATCTTCCTGGTGTTGAGTTATATATTTTGGAGGTCAAATCTTCTTCCGAGGTATCATTCGCAAATATGTTTTTCCATACAGTTGGTTCCCTCTTCTTTTTACCGAAGTTTTCTTTGGCCGAGCACAAACCTTTTAGTTTGATGTAGTCTCATTTTGTTTATTCTTTCCTTTATTTCCCTTGCCTTAGGAAACATCAGTTTAAATATTGCCATGTGGGATATCTGTGATTTTACAGCCTATATTTCCCTCTAGGACCTTTATGGTGTCACGGTTTACATTTAAGTCTTTTATCCATCTTGAGTTGATTCTTGTGTGTTGTGTAAGTTAGTAGTCATTTTTTTTGCATGTCCCTCACCAGTTCTCCCAAGACCATTTATTGAAGATGTTATTTCACTGAATTTTATGCTCCTACCCCTTTTGTCCAATATTAATTGACCATAGAGACCTGGGTTTATTTCTGGACTCTCTTTTCTGTTCCATTGACCTATACGTCTGTTCTTAGGCCAGTACAAAACTCGTTTGGTTACAGTGGCCTTGTAATATAGTTTGATAGCAGTTATTGTGATTCCTGCTACTTTGTGCTTTCTCAAGATTGCACAGGCTATTTGAGGTCACTTGGAGTTCCATAGAAAGTTTTGAATTGTTTGTTCTAGCTCTGTGAAATATGTCATTGGTATTTTAATAGGGATTGTATTGAATCTGTAAGTTGCTTTGGGTAGTGTGGTCATTTTAGTGATGTTAATTCTTCCAATCCATGAACATGATATATGCTTTCATTGATTTGTGTCTTTCTTCATTTCTTTCTTCAGTGTTCTGTAGTTTTCTGAGTACAGGTCTTTTACCTCCTTGGTTAATTTGATATCTAAGCACTTTATTATTCTTGTGACTATAGTAAGTAGGATTTTTTTATAGTTTCTATCTCTGAGATTTCATTGTTGGTGTACAAAAATGCCTTCGGTTTTTGAATATTGATTTTGTATTCCATTCTTTTGCCAAATTCACTGATTAGGTTGAGTAGTTTTTTGGTGGAGCCTACAGAGTTTTCTATGTACACTACCATGTTGTCTGTAAATCATGACAGTTTTGCTTCCTCCTTTCCAACTTGGATGCCCTTCATTTCTTTTGCTTGTCTCATTGTTGTGGCCAGAACTTCCAAGACTATGTTGAATAAAAGTATAGAGTGGACATCCTTGTCTTGTTTCTGACCTCAGGGGGAATGCTTTCAGGTTTTGCCCATTCAGTATGATGTTGGATGCAGGTTTCTCATGTATGGACTTTATTTTATTGAGGTATTTTCCCTCTATTACCACTCTCCTGAGCGTTTTTATCATAAACGGGTGCTGTAATTTATCAAATGCTTTTTCAGCGTCTATTAATACGATCATGTGATTTTTGTCTTTCATTTTTTAAATGTGATGTATTATCTTTATTGATTAGCAAATATACCATTCTTGCATTCCAGGGATGAATCCCACTTGATCAAGCTGTATGATCTTTTTGCTATATTGCTGGATCTGGTTTGCCAATATTTTGTTGAGGGTTTTAGCATTTATGTTTATCAGCAATTGTTGCCTGTAGTTTTCTTTCTTTGTTGGGTCTTGACCTGGTTTTAGAATTAGAATAATACTGTCCTCATAGAAAGAGTTTGGGGGTCTTCCTTCTTCATGGATTTTTTGGGATAGTTTGAGATGGACAGGAGTTCATTCTTCCTCAGTTTGGTCAAATTGGACTGTGAAGTCATCCCATCTGGGGCTTTCATGTGCTGGAAGTTTTTTGATTACCGCTTCAATTTCACTAATTGTTATCATTTATTCAGGTTTTCTGCTTCTTTTTGATTCAGCTTTGTAAGAGACTATGTTTCCAGAAATTTCTCAATTTCACCCTGGTTGCCAAATTTATTGTCCTACAGTTGTCTGAGACACTACACTCATGCTGAGAGGCTTGGAGGACTCCACCATCCCTTTCAACCTCCAAGAGCTCTGCCTCACTGAACAGTTGCCTTAGGAGATGTGGCTCCAGTTCATCCTGAAGTCCAGATACCTGGCTGCAGCCCAGCAGCTAAAGGACTTGGGTCAGAAGTCACAGCAAAGGAGAACGTTGTTCACCAAGTGGCTCTTTGGGCAAGGTTCTACCTCTCACCTGGAGAACTTGCCCATGTCACCAACCTCCCTAGGCCAGGAAAGCTCTTTGGAGTGTCTCTGCCCAGTCTCTGTAAGCATGCCAATCCACTCAAACCTGTCTGGGATATGTTTTTTTGTCTTTATCAGAATGGACCCTTCACCAAAGGCATATTTACACAGCCAGGCAACATGAAATCTTGCCAAGAGCTCAAAGATAAACTCAATTCTGGAGCTGAAGTACACCTAACCTATAGATCTGTCTTGTGATAACACCTGTTCTCAAGGATTTTCTAAAAAGTATCCCTGTCATTGTCCTGTCTTCAGATCTCTATGATCACTGGGTCTGCATCATGGATCAAGTAAACAATGACAAGAAAATCCATAAAATTCAAAAGCTCTTAGACCAGCTTCCAAGAGCCAATGTTGTTCTCCTGCGATACCTCCTTGGAGTGTTACACAACATTGAACAACACCTCTACCTCAATCAGATGACCGCATTTAATTTAGTGGTGTGCATCACTCTGAGCATGCTTCGGTCTCCTGCTCATATTGGCTTAAAATGAGAAAATGAGTTTGTAAAAAAGGATACTCTGCTAATTCAATTCCTGGTTACCAACTTCTGCACTTTTTGGAGAACAGATCACTTCTCTCTTTGGGGAGACTTCAGGGAGCTGTCATAGGAGAGACAGTGCCTACAATACCTCTCATCACAGCTGGGAAAGTGAGGTAAATGAGAGTTGCGATGATTTGTGCAATGACTTTGTAGAGAACCTTGGTCAGGAGAGCAGAAGCATGGGCTCCCTATTCATTTTCAGTGACAATGACTTTGACCAGCCTCTGCAGGAAAAGGGTAAGACTTCTTTAAAATAGAAGTTCAGCACAGGCAATGAAATCAGGATCAATGCCACTCATTAACACACTAAGAAAACTGTGCTTGGTAATGAAGGGAACTCTGTGAAGTATATCCCTAATATCAAGCTGGTGGCCATTTATGTGGCATCTTGCAGTCACGGGTCCCCACATGATCATCCCAAACACCAGCTCCTTGATGCAGATGCATCTGACCACCTTTGGCCACACACAACACACATTCTCAGGGGCTTGAGGAGGCACTGGTGCTATTCAGAGCCCAACACTGATGACCATCCCTGCAAACAGAGCTGTCTTCAGAAGCTATTTGGAAAGAACCAAAAGAAAACTAGATGCAGAGCCAGCTGCCTGAATGAAGATGATGATTCTCTGAAACAGCAGACGTCATTTCCCACGGAGGGGCCAAAGCTTATGAATCAGAGATTCATCAAGGCTATCAAGGTGGGCAAGAGGAGTGCCACAAAGCCTAAGATGAAGAAGTTTTCAACCTCAATATTGAACATGTGTTTGTCCAGCCCAGACACAGTGAGCTCCTAAGAGGGTGCTGCTGACGCTTCCATGTTTACACCCAGTGAATCTTCCTGTCCAACATATTGCCCTTTTCAGGACGAAAGAAAGTGGGAGAAAATTTCTTCTGACTTGTGTGGCGGCAGTGTCGTTTCTGGAATGTGTGCGATCTTCTTGGGGCTGCCTTGTATAAAAGAAAACACCCTCAAGTGTCAGTCAGAAATGCACTCTGAAACTCTTCAACCAAAGACATGGTGGCAAAAAGGTTTGGCCCATCTGAGAAACTGCTCCTTCAAAAATAAAAAAAGGGCATTCCTATCACAGAAAAAGAACAGAGCTTCTCTAGAAAATCCCACACAACCACCACTCTATGCCTCTGGTGTTTCAGAAACCAACTCTCTGCAGGCTACACAGAAAGACATGCCACTAAGGGCAACAGAGGCACTTGGAGATGACTGGCCTGAGATGACAGAAGGTGCTGGAGTGGAGCAGTATGCCAGTTCTGATATGTTGGAAAGTGCTGAAGTGAAGCCAACAGCCCTGTCAGAGGCGACGGCAGGTGCCAGAGTGGAGCAGATAGCCTGGCCTAAGGAGATGGCAGGTGTCAGACCAGAGCAGATGGCCAGGCCCAAGGTGATGGAAAGTGGAGGAGCAGAGCTTTCCGCCCCTCTGAAGGTGATGGCATGTGCTGGAGCAGAGTAGAAGGCGTGGTCCAAGCAGATGGAAGGTGCCAGAATGGAGCAGTTGCCCTGCCGGAGGTGATGGAAGGTGCCAGAGCAGAGCAGAATAGACCTGTGGCTATGGAGGTGCTGGAGTGGAGAACATGGCCAGACATGCACCAATGGAAGGTGTCAAAGTGGAGCAGAAGGCCAGGCCTGTGGAGATAGGATGTGACAGAGCAGAGCAGACGGGTTTGCTGGAGGTGATAGAATGTGCCAAAGTGGAGCAGTCGGCCACATCAGAGATGATGGCAGGTGCTGGAGCTCATCAGAAAACCAGACACTCAGCAGTAGCAGGTGCCAAATCAGAGAAGACGAGCCATCCTGAGGTGATGGCAGATGCTGCAGCAGAGCAGTCAGCCCCATCGGAGCTGATGGCAGGTACTGGAGAAGAGCAAAGGACCAGGCCTGTCACAATGGAAGGTGCTGGAGTGGAGCAGAAGGCCCAGTGTGAGATGATGGCAGGTGCCAAAGAGGAGCAGATGCAGCATGGAATGTGGTGGAGCAGAGCAGATGACCAGGCCTGAGGTGAAGGAATATCGCAGAGTGGAGTAGATGGCCAGGCCCAACATGATGGGAAGTGCCAGAGAAGAGCAGACAGCCCTACTGGAGGTGATGGCAGGTGCTCACCTGGAGCAGTCAGCCCCTTCGGAAGTGATGGAATTTGCCAGCACAGAGCAGACAGCCTCGCCAGAAGCAATGGCAGATGCTGGAATGGAGCAGAGGACCAGATATTCAGCAATAGAGAGTGCTGGAGTGGAGCAGTGGGCCTCGCCAGAGGCGAAGACGGGTGCCGGACCTGAGCAGAGAACCAGATGCTGAGCAATGGCAGGTGCTGTATCAGAGAAGACGGCCCATCCCGAGGTGATGGCAGATGCCGGAGTGGAGCTAGTGGCCTCATCAGAGGTGATGGAAAGTGCTGGAGCAGAGCAGAAAGCCTGGCCAGGAACAATGGCTGGTGCCAGAGCAGGGAAGACGGCTTCACTGGAGATGATGGAAAGTAAAGAAACTGAGCAGACTATCAGATGTGGCAATGGAATGTATCGGAATGAAGCAGACGATCAGGCCCGAGGCAACGGCAGTTGCTGGAACATTGCAGTTGGCCCCATCGGAGGTGACGGAAGGTGTCAGAGAGGAGCAGATGACCTGACTTGCAGTGATTGGAGGTTACGGAGTGGAACAGATGGCCAACCCACAGCGACGGAAGGTGCGGGAGTGGAGCAGATGGCAAGGCCCGAAGAGATGGCAGCTGGTGCACCGGAGCAGAAGGACCCACTCACTGAAAGCGATGGAATGTGCTGGAGTGGAGTTGATGGCCATGTCGGAGGAAATTGAGAGTGATGGAGCTGAGCCCATGCAAGGTCAGAGGTGATGGAATTGGAGGACTAGATCTTGATAGCTTTCATATCATATGTTATGTAGTCAGTGTCTATTTTTGGACTGGCAGAAGCTGCTGCTAGCTTTTAAACTTACTTGCTTTTCAAGGCACTGATAATGAATATGCAGGAAATCCATGCTGTCTATTAAATAAAGTACCATTCTCCAAATTTTAAAAAAAGTATATTAAAATATTTAAATTTTGTATACATGTAAGAACAAGGTATCTTCATTTTATTTAGAAGCAGATACCATTGCTGGTATTACACAAACATGTTACAAAATAATATCAATCCTTTTCTTCATTCAATAAACAATAGAGAAATAAAGGCACAGAAATGCAGAAGAATCTTTCTGTCTGTCTGTCTGTCTGTCTGTCTGTCTGTCTCTCTCTCTTTCCTTCTTTCTTGAGAGAGGGGAAGGGAGGGAGAAAGACTGATGAGAAACATCAATGTGAGAGACAACTTTGATCGGCTGCTTCTTGTACACTCGCTGACTGGGGACCAAACCCACAACCCAGACATGTTCCCTGACCAGGAATCAAATTGGGGACCTTTCCATCTGTGGGATGATGCCCCATCTACTGAGCCACTACCATTGGCACAAGCAGACTTTTACTCTAGCATCATTTGCCAGTGTGATTTTAATGTTGCTTGAATACTTTCCCTTCTTTATAAGATCCTTCCTCAGTGGATCTATTTAAAGTTATACTTTACATTGAGATTAAAAGCAAACAAACAAACTATTCTCCAACATCTTCATTTGCTCAATTTTGCACAAGTAGCTTTGAGCATCTCACAAGTGTGGGGCAATGACCAGTGGAGAGAAACACAGAATTCCTGCTTTCTTGAACCTCACATTTTAGCAGAGAAGAACAAAAACAAAACCATGGACATTAGCTGTTACATTGTGATAAGTGCTGTAAAGGCAATGGAGAAGGGTCAAGGTAGAAAATTGGGGTAGGGAAAGTGCGGAGCAACCGCAGATATGTAACCATGGGACAGTGTATAAGGAAAAGGAGATACACTTACACTTCATCCTAAAGGGTGTGAAGGAGCTGCCTATGAAAACAGGGTGAGTGATATGGGCCAAATCCCTGAGACAAGAAAGATATTGTTATGTATGAGAAGCTTCAAAAGAAAAGAAGAATCATGTGACTAGGAGATAATGAACAAGAGGAGATGGAGGAATATGAATGAAGATTGAGGGGAAAGCTAGTCTCAGATGATGCAGGGCCTCCTAGATAAACTAAGTTTGCTGAATTTTATTCTAAGCACAATGGAAGATGAGTTTTAAGTTGGGGAGTGACAATCTAAGTTACTACAAAAATAGCACAATGGAAGATGAGTTTTAAGTTGGGGAGTGACAATCTAAATTACTACAAAAATAGCAATGACATTAAATATTTATATGGCACTGATTATGTGCCAGACACTTCTCAAAGGACTCAACATTGATTAACACTTCCAATAATCCTATGAAATGGAATTAAAGTAAGGCACACACAGAGGTGACATGATTCACCCATAGTTGTGCAGCTAGTAAGTTGCAGAACTAGGATTGAAGTCTGAGCCATCATATGCTGGAAAAGTCACAATCTATGTGTATCTATCTAGCATCTGTTACCTGTCTTTTAAAAGCTGTGCATAAGTAGCACAAAGTGATGCTTCAATCCATGAGGATAGATGAGACTTGGGGGGAGGGATTCGTTTCGACAGAAGAAGAACCAGGGCTGAGCCCGGGCTGACACCACCAGGGTGGACTGAGGACAAAGACAAATCTAGGGAAGAAACTGACAGTCAACCCATAAGAGCAGGAAACTCAGGATAGGGAGTGACAGAGAACTAAGATAGGAAGTGTCCTAAGACAAAGTGAGCGCTCCATCCTGCTGCATGATGCTGAGAGGTGAGTAAGATGACAGAGAAGTCTGTGCCACATTCCATCATGACCATGGAAAGAGAGGTTGTCATGAACAAGTATGAAAGAAATCTGAGAGATGGGATGAGGAGTGAATGAGAGATAAAACCGAGGTCCACTATGTAGGCAGCTCTTTAGAATTTTGTGGTGATGAAAGAGAAAAATAGCTGTAGGGAGATACTGTGTCAGGGAGAATACACTCACACCCAGGTACAGATAAATCAAGAGATCATATGTCTGTGCTGATGAGATGAAGGGAGACTTCGGGATCAATGTGTAAATCTCTTTGAAGGAGACAAAGCAGGACAGGATTTAGGAAGATGTGCAAAGTTCAAGTTCAGCCTCGGATGGAGAGGGGAAGTTCAGTACTTAGCATGTATGAGAAAAGGCTTTGTGCCAGGTTAGCAGAGAACATCAGTCCATGGGTTCTTGCTCTGCATTCTGCAAAAGGACAAATAAAAAACATCTAAAACCATTTCCCACGAGCTACCCCCTATATCATGCTTTACATAAGTGATTTCAGTTCATTCTCAAAAGAACTCTGAATCAATATTTTCAAATTTTAAAGAACAGCTGGTGGAAGTGAGACTCTGAGAAATTCAATGACTTGTCCCCAATCTCAGATTCACTCAATGCCAGAGCTTAAATCAGAAGGTGGTCAGCCTGGCTCTAAATCTGCTTCTAGATTTAAAAGCTAAAATTGTTCTTGGTCATTGACTGGTAAGTAGGTGGTGAGGCTGAAAGAACTAAATCAGCCTTCCCACCTGTATGCACCTGGCTGCTGGCAGGGCTCAGTTTAGAACGCGAGTCTCTAGGCACCCAGACCAGCCTTCTTGCTGCTGTACCTAAGTCTCCCTTGCTGTAGAGGAAGGACTCACTTTAAAGTAGAATATATGATGTTGATTATGAATTGGTTCACTGAAAATTTAGTGGAATTTTAGGTGGAAATCGCAACAATTCAAATCATGAAAATCAGATAGAATTGTTTTTCAAGACAAAAAGTAAGTTAGAGGACTCTCTGCATAAATAGTGAAGATTTTCTTAATAAGAACTTTGTGTATACACAAAGAGGTTTTAAACAGAATTTTTTGTGTGCCTTATTAACTTTAATAAGGGTGCTAAGGTGATGATCACACACAGTCCGATTATGTAAGGAAAAATACAATGAAATACAGAGTTCTGATTTTTTTTTTAACACATATGTACTACAGAAGCAATTTAAAGGAAGTCCAACAATTCGTTGTTTAACAAGTCTGTTTTAATATAGCAATGGCAATTTTTTAAAGGTGATGTATGTGTTTGTGAAAATTTCTTTCCTTTATAACAACAAGAGATTTCTGTTTAATATGTTTCTAATTCAAAGGCTGTCAGACTTCCAAGATCTTAATATAAAATGCCAAGAGAAACTTTAATTTCATAATGTAAGGAGGCTGTATGTTTTTCATTAAATCTTATTATTTTCTCTATAGTTTCAGTCTAGCATCCTGAAAACTTTTTGCTTGGTTGTTTTAATCTTTCTTCTGACTCCCTTACATGAACCATTTAATATGTACATCTTTTACATCAGCCAGTGTGTATTGTGGTAGCCTGTTCAACATGGACATCAGCAGCTTAATATCAGTGCAACTTAACAACATCTCAATTCATATCCCACGGACGGAATTTCTCAAACAGGATCCCCTCAAGTCCCACCAGATCTTGTATCTGTCCCTCAAAATGGTGGCCGCTGTGAGAAAACAACTTGGATTGGTTTCCCTTCTTCCCTCTTATTTCCTCATTCTTCACACAGCTCCCCAGGATGACATTCCACCACACTAAGCACATGGCCCAGGCTAAGACTCTGACAATAATTAAGTTTCTATCTGTCAAAGCATAAAGGGAAGGCACATAGGTTTTTAATTTGCACATCCAAATGCCAAAACAGATCTCACTTTATTAAAACACACACACACACACACACACACATTTTTTTTTCATGTTTTTCAACTACTTGTCTAGTTTTGTGTTTATATAAAATAAATCTTTTGGTTGTTTGCAATCTTGGAATTTACTTCATTCTACAAAATTGAGGAAAATTATGAACCAGTTAATGACTAATACTATGGTAATGGGAGTCATTTGTGTTGTTCTGTTTAAATAAATCATGATTATCTATAGTTACTGAGCCAATCCCTTTTTGGTGCCTAACACTAGATGAGAATAAATGTCTACTAGTTTAGTAGAAAGCCAACATTCAATCAACTGGGCCGCTCTCATCAGAAGCACAAATGAGAGAAAGCTTGCAAAAGAACTGTTTGAAGTTGGATTAAGAATAAATGTAAGCCTGGGAATGAATTAGTCAACATCCTGTACTACTTGTTAAACATGTACTTCTGCCTCTTCCTCTGGGGGTCACCCAGGAGGGCAATTCTTGATGATACCAAGTGAAAGAGTTTTTTTGACCTACATCATTGTCGTACCATAATATGAGAATAAACACTGGCAGTATCTATAATAAAAGAGATGTGCTTATTTTAGCTTCAATTTTCTTCTCACAATGAAATTGACTGAATATGACTCAGAGGATGGATGGATGAATGAATTGACAGATGGATAGTGATAGAAATTTGCATACTGTTGGTCATGTACATGATAAAAGTGACTCATGCATATTCTACTCAATCTAATCATTATCTCATATATCTGTGGCATAGTAAGAACTGAGAGCTGAGAATTTTTTCTTAAAATGATTTTGATCCATAATATCAATCTAGAATTCTCTAAATGCCACAATAATGAATGTATTTAGATTTTTGTAATATGTTTCTGATACTACTTTTTGGTGATACTGATAAATTTATTAATAACCTGAAAAAACATAACTGCACAAGGTAAGCCAGTGGCCTTCAATCCACAGAACAGAAATCTTGTACCACCTGACTCTTTAGACAAAACAATAGGAAACAAACCCATAAGTACCATTAAATCCTCAAAATTCCTCCGCAAAAGGAAGTTTTGACATCACATGACATGTCCAAGATGGCCAAGGGGATTTAGGATGTGTGCTTAAGGTGGGTCTTTCTTGTGTGTGTACATATTCAGTCAGTCCATCCATCCAGGGCTCTAACTGTCCTGGAGATTGTGCCCATCATTTATTGAGCTGCAGAGACACTAGAGTCTAAATTGATCCTTATTTCAGTCATGATTTAATGTAAAAATTTGGAAGAGCAATTGGGAACCAAGAGACATCCTTTGTCCAAGTGAGAAGTTGTACTTCACAGAGATCTGGGGTCTTGCAGCTCAGATCTATTTTGGAGGATAACAGGAAACTCCAGTCCATTTTTAGACAGATGTGAACATCTTGTTGGATCAAATCATGAAATTGAATCTGATATAAGCTTTCTCAATTGTATCATTCCTTGAAAGACTAGTTTATTTCAAAGATATGAATGATATAAAAGTAGCTGCTTTGAAAACTATCAGTGAAACTGTAGCATTATTTGGATGAGACCCAGTATATTCCCATATCTGAAGTTTTTAAAGATAGTACATGATTTCTTCCTTTAGTCAAGGAAATCAATTAATGATGGCTATGAATGATGTTTGCTCACACTGTAGAAGTACTTCATATGAATTATTTAATCTTCATGAAAATGTTATGAGATGATTATTTAAAAATTTTTAGTTTCAGTACCTACTCACTTTATCGGAAAGTGGCAGAAGCAATGTAATTCAACATTTCACCCTATGCCTGTATGATTCAGAAAGTAAAGATTTTTGTACACTTATACATAAAAGATTATGTAATGTAAGAATTTAGAAAGCTGTGCATGACACTGACAATAAGCATAACAATATGTTCTAGAAGAGAGAGAAAGGGAAAAGAAGGTTTCAGTCTTAAGAAGCTTACAATCTAGTAGAGAGGATAAAGCAAGCACACAGGTTCACTATGAAACTCTTTCTATATGTAAAGGCCTAACAATTTACACAATACTCCCAGACATATAATCTTATTTTCCTCTGTCAAATGTTTCTATCACTAAGGAATCTAGACCCTCAGTCCTTATTGTACATAGCTTATTGCCTTCTTAGCGCTCTGGTAAATTGATTAAAACTTAAACGCTAAAGCAGACATTGGATTACATCTTCCCTCAATACTAATAAAAGTTTCTATAGAATACATACAAATGTATTTTCACAACCTTGTTTATCAATATAATCTACATGCTGGCTTTGTACAGGCTTTGGAAGAAAGCAGGGTAAGGACCTACTGGCTGACGTTTTCTGCTACAACTTCTTCCTATCTTCTTTTCCCTCACAGGAAGAGTAAGAACATTCTCTCCTCCCATGTCTTCTCTGAACTCTCTCTGGCATTGTGTTGTTGGGAATGTGTCTACCTATTTGACATCATCTCTCTTCTCAGGTCCCAGTGGCTCTCCTTTTGCTCAACAGCAACCATGTATGCTTCATTCTTACATATGTTTGTACCTCTCTGTGTGTCAGGGATGAGAGTGGGTGTGTGTATTACTGCTTAACCCCATATCCTTTCCCTCCCAAAGCTCTCTTTGCATCCAAAATCCCAGCCAAGAAAACAAATAAATTTCTAGGAAGAATAAGAGAATTAATCATATTTAGAGTTGGAAAAATAAACAGTCAAAGAAGAATATCCCTGGGGGATAAAAAATATTTAAATATATATAAATTATATTATTTTATTAAATTCTTGTGTTATATTATTTTATATATGAATATATGTATTGAGGTCAAGAAAGTAGACATAAGGAAAGAGCCCCAGGTTTGATATTAAGAGTCTAGCATTTAGAACTGGCTTGGCCATTCTCCTGCCCCTATGATATTGACCAAATCACACAATCACTTCTTCTTCCAGAATAATGGTTTCTCTTGCTATTAGGTGTTGCTCCAGTCAAAACTAAACTGTCAGTTTCTGTTAGAGAGCTTTATAAACTACACACCGCTTACATGATACAAATGTAGGATTGTTAGCAAACAGCAATTGGGGTCCTGCTGCCTGCCACCACCCTCTAGGCAAAATGCCAGAGGGAAAGGTTTAGTGAAAAGGGAAGAGTCTTTATTCAAACGGAGTTACTGAAGCCTATCAAGTCACAGCTTTCATCACTTAAACCTATCAATTAAGGCTAAACTCTAACACCTGAGTTTTATCAGTCCCCTGTTAGTTCCTATAGGGTTAGTTTACACACTAAAACAACAGTATACACAAAAGCGACACAATTCTGGAAGAATGGCAGGCTTCTGCCTCAGAGACTTTTCTCTCTAGAACACCCAAAGAATAAACCTGTCACCCTCTTCCAGGCCAGCCCAAACGTAGGCTGTGCCCGGAGTTCCCTCCCATACCAAATACCATTTGTTGGGAAATGCGGGCAGCTGCAACACCACCATCCAGGAATCCTTTAGGAAGAAGAGCCTAGGAGCAAGCTTGAGAGCCTGAGTCAGAGACAGCGGAAGAAGCAAGAAGCTTGTGACCCAAGGAGCCAACCCTCTTCATTCCCATTGGCTCTGGAAGAATTCAGCTTCTCAGCTAATCCCATCCTAGGCTGCTTTCCATTAAGTCTGTAAACTCTTCCTATGGCTCTTCCGATGGCCCCTCCTACTTCACACAGTGATCTGAACCAGATCTCTCTGTATTAGGATGGCATTTTCATTGCCTTTCATTATGATCTATATGTTCTAGTGGCCCTTGAGTTTTCACAATTAAATCATTCTCCTATCCCCAATCTTGCTGATTTATGCAGCACTACATTTACCTGGACCATACAATTTCTATATTCCAAGAATTAGTAACCAACAGCAGAGACAGTGAAGAAAAATGAATTTAGTATTCACACATGATTAAGATAGGAAAAATTGCCATTATCAGAAACATTAAGATCAAAAAGAGGGGCTAACTTAAAGGGAGAAGAAAATATGTTAAATTTACAATGCCAACAGAATATTAAAGTTCAGAGGAACACAAGTTAGTGAAAAGAAAAACAAATTGAATGGTAGGATGATGTTACAGGTTGAGATTAGGAAATCAGTTGTCAAGAAGTAATAGTCAAGTTTTTAGAAGTTAATAAGATACTAAAGGTAGAGAGGATATCTGGAGGGGAAAAAAGCAAATAAAAAGCTTTTGAGAATGTTGTTTGTTGGTTTGCTTGTTTAGGGAGCTCAAGATAAAAATGGAGCCAGCTCTCTCTAGAGGAGAAGTCAGAGATGAGGGAAGACTCAGACTGCTTGTGTCACAAACCCAGAGTGAAGCTGGTTTAAGATGATGGTTACAAATGGTTAAGAACAGAATAATTAAGGGCAGAATCCATCTTATAAGAGGCAAAAGAATGACTTGGTGTTAAATTGGAAGAGAGAAAATGGTCAGTGAAAGGAATGAGAACCTAATGACGTAATAATAGCAGAAGAGTTTACAAATGGAATGTTGTAGGACCCAGTAGACATATCGTTGTGTTGATAAAAAAGAATGAGTAGAGAAGGAGGGACTGATATTCAGAAATGAAAAGAACTATTGGGAGTAATCTCCTTTCTACCAGAGAGCAACTGAACTGTTTGTGGCAAATTCAGTCCTCTAGAGCACTGGGGATCATAGGTCATTTACCTCCCCAGGGGCATTCATTGGTATCCTAAAATGTTGGAAGAGTTAATTTACCTCATACAGTGAATGCTTGAATGCATAGAGAACTATGCTTAGTTTGATTTCAAAATAAAACAGGATTAAGACAGAAAATAAAAATAGCTAAACTCATGTACTATTACACATATTCCAGTGAAAAGAAAAAGGTTCTATAGCTTAGATGTCATTTTTCTTCCACGGGTATTTCAGGAATTTGTAGTTATTAAACTCAATGTCCTTTTCCTCTACTCAAACACAGAAGCCCCACTGTACAATACTGACACATTTGCAATTAGCATAGGGCATTGAGACATTCTCACAGATCATGCGGCTGTACAACAATTTCCTCAAATGTCTCGTCTCCTGAGTTACCTCAATTACACATGGCCATATACTGAAGAGTCACTATTTTGCTTCATTTCTTTGGGGAACAAGTATAGTTACAAACTGAGAGGGTACATTGGTTATCCATCAATTTTCTTGAAAGTGAAAATAAACTTGAGAGTACATATTAATCTCATAATATACACTTATTCCAGTAGAAAACATCTGTGGCTTTCAAACTTTTCTTTTCATTATTAAATTTATTGGAGTGACACGGGTTCTTAAAATGATATTGATTTCAAGTGTACAGTTCTACAATACAGTATCTGTGTATTGCATTGTGTGTTCAACACTCAGTCAATTTTACTTCTGCCACCATATATTTGACCCCCTTATCCTTTCTGACTCCCCCTATTTCCCTTTCCCTCTGGTAACCACCAATCTGTTGTGATCTGAGTTTTTGTCTGATTGTCTTGTTTGTTCATTTGTGGTTTTCAGATTTATACATCACATATGAGTGAGGCCATCTGGGTCTTGACTTTTCCTGTCTGGCTATTTCGCTTAGCATGATATTCCCAAGATTCATCCATGTTACTGAAAATGGAAGTATTTCATCAAACATTTTTAAAGCCACAGAAAACCACTGGAGCTGCTATGACTGAACTGGATTTGGGGGGTCTAAACCTACAGATCTGATCCTTTGTTAATCACCCAAGAGTAGACTGAAAGGTACCTTTCAGAGCTGAAGGCCCTTTGGGCCAAAAGAGGTTCTAAACTTTTATTATAGCATCAAAGTAAGTTATTTCCCCAAATTTAACAAAAAGTGGTCACCGCACCTATTAAATGTCCATAACACTTGGATTGCTCATGTGACATTCTACATTATTCGATGTGAATATTCCACATCTTCTTCCACAAACTCATGTTCCACATGCCATTTTTACACAGTATTTGCAGGTGCTCACTAAATATGAAGGAACGAATTAAAGACTAAGGCTCTTTCCCTGTTTTCAGATGCAGACTTGATATGATGATAGCATTATAATCTCCTTCACTGAAAATCAAATTGACCTAGCTGGAACCTGAAGGAAAGGAAGGAGTTCACGGGCAAGGGTGCAGGAGAAGGGTGCTACTGTCAAGGGAGACAGGCACTGTGAAGGCTCAACAGTGGAAAGAAAATAGAGAAATTGGAAAGTATGTCGGAATGGCTGTAGCTTAGGTCGTGTCAGGGTGAACATAAAGCGGTGAACATAAAGCCTAGAGAAGTAAACGCAACTCTGGTACTAAAGTGTCTTTTATTTCATGTTTTGCATTTTATCTTAGGATGATATGGAACTCCTTAGTATGATGTCTCTCTCTGTCTCTGTCTCCCTCTGCCTTTTTCTCTGAGGGAAGATACCGGAGGGAAGCCTTGGGCCTGCTGTACAAGTGTCCCCAGGTTCTGAGAGGAGTGAGGAGCCCCTCATCTCAGACGTCAGGCATCCCGCACAATTGGTAAGGATCTGGCTTGCTGGAGTGCCTGCAGGTATTGATAAATTCCCAGAGAATCCCGCCCCAGAAATCCAAACCCATGGACACTCTCTCATGCATAAGTTCACAGGTTAATAAAAAGGGAAATGTCTGTTGAATAAAGGAATGAATTTACTTTACAACTGCTTGAGCAAGCATGTCTGGCGTCAGGTCACTTGAGGCTTAGGGGCAGTCAACCTTCAAAGGGGGACTGACAGCTCCAAGGGGACCAGAGCAAAGGTAGTGGGAACTGCCAGCGCCCAGTTGCTGCCCCAGGAAGCACGGAACAAAACCACCCACCGTGTAGAAGGGGCAGTTACACCAGCTCCTTCACACGAGGTCAGAAAAGTACTTGTAGCTGGGTCAGCCCCTAAGTTGCTGGGTGACACAGAAAATCTCTAGGCTTCCACTTCTTATTGGAGGTGGCCTTGAACTCATGGGGACCCTCGGAACACTCCTCTTCGCCATCACACTTCTGTTGCTGCGGGATGCATGGCCGTTGTCACCGGTGAAATCACTGTCCATGCGGGTCTTCTTGGGGCAGTCGTCCTCGTCGCTGTCGTTCAAGCAGTCATCGTCCTCATCGCATCTCCACACAGAGGGCTGCAGTGCTCGGCTCGTTCTGGCACCAAAACTGGTGTTCCTCGCACTCCCTGACCAGCCCTTGGCTACCGTGCAGCGGATCCACTGCCGCCCCAAGATGCTGGGGTCGGAGCAGCACCAGCGCCAGCGGCCGGAGCGCGCCCCATTTGGGGCGGCTCATGGCGGGCTCGGAGCTCTGGCCGCTTGGCCCTGGGCATCCTCAGTCGCTGCCGCCGCCTCACTTCAGCCTGCCCAGTCCTTGCCTTGGCTCCGGGGGCCGCCTCTGCGGCCTCCGCCCACCCTGGCTCCTGGGTTGCATTTCAAGCAGGTTCCTTGACGCTCGGTGGCAGGGTTGTCTCCTGGATCCTTTTTTAAGGTAAACAATACAAAATTGGGTAGTGAATCTCTATGTATTTGGAAGAAGATATAAAAAATTACACGTTTTAAAAAGCTGGCAAGCAGCACAAATGTCCAGAAAAGTAATATGGTATTTTATTAATAAGCTGTGTTACCCACTTCTAGGTTGCATTTAGGGCTGCATGCTCTTTGATTACCTCTTCATATACATCAGTTTTGTAAAATTGTTTTCTATAGAGAAAATAAGAAGATAACTCAGAGTTTCCTCTAGCACCATTGATGAAAATTTATTCATTTTTTATTACTAATAGTTTTGCTTTACAACTTTTATCAAGTAAAAATTTAAGTTTGTTGTCAACTCTGGGGAATCTTCTATCACATTTCTCATATATGCCACATAGAATTTTAAAGCATATACAGGCTGTAATATTTTAGGGCATATCAAAATTGCTGTGCTGTGACTACTTTTAACTCTCTGAATTGACAGCACTTAAAACGAATTTGTTAATGATGTCATTGAGTTCATTAGCTTGGTAAGGATGTAGAATTCTTGGAAGCCATCCCTTCACCTGAACATCTAAAAAACACCTACACACAATTGGACTGCAGATCAGGTAAAAAATAATCCCATTCGTCGGCAGCCATCCGTCTCGAGAGACGATGGTGTAGCTTCTTAAGAGTCTATCTGCACCGCCGAGAATGGCTGTGCAGTCCGACTCGGGAGTGACATGGTATCTGTCTCCTCCCGTGTTGAATCGACATCTTGCGATGACGCTGAAGCTACAGAGCCTGGGCAGGGTAATATGGAGGGTCTGCTGTTGCCCATGCAGCAGACCCCCCCTCTCTTCGCAGCTGAAGGGTCCAAGGGAAAGACGGAGTCGATACAGCTTGGCTTCAGGTGCGCCGCAGGAGTTGCCGGTGTTGACTACAACGTCAAACCGCCTTAGGGACTCCGGCTCCGGATTTTCTGTCGGGGTTTACTCCCTTAGCCTTTCCCCTGAAGAGGTATGCCGCAAGGCAGCAGAGGTTTTTTGGAGTCAGAGTTTTCCTTCTCTGATAATCCCATTACACCCAGGTATTTAACTTTCCCTTAGGCAGATGTAAAAAACACTCATGGTACCTGCAATACCACCTGCATATGAGGAAGTATGACTGAGTGGAAGTCATAATAGTTAATAGAGAATGTGGTGTTGACTGTGTTCAAATATTTTAGTTTCATAAATTTTATTAAATATGTGAACACATTGCTAAGGCCTGCCCATCTTGAAATGGCCTGTGGGCTGCGTTCAGAATGTTAAGTTTTACTAACTTCGTGATAACTCATGTCAACTATGAGCAAGTTTTGGGCAAAAATGAAACTCAACCCAAGTAGCTCCTTCATTTATAATTTCCTTCTTATTACTTAAAAAAAAAAAACAAAAAAAAAAAAAAACACCCTGGGAGGAAGCAAATAATTTCTTTAATGTGAGAGTGTTTGTCTCACTACCAATCCCACACCAGTGAAAAGTTTGGTGCAAAAGTAATGTCCAACTTTTTAAAAGAAAGTTTTAGATAGTATTTGTTAAATTTATACTTTTTTGATGCCATAGTGACTAAGTTATAGCTTATTTTTTCAGATTATTGAAGTATTGTTTGTAATCGTTCGCAATGTTTGCACCCATGTTCATCCCATCTAAAGACCACATTAGAAATGTTTTACTCTATGAGTTGCATAAAAGTGCCAATGCAAGTACAGCAGCAAAATCTATTCAGAGCACTTATGGGGATGATGCAGTGACTAAAAGAAGTTGCAAGAGGTGGTTTTCCTGTTTCTGAAGTGGGGATTTCAGTTTGAAAAATGAGCCAAAAGAGGATCATCAAAAAATAGTTGATTCCCAAGTGTTGGAAGCTGTTGTCACAGAAAACCACACCGTTACCTCTAGGGAACTTGCAGAACAATTTAATGTAGCCCATACAACTGTGCTACACCAACTGAAAAGGATCAGAAAGGTTTCAGTAGTTGGAAAATGGATCCCACATGAACTATCTCCAGAGAATCTGCAACAGTGTGTTGCTTGCGAATGATTGTTTTCGCAACATCTTCAGGCCCCATTTTTACGTAAATGTGTTACAGGTGCTGAGAAGTGGATCCTTTACCATAATGTAAATGCCACTTATCATGGATCAGTCGAGGAGGAAGAAGAGTTCAACAGCCACGGAGATCATGTTGAGTGTATGGTGTGATATGGAAGGAATTGTCCATTATGAACTGTAAGACAATAATCAATTACTGCTCATCTTTACTGTGAACAACTTCATTGTCTGAAAGCAGCTTTGAATCAAAAGCAACCCTCCTTAGTTAACAGAAAGGGTGTCATTTTCCATCATGATAATGTTCGTCCTCACACAGCTCAACTCACCAAAAATTTATTGAAAGACCTTGGTTGGGAAATGTTATTTTATCCTCCTCTCCTGACCTTGCTTGCTCCTTTCTTATTATCACTTGTTTCGGGGACTACAGAACCATTTTGATGGTCTTAGGTTGAAATCAAGAGAAGAGGCTGAAAATGAGTTGGATTCATATTTTGCTTCAAACCTAAAGATTTTACAACTGTGTCATTTATAAGCTAGTTGACAGGTGGAATGAGGTTCTAGAAAGCAAAGGAGGTTAACGAATAAATATTTTCATAATCATGGGCTTTTTCGTTTTTAAAATAGACCTTGAAATCGAACATTATTTTTGCACCAAACTTATATTAGAGTTTTAGGATTCTCTTGATTTTCAGAAAAAAATCCTTGAGGCACCTCATGTTATAATAAATATACATACTAAACAAAAGTAGTGTTAGGAAATCTGGATTAATAAATCATTCTTCCACTGATTAACTTTGGCCAAGTCAACTTCTCTGGCCCTGGCTTCTCATTTGCAAAGTAAGGGCTGCACTAGATTTTCACTAGTTTTTTCTTGGCCTACAACATTATAATAAAAAACATCACTCCTCACTGAAAATTCATAGTTTCATTATTTACTCACCCCCGACTCCAATCTCTCCATTTTCCAATTCATTCTATATACATCCACTTTAAGTCAATATCTTCAAAATGTTCTTTAATCATATTGTCCTATAACAGTATGTCTTTCATGCTACAGTATTAAGGTATTTTACAGTTCAGGAGTTTTCTAGTGAGCTTATAGCATAGTGAATCTATGATTTAATCCGTATATGGCTTCCTGGGATTTGAAAACAAAGAGAGGATCTCAATGTCCTTTGTATTATGAGAGCGAAGTGCCTTCTGTTGTCTCAGCAAATACTCTCTCTGTTGTCCTCTCTTGAGTTGGTGATCTTGAAGCAAATAATAGAAAGACTGCTTCTCTTTCATTGACAATGTATTTTTTGCACAAAACAACTCACAAGAACACAACTTGCTCTTCTCGAATTGTGCTGGTTGATGACATCTTAAATAGAAGCAGTGAGCAGATTGCAATTTAAAATGCAATGAACACAGGCACACCTGGGAAGCAACCAGCTTCTACACTTCCATCACTGACAGTTTCAAGGATATCACAACCTCATACCTAAAAGCATTACTAAGCAAACTACAACCAATACCCAGTCTAATTCATGCCACAGCCTAATAAAAGTTGAACAATATTATTATGACATTCTTCTGTGGCATGGAATATGAATATTGGAGAGTTTATACTGAGAGCTTTATGACAGCTGGACAACCAATTCACATAATAAAGAAGTGGTTCATTTGATGAATTATCACTGAAACTCATTATCCCTTTGCCTAGGTTCTGATTGTTTTGATTATAGTAGCATATATGTGCTATGAGTAAGATAAAATCTATAGCACTTGCTAGATAGCACCCAAGTAATATTCTGATTCAATAAACCAGTTATATCTTGTTAACACCTCAACCACAAAAAAGTGATGACTTCACCAAATGTGATACTCTCTGTGACCTAGTGACTGCATCATGTGTGATTTGGTGTTGTTCAGATTAAAAATTAATATAAATGACTCAATTATCTCTATTGTTCTAAACTAAATTAATGTTTTATGTAAATATTGAAAATATTAATTTGGCAAGAAACAAATTATGTCAAGAGGGAAAAAGAAAAATGATCAATAGAATCAATTTCTCTTCTTCACAATTTTTCCAAAGTCATAGCCATTAAGTAGTAGAGCTGTGATTTGAAACCAGGAGTACATAACTCTTGGCTTCTAGCTTCTAATGACCACATTAGACCATGTATCTTAGCAAACACTTTGACTTCTAAAATTTTATTTTCAAACCTCTGCACATGCAATCATTTCATTTCTTGTCAGTCTCCAATACACACTGGAGTCCATCCACAATGAATCACTAAACTTACACATTTGACACCATGGGCTTAGCTGTTTAAGATAAAGACATCTTTTAAAAGAGGAAGTGACTGTTCAACCATTATAAAAGTAATTACATATAATTCCTACATAGCAGAAAGGAAAGAGAGCAATGACAAGCATCCAGATCTTCAAGATAACAGAGATAGGTAGGGACTGCACCTTACAGATATAAATCTGGCTTCCCTAGTCCCAGTTAAGACCACCTCATTCCTCACTTACTCAGCAGTTTTCCTACCATATTCTGTTTATCTATAGTTTCAAATATACTCTAATAATTTACAAACTTCAGAAATATTTAGCCAGAAATGAAGTGTCCCTACATTGTCTAGATAGCAAAAACGATTTCTCTCTGTATATATATTTTTTTAAAAGTTTACAATTTATCAGTAACATGATTCTTTAGTACTTTAGGAACAAGCAGCAACTGATAAGAACAAGAATTGGGAGATTATCACTACACAATTACGTTCTTTGACAAAATTGTTGTGTGTGTGTGTGTGTGTGTGTGTGTGTGTGTGTGTGTGTATGATTCAACTGCAAATTAAAGAATTTGACTGATATTTTTCTCCAATTCCTGAGAGGGAGGCTCAAAGTTCTTGAGATGTCCCTAGTTTTCAGAGTATCTTTATTATGTGAATAAGTTGATTCTTGGTGCACCTCTAGATAGTTTAGTGTGGGAGCTGGTCTTGAAAAGACCAATGACATGATTAAGTTTGTGGCTGTGAGCTGTGTGTTATAAGTCTGGTCTTCCATTCAAAACTCCAGACACCAAAGCTCTGTAGAGCTTTCCGGTTGATAAACACATTGACTGCGTGGAGAGTCACGTGCCCAGATTCCATAAGGAGGGACACAGAAGATTTGCATTCCCTCTCAGACCTTCCCTTATCCATCTCTTCGTTTGGCTGGTCCTCCTGACTTGTACCTTTGTAATGAAACTGTAGTCCTAAGGATAGCACTTTCCTGAGTTCTTTGTGTCATCCGAGAGGATTGTCAAATCTGAGGGGAGTTGTGAAAACCCCCAACTTGACTCCAAGTCAGTCAGAGATTTAAGTAGCCTGGAGGGCTCCCCTGAACTTGTGATTGACCTTCGAAACAAGGGTTGGTCCTGTTGGAGTCACTGCCATTGAACTTGTGGAGCCTGACACCAACTCTGGGCATTGTTAGAAATGATGTTCAGTACAACTGTTGGGCTTGGAATAGTTGGAGGACAAAAGAATACCTTCTTGTTATTTTTAATCAAGAATTATCACTACTGTGTCAGACACATAAGTATTTTATAAAATCTGATATGGGAACTTGAATAGAAAAGCCAAGAAGCATGTTTCCAAATTTTAGTAGCTGGCTGCCCCCTGCTGACATTGTCTTAGTTACTGCTAGTATGAGTCTTAACAGTTGATAGATTCCCTTAGTTTTTGAAACAATTAACTTTATAAAATTGAAAATCTCTCTAAAGCCTGTTTCTAGCATTGATTTGTGGGGTAATTTCCAGACAACTCCTCATTTATTAGCAGGGTAATTTACAGACAGTCCATTTTTTAAATCTTTCTCTTTTAAATTACATTTATTAGGGTGACATTGGTTAAAAGAATCATATAGGTTTCGGGAATACATCTCCAAGATACATGATCTATACACTACATTGTGCATCCACCAACCAGAGTCAAATCATCTTCCATTAAAGGGAGGGGGGTGTTAAAGTGTAAAGTGTAAAGGGGGATCAATACCTTTTGAGTAGCTATGTGTCTTTGGGTTCTGAACTTATATAGAAAATATTTTTAAAAATTCTGGCTTAACCAATGTCACCCCAATAAATTTAATTTTTTAAAAAGGGATTGAGGGTATCCTAATATTTATAATGCAGTTTTTAAAAGTGAAGTAACCCAGATTTATGGTTCATCTTTTATGTCCACATATAACATAAGAAGAGTTTTTATTTTTTGATATGTTTAGTAGCATGAAGTTTTGAGTTGCAAATCCATTATTATAACAGGTAGCAAGCAACAACTTGGCAACAACAACTAGACACTATTTGAAAAATAATTATTAAATTCTGAGAACTCATAGCTATCATAAACATGAAAGTTGTTGACACTATGACTTTTTCTCTTTTATAATTACTATAATTAAAGAGTAATCTTTGACTAGAATTTTGTACAAATCATTTCTAATTTTTAAAACAATTAAATCTAATAAAAAGAAAATATAATTAGTCCAATTTTTAAGTAAGAGAAAAAGAATTAATAAGGCTGAGCTAGTAAATGATTGCAGCAGGATTTAAACCCAGCTCCTTGTGCTTCCAAAGTCCATTGTCTTCATCAATCATATCATGGTGCAATTTACTTTCCTTATTTACAGTGATACCTACTTTGAATATATGCCCAAGTATTGCTTATGTTTTATGTCTTTATAGAACATTTTATTCATATGTTCATTTATTTATTCTTTTATTCATTCACTCGATCTCTACTGAGCTTATTTTCCTAGTGCTATTCTAGGTACTGAGGATACAATACTAAGCTAAGAGACAGTCAACAAATGAACAAATAAATATAACTCGGTAATAAAAATGCTAAAGAGAAAAATAAAGCAGGGTAAGTAAGTACTGAGGTGGTGTGGAGTGGGTTACTGCTTTAGGTACAGTGACATTCATATAAAGATCTGAACAAATAAAAGTATGTATATAATTATTTGACTGTAAAATATGGCGATTTACATAAGAGTTTAAAGGTCAAATCAAAAATGTCTTTTATGAGATGGATTCCTTTAACTCAAAGGCCATGGAATAGAGTCACATATGCAGGATAAATAAGAGAGACAAAAGGACATTAGATGCCACTCAGAAACAAGGATGTCTGACATTTGATGCCCTTAATTTTCAACATTACCCTGGAGAAGAGTGTGGGAGACCACTGGAAAGACCGTTGAAAATTTCTGCGAGTCTTCAAAGGTTTTGAAAAGGCAGCAATAGCCAAACCCAATAGTTTGCTATATGAAAAGAGCACAATGGCAGTATAGTGACCTCCCAAGGGTTCTTCTTAACATTCATGTTTTCTTGGGAAGTTGAAAATGAATCCTGCAAACCATATCTAATCTTCTCTCACAAACACAAATCCCTTCATCATTGTCTCTGTCTACTTGTTCCAATCCACTTGTTTCCTCCTCACCCTATACCCTGCTTCTCAACCAGGAGAGGGCGGTAGTGGGGAACCACCCATCTCTCCAAAGTTGTTGCTTTGATCTCAGCACATGACTGGTGGCTGCTGCTCAGTGCAAGTAAAGACAGCAGAGACAGTCCGGGCTTTGAATAGAGAAAAACTTTTCATTCTTCCTTTCTTTTCTTTTTCTTCTCCTTTTCCTTCTCATTCTCCTCCTCCTCCTCCTTCTTCTTTTATCTCTGTTTGTACTATGTTTATTGCATGTTTACACTGTGCTGCCATCAGAGAAGGAAAACTCTGACTCCAAAAAACCTCCGCTGCCTTGCGGCATACCTCTTCAGGGGAAAGGCTAAGGGAGTAAACCCCAACAGAAAATCCGGAGCCGGAGTCCCTAAGGCGGTTTGACGTTGTAGTCAACACCGGCAACTCCTGCGGCGCACCTGAAGCCAAGCTGTATCGACTCCGTCTTTCCCTTGGACACTTCAGCTGCGAAGAGAGGGGGGGTCTGCTGCATGGGCAACAGCAGACCCTCCATATCACCCTGCCCAGGCTCTGTAGCTTCAGCTTCACTGGAGAGGACACTCCAGCATCATCGCAAGATGTCGATTTAACACGGGAGGAGACAGATACCGTGTCACTCCCGAGTCGGACTGCACAGCCATTCTCGGCGGTGCAGATAGACTCTTAAGAAGCTACACCATCGTCTCTCGAGACGAACGGCTGCCGACGACGACACTATGCTGGGCCCCAAATGAAGTTTTATCTAGGGAGCTGATAGAAAAAGAGAAACAATAAATCTTTATAGCATCAAACCTATGAAGTAAAAGTATAATTATTTTATTGACTTACCTTCCCAATATGTCCTTCCTCTCCCCTTGTTTTTATTTTCTTCTTTTTTATTTATCATCTCACCATTGTGTCAGTTTCTCAAGTTAGAAACTTGCTATAATTTCTGATGCCCTTTGAGGACACCAGGTCAGGAAGATTCATGCAGAATGGCTCTGAGCACTTCAAGGATGTAATAAATCCTATGCAGTGAGAGGCTCAGGGGTGTCCTTGGGTGGATGGAACTATGGTAGAAAGTACCAGAAGAGGAGACATTAGCTGAAATAAACCTCAATGGCTTCTCGATACTGTGAGTGTTTCTCTGTGCCAAATAGCATTCTAAGTAAGTCCTTTGCTATAAACCAATTCCTTTCACCTTAACAACATCCTACTTTATCTCCACAGTACAGATGAGGAAACTGAGATCAGAGAACTTAAAAAACTTTCTCAAGACACTGATTATAAATTGAAGAGCCAGAATTCAAACCCAGGAAGTTTGACTATAGAACCTTGATCCTGAAAGCATTATATAACTTTAACAAGTATAAGTTCCATGCTGCTTACTTTTTCTTTAAAGTAAAAAGATGAGCTTAATGGCATATTAAGGAGAGTTAAATAAACGGAAGGCATTTGGTATTTACAATTACCAATTGTGAGAAGCATTTACTACAGTATGGATAATTCCAAAACTAGTTATTAAGAAGGATGTTAAGGGAAGCTCTAGCAAATCCTGCCAAAAAAGTGCTAAAAACTTAGACATCAAAGTGGATTTCTGCAGAAAACTGCAAGTTTTAGTGGAACCAAAAATGGGGCTCACACTCTGACCTCTTTTTAAATGAATAAGGAATCTGCAAAGTAACAAATGAATGAGACAGATCCAAGTCTCCTTTCTCATTTCTGAGGAAGCTCTGTGCACTGTGGACCCTGCTGAGGTGGGCTACTCATTCTAGTTCCTGGGGAAGATTAGATATGTAAAGACTATGATCTCATTTCCTTACATGAGTCTTGTGAGTCGCCAAAAAATAAGAAGGACCGCAGTTTCAACAAACAAAATCTATTTATAAAACAAGGTTGATCACTTGGGAGCATTTATTTCTGCCAGGTAAATTGACTTGTAATAAAAAAAAAGTGTGCATTGAAAAATAACACCACCATTTCTTCAAATTAGTTGCCAACACAAAGCTGGGAGGATATTATAAAAAAAGATTGTCGACCCGAGTTCTATTATAGAATTATTACAGCTACCATGGATTATGGGCTAAATCCTCCCCAAATTACATAGGTTGACTCAAACATGTAAGGGCTTTTGTCCTTAAGACAGACTATAATCTATTTGATAGAATTTTTAGACTTTTGTCACTTACTTTCACTCTTTCAAAAAACTTAAAATTTATGTTCTGTCAGAAACTGTGTAAATTCCCAGGACATAATGTAATATGAGACTAATATAATCACCAATTCATTAAATAGCAATAAAGAAACAGTTTGCAATGTGGTAAAGTGTGTCTCTTAACATTTGAATGCCAGGCCCTTAAATAGCTGTATGGCTTTGAACATGTAGCTAACATTCTCTTTATTTTTAAAAATAGAGATTAGGACCTATTTTTTAGCAAGATTTTATTTTTAATGAATTAAATAAAGTAGAATATGCACAATATTTGAAATAGTAAGCATTCAATACATGTTATTTATTATTATGGTTGTTCTTTTCTAATAATATTCAGCTATTTTACAACCAGCAAAATGTTCAAAGTAAATATTATAAAAATAAAACCATAGATTTTTAATCCCTTCTTATTTGTTTCTAAAAAATATATAAGGATTGCAAAGGATTTGTGAGATTTCCTGGAGGGAGCAGCTCCCCTCATGGGTCTGCTAGGAGGCAACAGGATGCATTGGGGGACAGGAAGAGTGAGCAAGGACCAGTGTTGCTTTCTTTCCAGAAGCCTAAAGAGAGACAAGACCATGGAACCACATGGAATTTGTTGCCTAGAATTGGGAGATTCTGTGATACTGGGCATACATCTGACACATGGACTAGAGAGGCAAGGGGTAGAAGAGTGTTTGGAAGTAACTACGCTTACATCAAACATGAGGACAATGAATAAGTGGCAGTTCTTTGTGAACAAAATGTGGGCTAAAAGAGAGAGAGCATGTGTCTGGAGCCATTTCAAAGTCTGCGGGGAGGGTGATGGAGACTACAACAGGAAGAAGGCATGTGCAGCCCATGCCCTCAGATAGTCTGGCTAAGGGGGAAGTGGCCGGCCAAAGGGAAGGCCACTAGAGAAGGAAACAGCTTTAAACATCTCCTAGAGCCAGAGAAGCTAGTTTATGCCAGGTTCAGTCATAAGCTGAACAAGGACTTGACTGTTCTGTACCCTATTCTCTTCTTTCTCCCTGATTCATCCCTGGTGTGGTCTGGCCTAGCAGGAGAGAAAAATAAAAAGACCACAGGATGTCTTATACTCCTTTCCCACCTAAGATGCATGGTCAACCAACTGCAGGCCCCAGAAGGAGCTGGAAGAAGAAATGAAATTGTGACTTTGATAGGAGAGTGAAATGTTAATGCAAATCTTAGAATACTAGATTTATGATGAGACAGATCAGTTAGTATCTTAGAAGTAACAATAATTCTGCTTATTTTTTCTTTTTATTATTAAGAATGATCATAAAAGTCATGGACTTACTCAGCTTCATCTAGAAACAAGGAAAAGGCTCTTCTTGGTGAGTAAATTGTAAAAGGACAAAGACAAAATAACTTTTCATTGTAATTACAGTCCCACCACCATGCTTCTTCAATGCACCTTCTACACAGTTATCCAAAACCTACTCCATGCTAGGCATTGTGCTAAGTACCATATTACTATGGCTATTAATCAATACTGAGGTGTGGATGTCTATGAGCTCTGGTGATCTACTAAGTTTTTTACATGGATAATCTCAGTTATTCATCACAGCAGCTTTTTGAGGGAGGTATCATTATGTCACCACTTTGCCCAATTAGAACAATGAAATATGGACATCATGTTAAGTAATTTTCTCAAGGTCACCTAGAAAATTAAGTAGCCAGGATTTTATTTTATTTCTCTAACAGTGTCACTTACATCTTTATTATTTTTCAAAAAGGTCATTTTTTCTATTTATTGTTCAAGTTTACTTACTCAGAAAGAACAGAGCTAACTGACATGGGGATCACTGGTCTACATCCTGGCAATCATGTTCAGACAATTTCTTATCATATGTCTAGAAGTAGTCTCTTAAAACTTGATTCCATTTTATCAAGGAACACAATGATCCAATAAGGCAGGGTTAAAGTAGCATGTCAAGAGAATTCCACTCCTTCTGAGGTAGAAGCAAATGAAAGTTTTCTCTCACCCACAGAGTGTGTGTTGTCATTCAGCAAACTCCAAGGAACTCAGATTTTATTAATATATTTAACAGAACAGCTGAGTAAACATCTACTAAATGGATACCACAGGATCCATGACTCACATATGCCGCATGTGAGTAAATGATTTTAAATCATTATATGTGGGCAATCATTCCTCGTGGTTTAGGAAATTGTAGCCCCAGCCTGAGCATGACTGCCACTGGCATTCTGGCTGTGCTATTCTTTAAGTCTCAACATAAGGCTGTGTGTGGAACATAACTGAATACCACTCAGAGGGTTACCATGGGAATTGGATTAAAGAATGTTTATTATACTCATTTTGCTTCAAAACTTGCTCTACTTTCTTTATCATTAATGTAACATAAACAATCTCTAGCAAGGAATGTATGAAACTTTGCACCTGGTCAGGATGCTTTATAGACCTTAACACAGACCGGTCACTGTGACCCCTGTATTGGTACATGTAATCTGTTACTGTCAAATGCCTGGAAGCTATTGATGATTTATGAATTTTGACCTTGTATCTTTTGTATGTATCCTCCTCAATAAAAGGCATGACGGATGAAGGTTTAGCTGCTGTCCTCCACTAGAGAGAGCAGTCACCTTCCTTCCCCCAGACATAATAAAATGTCCTGGGTAAAAGTTTGTTCTGCAGTGGTCATGAAGCCTCTGCTGAACAGAGCAACTTCCAACTGAGCCTAGGATGTGTGAGGCACCTCCACCATATCTGGCACCTGGACATGGGGCACTCAGAGAAAGCACACCTGGAACAGCTGTGGGGCCAAGAGCCAGACCACAGACAACCACACTGCACGGATTGGGAATTTTGGCACCTCGCCCATGGTAAGGGCTGCAGCCCCCAGACTCTTTCTGGAAAAGGCTGCCTGTGTGGTTTAGTTCAGGAATGGAGGATTTCTTTCTGTCACTCTCTTTGGCAGGGGTTTTTGGTTTTGCCTTTCTCTCCTCTCATTTAAAGCACCATTTTGGCTTCTCTCATTCAATAAATTGCCACAAAATTGCGGACATGGGTTGAGCAGTTAAAAGCCAATAGGGTACTCATTGCTTGAAGTCTCCCATGACAACATAAGCTGGTACATAGACCAGGTTAGAGCACTAGGCACCTGCCAGTGCAAGTCAAAGTCCATGCAACATCAGGAACACAGTCACAAGCACTCACTGCCCAACCCTATGGCATCTCCCACTAATTAGGATTTTATCAGAACGAGAAAAGTTTTAGGCCAGAAATAAGATTTATATGCGGGCTCTGGCGATGACCGAGCTCCGAAGATAAGAGGCACTTCCTCCCGCTGGCCAAATTCTCTATGTGAGTGGGGACCTGGCAGAGGTGTCTGAGGTCATCCCCTGAGATGCGTAGGGGCCTCATAGAAAATTCCATTCACAGTAATATAATTCTTGGCTCGTCCGGGGACATGCAAAATAAGAACTGGTCATTCAGCACGTTGAGCCCTTCCAGTTGTTTTAGATGGCTGGGAGAGAAACCGAGACACGTAAGAGAGGTTGAGTTGACCAAGGCGTGACACCCTTGGGAGCCCTCCTCACAAGCAGCACACTTTGACCCACTACACTAATTAATCCCTAGTTAGAGTTAGAAAAATTACTGGTACACTTTGAACGAGAGGCAGAGAAAGGGAAAGTTCAAAACCAACAAAAATGAACCCACTTCCCATGAAAGAATGGGGTCAGAGTTATCTAAAGAACAAGAGATTTATTTTCGGCTGCTATAGCAACTTATAAAAGGAACTGGATGTCAAATTAAGGAAAGGCATCTAATTAATTTAGTATATTACTCAAATACTTAACTAATACCCAAAAATTCATGTCTCTCAATGTTAAGAACTGAAATTTTGTCAGTCTATATTAATATCATATATCTCTTATTGTCACTTTAAATAGTCAAATATCATTTCATAATATATATTCCTTAGTTGACAAAATTTCCAAGGTTTAAAAGTTAAAAAAAAAAATCTTTCTTATAACCTTGGGGTATTTCAAAGGGACCTTGAAATATCTCAAGGATTTATTCTTTTCTTCTTACCAAAAGAAGAAAATTCTAGACCAATCAGGCTTAATACATTTTAAAATACTTGGAAAGCTTTGTCAAATAAGAAAATTTTACAAAAAAGTTCAAAAACAATTGGCTTTTGAGAACGCTAATGAGAACTGTAAAACAGTTCATCCTCTTAAACAAAACTTTCAAAATATTAGTCAGTTTATTCAGGCTTGTCAAAATATTGGCACAGAGAATTATAAAGCGTCTCTGCTTGCCGCAGCCATCACTACGGCAACCGCCAAAAGTCAAAAGAAGATTAAATGCTTCACTTGTTGAAAAACAGGCCACCTTAGGAAAGAGTGCCGCAATAATCAGAAAGGAACTTCTAAGTCTCCAAAAAAAGACTGTCCTTGTTGCAGCAAGGGCAAACATTGGGCCAAGGACTGTAAATCTAAAATTGATAAGAATGGCAAGTGGATAGTGCCATATAATAATCAGGGAAACTGGCAGGGGGGAGCAGGCTCCAGCACCCTGAACCAAAACAGGAGCCCCCAAGGCCCCAACAATAAAATGTTTTGCACTCAGGTCAGTGCCAAGTCTCAGACCTTCGCATAGCCACAAGTGGGAGCGCAGGGCTGGACTTGGTCACCACCCAGCAATTAACTCTTAAAGAACAAGATCACATTTATATTGCTCCTACTGGAGTATGGGGACCTTTGCCTAAAAGATATGTAGGTTTAATAATTGGCCGATCTAGTCTTACTGTTAAGGGTGTTATTACTCAACTAGGAGTTATTGACTCTGATTTTGATGGAGAAATCAAAGTTATGATACAAACCACAGGTTATCATACCTACTAACACTCACATAGCACAACTTATACTTCTTCTTTATGCTGTGTCTGCAACTCAAAATGTTAAAAGAAGAAATAAAGGCTTTGGCAGCACTGATAATCTGTTTTTTGGGGCTGCTCTATTAAACTACAAAAACCAAAAAGTCAGGAAAATGAAAACTCATTCATGATCTCAGAAAAATAAATGAAATTATACAGCCAATGGGAGCACTTCAATCTGGTGTTCCTAACCCAGCTTCTTGTTATTGATTTAAAAGACTGCTTTTTCACTATTCCCTTAGATGAAAAGGATAAGGAACACTTTGCCTTCTCCATCCCAGTCATCAATAATACTCAGCCTTTACAAAGATATCAGTGGAAAGTTCTTCCTCAAGGAATGTTAAATAGTCCTACTATCTGTCAGTACTTTGTTCACCAAACTTTATTACCTATCAGGCAAGCTTTTCCTGACTCTATCATTTATCATCATATGGGTAACATTTTAATAGCCGCCTCTTCACAGGCGCAATTAGCTAAAACCTTTGAACTTCTACAAAAACAATCCCTCAATCAGGCTTACAGATAGCGCTAGAAAAAATCCAGCAGTGTCAGCCTTGGCAGTATTTAGGTTTCATCTTATTTAATAGGACAATACAACTTCAAGCGGTAGAAATTGTCCCTTCTACCCCTTAACCCTTAATAATCTTCAACAATTATTAGGAGTTATTAATTGCATACACTCTAGTTTAGGTATAGCTACTCAACAGCTTACCCACCTTTTTAATACCCTTAAAGGAGACCCAGATTTAAACTCATCTCGTACGTTGTCTCCTCGGACTTTAAAAAAACTTGATATTGAAAATCAGCATATTAGAGCAAGACAAAACCCAATTAGGTTTTTCTGCTTTCCTACATTACATTCCCCTATGGGACTTCTAGGACAGTTACAGCCTCAGCTGACTATGATTGAATGGTTATTTCTTTCTCACCAACTTCAGAAAACTATAACTACTTATATCTCTGCCCCTTGTCAACTAATAATCAAGGGAAAAGAGAGAACCCAACAATTGTTTAGGTATGACCCGAAGGTTATTTACTTACCTCTAACTCAAATATATTTACAACAGCTTTTTAGTCAATCTCTAGATTTCCAATGTGCTGATTATATTGGAAAGCTTGAAATTAATCTTCCTTCAGATAAACTTTTAGAAAATAAACCTCAATTGAATCTGCATGTTAAAAGTAAAATTAGTCCTACACCAATGTCTAAGGCAAAAACTATTTTCATAGATGGATCAGAAAAAACTGGAAAAGCAGCCATTACATGGAGAGAAGGACAGAGTTGGAAAGACTGTGTAACTCACAGCCACTCATCCACCCAGACAGCTGAACTCTCTGGAGCCATTACGGTCCTCCAACAATGGCCAAATGAACCTCTAAATTTAGTTTGTGATTCTGGCTATACACTGTATACTATAATCCACATAGATCAAGCTTTACTTAAGGAGTCTATAGATCCCCAGTTACTTAGTTTATTCCTAACTTTACAAAATCTGGTTAATAAGAGAGTGTATCCTATACTTGTCACCCACATTCGCTCTCACTCAGGCTTTCTAGGCTCTATGACAGAAGGCAACAAATGTGCTGACGCTTTAGTCAGTGTATTAACTACCTTTCAAAAGGTAGTTGCCTCTCATCAATTTTACCACCAAAATTCTCAAGCACTTCACAAAGAATTTGGCATTCCTAACTCTCAAGGTAAGCAAATTATTCAGGAATGCGCAGATTGCCAGGCACTGGGTGCAGTGCCTCCCAGTAGTGGGACCAACCCTCGAGAATTGGCCCCCAGATTAATTTGGCAAACAGATATCACTCATTATCCACCTTTTGGAAAGTTTAAATATCTCCATATATCTATAGATACTTGTTCTGGAGCATTACATGCCTCTGCTCTTACAGGAGAATCTGCTAAGCATATTAAAGCACATTGGCTCGAGGCATTTAGTTTCTTGGGATGGCCACAGCAAATAAAAACTGACAGTGGCCCAGGCTATATAGCCTGCTCCACCCAAGAATTTTTACAGAGATGGGACATTAAACATAGAATAGGAATTCCATATAATCTAACAGGCCAAGCCATAGTTGAACAGGCCCATCATACCTTTAAAAATCTTCTCAAAAAACAAAAATGGGGGAGTATGGAGTCATCCCCAAAGAATCTAACTAATCTAGCAATCTATACTTATAAATTTTTAAATTGTGATGATTCCCTTACTACTCCTATTGAAAAACACTTCTATTATCGTTGACCAGAAGACAGAGAACCTCGCCCCTAGTCTTGTATCAGGACCCTCAAGGAGCACAGAACTGGGAAGGCCTGGCTGATTTGCTAACCTGGGGGAGGGGATAGGTCTGTGTTTCTACCTCTACAGGACCTATGTGGCTACCAGCAAAAAGAATGAAACCATACTATGGAGGGCGACCAGCACCAGGAGAATGATCATGCAGAACGAATCAGGCGACTCTAGAATATGACCAACCAGCTGTCTCAGCTGGCGATAAACAAGCGCCAGAACCAGAACCAGGCTTGGAACCAGGCCAGGAATCCACAGCAGAACCAAGCTTGTCACCTGCATCAGAGGAGATGGGCAGGAGAAGCTGGGGGGAATGCAAACCCCCCTGAATCTAGAAGTGTAACTTGGGTAGATTTAAGAAACCTTACTAATAGAGCTGAGGAAGTAATGGAAACTGTTGGGGCACCGGACACCTCTGAAAACCATTTCCTAGCTTTTTTAACTATAATGTCCTCTAATTCTATGATAAATCTAACAATTATAACTATATTGATTTGTCTCAGAGATCTAGGCCTCTCTGCTGAGACAGAACATGTATATTGGAGCCATGTAGTTAATCCACCAGTTTTTAAGCTCCTTATTTGGTGGAACTCTGAGCCTTCCCTAAGAATGACACCAAGTGTACAGGAGGCAACTGGATCCCACCTGATGGGCCTTTAGGAGTAAACAAACATTGGTTTCCCATTCCTACCAACACTATGTATACACCAGAGCATTTGCCTGCTTGCTTCTCCACACTATCTGACACCTTGTGTTTACCTTTAACGAGTAAGTTTTATGCCCATGCTGTTTATAAGGGGAAGCAACATACTAATATGTCCATGATAGAAACAGTTGGAATCTGAAAAGAATATCAAATATCAGCCAGTGCTCCCCCAGAGTTGCCTCTTTGTGAGCCAATTAACCAACCAGTGAAGACTATTACCTGGTCATTCTGCAGAGGCACAGAAGCCTCTGCACTCCCTTACAAGCTGAAAATTGGGGAGCCTATTGGGAAATTAAAGACAATACCAGCAATGGTCTAGTTAAGGCACTTCCCCATATTACCTATGCCAAGCTAACATGGACAGGGCTAGGTACTGGGGCACCCATTATTCATGTTACAGCTCAAAATCATAGTAGCCCATGGCCTGTGAACATCTGGAAAATGGGATTGCCGTTTACAGAAAGAATTATAGGACTTTTCTCGTATAATCAGGATTTGGAGACAGGAAAAGATTACTTTTACATCAAAACCTTAAATAAGGCGTGGGTCACTGTGTGCACCTCTCACCCTTACTTGTTTCTTGCTATTTCTGGGGTGCCATGGCTTAATTATAATCATTCTTTTAATGTATATCATCTTCATGTTACTACTGGCTCTATTTACACTAGCTGCATTACTTTGACCAATTGTCACTCAGCTTAATTTAACAACCATCTTTATGATGCAGAAGCAATAAAAAATTTGGTTGCCAGTTGATATCACCAGGAAATGGAGAGAACCTAGAGGTCTCACCGCACTTAATCAAGCTCTTGCTGAGATTAGAGTCTGACACTTTACTGCCGCGACTGCTCTCAGAGAGTCTGTCCAGACTGCCCATACAGTGGAAGTCTTGCTCACCAGCACCACTCACGAGATGATCCAGCAGACTCGCATTGATCAAGAAATCCTGGCCCAACTCTCAGCCATGGAATCAGCTGTACAGTGGCTGGGGGAACGTTAGGATGCCCTGGTTACTTGTGACCCGG